>NW_027526203.1:225649404-226246482 GCF_048455015.1 Haemaphysalis longicornis | reverse complement strand
GGGACTCGGGCTTTAGTGTGACAGACAAACATGGAGCTGTCTGTTCCACTCCCGCGTCGTAGGCATCTTACTGTTTGTGTAATTGATTGATTGATTATGGGGTTTAACGCGCCGACGCTACTCAGGCGATGAGGCACACCGTATACTGGAAGGTTCCGGATTAATTTTGACTACCTGGGGATCTCAACGAGCTCCGAAATCTCGAACACACGAGCGTTTTTTACTGTTTGTGTAACACGTATACCCAATCCACTCAACCACTGAAGGACACCGGACAGGTGACATTGGGCCGTCTGACGTCCCCGCTTAAACCTCCCGCCAGCTTAAACCTCCCGCCAGCATCGCCGGTAGACATATACTGTTCATCGACATATACTGCTTCCCCGTATAATACGATATGCGCAAACTCTGCTGGTTCCAGAGCCAGTCTGGTTGTATAGATCCCCGCTGAAGATAGGCACAGCTCGTCTAAAAATCCAACCCACTCCACTCCAGGCAAAATGCGCCTAATTCATTCTCATTCCAATCTTTCAAGCGATGTGGCTGTTCCATTCCCATTCCATTCCGGGTCGCGAAAAGTGGAATGAATCTTGAGTGATTCCAATTCCGGAGTGGTAACTCCGCAACACTGCTCCAAAGCTGGTATAAAATGCTACACAGCTCTCAATGAAATCTATGTATCTTGGTAAAAACATTGATAAAATTGTCCGCTAAGACGGCTGTATCATTACGCCGAGTTTCATCTACTTGTCATAATTAGTTCACAATGTAGTTGTAAACGTTACAAAATTCCTTCCTGCTTGCTGTCAATGAATGGCCGCGTACGGAGGAAGCATTGTTACAGAAAACGGCTCTAATTCTCGCTTTTTTAGACTATCTCTAAACAAATTATATGACAATATGCCGCTAAGACTACTCTCATTACGCAGAGTTTTATTTACTTGTTCATGATTAGTTTAGTTCAAAGTGAAGTTCTAAACGGTATACGGAATTTCCGCCTTCTGTCAATACGTGGCCGTCGTAAAAAGTATGGTTATGTACGGCTGCAACTCTTGTTTTATGGAAACTATCCCGAAACAAATTATATGAGAATTAATTTAGAGTTAATTCAAACTAAGTTATGTGTACAATGTGTTAGATCGATAATTTGAACACTTTAACTTTTTTTTTTCCTGAGCGCACTGCTGCTTGGTTCACGCTCAAACTTCACACGAAGGTCACATTTTGTTGTCTATTTTGTTTGACGCCGGGAAACAACGACGCTACTTACTTGTTCAATCTGAAAAGAAATAAAAAACGACTATAGCCTATGGGAATATCGGATGTGCAAACCAGTGCAATCTGGTCTTAGAACGACGGTGCCTTCTGGGGTATGCAGATCGAAACGCACGGTGGAGATTCACGGCAGGAAGGAGCCAACTAAGTAGCAGACGATCAGAAAATCTCTTTCTTCCCTAGTTTATGATGATCACCAATAATTGCATAACAACTGCAACACATCATAATAAAATCATGGTTCATTGTTGCCAATAAACGTTGGAGTTGTTTCCTCACCTGCTTTCACATTTTCTGGTCGTCTGCTACCTTATTTGGCTCTAGAATAGGGGAGTGTCTCAGCGGGCGGAGGCGGCGGTGCTTTCGGCGCGCCGTGTGCTGTCGACAGCCGCTAGGGGCACTGGTGCAAAATCTTGCAGCCGATCAGCCGATCAGCAGCCGATCGCCCGGCCCAAATTCGTTGCACGGGGCGACACGCCGACAACGGGGCCGATTTACGCCTCGTCCAAACCAGACCAAACAGCCCGCGGCGTACAGGCTGAAACCAGCTGAAACATGCATCGTCGCAGAGTCGCCTCTCCTTTCGTGTCATGGCGGCTCGGCCTAACCCTGCATCGGGTGAACGACCGGCAACCGACATGCAGCCACACGCCTGGAGGCGGGTTCGAGGAGACGGCTTGATCGTCGCCCTCCCTTTCCCCATCGTGGCGGCTCGGCTGACGCAACCGCTTCGCTACCATTCGTCGGATTTCAAACTACAGCCAGCGAGAGTCCTGATTGGAGCGATTCAAACTTCTCGGGGCTCCAACGTGCTTCCGGGGGTATAAAAACCCGCCCGAAGGCACTTAACGTCGGCATTCTTGAGCCGGCATTTTCCGGCGGCACTTTTCGGAGGCACCGAGTGGAGAGGTGCTGTCGCCTTTGTGTGAGTCATGTAACGTTTGCTTACCCTTGTACATACTGTATATAAATGTTACTTCAACTTTTCGTCGGCTCGAGAACTTCATCGCTCTGCTCTGCGCCGCGTCGATAGCGGGCGGAGTAAGGCAACGCTGCTACACCGGTGGCTGCGCTCGGATGGCCAGTCGCAACAGTGGTGGCTGCGGTGAGCGGGCCCAGTACCAACAGCGGAGACAGCGTCGGGATGGCCGATTCCCAACATCGGTGACAAGCTGGGATGCAAGTCACAACACTGGTGACTGCGGTGGGCTGCCCAGTCTGAACAGTCCTCACTGCCAACCACAAATCCCGCATTGTGTGTCATTGCCCTCCAAGCGTCAGACCGGATGCCGATAGCCGACAGCACACCAACAACGTAGCTTTTGTCATTGTCCACACACAACAGCACACGATTTAGAAGGCGTGATCGGTAGTGCAGCTTCAAGTTCTTGATGACACCTTGGTCCGCTGCTGGTATTCGGCGGCAAAAATTCCAAGAGCACCGAAGCTGGACTCCGATAAATCTAACGGCGTGCTGTGCGGCGACCGAACTATCGGTCGTTGATATGCATGTACTTCAATGGGAAAGTGGCCGTGCCGCGAAAGTATCCGAATAAACAAGCGTGTCCGAATTTTCGTCGTCCGAATAAATGGTCGGCGACTGTAATCGGTTTTTCAGTCAAGTTTGGAAAAAAAAAAATTGGCTCAGCTTGCACTAGTGGTGCAAGGCTAGAAACAGCTAGCATAGCTGGCGGCCCCTCTCCCTTCGTCGCAGACCGGGCTGTCGCACTTTACATGCATTTCCGAACTTGCCTTTGAAAGTTCTCCATGGATGACTGGCAGGCCCGGATCGTTTTGTCCGCAGGCTAGCATCTCTCCCAAAGTAGACCACGTTAGCATGCGCTAGAACCCGCGGCAACCGACTTCGCGAACTCGGCGTCTGTAGCGCGAACTCAGCGTCTGTGCTCCCCGTTTCAGTCGCTTACGCACGTGAACTGGCAAAGAGCACACGTCACAAACGCTCGAAGGTCGAGCTGGCCGACGCCGGGTGCTCACCACGAGGCGCACGCTCACGCGCGCTCAGTAGTTCTCTTTCTATTTTCTTGCGAGCTACTCACGTGGCGTAAGCCCACGCGCAAGCCTGGCCGACGCCGGGCGCTTCTAACGATGCGCACGCTCACGTGTGCCCGAATTTTTTTTGTTTGGACTGAGTTTCGACCACGTCAAAATGGAGCAATCTAATCGACGCCAGCTTCATAACGCGAGGGACCCAGGTTTGAGCCACTGGAGTGTTTTAGATGCGAAGCATCTCATGCTCGGGGCTGTGTCCCTCCCTCCCTCGTCGTTGCCCGCCGTCCGCACCCCCACTGCGCATGCCTGTCCAGGCACCGCTGATGATGATTGTGGCAGGATTCCCTTAGGGATTGGCCAACCAAAGAATCCATCACGAGATAGCTTCGCGTTCAACCACCGTCGTCATCTTCCGGTAGGGGAACCCTGAGTACCACAGCCCCACTGCGCATGCCTGGCCAGGCACCGCTGATGATGATTGTGGCAGGATGCCCCCAGGTATTGGCCAACCAAAGAATCCATAACGAGATAGCTTCGTGTTCAACCACCGTCGTCATCTTCCCGTATTGGAACCCTGAGTAGTATGCGAGGAATTCCTCATCTCCTCTCCGGGATTGCGCAACGAATTGCAACACCTGCGGCTCCGCGCGCGATAATGCGAAGCAGCTTAGGGTTAGAGACGCCATGGCCTCCGTGATCGGCTGCCGGCGGCGCGCCGTTGCTCCGGCCGTCCCATTCGGCGCGTCCCCCAGCAAAAACCTGTAATTTGGCTAAATCCGCAACGCGCCGCGAGGTGGCGGTGTTAGCCGATGGTTCGGCAGCTTGTACCCACTCCTCTCCACGGCTTTACCGGGCATGAGTTGCTGCGTGTCTTCGCTGCCGGAATTCGCGTAACTGTGTTGAAGCTTTATTTTTGCTGAGCTGAGCAACCAAACGATCAGGTCATGAAGTCCGCTTGTCTCAGAAGCTTCGAGGAATAGCACGGAAACCAAGATATGTCACTGTACGGCGAAAAGTTAATCGCGTTTTGCTTGTTGGGCTTGATTTGATCGGTGCAGGACGTTTCGGTGCGGACATTCCGGTGCGCGGACATTTGGGTGCGGAAACTTTTCGGCGACAGATTTATCGGGTGCTTGCTTGTTGGAACAGCCGTTATATTTTTTCCGCATAGGGTGGGTTATGGACAACAATCGAGAGCAGTCATTGCATTTTTATATTGACGCCGTGTTTGATTTTTGCCAGTTATTTTTAGAAATTGACCATTTCTATATTTTTGTTTGATACCTCGTTCAGGGATTATGTTCTTGCGCTTATGCTTTTTTTAAATTTACTACAAGATTTTAATTTATATTCGTTTTCTTGTGGCATGCAACCCAGCTAGCACAATTAGCCGCCGTTTACGATGGTATGATTCATAATTATTTGTTCAGTTTTGTGTTTAGGGTCTCGACAGCGTACGGCCAGGATATTTTGCCAAATGCACGGCGCCATATCGCGCTATTACCTTCAAGATAACCTGGCGCTCGTATCAGATTAGCGCTGCAGGGTTCAGGTGCGACGCTTCTCGAGAGCGCTGGATTTTTTTTTCTTGTTTTTTACCACCGAACTGATAAGGATTTTGTGCGAGAACACAAAAGAGTATACTTGGATGCGCATTTTACAGAGAGTCACTCACCCTTGAGTGCCTTCGCGGCGTGGTACAGCGGTCAGTTCCGCTAAGTTGACGGGCCCTCAAAAATCGAAAACGTGGTGCACACTGTTGATTTATATATTGAATCATAGCCAAGGAACATAGGAACAATTTGTGTATCTTAAAATTCCTGAAATAATTTTTAGTCTCAGTAAAATTGCCGATTTGTGTTTTTCGTATACTTTTCTTAGCGGCTTTTTTTCTGATTACTTGACAAATAAACTGTAAGTAAGTGTACCTTTAACAAAACTGTTGCTCTGTGTTTGGAAAAGCAATATATAAGCTACAATTTCATGCATAGCAAAGCTAAGTGTGTCCAGTAGCTCAAGAGAAAAAAAAACTTTTTGTGGAAGCACTCAAAATCGGCCGTTTTTCCGCAATAACGACAGAGTTAACGCGCATGTGTACAACAGATTGCCGCATCCCTGAGGCTATCGCTCAGGGTAACACTCCTTAAACGTGTTAATCCTAAAAATAGGATGGGTCCTTCTACCAAACAGCCATTAATTCAAAGGCTAGATAAAAGCACAGGCATTCGTCACGGGTATGACACTCTAATGAACTGCATTGACCATGCAGATGTACGTTATAAAGCGAACTGAACGTTGTTTAAGCGCCAGAAATTTTCTATTGGCAGCAGCGTGTGTTGAGGGCGTCATGCGGCACATATTAAAGAAGTCGCATAGCTGCAATCCTAGCTAAAATAAATGCATTATAGTATCTATATATGAGTCGCTTTGCATCCATGACATCAGGTATGCTTTGTTTTTATTCCGATAAAAAGCGCCAAAGCTGACGAAACGCCATTTCGAGGAGCGCTGAAGCATACACGCCTTTCGTTTCAACCATCGGCTCCGCGCGCCGCGGTGAGGCGGAAAACGGCGAAACGGCCTCTTCGGAATTACGCTCTCTCCGGGCGATTGGGACGGCCGGAGCATGGAGGAAGAAAAAAGAAACATCCCCCTCGCGAGGGGCACGATCAAATGCAGAACATTTCTGCGGGGGGGGGGGGGGGGGGGGCGCCTGCAAGTCGTATGGATTACGTATTGGTTGTTGTTGTTGTAATTGTTGTCTTCCAGCGTAGACATTGTCGATGAAGTCGATGGTGAAACGTGCCGTGAACCCCCTGCCGCGGCTATGACGCAACGTGGAGCGGCTATGACGCAACGTGGCGCGGCTATGACGCAACACAATCCACTTTAATCCAATCCAACCCAATCTAAGCCAATCCAATCCAATCGAATCCAATCCAATGCCCCTCGCGAGAGAGTGCTATAGCGCCGAAATCGCCACCACGCGAACGCGTGATGCTGACGTCACGATCACGCCACAGATGTTAGCGACCGCAGCGCGCGCGAACGACATCTGTGGTTTAAGCGCGAACCGACCGCGGCGAGAGAGCGCGATGCGAGCGCCCCACCTGTTCTTGCGCGCGAACCTAACGCGGCGAGAGAGGGTGTTGCGCACGTCCCCACCTGTTGTGCGCCCGAACCGAACGCGGAGAGAGAGGGCGTTGCGAGCGGAGAGAAGGCGAGGAGGACGCGGGGGAGAGGGCGCACCTCTGGCCGACGGTTGAATGCATGGAGGAAAAAAAAGCTTAGGAGAGGCCCCCAGCTATCCCCGCGCATTGGCAAAAGTGTGGAGGAAGTCACGTGTTTTCGGCGGCCATTGGAAGTCGCGTTAGCAACTGCGTCCTAGCAACAGCCCGCCCGCCGTTCGCCAGTCATGGAGGAAAGGCAGCGCCTGCCTTGTCGTCCGATTGCGAAGATTGCTGCTTCGCTTTGCTGCGCTGTGGTTTTGCGGAACTCGAAAAGGATGCTGCGAGTTGCGACAGCTGCGCCGATGTGAATATGTCATTTAATTTCTACTTGCAAGTGCACCTTGTACCGCGTCAAGCTTTTGCTCTGGTCGCGATCACGACGCGCCTATTGAAGTGCAGATATCGTGAACGCGCCGTCCCGTCGTACGCGCGGACACCCGTCAGGTAGATTTTCGGGAAGTGATACACGGTGTGCAGTACGTAGGCGACTTGCAACCGAACGATTCGCAACTCAATTTTTTTGGTTATCGCCGCTGCAATATATATTTGCTAGGCCGGCAACGCGCGGCAGTGTCTTTGCAACTGTTACAAGGTAGATTCCCAGTTGATATAATTCCATCGTCCTATTACCTTAGTAGGTGTCCGTATGTTGACTGGAAGAGTGCTGGATCTGGAATCTGGATCTTTTTGTGGTCTCGCTCTGGATTTCGCTTTTCAACGCTTCATACTGCGAGGTTAGTGTATGAACGTTTTCAACTGATATCACCTTGAATTTATTGACACTGAGACAAGTTGAAACTTGGCGAAAAAAAGTTTATTGACGCCACCCACCCTCTCATTTTTTTTTTACTCAATAAAACGTTTTGCCTCCTCCTCCTGCTCCTCCTCCTCCTTCGCAAAAAATTCTATCGAAGGCACGCGAACAACGGTAAAAACATTCCACAATTTTTTAGCGTGAAATCTGCATGAAGTACTGCTTACCTATATATATAGAACGGCCGTTTAATTGACTAATCATCTCTGATTGCCAGTGAAACTGCAACGCAAACTTGGGCACTTTCCAGTCCGGTAGCCGCACGGCGTTCGCCCACTGTTTGCGGCGTTCTCCATCGCTTGGGAACCTATAAACGGCGGCGATTGCAAACAAAGGATGAATGCACACCAATGTACAATACTTGTCAGCGGAATGATGCACTAACCGGTGGAAAGTGACGCCCAATTCCTTGGGTACCGATCGCGACTTGCAGCCTGGCACCGAGCATTGCGGCATTAGAGCGAGCCGCTTCGCAAACCTGCTGCGGCCACACTGAAGACGTGTAACAGTGTAACCGCGCGTTTAGATTCACGGTCACGCGCTGCAAAACGGCCTTCTACCTGCCCATCAGCTGATTTCCGCCGGCTCGGCGCTGGCAGATGCAGACGACAAGAGAGGCGATACAGGACGGAGGAGGCAGAGAAGGTGCACCGAGAGAGAGAGGCAAAAAGAGTCCGCCAATGGCATGGAGGGCCAATGGTCCGCCATTCGACTTACAGAAATGGCGTTTCCGGCTGCGCTGGGTGTGACGTCAGGGCCTCTCCTAAGCTTTTCTTTCCTCCATGGTTGAATGAGTCAAGGATATAAGGCACGTTCGTAACGTTCCGTTCTGTGTCGGCTTTGTGGCTCAGTTGGTAGAGTACCGTGCACCTTGCGTCCGCCCGCAGAGTCGTAGGATCGAAACCTGGCGCCGGCAAGTATTATTTTTTTATATAGTGTAGGGGGAGCGATGCGGACGCGGACTACGGACGCCAACGCGGGTGACATCGTGAGTCACCCTCCTCACGATGTCACGAATAGCGTCCTCGATAAACACGCACCGGTGTTGCCCCCAAAACCGGCGCAGTGCACAGTGCCCCACGACGGTGCGTACCGGCACGGAGTGTTGATCGAGGACAAACGGGGCGGTTCAACCCAGGTGCCATCTCTTAATCTAAGAAATCAACTCATAAAAACGTTCACAAGTAACAATACAGCACTGTAATGAGACACAGCGCTATTTGAAAGTGGTATTTATTGAAGGCCAATGATTATATGTACGCACAACTTAAATCCGTCACACATGCGGAACAACGTACCGCCACCGCTTCCACTAAACAGCTACATACAAGCTGCTTATAATCTTCGTTTGAGCCATAATGCGAGTGCCTGTTTTGTTCCGCCCTTCCGTTACAGCAAAACAAGTAGGTCTTCATCGTCTAGGCACTCCGGTAACAGTTCATGATAATTCGATCGAACGAAACGAATGCCAATCCCCAACTTTCTGGCAATGCATGCAGCCGTCTTTGAAGTACACAAAGTTCGCGTCCTCATTTACAATCACTGGCCGTTGTTACCGCCCGTTAGGAGACTGTCGCATCGTTGCCCGATGAATTCACAAGCACGCCATCCTTGTCAGCAACAATACACAGCTCTGTGGTGCCGGTGGTGCCGGTGCTCTGTGGTGCCGGTGCAGTGCAGCAGCGTGGTTCCGCGGTGCCGTGCATCACGGCTGCACCGTCAGCAGTGCCCCTGCGTGTTTACAATCGAGCGAGGTGCAGGCATAGTCGTCTGCTAATCATCCTCGCCTGTCGTCCTCTACAACTGGATGTTTACGGCCATCTGGGTTGCGCCGTACGCATCAGCGGCGACGCTAAGTTCGTCCCGCGTATCTTCGAGCTCGACGGACATTTTCACGCGGTCGCCGCAACTGCCGGTAGCCGCCTGCCAACCTGCAACGCCCCAACGCTCACGGCACCGAATCGCTGCACCTCCTCCGTAGCAGGTGCAGCGGTTCTCTGCACCGCGGCGGCAACGCTGCTGCACCATGAGCAATCGAGCGACGCGGTGCACGGCACCATTCCTGCAGCGGCGAATCGAGCGCTTTGGTGCAGCGCACCGTGCAACGGTGCAGGCGTTGCAGGGAATCGCGTCTGAATCGAATGGAGCAAGCGCTCGATTCGCCGCTGCAGGAATGGTGCCGTGCACCGCGTTAGAGTAAACTAGAATAACCGCGTCGCTCGATTGCTCACCGTCAGCACCTCGGGGCGCTGCTGACGGTGCAGCCGTGATGCACGTAGACCTGTGCGCCGCCGCGCCATGCCGCCGCCGCCGCCTGTTTTCGTCGCGCCGTCTGCGGCGCCGCCGAAGTCGCGGGAATGAGCACGCCGCCGCCGCCGCCGGGCAAAATTTTCGGCGTGCCGCCGGCCCCGCGCCCTGCCTATTATTCTTTTCTTTGAGGGGAGCTGCTGAAGGGCGACTCATTGTGAACAACGAAAGAGTATGAAAGGAAAATACGTCGCTTCGCTGGAAGTTGTCGTTTCTCCCTCTGCAAGAAATGCCTCTCTCAGCAGTGCTGTTCATCGGGAAATAATCGCGATCCACCATTGTACTTTCTGACTGGAGTCAGCTCATTCTGCTGCTCGTGTGGGGAGACTTCTAGTCCCTTTCCTCTCCTCCTTCTCCGAATACCTTTTCTTCCCGGCCCGTCCCATGCCAGTCCTCTCACATTGCATGCGTACCGCGACGTTGTTAACAAAGGATAAATGCGTGATTGCCAACCGTGTCGACGCGCTTGACTCGGAATCCTCTTGAAGCACCCCAGCTTCTCTCGCTACCACGCTTATGGTCACTAGATCCAACAGGTCATTAGATCCAACGAGTCAGGAGATCCACTAGGTCACGTGATGCCCGAGTCAGAAGATCCAACGGGTCAAGAGATCCAATCGTGTCACTAGATCCAACGCGTCAATAGATCCAACGCGTCACTAGATCCAACCGAGTCACTAGATCCAACGCGTCAATAGATCCAAAGCGTCACTAGATCCAACCGAGTCACTAGATCCAACGAGACTTTACATCCAACGAGAAAACCTGCACTGCCCGTCTTTCTTGGGGTTCAAATCGATACAACATGATAGCGGAGCCATCTTTAATACACAATTACTGTATAAATCGTTTCGAAGAAATTGAGTGCCCTTATAATTATTAAAAATGAACATGAAAAAATCTAATTCATTGCAACTCCACTATGTAGCCGTGGGGTACCTAACTGTGCGTGTAATGGTATGTTGATGCACCGAAAAGGCCTTCTAAAAATGCCGCCAAAACAAGGGTGTTATTCTATTTTCTTTTTTTGTTGTTGTTGTTTTTGTTGTTGTATAGCAAATTTTGGATTCTGGATCCCGATGGGCGTTCTCCCCAAGGGTCAGCGACTTGTCCCTCCCCGAATTTCTCTCGGCAAGTGAGGCACAGGTTTTCTTTTTTCTCTCTCTTTGCGGCCCGTACCCTCTGGGAAAGTTCAGCAAAGAATGCAACCCAGAGTGGGCATGTAGGGTGGCGTGTGTTGATAACTTCCCACTTCACGGCCTCAATAAAATGTTTTTTACTCACTTACACTCAACTATCGACAGGAGTTCACAACCCTAGACAGAAAAGTGAGGCGGGGACGTAGCGTAATAAAGTTCTTGGAAGACGGGCTACAACGAAGGACGCGGGCCCCCCTTTTCTGTGTTTTCGGCCGGCTGCTTAGGGAGCGGCTATAATCTGCACGTTTTCTTTTTTTTTTTTCTCTTTGGACTCCTCGTGGTGGGTTCCTAGGTGCATACAATAATGGCTTTCTAAGAAAAGGGGCGAAGACGCTTGAGCTTGAGACTGACCATGTTCCAGCACATGGCTGCCAGTGAGGGGGTCACGAAAATGAAAAAAAAAAGGGGGGGGGGGGGCGCTTCGAACACGCCAGATTAGTCACGAGAACGTTCGCCTGCTACCGTAACATTAATGTGAAAGGTGCGGGTGACGGGTCAGTGCGGGAGCGGCAGCAGGACCAGGATATTTTGTGCACGAGTTCTCCGAAAGCCAAAATTTCTTGGGGGTGTGCCTTACTGCCATTTTTACTTCGCCGTGGCGGCCGGTAAAGGGACCGGTACTGGAAAAAGGTCCATTGCGGGAATCACGTAATTTGTGAGAACAACACGTACAAATTAGTTACAATTACACTGTCTCAACCAGCAACCATTATGCAAGATGTACGAAAGATAATGAGTGATGCCTTATCACCACTTACGTCTAAAAACACACCGCAAATTTTGTTATACCGTTCCTGTGACGAACTTCCCTAAGTGACAAAATGTCCTATGACGAATGATCCTATGTGACCGGCCTATGACGAAACGCCATGTGACGAACGGGCCTACACCCGGAGGGATGGGATACGCAAGGGTGTAGGTGAAAATACTTCCCCGCGAGTGGACGAATATTTCAGTATTTTTGTGTAGGGTGGGCAGCCCAATCTACTTCGCCGAACGGGTTTGTTCCCATGTCGTCAATCCGGATGATTTCCCCTCTTTTACCATCTTTCACAAATGTAAATAAGCATACGTAAATCTCGTTATTTTACTTCAAACTTCGTCTTCCTGGCCCTCATTTACTTTGGCAACGAGTTTGGCGCGCAAAGTCACCCCAACCTCCAGTTGGCGTGCAAGACGGAAGATCAACGAACAATCACTCATTTATAATTGATTCACCCCCAGCTTTCCTGCTCAAAAATATAACTGGGCAGGAGCTTAGTTAATCCGCAAGAGAAAAGTGATATTTCGCACTGAACAAGAAGTGGACTTGGATATGAAACTCCGAATGGTTTGCGTGTCATTAAATATCAAAAATTACTGTTCAGACACCTATAAGGGATATTTTAATGGCCATGAAGCCTGGTAGAACAAAGTTATAAACTTGAAGCTGCGCAAAAAGCAAGCTTTTGTCCCCAATATAGGCTGCGCAAAAATTCATTGCACTGCGCTCAATAACTTCATAGTAATCACATCTGGAAGAACTGCGGTAAGCCGGAAAGCGTCACCTGGTCTTGCTTTATTCGACCATTTGTTATACCCAATTTTTTCCCGAGTAGGTGGCAATAAAGTTATTTATTTTACAGCGCAGCTCGAAGTCGCTCGCTCGTGTGCATTTCTACTTTACCGTGCTATGTCAGCAGGATCGTTCAGCAGAATACGCTTTGCGACAAAGCCCCAACTTTTCAGGAAGCTGCTGTAGCGTAGAAATCCCGGGAAAAACTATAGTGCGGCTTGACAGGTATTTTATTACTGATTCATTTACTTGTCGTAATTAGGTGATCCACAGTGAAATGGTTGAAGTCGAGGAATTGTCGTTTGTTGTAAACATTTGGACATGTACGGGATAAAAATGGTTGCAGAAAATGGCTGTAACTTTTGTTTTGCTGAAGAGACCCCGAAACGGGATCCGGACAGTTTATCGAACGCCATTTTATCGAACCCAGAAACATAAAACTAACTCTGACTACTCGTGGGGAGTTTTATAGACTATATCACGGGTAATTACCAGGCGCAGTTTTAATACAAAGAACATGAAGCAGCTGCTCCTAGGACATTCCATTAGCGTCTCGAAAACAACGTAAAACAGGCAGCGTCATGTTCACCTGTTGGAATAAAACTGCAGCAGTTTCAGATTTGATTACTACATTGAACTGAAAAATAGCTTAAGTCGAAAATAACAATAGTGTCGTGTTCCTTGCGCTCGTTCGGACTACGTCCGGTCAATGCGCTCGCAAACAAGATTGAACCGACTCTCGATAATTAAAAGTGGCTTAATTAGAATTTTCGGTTAACTTGAAGTGATGTTCTGGTCCCGGCAAATATACGTGCCATTAGGTGAAAAAATTACCCGATAATTTGAAGCCAAAACCAAGCAAGTCGGTTAATTGGGAGACATTTTGAGTAAAAAACATACAGGGGGCCGTCATTTCTCGATGAAATTCGATTTTTTTCGGCGCCAAAACAGCACCGTGAACTGTGTTATGTCGGCGCCATCGCAACTGAGGCCACGCGCAGCCATTTCAGTTGAAACTCGCGCCAGCGAACGCATCTCTACGTACTTTCCACGTTTTTTGTTGCACACAACTCCATGTAAGCAGTTTACGTGCTTGGACGCTTCAGGCTTCAAATTTAACGATGAGTCTTGACACTCAGGACAAACCATGTCGTGCGCTTGAATTGGCGAGGAAAGACAAGGCTGTGACCAACATCAAAAATAAAGAAGTTTAGCGTAGTTATGGCAATGCCGTCTTTGTGCTATGTTTAATTGATTGATTGATTATGAGGTTTAACGCGCCGAAGCTACACTGGCGATGCGGCACGCTGCAGTGGAGGGCTTCGGATTAAGTTGAACCACCTGGAAATTTTTAATGTGCGCCGAAATCTCGAACACACGGGTGTTTTCGCTTTACGCCTCCATCCGAAAAGCGGCCGTCGCGGCCGGGAATCGAGCCCTCGTCCTTGGACAACAGCACAACGCCTTAACCACAGCTGAGCTACCACAGCGGTATTCAGTTTATTTCAAAGTTGTGTTGGTTCCAAGCTTTTTACGGTCCCCATGGAGTTCGTATCAATAGGAGTCAACTATATTGTGAAATTGCAATTCAAAGCGCTTTTGTATTTCATTTCGTAACATCATTTTCATTGGTGTCTAACAGCTCCACTGTCCAATCAGCTGAGCAGGACTGATGCTCAGTTTTTATGCGAAGCTTCCGTTTTTTGGTACAAACTGTGCGCATCGCTACTGAAGTAGTTTGTTTTGGCTTTCCGCGTTTTTAAAGCGAAGCTTCCGGAAGGTTCAAATATTCCAGAAAAGATTCAACGAATAAACATATGTTTTTGCCGATGCCGCATAACCATCCGCTGGGCAAAAAATAACGCATAATTGCGAACAAGGACATCTGTAATGAATAGGTTTGATTAAATAGGTTCGAATCAAAACGTCCGCGCACCGCGTGTTTGGGACCCCCCGCTTCAGAGGAATCGATCAGGAGCCCGGCGGGCCGGGAACGGCTAGCGGGGCTTCGGCCGCGGTTGGGGTCAAGAAGACGACGTAGGCCACGTCTGAAGCCTGAATGCAGACTTTACTGTGGCACCAATAAATGTTTTTTTTTTTTTTTTACAAACCAATCGGAGATATTAAAAAAACGTAAAGAGAATAAAACGTGATCGAGGAACTATTCTCAATTAATAATTACACGAGAAATCGTTTCAATGAAGTCGAGTGCGTTTATATTAGGCTGTGGCTATATGCCGCCCCGCGGTATTATAAGCCCTTCACTAAAGCGACGCCCACCGGCGGTATTTTGATGAAAAATGGTCCGTCTGGCTGTAGTGCCTAGAATATACTAGGCACTGTAGTCTGGCACTACTTCGCCTTCCATTATGGTAACGTAAGGTTAACGAATCGAACACAACCTCACTACGAGAAAAAAAAAAAAAGAACAGCGAAAACTAACCTAAGCTGTGTATGAAAACGCAAAAGAAAAATAAAGGATGGCAACGAGCCGCACTCGACCCACTGCTTTATGTAGCAAAAAGCTAAGATGTAACCGCTAAACCACAACGGCAGATGTTCTGGCCTTTTTTAGGTGCGATTGTGCAAGCTCGAGCCAATACGGTATGGTTCGGATAAATGCAAACAAAGCGTGTAGTAGGGGGCGAAAAAAATATATGCCCAGCGAAATGAAACTAAAGAAATCGAGGCTCGCCCCTCGTGCAGCCAAACATCGAACGCCTGCCGTGGGTGCCGCGCAAATAAATTCGCTTCTTACCTTGTTCCATTCCCGCCACGCCTTGACTCAACACAGCATTAATAAAGCACATGGCGTTAAATACGATTTTGGGCGGCACACTCAGATTGAGGATGCGGTGGAGGCGGAGGCCTATTAAAAGCTGTTCTACTTTCCTAAAAAAACGACAACATGCCCGAAAATATTAAATTACTTGCATGCGAGAAACTTGTATGCCCTTTTTTAAAGTATGCGATAGGTACAATGGGTACAAGTTTATCTTATGAATAGAAAACAGTAAGTTGATGTTAGTAATCGTATTTCAAATGTATGTGGTGTTTCTTCTGGAGTTCCGCAAGGAAGCGTACTCGGACCGCTGTTATTTTTAATTTACGTGAATTCTGGTATTCCGGCTGACGTTTCATGGCGGTTGTTCGTGGATGATTGTGTTGTTTTTAAACAGGTTTTATCTCCAGATGATCATAGTTCACTACAAGGTGCTGTTTCTGCTATTGACAGGTGGTGTGAGAAATGGGGCATGGAACTGAACAGGGGAAAACTGTAGTGATGCGTAGAACCAGGAAAAAGTTACCTGTAACCGAGTTGACACTGCCGCGATAACGAGCGCAAGCTGTCGCTCCTGCGTGAGCGTGACGTCACTCGCCCAGCCTACATAAACCCTTCGTTATCGGCAATAAAACGTTGTTCGACCCATGCCGTCAGCTCGTTCACATGGCGGCAGGGTAGCTCAGCTCATATTTTTATAAAATTCAAGATTGTATTATTTCTGAGGTCAAAGAACACAAATACTTTGGCGTCACCTTCACAAGCGATCGATTTAAAATGGTCAGCCCATATCTCGAAAACCTGTGCGTCCGCAATGCGTAAGCTTTATTTTCTCATAAGAAAACCCAGAAGCGCCCCGGACAGTTAAGATTTTAGCTTATAACACTTTTGTAAGAAGTAAATTAAAATATGCAGCGGTAATATGGGACCCGCATACGAAAAAAGATAAGATTCAACTAGAAAGAGTCAACCGCAAGGCCGTGCGATTTATATTTGGGAAGTACAAAAGGGAGGACTCTCCTACCCAGTTAATGCATGATAATCAATTTCAGACCTTGGAAACTCGTCGAAAGATTAGTCGCATTGCATTCTTACACAACTGTTTCTCAGGAAAAATTAAACTAAACCTACCCGATTATGTAGAACCTCTAAAAACAAGGAGGACTCGTCACAATCACCAACATTCATTCGCTCCCATCTTGGCAAAAATTAATAGCTACAAGTACAATTTCTTCCCTCAAACAATTGAACATTGGAATTCACTCCCTGCACAATTATTTCTTTTTTCTAATTTCATCACCGAGGTAGAAAAACATTTCCCTTTTTAAATTTTCGGGACAAACATTTATTCATTCTGGTCAATGTGTAACCTTCATGTGAATAGTGTCGTGCGCGCCCTCTCCTGGTGGGGCCAAATTTATGGCCTGCAGTATTGTCAAATAATATATGCCTCTTCCATGCGGAGTCCTCATCAGCATTGACTGAGCAAAAGATTAGTAAAAAAATAAACAATACCAGTGCGACTATACGTCGGGATAGTATCTGTCAAAAATATCTTAAAATCATATGATCTGGAACTGCTGCAAGTCAACTGACACAAGAAGAGACTGAAAAAAGTTTGAAATTATATATTAGGGGATAAACTAAAATAAACGAAGACGCGTATGAACAACCGGCCACCAAACGAGGTGCTCCGTTAAGTTATAACGAACCGATAAGGCCTTATCTGGCTCGTCTAGACGGGTTTAAAGATCTTTTTTTCTTAAGTGTGGAATAGGCTATCGGAGTACGGTGTTCCTAGTTTGATTGTTAGAGTTTGAGCATTCGCTAGGATTGTATTACCGGCAGCACGAATCCTAATGTTCTTCGTCTTATAGTATATTGGTTTCTCGTTTTATACTCCTACCTGTATACCCTGAAGTGAGGTTTGCAGTATAAAATAAGTAAATAAATAATTTAGCAAAGAAATGGACACGTTCGATCCCCGACCGCAGCGGCCGGTTTTCTGATAGAGGCGGAAAGCGAAAACGCCCTTATGTTCGAGATTTCGGCGCACGCTAAAGATCCCTAGGTGGTCAAAACTAATCCAGAGCCCTCCACTACGGCGCGCCTCATCACCTGTGTGGCGTCGGCGTGTTAAACATCATAATAAAAGCAATGATGAAATGAAAAAAGCAACCCCAGAAAAAGACGAGGCACAGCTCCGGGTCTGTGTTTCCCTCCTTGCGTTGCTTTTTTACGATGTTTCATTTACTTCTATTGGGCACAGAACCGACAAAAACCAAAAAAATAAACCTTTTTCCTGTACCGGTCTTCCTAGCAACCGCCACGGCGAACTAAAATTAGCAGTAAGGCACCCCCCTCACCCCCCATCTCCAAAGTAAGGTTTTCGGAGAACCTGGGCACATAATATCATCGTGGTCAATCTCAAACGTCTTTGCCCCTTTCCTTTGAAAGCCTTCTTTGTGTGCAGCACGAGCTCACCACGAGCTGTCGACAAAGCGGAAATAAAGGTGTGCAGCGCTAGAAAGCATTAGGATGCCTCGATGCGCGCCCGGACGCGCATCGAGGCACCCTAGAAAGCATAGCCGCGCCCCAAGCAGTAAGCAGAGGGGCGCCCTTTTGTTCATTTTGTAAAGCCGGAATGGTAGGCGGCGGGGGAAGGTTTCTCCCCTAACTACCCTCCTCTCCCTCCCACCCCACCGAGTCACTAGATCCAACGAGTCGTAAGATCCAAAGGGTCGGTACATCCATCCGAGTCATTAGATCCAACGCGTCATTAGATCCAACGGGTCAGTAGATCCAACCGAGTCACTACATCCAACGCGTCAATAGATCCACCGAGTCAGTAGATCCACGAATGGATGTAATGACTCGTTGGATCTACTGACGCGTTGGATCTGGTGACTCGGAATCTCGCTACCACACAAGCGCGACATCTTTCTTGTTTTAGCCGCTTTCTCAGAAACTCTGCAGGCACCCATGTTACTCCAGGCATCCATGGTTAAACAGGCCCACCAT
Organism: Haemaphysalis longicornis; assembly: GCF_048455015.1. Lineage (NCBI taxonomy): Eukaryota > Metazoa > Arthropoda > Arachnida > Ixodida > Ixodidae > Haemaphysalis > Haemaphysalis longicornis. The sequence continues at coordinate 226,228,289 of NW_027526203.1, read as the reverse complement.
TGCGTCAACGCGAATTCGAAAACTTGAAGACAGCTGTTGCCGCTCTCGTCACACTAGACTATTAATTTTTTTGCTCCTTATAATGGGAGAAAGCAATGTATGCCTGGGGTGTCCATTATATGCGTCAATAGCCCTCTTTCTTTCTTCTCCAAAGGGAAGTAGGACGGAGGACAGGAGCGAATGCAAACTTCAGCCCCTCAAGCCATATTCCTTCAAAAGTGTTTGACCACCTTCCTTCTTAATAAAGGCCGGTCTCTTTGCGTATTAATAACATCGTCATCCAACGGGGATAAAAGTATACACTGCAAGGAAAATAAAACATTAACACAAAAGTAGCGGTCGCAGAGAGACTGAAAAGAATAAACGCGGATGAAAGAGAACGACCGGAGTACACAAGTCTCCACAATAAGTGCGCCAGCTCCTCCCACCACTCGTCGATTCTCTCAAGGGGACAAGCCGCTAACATCGAAGAATTAAACCCCATAATCAGCACGGGAACAGTGCACAAGAAACCACCGCAGTAGCACGCAAGCTTGAATTGTCAGCGTCATTACGGGAAGAGTGCACGGGAAGCGGGTCAATAAATGAATTGTCCTGTTACGCAGGAAGGGTCTATAAAAGCGCAGCTAGGATATCCGCAACTGTGAGCCTGGTACAAGCATTCACAACTCATTAACGTCAGCAATGCATTACTTAAACGAACGTGAAACACAAAATTGGAAGGAAATTCTGACACCCGCACAACTTCAGATAGCCAATGGCGTATTTGAGCAGCTGTGATAAAATAGCGTCCCTGAGGGCCGAGGAGCGTACGTCATGCTGCCCTATCTGCGCTGGAGGCCAGTGAACTAGATGATTTGGAGAAAAAGAATTCAGAAATAATGGTGAAAGGTACCATAAGAAAATCTACAGAAATTCAGAGGGTTGTCTACCAATGCATTCTTACTCCTTGCCTTCATTGTGAGTTCTTTATAGCCGAATTAGGCTATGAGTGCCCAAACAGAGCTTCGACGAGCAATGTCCACGCTTCGCAAGATTCACAAAAGCTATGATTTTGAAACGTAAAAGTTGTATATTAATAGCGCGTGCTGCGTGACGTGAACGTGGTTGATTGTGGGGTTTAGCGCACCGAAGCACCGAGAGAGAGCGAGACAGAGAGAGAATAAATTTCGTCAGCACAAAAATTGCGGAGTAGTGTCCTCATTTCAGGACCCCATTCGTGGTGCCAGCTGCGACGACCATTTCCACCAACCGAAGCTGGTTGTCCGCACTGGATCAAAATTAATCCGAAGCGCCTCATTGCCCATGTGTTTTTGACACCTGTGAGTAAAAAAAACCCATGGGCTAGAGGCGCGCTGTAGTGGGGGGCTCCGGATTAATTTTGATGCCCTGGGGATTTTTACCGTGCGCCAAAATCTCAACACACGGGGGTTTTCGCTTTTCCACTCAATCTGAAAAGCAGCCACCGTGGCTGTGATGGGTGAACCTCGGAAACGGAAAAAATGGTCCCAATGACCATATAGAAAAAAAATGGTCCCATACTCCAGTCGACGTGTTTCCCTTGATTTTACCCCTTTGCGTTTTAGCCAAAGGGTTGAGGACGAGATAGAATGCTTTCATATTCCTATAGGGGCACAAATTAACGCCTCTGGAGGCTAAAACCTAACAAACCAAATTGGGTCGACAGACGGACGGTTTGATGGATGGATGGATGGATGGATGGATGAATGGGTGGGTGGATGGATGGATGGTAGGGTTGAGCATCGATTAAAAATTTTAATGCAAGTAACTGGATTAAAACCGCACAAACAACAACTGCGAAGCCTGGAACCGTCGGTTTAGTAGCTTAGTCGGACACAGCCATCTCAGTGTCTGGAATGTCATAGAAGCTCTACGCTGCGAGGTTTCATCAGTATCGGTGAAAATTGCACTAGAAGCCGTGGGAGCTCCACCAAAGAAGCGCATAGCGTCGTCCCAGGTCTAGGACATTTCGTTGCTGGACATTCCAGTATAGTGAACTAGAATACTTCCAGTGCAGGACGTTTCGGTGCAGACATTTTGGTGCACGAACATTTCGGTGAACGCACATATCGGTGTACGGACGTTTCGGCGCACGGCATTTCCTTGCGCGAACATTTCCTCGACCGTATTATCGGGTGCTTGTTAGTTTGAAACAACCGTTATATTTTTATTTTCGCTTAACATGGGTTTTGGAGAACAGTCTAGGGCAGCGAATGCATTTTAATAATGATGCCGTTCGCGATTTTTTGACAGGTATTTTTAGAAACTGAACATTTGTGTATTTTTCTTTAATACCTAGTTCAGGGAACACCTGTTTTGCAGCCAGCTAATTGAATTCTTTTGCCCGTGTTTTTTTTATTTACGACAATACATTTTTATTTACGACAAGACATTATTTTTATTCGCTCTTTTCTGGGGCATGCTAATCGGCAAAGACGATGTTTACGATGGCTAACGCATTCTTTATGTAATTTTTTCTAAATAACATGCACACTCTCACAATCCAAAACTTTACAAACATTGATTGATTCTGGGGTTTAACGCGCCGACGCAACGCAGGCGATGAGGCGCGCCGTAGTGGAGGGCTCCGGATTAATTTTGACCACCTGGGGATCTTTATCGTGCGCCGAAATCTCGTACACACGGGCGTTTTTGCTTTTCGCCTCCATCAGAAAAGCGGCCGCCGCGGCCGGGAATCGAACCCGCGACCTCGTGCTCAGCAGCGCAACGCCTTAGCCACTGAGCCACCGCGGCGGGTACTTTACAAACATTCGGTAGCCCATAAAAATAAAGACAATCTTATGAAGAGTTTATTTAGGCTGCGCTGTCATGTTTAAATGAATTTGGAGACACTGTTCTCGCCAGATGTTTTTTTTTTTTTTACGGACAAGTCTAGGACATTGTCGCGAAGGAAGAGCGGGCCTTTTGAAAACAGCTGCAGCTTCTATATCTTCTCCTCAATGCTGATCAAGCGCGTACAGATTGTGCGTACAAATACCACCAATTCTGTTCGGCCAAACCACCCTCCGTTCTAGCTTTGCATGCTTACTTTCATTTCATTTTATTCTCCCAGCCCCCCCCCCCCTCCTCTCCGTCTGTAAGTTTTAACCTTCCCAGATTTCTTTTTCAGTAATACGTTCAATTTCCCGTGGAAATCTTACAGGCATAGCGGCCATCACCTTCTCCAAAGAGTCACCGCATTGATGCAAGAAAACGCGATACATTCTGCGTGAGCTCACACAACCTCTCTAGTGCACAACAAAAAGCCACCCGAAAAGCCGCTGAGGACACAATGACCAGGATCGTTGGCGCCTGTCGCCCCCATCGAGGAACAAGCTCGATGGCTGCAAGGCTTCCGCGCGTCACGGCCACACAGAAGGCGCCCCTCTCCAGGAATCGCTGTCTTTCCTTTCAGTCGCCCCACCTGCAATTAACTCTTCAAGTCGCGCATATCATGGACACCGCAGACATTCCTCTTTTTCTTCCATTGTAAGAGGGGAAAATTTTGAATAAGCTGGTTTTGCGAGAGCCGCGACAGTCGTATTCACGTTTTCGATGCCCAGTTTACACTTTGAAGAAGCACAAGTGACACCCCCCTCTCTCTACCAAGGGGGCTAGCTGGTATAAGCACTGCTGGTTATACCCGGCAGTGCTTAGCCCTCCCCACTCCCACCCTTTTAACCACTCCAGTGCGATCAATGGCGAGTTTTTGAGTAGAACCAACACCGACTGCAAGAATAAATCGGCAGAGAAAATTATTAATTATTAAAATGGATTCACGCGCGCTTAAGCTAGCTCGTTTCCTTTCCTTCTTTCTTTTCGCGGTGGTTTGGCGGACGGAGAAGGGGGGAGGGGGGGGGGGAGAGATAGGAATGGACTAAAAGCAGCAGCGTCTTGCAGCGGTGGGTGAAGTGAAATCACAGTCTTTCGGTGACACTTGAATTAAAATATTAGAGTTGTTCGTTCACGTGAATGCTAAAATAAAAAAGAAGAGGTTAAGTGAAATAAATTAACAACGTAAGTAATTTTTAACATTTAATTTCGAAATTGGGTTTTAGGTGCTAATGCTCCGCCTCTGTTTAAGCGTTCTTTTCCTTGCAGTGCGGACCAAACACAACGTAATATTATATCATCTGACGAAACTAAGGTATTATAGCAAAAATCTTTAAAGAAATGCATGGGACATTCCGTGCACTGAAATGTCCTACACATAAATGTCCGGATCTCCCATGGTTTTTGCATATTTTCTTTTCCCCGGAATTCCTCTCTCTCTCTCTCTCTCTCTCTCTCTCTCTCTCTCTCTCTCTCTCTCTCTCTCTCTCCACCACCCCCACGGGTGTAGGCCCGTTCGTCACATGGCGTTTCGTCATAGGCCGGTTCGTAATAGGCCGTTTGGTCACACAGGATCATTCGTCATAGGCCGGTTCGTAATAGGCCGTTTGGTAACATAGGAGCATTCGTCATAGGCCAGTTTGTCACTTAGGAAAGTTCGTCACAGAAACGCAAAAACAAAATTCGTGGCTTTTTTTAGACGTAAGTGGTGATGAGGCATGACTATGACTACTTTGCACACATTTTCGCAGTACCGGTCCTCTTAGCGGCCGCCACGGCGATCCTAAATTGGCAGTAAGGCCCGCCCCAAAGAATGTTTGGCTTTCGGGGAACGCGTGCACGAATTATCCTGGTCCTGCAGTCCATACCGCTCCCACCCGTCTCCTTTGCCTTTCACATGAATGTCATGGTGGCAGGCGCACGCTCGCGTGACTAAGTGGCCGTAGCACTCCTTTTGCTTCACTTTTTTTTTTTTTTCATTTTCGTTGCTCCCTCACTGGTAGCCAAGTGCTCACAGCGTGGTCATTTTTGCCTCTTTCCTTGGAAAGCCTTTTTTGTGTGCACATAAGAACCCACTCGACCTGCCCGAAAGGAGGATATATCCGCTCCCCAAGCAGCTAGCTGAGAGGGCGTCCTTTTGTTTATTTTGCCCGAGAGCTACTGCCAAGAATGGCGGACCGGCGCCCCGCGCATGCGCAGATGGCTACTGGAGAAAGGTCCATCAAATAATTAGTTGCACCACTTGTATAAAACCACAAATAAGTGACACGAAATGGCCCATGTGAAATTTCCAAGAACGAGAAGGTCGGTGCTAACACTTTCCCTATTACGGGACTTAGAACCAGACGCCTGGCCCGTCTTCCAAGAACTTTGTTGGGCTACGTCCCCGTCTCACTTTTCTGTCTTGGGGTTGTTGAACTCGTATCTATAATCTTGTCCGAACACGTCACCCTACTTGCCCACTCTGGCTTGCATTCTTTGTTGAGCTTTGCTAAATGTACGGCCCAAAGTACAAAAAAAAAAAAAAAACTAACTAAACCTTTGCCTCCCTTCTCTCTTTCGAGTCGAAAAAAACAACACGTGGACATTCATTTCGTGCACCTGTGACGAACTTTCCTAAGTGACCAAACTGCCTATTACGAACCGGCCTATGACGAATGATCCCATGTAACCAAACGGCCTATTACGAACCGGCCTATTACGAAACGCCATGTGACGAACGGGCCGTATCCCCACCCCCACCACCCGCTATTCCGCGCGCCGCGCCGCCGCCGATCCGGGGACGGGATACGGCCCGTTCGTCACATGGCGTTTCGTAATAGGCCGGTTCGTAATAGGCCGTTTGGTTACATGGGATCATTCGTCATAGGCCGGTTCGTAATAGGCAGTTTGGTCACATAGGACCATTTGTCATTAGGCCAGTTTGTCACTTAGGAAAGTTCGTCACAGGTGCACGAAATGAATGTCCACGTGTTGTTTTTTTCGACTCGAAAGAGAGAAGGGAGGCAAAGGTTTAGTTAGTTTTTTTTTTTTGTACTTTGGGCCGTACATTTAGCAAAGCTCAACAAAGAATGCCAGAGTGGGCAAGTAGGGTGACGTGTTCGGACAAGATTATAGATACGAGTTCAACAACCCCAAGACAGAAAAGTGAGACGGGGACGTAGCCCAACAAAGTTCTTGGAAGACGGGCCAGGCGTCTGGTTCTAAGTCCCGTAATAGGGAAAGTGGTAGCACCGACCTTCTCGTTCTTGGAAATTTCACATGGGCCATTTCGTGTCACTTATTTGTGGTTTTATACAAGTGGTGCAACTAATTATTTGATGGACCTTTCTCCAGTAGCCATCTGCGCATGCGCGGGGCGCCGGTCCGCCATTCTTGGCAGTAGCTCTCGGGCAAAATAAACAAAAGGACGCCCTCTCAGCTAGCTGCTTGGGGAGCGGATATATCCTCCTTTCGGGCAGGTCGAGTGGGTTCTTATGTGCACACAAAAAAGGCTTTCCAAGGAAAGAGGCAAAAATGACCACGCTGTGAGCACTTGGCTACCAGTGAGGGAGCAACGAAAATGAAAAAAAAAAAAAAAGTGAAGCAAAAGGAGTGCTACGGCCACTTAGTCACGCGAGCGTGCGCCTGCCACCATGACATTCATGTGAAAGGCAAAGGAGACGGGTGGGAGCGGTATGGACTGCAGGACCAGGATAATTCGTGCACGCGTTCCCCGAAAGCCAAACATTCTTTGGGGCGGGCCTTACTGCCAATTTAGGATCGCCGTGGCGGCCGCTAAGAGGACCGGTACTGCGAAAATGTGTGCAAAGTAGTCATAGTCATGCCTCATCACCACTTACGTCTAAAAAAAGCCACGAATTTTGTTTTTGCGTTTCTGTGACGAACTTTCCTAAGTGACAAACTGGCCTATGACGAATGCTCCTATGTTACCAAACGGCCTATTACGAACCGGCCTATGACGAATGATCCTGTGTGACCAAATGGCCTATTACGAACCGGCCTATGACGAAACGCCATGTGACGAACGGGCCTACACCCTCCGGGGGCCCTCGCGCCGTTTCACGCCGCCGCCGGAGGTGGGAACACCGGCGCGCCGCCGCCGACGATTTCTGACCGGCGCACAGGTCTAGATGCACGGCACCGCGGAACCACGCTGCTGCACCGGCACCACAGAACTTTCTGTGCAACGTTGCCGTGCACCCCTTCTGAACATAGAGTTTCATACTAATATACGTTTCATTAGTATGAAACTCTATGCTTCTGAATCGAATGGAGCTAGAAGTTTATCGAAGGAACTAGAAGTTTACAGATTCGTCAAGTTCAAACTCAAGCCAGCGCAGTAATGAATAAAATAGTCACATTTCTTTGTTAATTTTCTTTTGAATTCGATTATGTTACCCCCCCCCCATTTACTAGGTGGCCTAGGTGGTGTCTGGACATCTTATGTTACTGTTACGCAATACTGCCAAACATAAAAACCAAATACAGGACGTTATTTTTATGCCACTTTAGCACTTGGAAACACTCAAAACGATTATTTTATAACACGGTTTTGAACCATTTGAACCGCGCGTCGTGCGAAACTGCGCCTGCTGCAAATTCACGGGGATATTTATGATATTTAGAACGCAAAGAAAAGACTCGGGATGTTGGCGGCATGTTCGGGCCGTTCGGCGTTCTGTAGTACAGTCTTTAAATGAGGTTAACCTTACTGTCGTTCTATTAGATGCGCTCGATAGCACTGGTAGCTCGATAGCACTGGTAACAGGTGTTTTTGACACCTTCGAACATTTACACCCAGTTGCAACCTCGTCGTTACTTAGAGGGGACGCCGTCAGTTTGCGGGCCTGCTCCAGCGTTCCGGCACTGCAGGACTCAGGTATTCAGCTCTGCTTGTGTTTGTTTTCTTTGCCCACCGGTCGCATTGGTCTCTCTGGGGCTGCGCTGACAAACAGCGTTTGGACCTGTCAAAACGGTCCAAACGCTGTTCGCCATCTATTCGCCCCGAGCGCGAACACAGTCGGCCCCTGGCGGCGGCGGGACGAACCGCTCCTAGTGTGGATGGCGCTCTCGCGTCGTCTGCTTTTTCACGTTGCGTGCGGCGAAAGACGCGTGCTGCACACGGCAATACAACCACTATGGGCGCTCGTTTGGCAGTAAGCAACGACATAGTTACCTCTGCGTGCGCATTTCCTCTAGAAACGCAATAATCAGCGGCCGTCGCGGGTTAATGCGCTGGTTTAATTCCACGAAACATCTTCGCTGTGGTCACCGCTTGAGTGTGAAACGTGTTATAAACATTGCTTCCACACATTGCACTTTTCGTATTGTTGAGCGCAGTCGTCTGCCGTTTCGGGAACGTCGAAGGGTGCTTTTTTGAAGGTGGCGTGGTGATTATTTAAAGGATAAAAGTTTAGTATGCGAAACGGGTAAGAAGCGACAAGACCTGTGCATACGCGTGCAAATTCCACACCTTTGTAAAATTGCGCTGTGTCCTTATAGAAAGAAGAAACAAACAAAAACATTTACACTGCACAAGACCCGTGCGCTATCGCCCATACATTACCCGACACGTATTTTACACCCGCAAGCGCCTGTGTGATCGGGTCCTTCCCGTACCTTTTCTAAAATAAATACCATTTTTGGACAGTCGTTGGTTATACTCAGGAGGAGGAATAAACATTTATTCAACTGTATCGAGTTGCTAATTTTACGTATACCCCATGAAACGCAAAAAGGGCTATTGTAAATCTAAATGACATCTACACAAGACGATTCGAACTGCTTAGAGACATCTTGGCGAAGAAGTTATTTATAAAAGCCGTCCTGAAGAAGTCTTGTAGCTGTGCTAACGCAACGCTTATAGCCGTCTATCTGGGTGCTTGCAAGACATCTACAGGACTTCTTGTAGGATGTCTCAGCACTTTCTTGTTGACGTCTATACAACTTCTTTTCAATGAGTTTTAAGACCTTTTCAAGAGGTTTCAGGAATTACGTTATCCACGTTTACTCAGGGGCTCCTTCGTGGCACCCACTAAATTCTTTCTCTGTACACACAGGCTAGCCTGAAATATCGCTACGAGCTGTCCCCACAATTGACGCACCCAGCAGCTGCTTTTGGAACACCGACTTGACTGCCCGCTGTTCTCCGAATAAATATCTTTGCTTAAACTGGCACGCAGTTTAAAAGATACTTAATCGGAGAAGGGCTGGTCATTGCCGAGTGTTCTGGAAGCAACCACTGGGCATGTTAATTGTTGACAGCTGGCAGCAACATCCACAACCGGCCTGTGCGAACAGATAAAGCATCAAGCGGGCAGCACAACTGAAGGTAATGTTAGCACAACATAAATAGGGGGTATTCGCATAAACTCTTAAGAATAGAGTTGCTTCATGCCAGCTAGGTCTCATTTCACATGTTTTGTGTCCTGTGTACAAAATGATAAAATCAACCTGTAATCTTTTGAAAACCAAGCTTTATTTGTAGTGCAACATTAAAGCAACATATGCATTAAAGTAGAAGGAATTACAGGAGAAAGCTCTCACAAAAAAAGGTAACCGTCAACCCGCTATATACTTGTAAACAGGGATGATAGCTTCATGTGGCAGTCATCAGCAGTCTGGCTTGTTCCCATGAAGCTGAGTGTCCTTGCTTCTTGCCTCCAGCCGTGTTGCCCGTGCCAGCAGGATGCCTGGGTAGAACACAAGGCACTGTGTCACTTACAATGTGTACCAGTAGTGAGCAGTGAAAGGTATCAGACAGACAGCTACTTATTAAATTTCGTTGATGCGAAAGCAAGCTAGACAAATGGTTCGTTGGGGCGAGGACTGTGTTGCACTGACTTCTCTGGCTAACTGATGGGGAATTGGAAATTTTTCGTCGAAACGGAAATTTCGTTGAAGCGGAGTTCGTTGTAGTGGGGTTCGACTGTATTATTGATGGGTATAGGTGCCAGAAAGCAAGTATAAGAATTAGGCTGCAGTAATTTTTATCCTTTACAAAAATGAATGAATTTCCAGGAAGGCAGAAAGGAATGTGCACCTGCAGCTGTAAATTGTCACACCTAGGGATGGACACCAGTATGTCCACTCGTGTGGGGAGTGGGGGAGGGCATGACAGGCAGATAGAGAGGAGACAAAGGCACGAGGGGGTATTATGTTTTACGCGCCGACGCTACACAGGCGATGAGGTGCGCCGTAGTGGAGGGCCCCAGATTAAAGGAGTACTGACACGAAATTTCTCGCTTTCAGTTTTTATGCTGTAAAGAATACCTATGGTCCCAGTAATTACGAAAATCGAACCGAAAGGCGTCAGCCACCAACATATAATTAATTATAGCACGTTTATTGCAACCACTTTCAAATTCGGTCGCCGCGCGGGAAAATGGCCGTTCGAAGGAGAGCCTGCAAGCGGACTGCCTGACGTCACGGTCTCCGTGACGTCGGACCGTGACGTCATGGTCTCCGTGACGTCAGGGACGTTCGCTGCATCGTCTGCTACGGATTGCACGCGGTTCACACTAAAGCGCTGGACACATGTACGATTTGTACACTCGATTCGCATGCGACTGATCGTTACGACTGTCACCACGACTAGTCGTACGCGTGAATTTGAGACACATGACCCGATGCGTGCATGCGATGCGTCGTCGGCGTCGCTCCGCCCACCGTTTTTGCTCCATGGTCAACTACGACTATCGCTGAGCTGAATTTGTAGATCCCGCGCGTTTAATCGCAAAAAATGGATAAAGCAGGCAATCGTGAAGCGTTTCCTGCCTTCGGAAACAGTTCGCGCACACGCCGGCCGCGCCTGCCAGCTCGGACACTCAGCGGCTCGATCCGGCGCAGACCACGGTAGCAAGACGGTAGCAACCGCTTGTCGCTGCTCTTCTGAATCAATCTGATCGTTAAAATGAAGTTCCACATGCGAGAAAGTAGGTGTTAGTGTGGTGAAAAATTGTGCTTGGGATTGTTATCAGGGCTTATTTTAAAAGCGGCGATCAGATATCTGCCGCGATGCAAGCGTATACGCTGACCGGCCCCCCGCGGCGCGCGGCGGGCGGTGCGCCGACCGGTCGAGAGATGGCAATACCTGCGCGGAAACGTGAAGTGCGCACTTCGCAAGCCTTGCTCACAGCGGTACCGCAGCCAAGCCAAACCTCCTATCGAAGCGAGACCGCCCACAACAACAGCGCAGGCTATCGCTTCCGGTTCCGGAAACAACTGTATGACGTCATGCTGAATCGGCCGCAAAATCGCGGATAGCCTGACGTCACACCCTAAGCGATTTCGCTAGTGCTGCCGATTTGTAATAGTTCGCGGCCAGGGCAATTAAAATCGATTTTTGATGCGTTTCCAGCCTCGGATCGCTCCAAAAATTTCTGTGGGTAATCTGTACAAACTACTGAAGCCAATTATATCGTTATTTAGGCCTCTAAATTTGGTGTCAGTACTCCTTTAACATGTTGACCACCTGCACGGGATCTCGAGCACAAGGGCGTTTTTGCTTTCGACCTCCATCAGAAAAGCGGCCGCCACAATTGAGAAGCGAACCTGCAACCTCAGGCTCAGCTGAACGCCTTAGCCACTGACGGCGGGTTGTAGGGTATTAAAAGGACACCGAAGTGAATTTGTCAAGCTCCTGTCTTTTTTGTTTGAACTGCGTATAATGGCTCAAATAAACACACTTTTCATCGTTTATCCTGTCGATAAGGCGGTATTTATTTTACGAGGCCTGAAAGGGGAAAAACTGCCATGCGCGGTCTTAGGCAGCCACAGCAACTAAAGCAGTGACGTTCATACAAGTTACTACGTAATTGGACAATGTCCAAGATTAGAATTCAAACCAGTTTGTTTCAGTTCTGTAAAATACCGTATTTACTCGCATAATTTGCACACCCTTAAGTTTTGCTAGGTTTACAGAAACGACAAAGTTTTGCCAGATTTACAGAAACAGCGCCAAAATTGTGAATTTAGTATAGAAAATACCGCCCAAAAACAAATAAACCACTTAGTGCTATGGGATTTCAGCTTGCGAATTGCATAACAATATACCTAGTGCTCCAGATCACTCCGCCATAAGCCAGTGTTGGCAAAAGCATAAGTATAATGTATATAATGTATACCCAGTTCACATTTTTATCTAGGTTCGGCATTCCAAGCAGCCCAGACGACTATTTCTTGAATAGCACTTCTGCAGTAAGCATCCCTCAAATTTTCACAAATACCTCACCTTTAGTGACTGCATTCCTTTAGCAGAAAAGCGTTTATAGATGTGTGATCGTGCTGGTGACTGCTGTGCTAGTTCACCCAGCACAAAAAAGCGCTTCATGCACCCTGATTTTTCCCTGTATGGTAAGTTTCAGTTGACCTTATTTTCTTAGTACCTATATTAAGTAGAATAGAATGCAAGCTTGGGCTAGTTGGTACATTCCGAAAAAGAAAACTGCGATTAAAACGAGGACACAAGAGAAGACGACTAGACACACAGGGCGCAGACTAGCAAGTGATTTTTTATTTGAGTGAAAAACACATCATGAAGGAAACTGCGATCTACACATGTGCGATAACCTAGGGCACAGGACTAAGATGAACAACCAAATCACACCCAAAAGTCCAGTCACGAAACGCAATCTTCGCCTTTTTTTCAGAATCGCGTACTGCAAAAATCTCCCTCCTGCGCGCACCCCTGTAATGCTTTGTAAATTTGCGTGCTTCGAGGCGTGGCGCACAGCCTTTGCAGTTCTTTACAGTGGGTGGCCAGGTTGCTGCCAGTAAAAGTGCGGAGGCTGTCGGCGTGTACCCTCAGTTGATCATCCACTGGACAAGGGGGTTTTGTAGACGACGCATGCTTGACAGTTAAAAAAGCACTTCTCGTGTCTTTTCTGGCACCTCGCATGTCTATTTTCTTCAGAGTTTACACGCTTACACAACTTGTGTAGCTTGTTAGGTGCCGAAAAAACAACACGAACCCCCACCTTTTCCTTAGCTTTCTTGATCCTGTACCCAACATTGTGGACGTAAGATAAAACGGCCATCTTGTCGCCCTTGTCCCGTTCGCACCTCGTCTTCTTGGGGCGTGACTCGACAAGAAGCTTCTTGCCAACTGCCAAGATAAGGTCGCAAGGAAACCCTGCTTCCTTCAGTCGCTCCACCTGGGAACAGAAACTTGCCTCAGCTTGGTGTGTGCACGAGCGCTGCAGCGCATTCCCGAGAGCTGACGTGAAGTGAAGCAGTCCTTTTTGGATCGAGGGGAATAGATCCAACACACATGGTCACAGTTCACCTTGGGCTCCATATCCAAAAACTGCATCAATCCCCCGACCGGTGCTTCTGGGGGATTGTTCACCTTGGCGGTGCTCCAAGGTGAACTGTGACCATGTGTGTTGGATCTATTCCCCTCGATCCAAAAAGGACTGCTTCACTTCACGTCAGCTCTCGGGAATGCGCTGCAGCGCTCGTGCACACACCAAGCTGAGGCAAGTTTCTGTTCCCAGGTGGAGCGACTGAAGGAAGCAGGGTTTCCTTGCGACCTTATCTTGGCAGTTGGCAAGAAGCTTCTTGTCGAGTCACGCCCCAAGAAGACGAGGTGCGAACGGGACAAGGGCGACAAGATGGCCGTTTTATCTTACGTCCACAATGTTGGGTACAGGATCAAGAAAGCTAAGGAAAAGGTGGGGGTTCGTGTTGTTTTTTCGGCACCTAACAAGCTACACAAGTTGTGTAAGCGTGTAAACTCTGAAGAAAATAGACATGCGAGGTGCCAGAAAAGACACGAGAAGCGCTTTGTTAACTCTTCTTGAACCGCGCGGTTTTAAAACTTAGACAAGGGAAGAGCACACAAGGACGGGACTCGCGCTTTGCCCCATCCTTGTGTGCTCTTCCCTTGTCTAAGTTTTAGAACAGCGCGGTTTAAGAAGATGTATAACCAACTAGCCCCCGTTTTAGCCTTGCTTTTTTAACTGTCAAGCTGCGTCGTCTACGAAACACCCTTGTCTTGTGGGTGATCGTACACTGGCCAAATGGGCCGATGCATTAATGATTTACTGAAGGTACACGCCGACAGCCTCCGCACTTTTACCGGCAGCAACCTGGCCACCAACTGTAAAGACTGCAAAGGCTGTGCGCCACGCCTCAAAGCATGCAAAGTGACAAAGCGTTACAGGGGTGCGTGCAGCAAGGAGATTTTTGAAGCGTACGCGATTCTGAAAATTGTGAGGACATCCATCCACGAGGGATGGTGGTGTAGGTGGCGGCCTCTGGGCGCGGTGCGGTGTGTGTGTGCGCGGGGGAACTCGGGACTCGGCGGGAAGTCGTGGAGTAGTCGAGGTCGTGGAGCGGTGGTTGTGTGTGAATAAACCCTGACAAGTGGGGGCTCGTCCGGGATGAAGCCTATAACGGACCAATTTGTGCAGTTGCTTTTGCAACAGACAAACGGATCCCCTATGGAAAGGGAGCGCGTCGCCGCGCAAGTGCGCGACGCGATAATGGCCGCCGCTGTGCCGGCCGCCTCGACGGCAAGCGTAAACATGGCGGCACCCTTTGTTCGCGCCGGTATCGCCGAAGCGCGGCCAGCGACCGTGACAGCACCCGCAGCGATGCCCAAGTTCGAAGGATTCCGTGATCTGCAGTCACCGCAGGAGTTCCTGGACAAGGTCTAAAACTTCTGCGTGGCTGCGGACATACCGACGGGAGACCGCGTCCGGCGGGTGATCGCGACGGCCTTGGAGGGGAGCGCAAAGCTTTGGTACCGCTTCGCGGGACCCTTTGAAAGCTGGGACGGCTTCGCCGAAGCTTTCAAGAAAGAGTTCGCGTCCATCGACGAGAAGCTTCGGCTGAAGCAGGAGCTGGACGAACGGACGCAGCACCCGCAAGAAAACCTGCGGGAGTTTATTTACGTCGTCGCCGCCTATTATGAAAGGATCGGCGAAAACGTGCCGGACTCGGAGAAAGTCGACCGAGTGCTGCGCCAAATGCACCCCGACCTACAAGATTTGGCAGCTGGGTCGACCTTCAAGGACTTGAAGGAGCTAGCGGCCGCGGCTGACGGCCTGATGGAACGTGCGCGGCGCCGGCAGCAGTATCGGCCCCCGCCGCCCAAGACCAACCAGGTCGCGCGCGACCTGGCCTATATGGCCCCTGGCGTCTCCAACGTCGCTACAATGAGCCAGCACGCCGTCTCCTTCGTGGGAGCAGGGGCGCCCGCGTGTGCGTGGCCGCTCCACCCCGCTGCCGTGCAGCCTTCGTACCAACGCGACAGGTGGCCCGCCATTCCGCCCAGCGGCGCACTGCCACAGCAACCAGCAGCGGGACGACAGCAAATTGTTTGCCGGCGATGCGGTGGCGTCGGCCACATCGCACGCAACTGTGCGACGGGACGCCCACAGGACCGTGGCGTTTGCTTCCTGTGCCGCCAGCCAGGGCACTTCCAGGCACAGTGCCCGGGAAACTGGCGCCAGTAGGCACAGGCCCGGTGAGTGTCTACGGCGCCGCAATGCAAGTTGCATCTACGGCCGGAAAGAAGGAGCCAATCCTGGAGGTGCGAATCGGGAACGGGACGTTCCGCGCGCTGCTCGACACAGGATCCAGTGTGAGCCTTCTGGGACCTCTGGCTATCAGCGCAGCGTGCTCAGCTGGAGCCAAAGACAAGCGAGAAATGCGGACACTTCGCCTGGCATCAGGTTGGTCCCAAAGCACCACTTCCATCAGGTGCCAAATGGAGTGGGACGGCGGCTGTCGCGTACAGAGATTTTTGTGCCTTCCTGATTTGTGCCAGGATGTTGTGCTGGGCCGGGACTTCTTGACGGCCACGGGCATATCCTTGCACATTGGCCTCGGAGGGTGGACCGTGGGCATGGAGCCACAGCTGGTAGTGCCGTTTGCGAAGGCTGACAAAAGGGCCACCCCTGAACCATTGGAGGGTGCCTACTGCCTCGAATGGCTGTTCGAGCACCCTTCGGACACTGTGATGACCTGCAGCACGGCGGTGCACTCGGAACAGCAGTCAGACAGCCAAGGCAGATTTGAGGCTCTGCTAGAGGAGTATGGGGCACTATTTACCAAGTCTCCAGGTTGCACCAGCCTGGTCAAGCACTCCATTGACACAGGTGACAGTGCCCCTGTGCGCACGAAGCTGCGCCCAGTCAACCCCAAGAAAAAAGGCATCATGGACTCCTGCTTGGATGAAATGCTGGGTGCAGGCCTGATCAGACGCAGCAACAGCCGCTGGACAAGTGCACCGGTCCTGGTGGGCAAGAAGTCGGGGGGCTACCGCGTGGCCATAGATTACCGATCCCTGAACTCCCGAACCAAGGTCCCAGTGTACCCAATGCCACGCAGCGATTGGTTGTTGGCCCAGCTGGGTAACGCCAGATGGTTCACAAGTTTCGACCTCTCCCAAGGGTTCTTCCAGATCCCACTAAGGGAACAAGACATCGAGAAGACTGCGTTCATATGCCACAGGGGTACCTTCGAGTTCACAAGGATGCCGTTTGGTGTGGCAGGAGGGCCTGCCACATTCCAGGCCCTGATGGACAGAGTGCTCGACGGCATCAACCACCAGTGCGCCATGGCCTTCCTCGACGATGTGCTGGTGTACTCTCCAACGCTGGAGGACCATTTGGTGCATGTCCGTGAGGTGCTGGAGCGTATCAAGCAGGCAGGGCTCACAATCAACCCCGACAAGGTGCAACTCTGCAGACAGTCCCTCACGTTTTTGGGGCACGTCATCTCCCCCGGCGAGTGCCGACCAGACCCGGAAAAGGTACGTGCAGTCGCCGACTACCCACAACCTTCTAACGTCAAGCAGCTACAGGCCTTCCTGGGCCTCACTGGCTACTACAGGAACTTTATTCCACAATTCTCGGTCCTCGCCAAACCATTGACCAACTTGCTGAAACGGAAACAAAAGTGGCAGTGGACCAGCAGTGAACAGCATTCATTCACAACTCTCCGAACAGCATTGGCAACGGGTGCAGTCCTCTGTTTGCCCGACCTAAATGCCCCATTTGTTGTTGAGACAGATGCCAGCAGTGCTGGCATAGCAGCAGTGCTACTGCAGCAGCAGGATGGCATTCTCAGGCCAGTTTCATTTATCAGCAGAGGGTTGTCAGATGCCGAGTTTAACTACACAGTGCAAGAGTGGGAATGTTTGGCAGTTGTATGGGCTGTGGACAAATTCCGGCCCTACTTGGAATTCACATGTTTTCCACTGAGCAGGCATCTCCACGGGTGCGACGCTGGGTGCTGCGCCTTCAGGGGTTCCAGTGCAAAATCAAACACCGCCGTGGAAAGGCTAACATACCAGCCGATGCTTTAAGCCGGGCACCAGTTGAAGCAAGCCCTAATGATGTTGCTGAGGGTCTGCCCGAGACCCTGTTCCCACTTCAGTTGCACTCGGATGAAGGCTCAGTCAAGTTTGCCGACAACTGCCTGGTGACTGCCATTGAAGACCTGACTGTCGTGAATAGTGCGGAGAAACTGGCACAGGAACAGCAAAAGGACCCCCTTTTGCGGGACATAGCAAGGACTGTCCAAGGTGAATGCCTGCAGGAAGATAATGCCGAAAGCCGCCGTGTGGGGGATCTGGCATCCACGTCCCGCATTGAGTCGTCAGGACTTCTAGTGCAGAGCCGTGGCGACCGTACAGTTGCCTGGTTGCCTGCTCACCTTCGCGCCTTGGTCTTGCAAATAGGCCATGACCATCCAACAAGTGCCCACGCTGGGTTCTTCAAGACACTGCGACGCATCTCTGACAAGTATGTGTGGCTGGGCATGCGTGGTGATGTGTCCAAGTATATCCGCTCTTGTCAGGTCTGCCAGAGGACAAAGGCAATCCGCCAGAAGCCACAGGGATTTATGGCCAGCCAGTGGCCAGCAGCACCAATGGAAGAGCTAAGTGTGGATCTGATTGGTCCACTGCCTACCAGTCCACGCAGGAACAAGTACCTACTCGTCATCATTGACAAGTTTACGAAGTTTGTTGAGCTGTTCCCACTGAGAGCAGCAACCACCCAGCAGATAGCCAGCAGAATGCACGAGGTCTTTTGCAGGCATGGAGTGCCCACAGCTATTTCCAGCGACAATGGGAAGCCCTTCGTCAGCAGACTGTGGAAGAGCTTGCTTAGGCAGTGGGGCATTGCAGAACGCCACACTGTCCCGTACAGGCCAGCGGGGCAAATGGTAGAGCGGCACAATGGCACGATTAAGCAGTCGCTACGTGCGTACTGCAAGGATCACAAGAGCTGGGACCTCCACATCCCTGAAATTGCTTTTGCCATGCGCACTGCTGTGAGCGCGGCCACTGGCTACACACCGGCTCTCCTGTGCTATGGGAGGGAGCTGAAGACCCTGTGGCAGCCAGCGGAAGAGAAGCATGATGTCGAGCCGGCCGCATCAGCCCCTCATACCTTCGCCGCAGAACTCCAGAGCCACTTGGCACAGGTTTTGGCTGCTGCACAACAGCATCAACAACGCGCCTGGGACACCCAGCAACGCTATTACAACCAACGGCGCCGGGCCACTACCTTGAAAGTAGGCGACCTCGTGCTGCGCGACGTCCACATCCTCAGCGATGCTGCCAGGGGAGTCTCGTCAAAGCTCGCGCCGAGGCGTACAGGACCGTTTCGGATCCACCAGCGTCTCGGCGCGAACACGTTCAAGCTGGTCCACCCAAGCACAGGCAGAGCCTGTGGCACTGCTCACGTGGACCAGCTACTCAAGTACCACCCCCCGTGGTCAGCGGCTGCTTCACAGTTCAAGGGGTGGGCAGGCTGTGAGGACATCCATCCACGAGGGATGGTGGTGTAGGTGGCGCCCTCTGGGCGCGGTGCGGTGTGTGTGTGCGCGGGGGAACTCGGGACTCGGCGGGAAGTCGTGGAGTAGTCGAGGTCGTGGAGCGGTGGTTGTGTGTGAATAAACCCTGACAAAATCAAGGCGAAGATTGCGTCAGTTCACCATCAGTGTCCCTACTAAGCACCGAGATCGTGTATCGTAACGGGACTCTTGGGGGTGATTTTTAGTGTCCTTGGACTACCCCGGCCCTCACCTTGTTTGTTTATGTGTGAAGCGATTGCACATGCCTAGTGTAGGGTTCTTTGCCCCCGTGTTGCGCTCAGTCTTTTGGCTGTGGTTTTGGTTGTTTACCTTTGTTCTGTGCCCTAGGTTACCGCAGTTTCCTTCATGATGTGTTTTTCACTAAAATGAAAAATCACTTGCTAGTCTGCACCCTATGTGTCTATTTGTCTTCTCTTGTGTCCTTGTTTTATGTGCAGTTTTCTTTTTTGTACATTTATTAACTTTGATAAAGCTTCTCCCACCTTCAATTGGCCTTTGATTTTTTTCACTAGCGCACCAGTCAGCGGAGCGTCGCATGTGTGGAGTGAGTTAAAACAGAATACAGTCTACAAACTAACAAACTAAAGGCAGATATTTCCAGGCACAAATGGGTCATGGTTTAGTTTCAACTGAGCAAACAAATTAAGACGACCCACTGGCGGCCAGAAGACTATACGCTGGACCGACTGACTCTGTCGGAGGGTCGGCGAGCCGCACAGTAGTGCAGCCAAACCACCTTGTTTTGATGTCACACAAAATGTCAGGAAATCAGCAAGAAGGATGCGGAGGAAGGCCGCATTTTTGAATTATTATTTCTACCGAATAAATTCACGGAAATGCCGCGAGTGGTGAAAATATGGCCTAGAGACTCCAGACTACAATTCGCACTAGTATTCCTGCAATATTTACAAATCACTTCAGTGACGCTTAAAAAGGGGCATTAAAAAAGACGCACACACACATGCACAAGAGAAGATAACAATCAAACAAACCCTCAGTTCCTCAATGTTGTTCCAAATCAACCGGGCTGGGAGGTGAGGCATGGGGATGACTCCTGAGGCATCCAGGTAGGAGCCCAGGACCTTGTGGACTTTGTCCCGCTCCCTGGCACAGCCCGGCAGCAACAGCAGCTGGTCCAGCAGCCGAAGATTCCGCCGTGCGGCCAGCAGCTCGCCTCCCTGTTGTTAAATCTGGCCACTCTCCATGGCCAGCAGGCAGGGCTGTCAGCCACCTCCAGGTGGTGTTTCTCTGCTTGGAACCCACATGGGGCACAGGACGGCTGAGAGCTGCTGGAAGGGGAGGAAAACAACTAAGAGGAGCCCCAAAAGCAGCATCCTGGGCACACAGAAATGTTTAAACAAGTAAAATGCCTTCGGTACAGACGAGTTTCTGCCGCACAGACGTCTTTTAGCAGTGACTATGAAATGCCTCAGGACAAGCACCAAAAGAGTTCATGCGATGTGTACATACACCACATGAGCCAACAGATCATGAAGGAACTTGACTTTCATTTAAAAAACGACTATCGGGGTAGCATTCAATTCGGTAGGCTACAGAACTTTTCATGAAACCAGAATGAACGAAACACAGTCACCTAGTGGACAGTTTGATGTACACGAAAACAACATCCTGAAGCTAAAACGACTACATGGCAATAAAACACAATATGACAAGATTCCCTGAAAACACCTTTGAGCTTGTTTAAGTAAGCAAAAATGTAACGAAACAAAACAGACACTTGCGCTAAACCCACGTTTCTCTGGTTAAACATGCATGAAAGTAGAACTATCGTGACAGGTCCAAAGTTGTTTTTTGTGCCATTTTGTCCAGTGCTGCCACCATTCTAGCTTTACCCTCAGGTAAAAGAGACTGCCCACTTTCGACATACCTGAAGCTCTTGGACTTTATGTCGAGGCTAATTAGATGCTCCGTATTCGCCACCATGTTATTTTTGTGGTCTCCACTTCTTGCTGGAGCCTGTCTCGGGCATCATGACTAGGACCAGCCTTGGCTGGGTCAAGACACCACTGCTTAGCTGCCTGAGCTTTTCAGCCGCAATGCGCTCTTGGCAGTCTTTGCTCGATGTTTGTACTGCTCTCAAAACCTCTGGTGTCACATTGAAGTGACTTGCATCTCCGTCAAAGCACTTGAAGAACGAAACAATGTGCCTGATGCCATGAACAGTTTGTATCGCACACTGAGCCCTTTCATTAAGGTGCCGGCAGTTCTTATTGAAGCCCATTTCCCCAACCGCTTTTCTATGTGGAATGCACAGCAATGCCTTCACTAGCCAAGCCAAGAGAGGGAATTTGGTTTTGTTGTTAGCCTCCTTTTCAAAACTCTGCTGCCAATACTCGTTAATTCGTGTAGACGGATCTGATCAACATGTTCAAGCTGGACGAGCATGTACTCATCCATCAAAGTCAATTCATCGGTTAGATCACTTGCAGCACCCTAAAATGAGCTCTAGAGGACTTTTCTTTCCTCAGCTGTGGGCTTAAGAAGCGCAGGCTCTGCGAAATGAAAGGCAGTCGTTGAAAGGCAGTCGTGCAGAAGGCACTCAGCACATTTTATGTAAAAACTTCCTTCCACTTCATTTTACGTAAAAGATGCCTTCAACGCCCGTGGCGTAAAGGACTCCTCCCACCAGAGCCAACACATTGCGGAAACCCGGCGAAACGAAGCTTCGGCACAAGATTGGCGCAGATTGCTTGAAATGAAGAAGGATGTAGCAGGATTTACCTTTCGGCACGGTTCGGCGCAGATATCACATCACTGGTTCGTTGCCCTTGAGCTCCCACTGCGGCCGCAGCCAGGCGCCCCGATACAGCACTCCATGCACCTTGAGTGAGCACAAGTCGCCCTCCGGATGCGCAGCAGGGCCACCCGGGAGTAGCATTGCAGGGCACAGCGCTGGGGTCAGGTCCAGGCTGACACCCACCAGCTCGGCTGTGGCTGAGGATACAGCACACTACAGCAGCGCCTGCCGGGTGACCTCCCCTAGCATAGCGCCTGCTGAGGCCGAGCCCTGTCGCTGCCGCACAGAGCCGCCCGAATAGGCCAGGGTGTGGCCCTTCAGGTCATCTCGGACGATGGCCCAGGCCAGCTGAGCTGCCCACAGTGGGGCCGTCCGTTGTTTGCTGCGCTTGCCCAGGATTTCCAGTTGCACCTCGGCCACCAGAGCAGGAGACCAACCAGGGCCCTCCCATCCAGAGGCCACCACCTGGGACATTTTATGATTACTGGACCAATAGGTGCAAATAGCAGTTCGGAAGGGGAAAACACGCATTTACCTTAGGAAATAGGATATAACGGTGTGATAAACATTGCTAAGCCACAAGTGACAAAGCTCTGAGGTTTGCAAGCCCGTCGAATTGCCCTGCAGCTGGCTAAACAGCAACCACTTGATCTCCCAGGTACGATGCTGAAATTGAAGCCTTTGTCATCTCCTGCCCTAACATCATTTTGACGCCACTTTAAGCCACTCTAGAGTACATATAACAACCTAGGACAACCCAATGAACGTAGTTATAAATATTCCTAGGTGAAACCTGAAGACAAGAAAACTAGACACAAGGGCAGCTCTATGCAAAGCGGTAACATGAACGGCAGTGAGCACAAATTGCACAGCTTCTCTCTCATTTAGTGCACACAAATTGCATACCACATCCTGCCAAAACCTGATGCACCCAGCATAACTGGTTAATTGCACTGTAAACACATCATGGGAATGCAAGGAAAATTCCAATTGCAACATCAGCTATACACAAAAAGTGGTTACCTTCTGTAAATGAGAAACGTCCTAATTGACCCTGTGCAAGCGCGGCTTGGCCTACTCACACATGGACAGGTTGATCAGCGACACCTCCTTGGCAGCTTTGTTGACATCCAGGGCTTGAAAAGGCGCCCTGAACGCACCGACCAGATGCCGGCAAAAATGCGAAATAATAAAGTGTACACAACTAAAGCACTGAGAATTAAAGAAGTTTGAAACTTAAGGTAAGCAAAACTTATCTCGAGGTAAACAAGGATGCAGAGGGGTTTTACTACTCTAACATGAAAATATCCTACTGCACAAGGACAAAAAAGAAGTCAAAAGCTCATTCACCGGCCTTTGCCTGTGAATGAGCTTATCTTATTCAAAAATCTCAAACCTGCTACAGTGAAAGGCTTGGAATGAATAAAACTCTAGGGCAGTGCCTTGAACATGCACACAATATTTTGGGAAGGTCTGGTACTACTCATAACTCAAATGTGAGTTAGCAGAAGAAAACTAAAATATGTCAGACACTAGCAATACCATTGCAAACTTTCTCCATAAACACACGTTTGCAGCTAGATAATATGCCATTCTCCTTTTGTCATACTGTTTTATGTGACAAGAGACAACTAAAATGGAACAAGCAGTAAGGCAAATGTGCAGTCTATTAGCTTCATTTTTAGCTCAGACAGAAATTTACTAAATATGCCCATCATGAATATCTCAAGACAACTGATCACATCAACAATAAATGCAGCATGGAGATATGGTAACGGTCAGTGGCAATGCAAATTGTCTTAAATTGGCCCCACTCCAGCTTTATTTTTGGTCCAGATTACAAAATCGCACGACATGCATTTCATACGGGTTTTTGGAAACAGATGGTGTATTAACTCCAACAATTTGTGTTCAGAATAACGAATATTCCTCCGTCATTTCCATTGTTTTCTTTGGAGTTATGAGTAGGATTATTGTATTGTTGAGTTTTAGTTTGCGGACGCACCATAATGCGCAACAACTGTTTAGTATTTGTAATGTCCATACGCTAAACTGTGCTCTTAAACGCACTGACCTATGTAGGATTTTATCACATCAAAGGGACCTTACAAACGATTTCTGATTCAGTCTCTGTAGTCACATGCGTTATCTACTGGCTATTTTCCGGAATCTGTGAGAAACATTGCGTACATGCGGACTTACTACAAACTTCTTGCTTTTTTTTTTTGTTAGTGTCATCTTGGTAGCAGTGACAACAGACAATGAGTGGAGCCTGGAAGAAACTACAACTCTGTCTGGTCAACGTGTTCTCAGACGCTTTCTTTTACTACTATTTCTTCTCGGCCAGTGCGTCATATATAATCTGAGAATGCGAGCGAAAAACAAGAAAAACGGGGTTACAGCATGAAAGGCGCCAACTATAAAAAAAAAGTACAGTTGCTCCCCCCCATTTTGCCTTAATAGGGTATTTACATTGCACTCCATCGTTGTGCTGTGACATCACCGAAATTTATGAAAGTTTTGTGCATCACTAGTCCATAAAGGCTCAGCGCGAGCTCGGCTGATAGCCTGTGCATTCGTTGTACTGCTTGTACCATTTCAACAGTTTTCTTTAACGAGAAAGGTAATGCCAAAAGTTTGCAAGCCCAAGCGTGTACTACTTCACAAATTGTGGTGCTGGGCACCGGCGTGTGCTGCGCACAGAATTCGCTAAACTACGGTACTGTGCAGTGATATCTCATTAACGACGACCGCAAGAAACTCTGCTACTACTTATCACGCTAGTAGCTACTCACCTTTGTTCGTGCCGAGTCGTTTCCGGACGCTTGGGGAACCGTGGCAGTCTTCACGCATACAAAGGCTTGAGCAAGGTATTTTGGAGATGCATGTAAAACACCATTTACCTATTTACTCTCTCAAAAGCATTTTTTTTTGCGCAAAGAACCTTACAAACGCAAGAGCAACTTTTAGGAATGACAAACGCGACCAACGGTTGTTATGTTTGAAATTTGAATTGAAGCGACAGAGGAACCCCTGGTGGTGCTGAAAACTACTACCACAAATGCATAAACTAAAAAGTAAAATATTTTCGCTTAATAAAAAGCGAAAAACGTTTTATAGGCCAAGTTTTTTTTTAATGCAACAAATTACTCCTTTATTGCACTGTTTAACGGCTTTTTCTCTTTTTTTTTTTGAGTGAGCACTCAGCGCGCGCTTTTTGAAGTTTGCAGCGGTTCGGTTCTACAATTTTGGATTGAATCAATTGGAGTTGCGCCTGTCAAAATGCTTCTTTAAGTCTTCGGTACTTTGCCCATGCGTTATCGGGCACTCTGCCTACCTTCGGCCACTTCGGCACCATGTGGAGCAAGGAAGCAACGAGTTATTTTCCAGAAAGGTGGAATAGGGTCGTCTGCTTCGCTGAACGCTAGCGAGCCTTTTTGGTAGAAAATAACTTTCGCTATCCCAAATGTTCCCAGTTGGGTGCATAGCTGTTCATTTTTTTAGCTCCGGAAGATGCTGCTTGATGTGTGAATTGTGAACACCAGCCTAGGCCATAATCACTAGCTAATCACTAGCGTCACCTTTAGTGCTATTACGCCGACGCAGCGCAGCTCCAGCCCAAGCGAGGTCTGGGACGCGCTAGTGCGCGTGGTTCAACCAGGTTCAACTCCACAGTTGCACAAAACATTGCAGTCCGATTCGCCTCGCCATGCCTCTTCAATGCTCCAGCCTTCACGCCAGCCCTCACATCTTGCGCAGTCGATGCCCGAGCCTATGTGCAACCACGCAGCCACGCAAGTACACCAACGCTGTAACTAAGCCGGCCTTCGCCGTTGGACCAGTGCGCCATTTTGTCTTCCTCGCCCAAGCGTTTTGCACCGTTCACTAGCTTGCCTCCTTGTGCGCGTCTGCGCTTGCTTGCTGGCGGACGCTCCAGCAAGATTGTGTTTTGCGTGTCACCGCCTGCGTGTATCCGGCTCGGCGGCATATCATGCCGGGCATTGTGTGGGAGCGGCTCGTCTCAGTGACAATGTCGCGCCTATTCATCGACCTCATACGGAAAGAATTGGCACGGCGACAGCTGGACGCTGCCGCTTTCAAAGAAGAGATAATTCGGCGACTGGAAGCCGACATTCGGCAGCAGCATGAAGCTAGCCCCCCGGTTGAACCGAAGGCTTCTGCCTCGTCCGCCGCGGTACCTTTGACGCTAGACCCAGCCACGGTACTTAACCTTGCCAGACACAGTGCCAAAGACTGCCTGCAACATGATCCGTTGCCTTTGCCAGAGCAGCCGCCATGGCAAGTGTTAGTAGCCCAAACATTGCCCTCACGAAGTGCCCCTGTCGCATGACACCGTCGCATACGACGCGGTGTTCGCGCGCCATCGTCCCAATATTCCATCGTCCCGCTTCGCAGCCAGCCCACTCCCAGCCAGCACGCAGTTATAAAAGGTACATTGGCCGAACACAGAGCTGTTTTTGCTTGCCACAGCGATGATCTTGACCATATCATTGATAGGAAGCTCCGTGTTTACCTGCTAGCGTGTTGCCCTACAGTCGGCGCTCATACCGGTACGATGGAGAAGGCAAGCAGTTCCTGAAAACTCAGGGGCCCTAATGAACCATGGCTTTAAAGGGGAATGTAATGAGCTACAATCAAAGCCATCATCCGTGCCTTGCTCATCGCAGCCAAGCAGCCGCTAACTCTACAGCTTCTGTGCGAATTCAAAACGAGTAAAGGCTAGGAGCTTCCATTCAAACAGTACGGCGTCTGTGGCCCCTCCGCTTCCTTCTGAGCCTCCTGGATGCCGTATGCTCGACACGGGTGGGTGGCGAAACCAAGTTCTGTCAGGCCAGTTCTCACAAAGGAAGTCAAGCACATACAGAATTCCTTCAACAGCCAGAAAGAGGTCATACCGTCGGTGAACCACCTGCCAACTACTTTCAGCCCAGCCAACAGCAAGCCCAGCATGCCGAAAACTTTGTCCATGGACAGAAAAAGGGAAGAACGCTCATGAGCCAGCCACCTACAGGTTCCAAGCCCGTCAACAGCGCCAACCAGGCACGAGCTGTGCAGCAGCCAACGCCCAACTCGAGCCATCTGTGGTACCATAAGAGATTAAGGACAACTTGTGCCGCACCTGGCTGACCACTTCGTGAGTGGCATCGATGTACTTCAGCTGGACAAAAGCCCATGCCTGAAAGTTTTTGCAGCAGCACCGACCATTCAGCATTTGGCTACAAGACGAGCAAGGACTTCCTGCGTAGCAATTGTGGCATACTGTGTGCCACATGCAGCTCCATGAGACTGTTTGAGAGGGTGTCGGCAACCTCCTGTCCAAGGACAACTGGCACGCCTTTCACGAACCTCGAAGCCAAGGCTAAGGCCCTTACCATGCTTCAGTGTGCATGAAACTGCCAGTGCAAGGAAGCAGGACAGTGTAGACTCACCTCTGCAGTCAGTACAGCCACAGCTTAAACGGTACAATGCGCTTATTGGCTGTCTAGCCACCTAGATGACTTGGTGCACGAGTGAAGCGTGCGGCAGTGTTTCCCCCGCGTGTATGAGTGTTGTGCCTGTTGTGGACAATGTGCGGATATTACTGTCCACGAGACGTGGTCAACCAAACTGGTGGGGCGGGGTGCGAGCAGCCAGCCACATGTGCTGCAGTCATTGGGGGATCACTAGCATCACCTTCAGTGCCATCACGCCACGCAGCTCCAGGCCCATTCGAGGTCTGGGACATGCTTGCTTGTTTGTGCTTCATTTGTGCCCGCCTCCAGTGTGGTCAATCGTGTTGTATAATGTTCAAATAAATGCGTTCCTTTAAATAACTCCCATTCGCCTCGCCATGCCACCTGAATGCCCCAGCCTCCATGCCCAGCCCTCGCAGTACCGCATACGGTGCAATTCATGAATTGCGAGGAGGACCAGAGATAGCGCAAATAAAAGTAATGTGGTTTTAGCAGCACAATATTTACAACAATCGAGGCCTAAACCTAAAAAATAGCCGCAGTGATTTCATTGAATCGGCAGATTTGAAGATCCACGGCGGGTAAAATGGATCACAAGAAGAATCTGGCTTGGATGTTTTTAAAAAAGCATAGTAGAGATAAAAAATGGAGGTGATTTCTTGCTGAATGGATGTCGGGATTTTTTACTATAGAAGTGTAGAGCATGTGTGTGCTTAAATTTGTTTTGAGATGGGGCGTGTTCAGACGTATTTAAGCGCAAATGTCAAGGAAAGCATTTCTAGTAAATTTATCATGAGTGGTTTTCAAAGTGTCAAGACACGTAACAAACAAATAGGCTCGGGTAACACTTCTTTACCATGTCTCCAGATAAACCTCTCTCAAGCGACGTTTTTAAAACCTCTTGGTGTAGCATATGCTTGTGTTGTTCTCAGCAAGACATCTTTTACACGTTTACAAGTAAACTTATCGAAACTGCTAGCGGTAAACGTTTGCAAGATGTCTTCACGTAGAGGTAGACGATTGTAGCTGTTTCAGGCTGTTTCAAGACGTCTTCAAGACAACTTGTGTTTCATGGGAAATACGTTTCTATGGATGCGCAAGAATATTTAGGGGTGATTTTTCGGTAAAATTATGCAGTTGTGATTGCGTCAGTCGTGGCATTTCGTGTGTCATTTTCGTATATATCATTTTCAAATCCGACATGAATCACCTTGCCCAGAAACGTGTCTCACTCAGCATAACCAAATGCATAATATGGTCACGTCTTGACCTCTTAAGGTGTACCCAAGTTTAAAGAAAGGGGAGAAAACGCGTAATATAATGCACGTTGTTGCCCACATATGTGAGGGGTGTGTGCCATGACTCGCTGTTTTTATTTTTAATTTTTTCCCACAATGCTTGCTTTCAATTGATTTTGAAAAAGGCGTCCCACAATTCCTAGACAATCTCGGACCAAAGGGGGGTAATCAGTTTTGAAAATACGTGTACTGTTTTTTCACCGCTACAGAACACGACGCCGTGTGGAGTTTCGATTGTAAGTAATACTGATAACCATAGTTTGGCTTTTCGCGCGCGTTACATGCGTTCTCTTCTCGCTGCTCCTGCAACGTTGGCAGGACCCCCCTCCTCCCCCCCCCCCTTCCCGAAAAAAAAAACGAAATGCACAGAATTTCATTTTTTAACCAATCCTCAAAAATTAAATGCCAAGAAAAAGGCGATATTCAGTTTACAAAACAAAGTAGTTACCGGGAACCCGTTGCGCTGATTTGCAACGAGAAATAAAAAGGAAATGTTTTACTACATCTGCAACAGCGCAACTTCATTTATTGTCATCTTTAGGGTTCGTAAGCGACCTTATACGCAAGAATGCAAACACATCTCGCTGTTGCAGGCACCTGTTAGATTTTAAAAGGAACGCAAATTGTCAAGAGAGCAGCCGTAACAGAAAATTTATGCTCACTGTGAGGTCGCAGAAGCTTGGTTTGCACACCGTAAACCTGCTTGTCACTTTGCGAAAACCTAGCTAAACATGAGATGTTGCTTGTACTGCGTGCGTTGACAATTCAATTCGCAAGTTCACTTGCGACGAAAGCCGTAAATAAGTGATCCGAAACCGTTATACATCAAACCTTCCTTCAGAGTCGCTAAAATTTCATTTAAAAGACCCATTAGAGCGGTTACATTTATATCTCTGCGCTGATCAAAATTCAGTAATTTCAGAGATCGAGGCTTCCTGATTTGTCTCTATTTATGCTTTTATTGAAGGCTCAAAGCCATAGTCTGGAAAGATCGAACAGCGTACAAGTTCATTGCCACAATTACGGCCATTCTCAGATTCCCGATGACTCGTCGCTTTTTTTGGCGTAATAATGAAAACTAACTGTCGTTTCCATGCTATACCTTGAACGTTGAGGAACCGAACTACAGCATACCACTCTTGTTTGCACCTTTCGTGCGCACATACGGCGAGAAAAAGGCACGAAGCGCGCCCACAGTGGGCATTCTTACGGGCCGCTCAGCGGAGCATCCACACTAGCAGCGCGACGCTGTCGCCACCTACATGTCGAGCTCGCGGCGAATAAACGTTGGTTCGCCCGGCCGCCATTGTCAGCGGCGCGCTGTCAAGTCAGTTGTCAGTTCGCCGAGTCCACCGCCGCCGGTGTTTTGTGGCTCTGTGCTTTTGTTTCCCGAACCACGTTTAGCCGCATGGCTACGAGGTTCGTGTCTATGGGAGCACTGAACAAGTGGACTGCGCTAGGGCACACCGCCTGACAGAATCGGACGCTGTGCCTTGGCCGTCGCGTTCGCCACGTGCTGCCAGGAGTCCAGGACGCAGTGTCTAGACTGGCGTCCGACGGCTCGGTAAGTTTGTGCCGTGTGGACCAGCTGTTGTTAAATGCATAAAGTTGGGCTAGTTTGTTCCTTGTTACATCGGCCATAAGGGCCATGCGCGCACGCGGGAGCTCAAGACCGCAGTACGGGCCGAGCAGGTTGCCACGTGTCCGTGTTCTTTGTCTTGTGCTCTCGTCATTTTGCGCTATGAGGCAGTCTGTGCGATGTGCTGTCCTGTCTGACCTGCTGTCATTTGTAAGGCGCACTGTAATCCGTTGTGTTCGAGGCCGCACATTTTCAGAAATGTCTGGGAATGTCCAAACTCGGGGACAAGTTTGCGAGGCAAGGGTCGCCGAATGTCATCCCACCCGACAACCTACTGTCACTAAGTATATGTTATGCTTGCCTCACAACTCGCAGCACGAGAAGTCTGTCTTGGTTTTTACCCAACCGGCAAAGCCGCTGCCGTTCACTGACTAACCTGGGGCACTGTTAATGATTCTTATGGCTTAAAAACTGCATACCACCAGACGCAACTCTAGTGATGTCTATGTAAATGAAAGCCCAACCAAAACGAGGGATACGTCTGGACAAAAAAAAAAAAAAAAAGCAGAAAATAGTGAGTAATCATTAAAACTGACTCTGGCTAGTCTGTATTTGCTGGTTGGGCAAAAATCTAGATGGACTGCTCTCACCGTGTTCATGAAGCAGGCATGACACTGGGCTGCCGAGTTAGGAGGTTTGGTGGTGTTTACGGGGCTGTTACTGCTTGCCATGCTCAGTGAACTGAAAGCCACCATTCAAGTGTACAGCCACGATGACCATTTTAGGAAGCATTATGTTAATGCTGCCAAATGAGGGAAGCAGGGCTTTATTGTGTACACGTGTGCACAGGTTTACGCATGGATGAATGGGGGCCAATTCTCCTCAAAGCACCCCTCCTATCAATTCGGTCCATCGTAAATAATTTGGTGTACTTTGGACACACAAATATGCTCTGCTGTAGTCCTGTCAGCAGAAAATGCTGAGCCAGGGGCATTAAGCGACCCAGCTAAAACTGTTTTTCTATTTCTAAAAAAAAAAAATAGCAGATTTTGGCCCATGTGTATGAGATTTCGGCGCACGTTAAAGATCCCCAGGTGGTCAAAATTAATCTGGAGCCCTCCACGGCGGCGC
Organism: Haemaphysalis longicornis; assembly: GCF_048455015.1. NCBI lineage: Eukaryota > Metazoa > Arthropoda > Arachnida > Ixodida > Ixodidae > Haemaphysalis > Haemaphysalis longicornis. The sequence continues at coordinate 226,197,359 of NW_027526203.1, read as the reverse complement.
GCCTCATCGCCTGTGTTGCGTCGGCGCGTTCAACCCTACAGTCATTCAATCAGTAGCAGATTTTGTACTCTTGCTCTTTTCCCCGGGAGTGTACACCTACATAAAGAAAGGCGCACTTCTATACTTTTTTTTTTTAAGTTGTGATGCGCATAATTTGCACCAGTTTTCAGAGTACAAAATGAGGCTCCTCACAATTGCTACAACTCTTGTTTTGTATATCCCAAGAAAACTCCTCAGCTAGAATCGGTTGCCTTTATAAGCACTTAGGTGCAAATGTGGGCCTAGAACAGGATTGTTTAGTGGACACCCAGTTTCTATTTCTAAGGCACTAGACTTCTCCCGTGATGTTGAGGAAATTTATGTACCTTTTCTACTTCTAAACCCGCTGTCGCCTTCAGCATGTCACAGAAGCTTCAGCCCAGAGTTTCATTTCACTGGATGTTGACACAGTCCGTAGCAAAAAAATGCGAGTGCATGCCTCCTTTATGTGTCGATCTGCAGCCCATGCATGCATTGATGGAGTGACAAATTACAAGCTGTGAGCCAGCGACGATTGATGTTTACAAGAGAGGCTGTGCTGCCGAGTCCTGCACACCACCTGCCTCTAGTTAGCCAGCCTGCGGCCTGATGAGCAAGCTTGTTCTTGTGTAGTCTCTTAATCACAGGGAGTTCATTCCAGCAAGACGTCGTTGTCGGATGGCCCTGAAACTCGAAATTAAAGTGCTCTCGGGCGGCACTCTAGCCATAGCATACAGCCCACCGCGGTGGCACAGTGGCTAAGGCTGAACCCAGTGGCGCGGGTTCAGTCTTGGCCATGGTGGCCGGCCGCTTTACTGATGGATGCAAAAAGCAAACAAGGCTGTGTCAAGATTTTGGCGCATTTTAAGGAACCTCAGGGGCCGAAATTAATCTGGAGCTCTCCACTACGGCAAGTCTCATAGGGCATGTGCAGTTTTGGCGCGTTAAACCCACAAAATTGAAACCAAATTTGACACTGCATACAACGAAATACGAAAAATGGAGCGCACAGCTTTTGGTACATGCTGCACTGGCTGACTGCCGGATTAAGAAGCTGTGCACATGCGCTGGTTTCTCAGGCTGTTTGAGAACATGGCGTATTGCTAAATCGAATGCCTGTTCGACAAAGTGATGCTGCATATTTATTCAGTTGCGCCATTTAACAACACTGCAGTGCCAAGCAAATTTCTGTGAACAGCATGCATCGAACGTGGTCTTTTTATTTTCACAAGTTTTGTTGGTATTTGGTGGGGAAGAAAAACAGCCATAGCCTTGCACTGCACTTTCTGCTTCAGAATAAATGTGCTTCAATCACTAGGGCAGCATGCATGTGCAGCTCTCGTAGGTATGAATCAGCCAGTCCTGTTAAGTGCAGCAAGCAAAATGGACGTTGACATATAGGAAAGGCTGGGCCGGCAACTTGCCTCTTGTTCAGCTGTGCAGCGATGTTGAAATGGGCCACTAGATAGTATAAAGGGGGCATTCGATGTAATGAAAGGCCGTACTGTCAAATGTGTGGGAGACCAGCACATTTGCAAAGCTTTCAACCCTGTCAGCCAGATGACACCACGTGCAGTGGGGGCTGTGATCTCCAATGTTCGTATTCCATGTATCAGTTGGTACATAGTCTGTGGTGTTTAGTTCTTCCTTTCTCGAGGTGCTCGTAGCCGTATTTCTCAATTTAACTTCTGCTGAAGCATCTAATTAATGTTCTCTACCATGATAATGGTGTTTGATTCTGTCATCCAAATCACCCCTGTGCCACCATATTGCTAGTGCAGTGTCTAGAGTCAGGGCCAGAAATTTTTTTTCGAGGGGGGGGTATGGATTTTGGGAAGGGGGTAGTTTTGCTGAAAGTAACAGTGAGCATTGCTTACGTGCTGCCTGGAAAAGATTTCGGGAGGGGTTCAAACCCCCCTCTGGGTACTGGGTACCCCCCTGCCTACAGTATACTCAGTGCCCAGTACATTCTAAGCACTGTATTGTAAGTGAGATGATGATGCAGAGTTCAGTGTTGTGCTTCGGTATCCATGCCATCGATATATTTAGCTGGGCTTCTTTCGTGCTGTGCCCGGTTTAGCCTTATTTGCTGGTATTGTGATCAGTGCAATTTTCAGGTTTTCGTAACTGCGTTACTTGAGGGTAACGACTGTGCAAGAAAAAGAGGATGAGAGAATAAGCACGTACAACACATGTTATTGTACATGTTTCTTCTCACCCTTGATTTGATTGTTCGTAGGGTTTTAACGCGCCAACGCAACGCAGGCGATAAGGCGCGCCATAGTGGAGGGCTCCGGATTAATTTTGACCACCTGGGGATCTCTAACGTGCGCCAAAATCTCGTACACATGGGCGTTCTTGCTTTTCGCCTCCATCAGAAAAGCGGCCGCGGCGGCCGGGAATTGAACCCGCGACCTCGTGCTCAGCAGCGCAACACCTGAGCCACCGCGGCGGGTTTCTTCTCGCCCTTATTTTTTTTTTTGCGCTGTTGTTACCCTCAGTGTCATGTAACAACTTTCCCAAATCAAGCTTTTGGAACTAGTTCAAAATTTTTGGCATTTGTGAACATTTTGCAATTTGCCACTGACGTCATTATTGGCGCCGAACCACCAAATTTCAAATGCACAATGTGCAGGGGGGAACAGAATTTTCCGACCACACGAGCTCATGGTGAAGGGCATTGCGTGCACACTCTGGAAGCATAGCGTGCGTTGTCCTGGCCAGCACTGTGCGCATGTGCGTCCTTTCGTACACATGGGCACAGAGGCATTCTCGCTTGCTGTCATCATCATCATCAGCCTACTCGGGTCCACTGCAGGACGAAGGCCGTGCTCTAACTTCTAGTATAGTGCTACAGAGCACCGGCTTTTTAGTGTTAAAGGGATACTGAAGGGGAAATATGTACTTTCCTTTTATTTGTGTGTCTTTGACTGTTGTCTGGCAGCAAAGCATCTCTTTTCATACAAAAAAAATCCATAAATAGCAGAGAGCTTCCATATATACGCTACTTGGACAAAAACGACATTTTCTGAATGTAGTGAAATCTGTGCCAAGTGCATTCCAGCAAGTGCATCCCAGCAAAGGATGTCCTCAACAGAGTTGAGGACATCCTTTGCTATTTCGTGAACTCGCAGTTATGTTCTTTGTAGGAAGCAGCAAATTGCATGAATTAGTATCATTGATGTCACAGCTGCTTGTCCTGGAAGCTGATGGACACTACTATCACCAGTCTTTTGAGTCCCTTGGTTTTTATAGCGTGAGCTACACTGGCTGAGGTTGAGCTGTTTCGCGTGGCTCCTGAAGAGCCGTGCTGCGCATGCGCGAGCAGCAGTGACGTCACACGGCGCACAGAACGTTGCTCGCTGCCCGGCGTCTCTCACACACCCCACGCACCCAGCGTCTTCGCCGACCTCTGTTCCGCATGTGGTGGCCCGGTCCACTTGACGATCATGCGAGGGGTGGCCGGGTGTGGAACCAATGGCTCATGCGTCGCAGCAGCACCGGCGTGCACCTGTGGAACCGGCTTAGCTCTGGGGCGATTGGTGACGCTGCGCCGGAGCCGCTTGATAAATATACATGTGTCACATAATGCGTATTGTATCATTGAAGCAGCAGTAAGCATGACAATCAAGCTAATCCTAGACAACCAGCAAAGCTAAGAATTACCAGCTGAACCTTAGCTCACGCTACGTTATCCTGGCCTAGCAGAGCTAAGCCACTGCTTATTTTTGGCCTTATTATTGGAATTTTTTCATAGAATTGATCACATTAGATCCAGTGTGGAGATTTTGTCTTGTCTCAATTTTTTTTAAAGGAGCCGTAAAGACTAGTTTGGTTCAGTAAGAAAGACTGCCTTGCCCTGATACCAATGATGCCAGTTTTGCCGCAATGAACTTCAAACAAGGAAGATATCAAAGAAAGCAGATGAAGCCATGGTGACTTCCCAGACACTTTCCAGTGATTTTCTCTACAGCATCACACAACCTGATTGATTGTAGGGTTTAACGCGCCGACGCAATGCAGGCGATATGGTGCGCCGTAGTGGAGGTCTCCGGATTAATTTTGACCACCTGGGGATCTTTAACGTGCGCCAAAATCTCGTACACAGGGGCGTTTTTGCTTTTCGCCTCCATCAGAAAAGCGGCCGCCGCAGCCCGGAATCGAACCTGCACCCTCGTGCTCAGCAACGCAACGCCTCAGCCACTGAGCCACCGCGGCGGGTACATCACGCAACCTTGTTTGTGTGATGTTTGTGGGATTCTTGGCCCCAACCTGAGCCACCGCCAAGAAACATGCCTGGGCATTGTGGTGGGGCCTCTAGTTCTGTTTGATCGTAACACTGGAATGCAGGTAGGGGAGTGCAGGTAGTGGAGTGCAAGTAACTCGCAGATAACTGTTTTTAGGGCTGCTCAATATTACCTCCCTGCTACCCATATTATGACACTGTAGCCTGAAACCTGGAAGTTCTGTAATATTACTTGTGTTTTTCGGTTAGAAAAGATGTCTGTCATGGCTTGAATAGAACTGAGCAAGTTACCCAAGGCCCGTTCTTGCAAATAGAACAAAGTTGTATTTTGCCTTCATGACCCCTTTAAAGGGACCCTGCAGCACTTACCATTGACTACTCGGAATTGTATTTTGGGATAAAGTCAATTGTCCCGGGACTCTCCTCCTTCAAGAATTATGAAAATCCGTTCACTATCACCGAAACTACGTGCGATGAGAAATTGCGCGTAATTGTTCCCTCTCAACTCGACCGCAGACTGCGATGAAAGCTGTGCGCTCTCTCCCGGAGAAGGGGGGTGGGGGTCGCAGCGTTCTCTTCGGCGGCCTTTAATTTGCATTTGATTTAATTAATTCGCATACGATTTTTTCTGCCGCACCCAATCTCGCAGCTGCCCGTAACATGTCATAGGTTCTGGTGCAGGGAATGAGCTAGTGGCTCGTATAGCCGTTCGCCTTTTCCCTAATTATATGACTGATTTAGAGAAGTTTGCGTTAAAAGTGGTGTCAGTGTTAACAGGAAATGAGCTAGTGGCTCATTTCCTCAAAAGTGGTGTCAGTGTTATCCTAACGAGGCAATCTTTTAAGTGAACCCAACTTGCATTTTGTCTGTGGGACGCTTTTAAGACAAAATTTTAATTGTCCCACTGCATTGTCCGTTCAATAATGTAAGCAATGGCGTACTGTGGGCAGGTAACTAAAACTAAAGTTAGTATGTTGACTGAGGCGGTTACTAGTGCAAACCACCTCTTTGGTAACATTAACCCGCTGCGGTGGCTCAGTGGCTTAGGCGTTGCGCTGCTGAGCACGAGGTCGCGAGTTCGATTCCCGGCTGCGGTGGCCGCTTTTCTGATGGAGGCGAAAAGCAAAAACGCCTGTGTGTATGAGATTTCAGCGCACGTTAAAGATCCCCAGGTGGTCAAAATTAATCCAGAGACCTCCACTACGGCGCACCTCATTGCCTGCGTTGCGTCGGCGCTTTAAACCCTACTATCAATCAATCAATCAATCAATCTTTGGTAACATTGGTTACCGTCCACCTACCTAGATGGCGCAGCAATGCTGCTCAAGAACCACTGTTAAGTGCTCAGCTTGCTTCTTGTTGAACTTTTTCTACGTTTTTATTACAGTTGATAATAATGGTTTTGTGAAACATTTAGCATTAATCGACAAACAGGGTTACGTAAGTGGCAGTGTCATGTCAGATGAGCCCAACGCGCCTGACGGCTCTGCTAGACAGCGTCGAATGGCATAGTGCCTCAGTAACCGCGTGTAGGTTGACGTGCCCATTTGTATTTTTCTTTGCGCCACCATCCTTACTGTGATAAAAAATGAAGGAAGCTTGCAGGAACTGGTTTCCATGCGATGTTGAGAAGTAAACTGTACTGTGTTGATTTGATAATATTTGGTGTAAATATTTCTCAACATTGAACAATTGCTTTGTGACACAATAAGGTTCGAAATCAGCAATAAAAAATTAGGCCCTTTTGATACAAAATTTTAAAATTCCGCCCCGCTGACACACCTGTGGCAGGCCAGGCCTATAAGTTCCATTCCCACTTGTGATAGGAATGAGTGCTGACTGGCAGTTTCGGCTTGACCGAAACAAATGATGGACAGCCGGGAAGGATGCACAGGACAGCGCAGTGGTACCCTTCTCGTCTGAAATTGAGTGATCATGAACCAACCCACCTAATGTCTAGCAATAGGTTAAACGAAACTAGGAAAATGCCCTGGCAGATGATTTGGCTGGCTTGGCCACGTTTTGTTCAAGCACTCTTATAATTGGATTTCAGTAGCAGCTTCACCATAGCTAGTGCGCTGAAACATTGCGCTGAGCTTGGTTTGGGGCCGGTGGTGTTGTCACCTTGTTTCCCCTCTTGATGCAGGAGTAGGCGGGCTGGACACTGTCCGACCAGGCGTCATGGACGTGCGCTCCCAGCCGGCAGCTCGCTCTGAGCCAGTCACCGTGAGCAGCAGCGGACCCCCATCACCACGGCCATGTGTCACACACTGTCCCCTGATCCCGCGCCCGGTGTACTTGGCAGCTGTTGCTAAGCTGGCAGATGTGAAGAACAATTTTAGAGCGCTTCTGCGGGACAACCAGACCGGAGTTGACCTTGTTCGCGTTGCACAACTATACCAAGACAAGTTTGGCTGCCCCCTCAGCTTTGTGCCCTTCGGTTGCAATACTCTGGAGCAGTTCGTGAGGCAGGAGCTGGGTGACACTGTTCACATGGAGCAGGACTCGACGGGGGCCTACCGAGTGACTCTTCTCAGGGACGGGAGCGGTGAGCTTCTACTCCACCATTTGCAGTTATCCTGTCTGTCGACTGTGCACGTTCTTCCCCAGGAGGTAGGGAAGACCGTGCACAGCTGATGAATGCCTGGGGTGTTGGTAGTATCAGTCCAGAGCATAGTCGTTCTGACCTTTTGGGTTTTGAGAAGGAACGGGCAGCCTTGATATCCACGCTAGTGCAGCCCATAGGGCTGAAGAGCAAAGGCATGCAGCAAAACATTGCTGGAAGCAGGTTTGTCCGAGTTCATAGCTGGACCGCCCAGCCCAGGACAAGGCAACATAGTTATCCCTCATCCGCGTGTGCTTTTTTTTTTGCTCCAGGCACCACTCGAACATCATGCCCAGAAGAGCACTCCTTTTCCTGGTTTTGAGTAGGTTTTGGTGTAGTTGAGCGACTCGTAGTGTGTGTATGGGGAGTTGAGTGCAGAAGTTCACATTCTAGGAAGGTGTACAAGGTTTACAAGGTCACTTTTCACATTTTTTCTCAAGGTGATACAAATTTACTTATCTACGTTATGTTCGTTTCTTTATGGTTGTTGTGCCCTATGCTCGGGCACGTGTAAATATAAAATAAATGTATGCAGAAACCTTTGCTGGTCATGTGCCTTTCAAAAGACACAAAGCTTGGCCAACTGGTAAACATAAAATAGGATGACTTGGCATAGCTGGTATGCCTAAATGGTTTCGATTTCGTTTTAGTGTTACATGTGCAACAGCCAGTGGCAAAGAGGAGGTAATGAGCTCTGTCGGCTTGGGATGTGGCAGCCATCAGCTTCTTGAATACCTGATTGTGCGGGTATTTTCTACACCTGCCTCCAGTTGGCAGCAGCAGCTCTCAGGAAAGATTTGCCACAGGCTGCACAGATGGGCAGGTCTTGATAACTCACTTTTTCAATTAGAAAAAGAACCTTTCTGGTTGGCTTCCAATCTTCACAACGACGGAGTACAATTGAAAATGGTGCCTGCTTGCCCTGGGCACTTTGTTCTGCTCTGGGCCCTTTAATAGCATTAAAATATGGGAAGAAAATGAAAGAGGGAAATGCCAGCTTTAATTAATTTCTCAGCAGACGAGGTTTCTTCAGCCTTAAAGTATAGCCAAGAAAGGCACGAAATGTGGGATGTGTCATATAAAACAGTTATCCACCTTTAGTGACCCTTTAAATTAAGGTCCTAAACTTTTGTTAAATAGCCGAATAACGGCTTACCGTCAAATTCTGAATAAGCCACCCCCCATTTCCCCCTCAACGTGGGGATAGTTTAGGGCATTTTGGGGAGGGGGCCCCTGTTCGGAACTGCCCTGAAATTCAAAATGGCATAAACTTGTTAACCCATATAAAAAAGAAAAAAAAAAAACACTGCAGTGCATTAGAGAAACAGCGCATTTTTAATAAAGAAGCTGGTGCAACCAAAAGTTTTATTGGAAGGCATTCGTTCTAGTCACTTGCCAAGCTGTCAAAAGAGTCTTCCGAGTCGAATCCAAAGACTAGTTCTGGGCACCCTCTGTGCAAGCCCTGACACTTTTCTGGTGCTACGGGACCAATGTCAGGGAGGTAGTCATGCAGCTCAGCATCCTCGGAACCGTCCAGGGCATTGGCAATTTTGCCTCCTTTGGATGAGCGTGCTACCGTCTCCTTTGTGACAGCAGGCCGTGTCTCAGGAGCAAAGTCGGTATTCTTTCCTTTTTGCACAAATGTTCTTCCAAAGAATGCCAACGGTAGGCCTCGAATGGCCTGTTCCAAAATTCCGAAATTTCGGATTAGACGAGCGCAGCCTGGGCTGTTTCTGTTTTTGTAGTGAGGGTCGGAAAATAGAGATTGGGGGGACTCGCCGTCAGTCTTGACCCGACTGCTGTGTGTAGTGTTCTGGCGCTCACTGGGGTGGCATTGCTGCCTGTGATTCACTGCAGGGACTCCAAAGCGCCGGGTGATAGAGCCTTGGCAACAGAGGAGGCACGGCACGTACGGGGCACGAGCGTCACCGGCAGTCAGGTGAGGGGGCTTCTGCTGTCATTGACGAGGCTGTTCTCACTGTGACGACATGCTTTGCACAGAAACGTGCAGTAAGTTGTATTTGCGGTCAAGGAATTCGAATGTCGCAAACTGCAACTTCAAGTTGAATTGTCCGTGCAATCACTATTCACTTTGAAGCTCTATTATTCACATATTCATTTCCTTACGTTTTGACCCTGTTTAGTCTTTCATGTGAGTGCTGCTTTGGCGAAGGATTCAGTGGTTTATTGTCACCTTGGCCTGTGCTATTGGCCATTTCTGCTTGGGCTCAGATGATTGTTGTTTGTACAGTCATTTCCAGATTTCAAGCTGCACATTCTGTGTTTTTTTTTTAACATAGTTCTGCACATCTTCACTCTTTGAACCCAAAATAAGTAAGTTTTTTTTTTTGCTCTTGAGAGCTGTGTGAATATGCATACACACAGTCTAAGAAATCAAATTGGATATATTGAATTTTCGAGCATAAGAATTAGATCTTTTAATTTCGAACAAACTACCCCACCATTCTTAAAGGAGCCATGAAGACAAAATACAAGTTGGGTTTATTAGAAAGACTGCTTAGTCCCGATAACAATGATACCAATATCGTCTTAATCTTCGTACAAATAACGGAGATATTAAAGAAAACGTGTGAAGCAGTCGCGACCCCCTAGCCAATTTCCCGGAACTTTTCTATGACGTCACGGAACCTTGTTTGTGCGATTGGCGGCCGCTTAAAGGAGTACTGACACGAAATTTTCGTGTTACGTTTTTTTCGCTGCTATGCGTGCCTACCAACCCACTAATCATAGAATGACAGATTAGACGGTCGAGCGCAGCGTAAACATTCCTTTACGGCGTCGTTTATTCGTGCCAGTTTCGGTTTCGACTGAAAAACGCCGAGCGGCCGCCATAACAGGATGTATCACATGACGTCACCATTCTTGCCGCATCGCTGCCTCTCTGGAAGCGCGCCCAGACCGGCCGAGGTCTTCGTCGTCCCCACAGGCCCGGGCAGCATGACGTCAGTCCCAAAACCATGACGTGTACACACGCCCGAGCAGCGCGCGCCAACCACAGTCAGCGCGTCGGCTTCGTCACGGGAGCCCCGACGTCGGCAGTTTGGGGAAAGTAGCACATGATGTCATGTCGGCCTTCTCTGGGCTTTCTCGTGCGGGCGAAGATTAAAATGGATTTTAAATATGTTTCGCTGAACTGTTGCTGTTGAAACTTGCTGGGAGATATCTCCTGATAAAAAGGAAGCGTTTTACATAGTTATCTCAGCCTTGAAATTTCGTGTCAGTACTCCTTTAACTGACCTGTCGTGACGACACATGACTGGACGTCTGTATTGGGCCTCTAGTTCCATTTGACCGCATCACTTGAATGCTGACGTGCAGTTAACGCACTGAAAATTATGTTTTATTGTTGGCCCGTATGACGTCATTCTTGCTCATAACACGTCACTGTGGCGAAAAATTTGAAAGTTTTTAAATACTTCTTGCTTTTTTTTTTTCGTTAAAAAAACATCTTTCGTGGCTGTAATGGAGCTGAGTGAGATACCAAATCATAGTTCTTTCAAATTAAACAAAGTTGTATTTTCTCTTCATGGCTCCTTTAATGACGAGTTGCAAAGCATCCAAAGGTGTGCTGAAGTTTCTGCAAGAAGTTCAACGTACGAGTATTTATGACGTCCAAATAAAACGCCAAACAATATAGGTACACTGCAAAATAGCTGCCACACGCGCCGGTAGGTGGCGGCTGATTGAATCCTGATAGCATTATAATGAATCCTGATAACTTGAGCTGCCCTGGTCAGTACACTATGGGTAAGAAGAAAACCTAGTATTGTAGTGACATAGTCCCCCCAGACTCTGGTTTCTTGGTTAAATGATGTTCAAAGTTGATCCTTTTTTAAAACCCGTAATTTCCCTTTCTTCTCCCCCCTTTTTTCTATATAGGGTATATCAAAAACAGCAGCACTTGTTTTTAAAACCACTTTGCCGACCGTGCACATGCTAGTTATTCAAGTGAAGCTTTAGTGTTCTCACTGATGGCGTCTGTAACGTGAAAACGCTCTGCAGGAGACCAATTTTCTCTTGACGATAACGATGAATGATCGTGGGCGGAGTGAAAGAAAAAAAAACAAAAACACTCCAGTGGCTCAAACCTGGGTCCCTCGCATTATGAAGCTGGCGTCAATTCGATTGCTCCATTTCGACGTGGTCGAAACTGAGTCCAAACTCGGACAACAGCCAAAGAACCGGTCACGAGAAAGCTTTGCATTCAACGATCGTTGTTCAACAGAGGGGTGCATGATTTTTCATGCCCTTTCGCCAGCCGGAGTCTCAACTCTTTTTTATACATTTACAATAGGCATATCTAATGTAATGTAAGGTTCCTGTGTGTGCGGTACATTGGCAGCACAAGTGTTCGAAACAGTACCATGCGTTGTTGGTAGTGGCAAAGGGATCCACAAGCCAAGGGTGGCAAAGTTGGGATGATACACCACACTACACAGGGTACTATCCGGCTAATTTTGTGATGCCTTGTAATCTCCCACACACCAAATTTCCTCCGTAGTACTGACGCGAACTTTCATGGAGCTTGCACTTCCTCTCTGAAGGGAACCGTGTTAACTGTAGGTTTTCAGAATAAATAATTTTATATGCTTATACCAGTCGTACTGAAAGGCTTGTAGTTCAGGTTACCACGCGAGATGAAAGTTGCCTGCATGTGAGATATTACGGTCAAAACTGGATTTGATGAAGTTGAGGGAAGTCTCAAATTGATTCGTTAAATCGAGAACTTTGGTAAATCGAGTTAGCCTTTCTTGGTCACCTAGTTTGGTACATGTGATTACACAGTGGAACCCCGATAATACGACTTTCAAGAGACTGGGGGGTCATACGATCAGGGTGTCGTACGACCGGCGTGCGGGTAAATACCAGCCTAGTAGATGATCTCACTTGACAGGTGGGCTAAGAACTTAATTAAACTACTAAACTTAGCACGTTCTTTCATTATTTGCGAGCCTTTAGCTGAAATCCGAAGTTTCTAAATAACAGGAACGCCCGTGTTGTGCCCCCCTCCGCTCCATGGTGTCCAGCTAACCTGCCAGCCAAGTGCTGCACACTACGCAACACCCGTGTCGAGGTTCAATTTGGTTGTGGTTCGACACCCTGGTTGTAGGGGCCAACTGTACTCTTTACCTTCAGTCACGTTTTCAAGTGGTTCTACTAGGAGCTCGTACGATTATTCACACGCACTGTGGCGACCATGGCAAGGCACGGAGACCGGGTTGCATAAAGAGACGTGCGGATCGTTTCCTCTGGTGCTGTCATTACTGGTCCCGCGATCACTTTGAAAATCCTCGTTTGTCCCTCAAACGTCAGAACAAGTCTGGTCGGAAGAAGAAAAGGGAACCCTCCAAATTTTGGCTAAGGCAAGTCGTGTTGCTCATAGAGTTTCATACAATAACAACTAGAGAGGAATCTGGCGCTGCGATCGTACGCCTCAATGGGCGTGACGGGTAGTTCTGGATTCGGATTGGCGCTCGATGGCTCGTGGAAAGTTACTATGGATTGCAGGCAGTTTCGTTTTCATTTTGGATTTACATGAACGCATTTGCTTATGCAGGGTGTTGAAAGAAGCGATCAAAAACGTTTCTCCTTGAACTTCATGCCGCGCGCGCACTGACGCCGTCCTGAGTGAAATGTTTTATCATCATAGTTGCGAATTGGGTGGGTTATCAATTCATTGCCGGCACAGCGAGCACGAAAACACAAATGACGGCGCTCTGTGCGGCGAGGTTGTCTGCGAATTAGGAGATGCGGTGCTGCTCATTCGGCAGATCAATGTGTTGTCGAGCTGACAGCGGTTGCTAATCGCTTGGAACAGCCACACCTTTAGAGCGACACTGGCTCCTACGGCGTAGACCAGCAGTACCGGCGGCTGATAGGAGCTCAGCTTGATGAATACCACTAATTCAGGCAAGAATAACTTCTCCAAAGGTACTAGGTTCCTCTTTTTTATGAGCACAAAACTTTTCTTAGTATTACAAACTACCAGCGCTGAAACTTTTAGAAATAGTTTTTAAAGAAGTCCGCGGTCCTGCTGTAGTTGGCGCAAATGGCAAACCTGCTCCACAAACCTCCTCGACTCCACGTCCGCTTTTTATTTAAATGCGCCGTTTTATTTCGTACAAAACCACTTTTTGGTCACTAACTTTCTTGTTCGCCATGTAATTTGTAAATGGAGAACCGGGCAACAAGAGTTTTTTTTTTTTGTCAAAAAACACAGTTTGCGCAGCCATAAGCTCGTTTCGATCCTACGCAACCCGGTTCCAGAACTACCTATCATTCTCACTGAAGCGTAAGCGCCGCTGCTGTGTTCGCGTTGACACCAGCGCCAGTTTCCACGCTAGTTAATATTGAATGAAACTCTAAGGTGTTGCTAGCTGGTTTTGCTGGCCAGTGCTCCTCTGAACTGTTCGTGATATGCGCAGTTGTCGTAATGAGAAAGGCCTTTATTCCACATTCCCTGGCGTGGTGTGCACACAATCCACCCCTTGTCTTTACCGATTCTTTTGAAAGAGGGCTTACCCTCTTTCGGAGTGTGAATACTCTTTGTGGCCTGTGGCTAAAAATCTTGTGGTAATGCTGTAATGTAATCTAAGGGTCATTTCAGATAAGATCGCACAAAGCATGGCTGGTCGACCTCTTTGATTCGCTTGAAGTTTTTTACCTCATTCCCGCATGTATGCAATGTGCGGATTCACAAATATTTTCGGTGGAAAAAATTTTGTCCGACTGAAAAAAAATTTGGAACGCACCCGCGTGGACCCTGGCCGCTACCTGCCCCTGCACCGCGGCCAAATTGAGCAACGTCTACCAAAAAATATACTGATACGGTGGGAATCGTAATTTTTATGCTTAATCTAGACCGTTCAAATTTTAGTGAGGGCTGCTCCTGGCAAGCACAAATAAGGGCCATAAATATCGTGTTTCTGCAAGCTACCATTAAAAAGCAACTGGCGCACAAGTTTGAAGAAAAAACGAAAACACTCAAAGTTCAGAGGCTAATTAAAAAAAAACACTTCTTCGATTTTGCTGAAATTCTCCCCAAATGTTCACCTGTGCATGTACTTCAATGATCAATAAAAACATGTTGCATCATTTTGTTCCTGACGCGCCTACAGCGTGAGAAAAAAAGCCTCGTCGGCCAGGTCTTCACAAGGTCCTGAAACACGAAACAGTGAGAGCAACTTCCACCGAATGTGCACACATTTTATAATTTTTTGTACCAAAGGCAAACGATTACTCCTAGATAAAATTTCGGAGAATTCAGAAGTGAAACTGAAATCTTCAAGTGAATTTTGGAACGAAAATAAACAATCTGCGCACCGCTAAACTTGTGCCGTTTGAAGAAAAAACCGAACTCCAGGCTCACGCGTGTTTAAAAAAAACGCTTCTTCCAGTTTTATAAAGCTTTCCACAGATATTTTCCTCTAAATTTACTTGTGTGAGTCGTTAAAAAAACTCGCATCATTTTGATCAGTGAAAAGCAAAAGAGCCTTGTCAAGCGTGCTCGTCACAAGGAGCTGAGATATGAAACGACCATTGTGACTTTCTGCAGATTTCCTTTATTTATTTTGTAGAAAGGGCAGAATATCTTCTGAGATAAGGAGAATAGTTTGAATAGTTGACATTGAGAGAATAGTTGAGAGAATAGTTGACATTTACAAAGTCAACGTTTGACATGACAGAGTACCATCGGCACCTCATTAATACCGTGCGGCTACTAGCTGTTTATTTACACGTTGCTTGCTACATCAATGTTCAAAGTTTCCTCAAAGGGGCACAAACAGTCCATGCTGCATATAGTTCGCATATATCTGCTTCTGATGACTTCCTTAAGTGCCACACGTGCCAGGACTGTATTCCGGGAAATGCACGCACTGTTTGCCATACTTCATTTTTTGTTTCGTGATAGCTTGAAACTTCGTTCCCCTCGAGGTATATGATGTGAACACCCTTTATCTCAGACAACACAGTTACCATGTCTTTTGCCGTCTGAATCGTATTTCTTGCAGGTTCTCTTAGGTTGTTAAGTGTCGCCTGGTGTTTGACGATTCCCCTAACTCCGTCGCAGGCATTCTTTCCGTGCCGCGTTGCGGAAAATATCCATTGCGTTTCATGAATCTGGTACCTGTTTTTAAAGTGACTGGCAGCTCCGTCACTCACATGTCACCTTGGAGTACAGTGGAAGATTGTCGTCTACCCACTGCCTGATTTTTCTAAAGCCAAGCAGGCATGTGCAGAGTCATGGCAGACGTCATCGCTTGCAACCGCAAAACTATAAGTGTTTTTTCGGGTCGTGACCACACAAGTGAATATCGATGCTTGGTTTTTATGCCAGTGGTAACTTTGCACCTCGTCAAGAAGGAGACAGTCCAATTTTCGGCAATGTCAAAGTGAAACACCACGCTTCCTCACTGTTCACATTTCTTTTCATTGTGGATGACAGCTTCCTGGGTCTTTTGGATGTGATTGTGCACGATCCATGTAGCCAGTGGTAGTTGGATACCCCTCAGGAATGCTGAAGGGTCAAGGATCTTCTTCACAAGGTCGCCGGACTCCCACGTGGCAACCACAATGTCTGCTTCTTCAGGGATATTAAAGGAGCCATGAAGACAAAATACAAGTTGGGTTTATTAGAAAGACGGCTTAGTCCCGATAACAATGATACCAATATCATCGCAATCTTCGAACAAATAACGGAGATATTAAAGAAAACGTGTGAAGCCGTGGCGACCCCCTAGCCAATTTCCCGCAACTTTTCAATGACGTCACGGATCCTTGTTTGTGCGATTGGCGGCCGCCTAACTGACCTGTCGCGACGACACATGACTGGAGGTCTGTAATGGGGCCTCTAGTTCCATTTGGCCGCATCACTTGAATGCTAACGTGCAGTTAACGCACTGAAAATTATATTTTATTGTTGGCCCGTATGACGTCATTCTTGCTCATAACACGTCACTGTGGCGCAAAATTGGAAAGTTTTTAAATACTTCTTGCTTTTTTTTTTTTCGTTAAAAAACATCTTTTGTGGCTCTAATGGAGCTGAGTGAGATACTGAATACTAGTTCTTTCTAATTAAAGGAAGTTGTATTTTCTCTTCATGGCTCCTTTAAGTGTTTCGAGCGTCAGGGACTCTCCTTTTGGCCACTTGTCGCACTCCCCTTAGAAGCAGTGGTCTGATGCCAGAGTGCAGAGGAATGCAGCGCTCAATCCACTGGCATCTATTTTTGAGTTGCTAGCGTTTTCCACAGTGGCAACATAGAGTTCATAGTTGGCACGGTGGACGCAGACACACACTTCTTGCTGAGGACTACATTTGACCCAACGAGGCCACAACGAGTAAAACTTTGTTAGCCCAATGCTTGAGTCAGGATTTCGTTCCTTGTAAATGCGGAACGCTTCTCGAATTGATCGTGTCATCAAGTGTTTCGGGACGAGAGTTTTTTCTCCGTCACGCACAACCGAGGTGACGTCTTTCTTATTCGGACTTCGTCTGAAGCACTCCAGCTCATCTTTCGTGAAGTATTCACATGGTGTGTATTTGCAGTCCTGACTCGCCCTTCACCTCGTGTGTGGGTCCGGCTGATACCATACACCGTGCTTTTTCCTCCACTTCCGGGACTTGTTGATCGGGTACATGGAAGCTTCCGGAATGTTCTTTTGTACTTTGTTCCTCTTGAGGGATGAGGGCAGCAACATGAGCAGCTGGCAACGCTCCCTGGAGGATGTAAAAGTTGCAAAAGCTTGTCGAAAGTTTTGGTTGAACTCGGCGCAGGTGAAGCACTTTTTCTCTGTTGAGCCAGATGCAGTCTCTGCGTTATATGCAGCTCGCACACTCG
Organism: Haemaphysalis longicornis; assembly: GCF_048455015.1. NCBI lineage: Eukaryota > Metazoa > Arthropoda > Arachnida > Ixodida > Ixodidae > Haemaphysalis > Haemaphysalis longicornis. Next base: position 226,180,630 of record NW_027526203.1, on the reverse strand, counting down.
AGTGCACACTTATTTGGTCACAGCTTGCTCCAATGCCCTTTGCTTTCGTTTGGCATAAGCTGGTCTGTCCCATTTTCTCACTGCACTTGGCGGTTTCAGTGGAGACACTCCAGGAAGAAATACGCCAAAGTTTAGGTGCTCCACAGCTTCCTCGGCAGTCGCGAAAATTTCGGCGTCAGGCTCGGACGTTTGCAGAGAAATTTCTTTAGTAAACTGCATGAAGCAGTGCTGACACAAGTAATCATTTTCAGTCACTTTCTTGAAGTTGTCCGGGCCCAAAAGGCGTTTCAGGGTGCTGATGTCCGGGTCCTTAACACTGCGAAAGTTTCGTCTCTGCAGTATCCTTCGTCGATGCTTGTCGAGATAGTCCGCACAATGCACTCGATGAAAGCTACTCTTTGCAGCCATTGAGCAGGAGAATAACGAACAAGATTAAACACAAAAGAGACTGAGTAGCAAGCGAAATATATACAAAAAAGAATAATAAAATCAGAATACTTAAAGGAGCAATGAAGAGAAAACACAAGTTTGGTTCATTCAAAAGATTGCCTCGTTAGAATCATACTGACACCACTTTTAACGTAAACTTCGCTCAAATAAGCTACGTAATTAAGAAAAAAGGGAATGGCCATGCGACCCACTAGCCCATTTCCCGCAACAGAACCTATGATGTCGTACTATAATGATCTGCGATTGGCGGAGGCCGGCAAAAGCAAACGCTAATTAGGCAGAGCTTGTAAGCTTGCCGAATGAGCTATTTGCACTTGAATTGACGGCACATTCTTTTTAAAGGAGCCATGAAGAGAAAATGCAAGTTGGTTTTATTCGAAAGATTTCGTGTTTTATAGTGCCCCCAGCGCTTGTCCGGATACAAACGGTGCTTTATTCACTGAGAAATTAAACAATTTAGGTTAAAATTTTGATTTTCCCGCTCAAGCGTGCGTTTTCGTGGTCCCAAATGACATCACGGGAACCGACCGCTCTGCAGCCTAGAGTACCTTCATTCACGCATCCGCCGTACTGGGTAGAGACACGTATACGCTGGCGCCGCCATTTTCGGTTGCTCGCTCGCCGCCGAAGCAAGTCATTGTGTCAAAACCGCGCTAAAATTATCGCCGCAACGCGGTTTACTGAAGAAGTTTGAATCATATTGTCTGTTTCGCGTTGCTAGGTCTCGTGGGAAACGAAAAGAATAACGCGTTGAGCCCGTTGGCCCAATTGCGGCGGCACGGGACTGTTCAAAGGTTGTCTCCACCCTGTACAGCGGTGTTGGCTTGTTCCCGCGTTCCTTTACGTTCCGTAACCTAGATGGCGCCACCATACCGTGGCAAGCGTTTGGTTTGTTTTTGCCCGCATTTAAACCTGGCTTGTTTTTGTTCTGGGAGAAAATATTCGTTCCCTGAAACAGTGCTCGCTGGACAAATGGGGTCACGTAAGACACCGTTGCTTGCGTCAATCGGCCAGTGTCGTCTGAGACAACCCCAAGCCCCGTAGTGCTGTGCAGCAGCTAAACCAAGCATACTGTGCGCAGTACGAACAGCAGAACGCATCAGTACTTCTATGTTTACATGTGCTTTCGTAACTTCCACTGTTTGTCCCATCATTCTTATCGGTTTGTAAAGAATGTGCCCTAAATTTAAGCGCAAACGCTCGTTCGTCTAGTTTGTAAGCTCTACCTAATTTTCGTCTGCTTCTGCCAGCCTCCGCCAATCGCAGAGCTTAGCTCATGTGACATCATAGGTTCAGTTGCGGGAAATGAGCTGGTGGGTCGCATGACCATTCCCGTTTTTCCTAATTATGTAGCTTATTTGAGCGAAGTTTACGTGAAAAGTGGTGTCAGTATGATTCTAACGAGACAATCTTTTGAATGAACCAAACTTGTGTTTTCTCTTCATGGCTCCTTTAAAGCCCTAAGAATGGTGGGACAAACAGTGTAAGTTACGAAAGCACACGTAAACATAGAAGTACCGATGCGTATACTGCTGTTGGTGCTGTGCGCACTATGCTTGGTTTAGCTGCACAGGAGTGCGGTGCTTTGGGGTTGTTTCAGACGGCACTGGCCGATTGACACAAGCGACGATGTCTTACATGACCGTATTTGTCGAGCGAGCACCATGTTTCACGAAACGATTGTCTCCATGAACAAAACAAGCCAGGTACAAATACGTTCACAAACAAGCCAAAGGCACAAAACAGCTTGCTGCAGTATGGTGGTGCCATCTAGGTTCACGAACGGTAAACAAAGCCCTGTGATGTCATTGCAGATCACGAAAACGCACGATTTAGCGGGAAAATCGAAATTTTAACTTAAATTAATTAATATCTCAGTGAATAAAGCATCGTTTGCATTCGGACAAGCGCTGGGGGCACTATATAACACAAAATCTTTCGAATAACACAAACTAGTGTTTATGTCTTCATGGCTCCTTTAAAAGGAATAACAAAAAAGGGATGAAATGAAGATTGAAATGCGACCGTAGTCAAATAGCAGGGAGGTAGCACAAGGCACTCTCCCAGTGTGACAGAACTGAAAACTCGTAACCATTCGAATGCATGCAGCTCCCTTTCTTCCACTCCCTTCTTTCGCTCTTTCAGTCAGCCAAGTCCCGCCCCTGCATCCGGTTGAAAAAGCACAAAAAGTAGTTGACTCAAACAAAAAAAATGAAGATCCCACATGTGTTGTCCCGGACCCCACCAGGCTCAAGGGCGTTTGCAATCCTGTTTGATCGCTAATTTGGTAATTGAACCAGTTTGTTCGGAGAAGGACCGAAGATGGGCGCGCTACCTCGAGGACATCGGCCACACACGACCTGCGCCACACACGACCCCGGCGCGGGTCGTGTGTGGCCTATGTTGGGGTCGTGTGTGGCCGATGTCTGTTTTTAATACTTGCCATGTGTGCTGCCGACCGGATGGCCTTCCGTTGAACCTTTGATTTCAGGCGAACAAAAGTTACGTCGAGGCGAGTTAAAAAACAAGACTGCATGCACTTTGTCAAATAGCTGATCTTATGACGCAAATGTAGTGCATCACGGCAGCAGTGTGCACAAAAAAAAGAGCATTGATAATGTAAGACAGAGGGACCGCGTTTGGGGAAATCTAGCGGAAGCTCTAAAAATAGACCCGAAGAACTTAAAATTGCGCGTTTTACCACCGTACATTGCAGTGGTTTCGCAACCGCAGGAAAGGTGCGCTGTATCTGCGCTGTGCTTAGAATGACACACGATATTTCTAGGGCTCACACAAGTAAGTTTAGAGGAAAATATCTGTGGGAAGCTTCATAAAACTGGAAGAAGCATTTTTTTTTAATACGCGTGAGCCTGGAGTTCGGTTTTTTCTTCAAACGGCACAAGTTTAGCGGTGCGCAGATTGTTTATTTTTGTTCCAAAATTCACGTAAAGATTTCAGTTTCACTTCTGAATTCTCCGAAATTTTATCTAGGAGTAATCTTTTGCCTCTGGTACAAAAAATTATAAAATGTGTGCACATTCAGTGGAAGTTGCTCTCACTGTTTCGTGTCGCAGGACCTTGTGAAGACCTGGCCGACGAGGCTTTTTTTTTCACACTGTAGGCGCGTCAGGAACAAAATGATGCAACATGTTTTTAATGATCATTGAAGTACATGCACAGGTGAACATTTGGGGAGAATTTCAGCAAAATTGAAGAAGTGTTTTTTTTATTAATTAGCCTCTGAACTTGGAGTGTTTTCGTTTTTTCTTCAAACTTGTGTGCCAGTTGCTCTTTAATGGTAGCTTGCAGAAACACGATATTTACGGCCTATATTTGTTCTTGCCAGGAGCAGCCCTCTTAAAAATTTGAAAGGTCTAGATTAAGCATAAAAATTACTATTCCCGCCGTATGAGTACATTTTTGGTAGACGTCGCTAAATTTGGCTGCGGTGCAGGGGCAGGTAGCGGCCGGGGTTCACGCGGGTGCGTTCCAAATTTTTTTTCAGTCGGCGAAAATTTTTTCCACTGAAAATATTTGTGAATCCGCACATTGCATACATGTTGGAATGAGGTAAACAAATTTTAAGCGAATTGAAGATGTCGACCAGCCATTCTTTGTGCGATCTTATCTGAAATGACCCCTAAGCAATTCTGTAGCTGAAAAGCGATGGGCTGAACCTTCTGCTTACAGGGGATGCAGCAGACGGTTTAGACTTCCACGTGCATTTTATCAGAGGGGATTGCTCCTGTCATTGTATAAATCAGCAGTGCTGCCCTGCAAATGTGTCTTTATGCTTCCCCTTCCTCCCCTTTTCCCTTCTCAAATGCTTGCCGGTGTTTGCCCCATCAGCGGGTGGGGTGGAAATTGGGAATGCGGTTGTTCCTGCAGGAGGAGCCCTCCACCTGAGTCCCCCGAGGAAGACTGGGAGGCGGAGATTGTGCCTTGTCCGCCGGAGGCCGAGCCTTCGGCTGTCGCTGATGTCCACGCTGGAGGTGACACCCGAGTGAATGGCACCGGCCCCTTGAGCCCACAGCTGGTGTCAAATATTAAGAAGGTAGGGGGTGCCAGACGTTTGTCCTGCTGGAGAAGGGGCAAGCATGTTCAAAGGGGCCTCAAAAGACAATGTGCATGCTTGTTGTATGCTTAAGGCTCACTCAACTTCCTGCCGGCCTTTTTTTTTTTTTTTTTGGCCAAGGAAAGATCACAAGTGCAGTGATGGGAAACCTGCTACAGTTGTGCCAATCTGCTACATTTCGTTAAAGTTGCTTCATCCATGCTACAGACGGGCTAAACTGCTCCAAAGCTGTGCCAAGGAGTGGCCTCTTAGGTTACCACACTGCTGAATCTCGGAGGCCACCACTGAGGGCTCTTGCCTCCAACGCCAGGTAGCAGTTATTACCACCCCTATGTAAAGCAGATGTAAAGTCCCCCTGTGCACCGCCATCGCTTCTCTGGCCATTCAAAGCTGAGCCAATCCAATACTACCCAGTGCGCTGGGTGTGCGATGAGGGTAGCGCGTGGTGAGGCCTCGCCAGTGTGCTGTCTACTATGTCGAGTGTGTAGCTGCTGGTACTGTTACGTGTTCGAAGTACTTGATGGCAGGGCTTCTGCTTGAGAATTAGGTGCCTCCATCCAAACAATTATAGTGCAGAATCTTCAAGGCACTCCTTCAGGTATCTTGCAAAGTGTGCACCACAGGTTGTTCAACCAGGGGAAGTTTCATCTCTTGTTGATGAAGTGACTGTGCTAAGCTTGGACTACTTACATGTGGGTTCTGACTTGCCACCGGATAGATACTGGCATCATGTTTTTGTCATGAAGGATGGCCAAGGGGAGCTGAAATATCCTCCTTTGTCCAAGCTAGTCAAGGCACTTTTATCACTTCGACATGGGAATTCTGACGTGGAGCGTGGACTTAGTGAAAACTCACAAGTTTTGCACAACAGGGCAAATCTTGCTTTGTCGAGTGTAAATGGCATACGTCACATGATGCCATATTGAAAAAGGTTTGATAGCAATCCATGCTCATTTCCAATAAGTTCAGATGTCATCAAGGCCGTCAAGGGTGCATCAAAGCGGTATGCAGAGCACCTTGCAGTTGAACAGGGACAATCAAAGCGCCTCAGCCTGCGTACAGATGCAGAGCAAAGCTCAGCAGATGAAGTTACGGAAGATAAAGCCAAAAAGAAAGTGGCTGAGGCAAAGCGGACGTTTAAGGATGCTGAATTGATTCAGTGGGGCATGAGGTTTGAGAACTTCTCAGACATTGAGTGAGGAAGCAGTGCTTGCTTAAGATGCTCGAGAGTATTTCCCACTTTGATGCTGCAAACAAAGGAAACAAAGCTGAGTGCTCTTCCTTGCTATTCACATCCACATTTTATTTACTTGTTCGTATCATTCTTCATACTTTCGAGCTTCTTCCATTTACGCTTGCATCAGATGAAAGTGCATCACTGAGTTTCATGCAATTCACATCCACATTTCATTTACTCGTTGTTATCATTCTTCATACTTTGGAGCTTCTTCCATTTACGCTTGCATCAGATGAAAGTGCATCAGTGAACTCGTGTGAGCAGTGTATTTAACGTTTCCTGTTATTGTGCAGTAAAAGCAATAAGAAGCAATTTTGGCCCATTTTATTTTTTTGCAACCTGCTACAAAACTGAGGGCAGCTGCTACAAATCGTCATTTTTTCTGCTACAAAACCTGCTACAAAACGCTTCTGGCTACTGTATTTACCTGATTCTAACGCGCTCCCAATTCTAACACGCGCCTGATTTTCATGGCAAAAAAAAGAAAAAAGGAAAAAACTTGCACCTCCGATTGTAACGCGCACGAAACTTTGTAACCAAGAAAAACAATGAGTTCTCGTCGCCCTCCGAGAGCTCTTTGTCGATTTCCGCTGACTACAACATCTCGTTCTCGGTGCCGTCAAGCGCGTTCGCGATGCCATACTTCTAAACGAACGTTCAACCATGGTCGATAATATCGTGGCTCACGCCTCACTCACCCATCCCGCGAGCTTCTCCAGAGGTGAACGCTTCAGCCGACTGCTCGTTTTGAACGCGTGAGAGCCGCTTGTAAGCCACTCGTGAAAGCGGCTCACCGTCGTTGCTGCTGCTGCCATTGCTGTTATCAATCGCGCAAGTGAAACGATTTGACGATTTGTGTGAATGCCAATAGAAAACCCTCGGTGCTGCCTAGGCTTCCTGCGTCTATAGTGCCTAGAATATACTGGCTAGCGTGCTGAGGGCGGGCGCAAAGAAGGCCCCGATGATGGTGACTTGTGGTGGCGCCCGCTTGGTGCGCTGCTGTGCGAGAGGGTGCATCTGCGCCCCATCCGCGCCGCCCGCGCAGCGTTCTGCGCGCTCCCCAAGCGCTGCGAAGCTTCAAATTAGCTGAGCAGCGCAAAGAAGCGTTTACTTTTTCTGTGTATTTGTAGCGTTCGTTACAAAACACCACGTTATATAAGAGTTACGCAAGTGCATTACAATGCGCGCATTTTACAATACCAAAGTAGATAAATTTGTGGTAGATAGAAAGTAGATAAATTCACTGTACTACTGCTGTTGGTGACTGGAATCTGGTGAACTTGTTATGTTTCAGGTCGTTGATGCTCGTCCTGGTGGACTTTGGCTGTCGGAGTTCGATGACGCCTACTGGGTAGGTCTTTTGCTTTGGTTTTTTTTTTCTGCTTTAGCTTTCTACTTACAGAACGTGCACTTGCTGCCACATCTTTTGTGAGTTGTTGCTGCAAAAAAAAAAAAGGATGTGTACGTAGAGATTCCAGGCCTTGAGTGACTTCTCAGTCAGACCTCTCTGCTTCTGCATGTCCTGTGCACGTTAGTTTGCTAGGTGTATCTAAACCCCGTATAATGGAATAGGGAAAATCTAACTCGCCATGCTGAAAATTGGTTGATTGAAATTTGATGTCTGGCAGGTGCAAACTGCTTCTTTTTTAAGCTTTGGTGATAATCCACAACCTCTTCTGAACCTGGTTTGTCCTCCAACATGGTTTCTTCAAGTTTGTAGGCATGGGGGCATGCCACTTGTAAAGACAGTGTGTAGGACTGCACATTTTGACGGCTTCCATGCAATCCAGTGATGTGTAGCCCTTTATATTGTCGATTTCTTTGCTTCCGTTTCTGCCTGTCAAAGATGTTTGAACACGCAATTCAGTAAATGTAAAATGTGTTAAAAGGCACAGAAAGCAGCTGTTTTCAGCACAGAAATGTGTTTTCAGAAATGTGTTTTCAGCACAGAAAGCAGCTGTTCCACAGTGTAACGATTTCCTCTGCTGCTTGTATGGAGAACTGCACTTGCACAGCTGACAGGGCCCTGGGCACCAGTGTGGTGTTAGGGGTGCAAGCCAGGAATTTTTTAACCACCAGGTACGTCCAGTCAAGAGGCAGGAGACATGGCATTCACATGTTACGTATTTGCACGATTCTAACGCGCCCCCGCTTGTAACATGCTGGCAAGGTTACTACTCGGGATTCAAAAATTTGACACCGATTGTACCAGCACAAACCAAAGACATGATACCACATACCCGGCAAAGACATTTTATCTGGTGCTCGTAGTTGTGACAGCAAAAATGCCTTGCGCAGGGGTGGAAGTGCTGCTCCACACTGTCCCAATCCGCTTTTCTTTCTCCATCCTGCTCCAAAAGGCAGAATTGCGCCAAAGCTGCTCCAAAGCGATGCCACAAGATGTGTGGCAACTGCGAGGTGATGTTCAATGCATTGAGCACAGAGCAGTAGACACTCGTTCGTTCAGCTGTCATTCACGACATGGCGCGCTCCGTTGAACACCCGAAAGGATGCTCGGAGCTTGGAGTTGCATGTCACAATTTCTTGGTCTCCAAATGACCGCGCGGTTTTGCGGCACTTGGGAGTGACCTTGGCGTGCGGGGGAATTCATGAACTTTGGCCCGAAATGCAACTTCACCGCACAGCGCACTACCAGCTCCGTAGGTGCCTTGTCGAACGCTGCCTGTTTCTGAGTGTTCTTTCCGCTTGTTCCTCCGGCAAGAAAATATTGATAAACACTGGTGCGCTTGTTATTTGGATAAGCACAACACACTTGCATAGTATTTTTGCTTAGAAGCATGTATATTACTTTGGCAGTAATGCGAATAATACGCTAGGATATTTTAACATGAAAGGGTTTTATTCCCGGAGACACAAAGGTTTCGCTGACGTCATATCCGTCACTGAAGTTACGCCAGTACAACGAAGCAAGCGGCCTGTAAAGGGTGCACCTCTGCACATAGTGCCTTTTTGCAGGGAAGCAACCTTTAGTACTAAACAGTACAGTATACTTAGGGTTGTTCATTTTCAGGTTTTATATTTTAACAAGAAGGTGTTTTATGCCGCAATGCCTCAAGATTTTACTGACATCATACTCATCACGGAAATGACGCCAGTACACATTTGCGAAGTGACCCGCCAGCAGGACGTCGCTCACCAAGCACATCCACAGGACAGCCGCCGACCCGCAAATCATGCTAAGCTGCAGAGTTCGCTGTACATGACAGAGGAATCAACCACAGTTTTTTCCCTTCGTTTCGTAAATGTGAACATCTAATTATTTTTACTTTCTCTGGAATCTCGTCAGGTATAGTTTAGATTACCTCTGGGTAATTACTTCCTCTCTCAGGTTTTGTTAGGTGTAGAATGAAGGTACACTTTGTCTTAGGTGTAAGGCAAACCATTTTGCCTAGCTCTGGTCTTGGTTGCTTCTAATGGCTGTGATGGTGTTATTTTTTACTTGTCTGAAGTTTAGTTACGTGCAGCTGTTTAAAGCATCACTTGTCTGTAATTTTTTCTTAGTGACTGCTCTGTCAGCTGTAATGCTTTAATTCTGCAAACATATATTTTTCTAACTTGTCGACAAAGTGTTCTGCTCGGTATTGTTCCAATGTTGAATGTTTTTTGTGCTTGCTAGAAATGAAAAACTCCAAATAGATGATGTTTGGCTCTAGAAGTCTGCTCCCAAACACACTTGCACCTCCAAAATTCACCTTTTGGTGCTCCAAAGCTGCTCCAAAACTACCCTGTTACTGCTCCAAAGCTGCTTCAAAACAGCATTATTCCTGCTCCCTAAACTGCTCCAACAGGCTCAAGCCCGCTTCCACCCCTGCTTGCGCTTCATAAACGGTTATCTGGCTCCTGCTGGCCTTAAAATTTGAGCGGGGAACATTGAAAGCATTTATTATTTGAAGCGTCTTGTCAAACCACCGTCATAATGTCACACGTGACAGGTCAGGGTGCATTCGTTGTTTCTTTATGACTTCCGCCATGTAGTCTTCAAGTTCGCAAAAATGTCCATGCTTGGGGAGGGTGAATCGTTTCTCGAAGCATTACATGAAAATGTGACGCTCGTTTGTTTACGCTAATTGCGCACATGTCTCCGGGACGCCCAGTGTGTGGGATGTCGCTCGGTTGCCGTAGCTCTCAGCAAAGCAAACTAACCTTGCACTAGTAAGACACTTCGTAATGGTACTTCTTGGAGCCATAACGACTGAAACAAGGTATTAATAGTAGCAGCAGCAACATATGCAATGCCTGGCTAAAATGCGCCACTTTTTCTCGTGGCCGTATCCCGACGAGACGAGCGCAAGGTATAATGTTTCATTTTGCAAACATTCAAAAGAAAACTATGTACAGGCAGTGAATCCACTGCTTACGTCTGATACTTGGTCCACCTCCCTACCATTCGAGCCCGTTGTGCCATTTGGGCCGCTGTTGTCAGTGTCCCTCAGCAGGCCGTCTTCTGTTCCATGTAGGTGGTTTGTAATTGTACACTTCATAAATGACTTGACCTAAACGCCAACTTGGGCCCGCTTCCACGCGTCAAAAATCCACCTTAAGATGCTTGCTTAGAAAAGGTGTGCTTAGATTCGCAGTCAAACTTTTTCCAATTTTTTTTCCTGAAAGTGGGAGAGAGGGGGGGGGGGGGGCTTAGAATCGAGTAAATATGGTATATACATTATAGAAAATTCGTCTTGGGGATCTGCTCATCGCAATACCTGACAACCCCTTAGGCATTTCATGGGAATATAACTAGGGTTGTTTGTTTTCGGCTTTAACCCGATTTTGCCCGATCCTTATGCCCCAAACATGCTTCAGGAGAGTCCCGGATAGACCGTTTCAGTGTAGCGATCTGCACAATCGTGCACGGACAGTCCACTGTTCCCAACCAGTACTTGCTGCAAGCAAACCCCACAAGCACAGTTTCCCAACTCGTTGAGTTCAGAAGCATGACTCTGCCGCTCGCTACCTCAGGCTGGCCAATGCTGCACTGACATTGTTGTACCTGGCTAATGGAAGCTATGGTGTAGAGAGAACTTTCTCCCAGCTGAGATACGTTTAACGATCGGGCACACTGACATGTTGCACATGCAGGTGATGTATGTAAACAAAAATGCGTAAACAATCGATGACCAGTTTTTCGTGAATAAAATACTCATTTCTTCCCAAGTTATCTATGCTCTTTACTTTCATTACTGATTAATTTCCAAACAAACGCCAAATTTTGGAGAGTATTTGCTAGGAAACCCTGATGTCCCCTGATTACCAGCTTGAAACAGTTACCAATTTTATCATGTTAGGTCGTGATACGTTCAGATAAATTAAACTAGGTGTTTTACTTAGTTCATCTGTACGTTTAACCCGGAAAAACCTGAATTTTGGAATGGTTTTACAAGAAAAACCAGATTTCTCCCTGATTATCAGTTTGAAAAGTAGCACCAGATTTTTACGCCCAGATAAATAATAATAATATAATAATAAATATAATAAATATAAAACCTGAAAATGAACAATTCAAAATATAACCCACGCATAAATGTTAAGCATAGTGAAAGGCTCTGCGCTGTTAAGTAGGTGCACACTCGCGCCTTATAGCAAGAACCAAGGAACGTTAATGATGAAGCCACAGAATAATGAACGTTCTGCAAGTCTGGAAGAAACAAACTAGCTTGTTTGGGAATGAAAAAAAACAAAAAAAACGGTGAAGCTTTGGAAATGCTGAAGACGTTCGTCTAAACTTAATCCAGGTAGAACTTGCCAGACCCAGCTAGATGCGAAATGCACTGCTATTTTGAATGCTGCGAAGGCACTGTTGTTGTGCGGTTGTCGGCTGCTGCTCATTTAGCACTGTTGCACCCGCCGTGGTGACTCAGTGGCTAAGGCGCAGTGCTGTTGAGCCCAAGGACACAGTTTCGATTCCAGCTGCGGTGGCTGCTTTTCAGATGGAGGTGAAAAGTGAGAATGCTCGTGTGTCCAGATTTTGGTGTTGCAGCTCTCCAGGTGGTCAAAATCAATCCAGAGGCTTCTATTATGGTACACCTCATAGATCAGGTGTAGCTTCAGTGCTGTGCACACCAGAAAATTTGGAAATTTTAACATTTAGCAATGTTGCGCTTAAAAGGGTCAGTTACTAAAGTTACTAACTAAAGAGGGTCAGTTACATACTGAACATCACTTCTGTGAAAGGAAAATGAGCAGCCTGCACGAATGATTACTGTATGCGCTATTTAAATGCGCACACATTTAAGACTGCCCAGCATGCAGCCATGCCAACACCAAGATGGCAAATGCTCCTGAGGTTTATCTTTTCGTGCAGAGCAAAGACTCCCATGGCACACTACCCATGCCAGCACCTCGAAAAGACAAAAACGCACATGGGAGGCAATTATCTCATGGTAAGCGAGGCCATGTGATCTGCAACACGCAAAAGTCTCATGCAGCCTGAAAGGAGCTGTGGGTCATGCAAGGGCTTTCGGTGCTAAAGAAAAAAAAAAAAAAGGAAGCTCTTGGAGATAGCAAGTGCCCTCTGCTGTGCCCAAGCCATTATTTAATGATGCAAAGGGGCCCCAATCAAGAGGATAGGATTTTTTGTATATTGTTGCGCATTTTCTGCGTTTAAACTCCACTTGTGAATGCAGTCTCTCTTTCCACCTCTTTCGGTCTTTTTCACAACAATGAAGTTTCTACGACGAACTTTGCGAGGGCTACCACCCAGACCCACCTGTGGATAGCCAAGCCTACTTAACACTGACTGTCGCACTACAAGATAATGCAAGTGCTCATATAGCTGGTCAACACGACATTGCTGAAAAGCAGGAGGTGCTGCTTGTCAGTGAGTATCCGGAGAACCAGGAGAATCTGGTGAACCGGGCGAAGCACCTCAGCCCGGCAAGGACCAAGGACCAAGTCCTAGCTAGTCTTTTCAGAAAATAAACGTTTATTTCTCTCTCTCTTTCTCTTCTCCCCCTGTTAATTTTGTTGTAGCAAGGTTTACTGTATTGTGGCGTTCTTTTAGGTTACTTGGTTTTCCAGCAAGTGCAGTTTCAGCCGCAGTAGCTAGCTGCATGGTCATGTTCTATCAGCTGCCCAACTGTGACTTGGGTGTGGAGCTTTTGGGTCCCACCATCCTGTTTGGTGGTCTTGATTGGCAGTGGGCATGGCAAGCATGCATTCTGCTAAGGCCCCTTTTGTGCGACGCCAGTTGTGTGCCCTCAACCACCTAGGGCGGCTCTCCAGACGCGGTGTGCCAACTGCGCAGGTTGTGACGGGACACCACCTGCCGCTGTGGGACTACGGTTTCAGCAGCGTGCTGGAGCTGGTACCACACTGTGCCGATATCGTCACCATCACACGTCCCATCCCGGAAGGGGAGTTCATGATTTGTCCTCGGGAACAGCCACCCACTTCCAAGCCACCATCTCCTTACAGCGAGCCGCCTGCTCAACGCTGTGCCGGCCACCAGCAACCTCAGCGACCACAGGCCCCACCCTTGGATTTTCGGCACATGATGGATGTTGTTGAGAAAATTATCCGGTAAGCCTCTCCACTGTGGATGAACATTGCACGTCGTCAAATACGAATATCTTTGCGTTAGTATGTATGAACGTTTTAAAGGGGCCAGGAACAGTGATGTTCCCTGCGGGGAATTTTTCTCTTTTTCGGGGAATTTCCGGCTGTCAGTTTGGCCAAAAGGGAAAAAAGGCAATCATTAATGGATGCAGGGAATTTTAGGAGTCGTGGAGCAAAAGGAAAAATAATGTCCGTAAACCGGACCTCGCATCATTTCTTACTTTGTTTTCTTTTAAAAAGTTCCCTTAACATTTCGTCGGATTGGTGTTCAAATATCCACAGTCGTGTTACCGCAAGCCACAAGCATTCAAGATCGCTTCCAGTCTAGTTCACAAAGCAGGAGGGGTCATAGAGGAAAGAATATTCTATGAAATATAGCTAGTGAAACCTGTTCGCGTTAATTCCTGGGCAGTATACAAAAACGTATTTTGGGTGCACCTTAGGGTGCTGTCAAAAAGAGATACCGCCAGCAGTTCCGGCACTCAGCTCACATTACTGCTCTTACTCAGCAATGTTTCTTCTTTATCATACGGGCAGTTTTAACTTGGAGGTTTGGCATGCGAAGTAAGATGCATTTTGGCACAAAACATGAAATGCGTATTCAAATGCTGCTGTGCAGCCGATGCACTGTAATCTATTTTACACTGTCTTATTCTCTGAATGACATAAATGTCCTGAAGCTGAAGGCTACGTAAAGTAGACATTTTTCCTCGTAAAGATCTTTGAGCTGCAAAATTAGAGTGGAGGGAAATTTGAAGGGAATTCTTGAGAAACCTGCAGGGGAAAAATGAAAAAAATAGGGAATTTCTGAACCTAGAAATGGGAATTTTTCTCCCCAGTATGGAACATCAGTGGCCATGAAGAGTTTGTTTTGTTTAAAAGTTTGTTTTATTTAAAGATTTGGTGTCTTATGTTGCCCTCAGTGCTTGTCTGGCAGAAAATGATGCTTTATTTATTGAGAAATAAACAATTTAGGCCAAAATTTTAATTCTCCCACCGCATTGCGTGTTTTCTGACGTTGGCAATGACGTATCCAGGGCAGGTACCTAAAAGAAAGGTAAGTATGTTGACCATGGCTGTCGCCAATGGCAAAAACATGTCTTTTGTTAGCCTGGTTATCATCTGCCTTCATGGAGGGCGCTACAATACCGCTCAAGGACCGTTGTCTGCACACATTTTTTTTCTGACTGCACTTGTACCTGGCTTATTGTTGTGGTTGATAGTAATAGTGTTGTGAAACATCGGGTATGACTCGACAGGCAGGGCCACGTAAGTGGCAGTGTCGCTTAATGGGGCCATGCAGACAAAATACAAGTTTGTTGTATTAGAAAGATTTAGTGTTTTATAGGGCCCTCAGCGCTTGCCCGGCAGCAATTGATGCTTGATTTACTGAGAAATCAAGCATCAAAGGGACATGCTCCTCGAAACAACTTTTTTTTTAATAATGAAGTTAGGAGGCTGAAATTTTCATAGCTAGTAAAGATTGAGCTCCTTTGGTCATATATGCAACTAGATTTCAAATAGCTTCTCCGGATGAAATGTTACGCAGCATGACTTGCAGAAAAATTGCTTTTTTGTGCACTTTTTTTATAGTAAAATTTTTTTCTGAAACTTCTAAAATAGCCTAGGTGGTTCCTTATGAACTGCAGAGTGCCAAAATCTACCTGAAAAAGCCTTATATTCACTTTCCTCACCACGAAAAAAAAAAATGACTGGTAGCGTGCCTTTTCTTGTTCTGTATATTTTTGTTTTATGACCGTCAGAAATACCTAAGGACATAAATTGCATAATTAACAAGATTTCGCCACTCTACGTGTTATAATGAACATATGTGCAAAATTTCATCGTGATACGACAACTTTAAGTGGGAAAATAAGTGTGCACAAACTCAGAAAACGGACGAAAACGACAAACTGAGAAAAACGCAATTGAAAGTTTATTTCTTTGCCAGATTCAGAAATTCTTGCACAAACAACATGAAACTTGGTGGGTATATTGTCTAAAATGCCCACATTGAGGTACTAAAACTATACTCGGGAACAAGTTAAGGACGGCACCAGCTCATGTAACGTATCACTCCGCCTAAGCGACGGACCCGGATGTCAACGGGCGCGCGCGTTTTGAAAGGAGACTGCCACGAATGTGTGATATCGTGTGCCTTTTCTCACGTAGTTTGTTTGCCGTCGCTGCAGTAGTTCATAAGCATATTAGGTCCAAAAAGATACAAAAACGGCTCGTGCCATGTTCAAAATATTCCCAGTAACGCGCTACTTGTGCTGCGCAGAGTGACATCCGGCTGCGGTGATGAGGCACAGCGGCAACTTCGGTGCCATTCTTAAGTTGTAACCGAGTATAGAACGCTCCTGCTGCATAAGTTTCACCCTCACGGTTCCTGCGGGCGGAGTCCTCGGTACGAGCCCGTTTCACCAGGCTGCAGCGATGGGACATAGCCTCAGCAGTCAGCTTGGCAGACATCTGCCTGGTCCTCCGCTGGTCACTTGCACTGCTTAGTCTGACCAGTTCTTCTGAAGGGAAGATTCCCAGTTCTTGGAGAACTTGCTCAAAGCTAGTGTGGCCCCTGTTGAACCACAACACTGCGAGAGTGGTGGCCGTCTTCACTACAGTGAACTGCAGGTTGTACGATACCGGCCTGTACCAGATGCGCAGTGCTGCTTCCGTCTCCATGGCATGGGATGAGCAGTCGACATTTTTTTCACACACAGGGGCATGAAAGGCTTGCCACACGTCCTCCTCTTGCTCATCAAGCTTTTGGTGGCGGCTGCAACCTCGACAGTAGTTTGACAGCGCCCCAAAATCTAGGCAAAGACCAGTGTCTAGAGAAATGGCATTGCCAACACCGTTGTGGCTCTTGTGTCCTCGCTTCTGCCAAGTACCATCAAACATCACACTGATGTCAGTCTGACCAGCTTGCAACGCAGTTACTTGCCTTGCTTCAGCAAGGTTGTCAGTGACGACTTTTGTGGCCGCAACATGAACTTTCTTGGCAATGTTGTGGAACGTCTTTTGGTGCAGTGGTTTCGGTAGACCAAGAATGGCACAAAACCTGCACAGCTGATCGTGTCCGATGCCAACCGCGCGTGCAGCGAGTACCACTTTCACATTGATGGCGAAACTATCACGGGGACTTCCCCTGCAGAGTTCAGGGTCGTGGCCTCCGCAACCGATGGCGACAGCATGCTGCGACGAGTAAACTGTAGAAATCACTCCCGCAGGGCACTTCTCGTTTTGCACTTGAGTTCCAATACCGATGCGAGGCCCTTCCGCTTGTTCGCGACCTCAACTGCGACGAGTTCGCACTTCCCACACGTCGTGCACACGGCGCCACTCACAAGGTCAGTCAAAGCGTTGACTTCACAGACAACTGCGCTTGCACCGCTCCCGTTGCTGGCTGTCTCCTCACTTTGGAAGGCTGCCAACTTCTTCACCGATGCGCTTACAAAGCCGATAGCGGCGCTGATAAAATCAGCCCCTCCTGGTTGAGCTGCGCTTGAAACGCTTGAAGGCTTGTCGCCGTTAGGCCTCGCCTTGCGCTTTCGTTTGCACCGGCATGAAGGTTGGATGAAGGTTGGTAATTCGGGTGACGAAAGTCACGCTTCTCCTCACCGTTCATGATAAAAAACTCATGATAAGGAAATAGAAAAGGTAGCTCTTGGCTGAAGCGAAGTGCGAAGCATTGCAAACAGAATGATGCACACGGCGAGAGCCAATGGCAGTCCCGATTTCGCATCACATGATTTAAATACCCAGTAGGAGCTCAAAAAACAGGCAGGAAGAAATTTTTTTAAAAATTTTTTTACGTGGAGTTACGAAGCTGGCGAGCAGCTCGATCGAGAGACGAAGGCTTGATCTACCCCTCTCAAGTGACCGAAATGGCAGCGAGCCACGCTGCCGTGCGGAATAAACTTTCAAACGTGGCCGAAATTCAGCTTGATTGCGCGATTTCTTGGGTCACCGCGAGTCATTCGAACACATTTTTCACAAAGTTCTCGTTCGTATTTCGTTTTCATTTTTTCACCCATGAAAGAAGGATAGTCAAAGATGATAATGCAAGGGAAAACAAAAAATCAACATATTTTTCGACCCGCGTGTCCCTTTAAGCCAAAATTTCAATTCTCCTGCTAAATCGTGTGTTTTCGTGACGTCGACAATGACTTATCCAGAGCAGGGCCTTAAATCTAAAGATAGCCTGCAGACCAGGGCTGCTACCATCTCGCAGACGGCCGTTTGGTTATGTTGTTTATCACCTACTTTCATAAACAAGAGTAGACAAGAGCGCAGTCAGAAGTGTTGGAGTAGATAAGAGCGCAGTCAAGTGTTCCTGGGCAGTTTCGGTTTCACTGGTTTGGGTTATCGGAGAGTGGTTAGGGGAGGGGGAGGCCGCTTGTTCGGTAGTACGCGAAAACTTAAAATACTCGGATTATGGGAGGGGGGTGCTTGCACGGGTGGGGGTGCTTAATTGGTATTTTACAGTATTATATAGATGTTTTCGCCAGGCCAACCTGTTCTGCCATGAGTGGTTTCAAGCGTCGTGCGCACTCCGCCAATGTGTTGGGTTCAAATCCAGGCAGGGTCTTGTCTGTTTCTTTTTCTGTGTGGTTTTTAAGTGGCATGGTTTGCATATACTTTTCGCGAATTCAAAACAAATTGAGCTATGGAACTACCATTTCAGATGTCGATACTTAAGTCATTGGCACGACTTGTTCAGTTTTGAACTCGTGCTTTGTACTTAAAAAATAATAGGGGCAGCTTTGCCCTAGTGGTGCGAAGACTGGGAAAGCAGCGAAGCTGGTGGCTCCACCTAGCTTATTCTTGGTTCGGCTAAGTTCATGCGCGGTTATGCTTGGAGAAGCCCAAGGACGCGGGTTCGATTCCCGGCCGCAGCGGCCGCTTTTCTGATGGAGGCGAAAAGCAAAAACGCCCATGTGCATGAGATTTCGGCGCACGTTAAATATCCCCAGGTGGTCATAATTAATCTGGAGCCCTCCACTACGGCGCGCTCATCGCCTGCGCTGCATCAGCGCGTTAAACCCTACAATCAATCTGGGCCTGTATGGCTTTTATAAGTACAGTAGAACCCTGTTGATACGTTCTCAGTTCATCTGATTTCCTGGTTACTACGCTCTCAATTGTGAACCCATTGTGTTACGGTGTTTTTTTCCCAGTTACTACGTTCCTGAATAACATGATTTCCCGGTAAGTACGCTAAAAATTTAAAAACTGGATGATATGTTTTACGGTGAACAAAAAACGTGCTGACATGCATGCGGACAAAGCCTCAGCGCGTGTGGCGCAATAAGCGGGCGCCAAGTGAGTGGCGG
This sequence comes from Haemaphysalis longicornis, assembly GCF_048455015.1. Taxonomy (NCBI): domain Eukaryota; kingdom Metazoa; phylum Arthropoda; class Arachnida; order Ixodida; family Ixodidae; genus Haemaphysalis; species Haemaphysalis longicornis. The sequence continues at coordinate 226,161,957 of NW_027526203.1, read as the reverse complement.
TCGGGCTGCCTGGGTCACCGTGGCAACTTTCCCGCAGTGCTGGGCTTGCCGGAGTTACTTGGTAAAGCGGCTGCCTTTAGCCAACGTCAGCTGTATTACGACGTCCCGACGTGCGAAATGCTAACCTGGGAAGTAATCGTGGCGGAATCACCATGAAGCAGCGCTGGCGCTGGATGGAGCCTCCGAGAAAGATGGCGGCGATGACATTGAGGAACAGGCAGCGTCTCAGGCGGCCACATATGCTCAGGCGTAGTCGGCTTGGTAGCGGTGCAAAGTTACTTTCACGTGAAGGACAATCCCAGTGCGGTCAAAAGTCTGCAATGTTTAGAAAAGGAGCTCTTGCTCTCAAAGGGTCGCATCATGTGCCAGCAGGTGTTGACAGACATGTATAAGTGAAAAAGGCCATTAAATTCTCATTTTCGTCTCTCGATTGCTTTTTTTCTTCTTTTTTTTACTGCGGCGGTTTATAAGATTTCCTGGATAGTACGTTTATCCCTTGCGTCTTTTTTTTAAACGTATCAACTAGGTTCTACTGTACCTGGTGCCGTTCAAGTGCTGAATGCGCGGAGGAAAGTCTATGAAAACAGAGACAAGTGGTACCTAACTAAAGAAATGCTTTTTTTTTGAACAATTTTTTGGTCTCGAAGACCCATGTGCGCCCTTAATCTTCAAAATTTTTTCACAGAATCGTCCATTTAACCCTTTTGGCCCTGGAATTTTTTCGTCACACCTGTAATTTTTTCGCTGTGATATTCTGCTTCTTTACACCATAAAACAGTGGTATTTATTAAAAAAATGTGCGCGGTTAGCGTAATGTAAAGTTTAGAACTATGTCCTCAAATGAGGACATCAGGGCCCAATGGGTGCAGTCGAGGCAAAAGTGAATGTTAGTGTAACGGTTTATTTTCCATTTTATACACGTACTTTGGTGCAGTAAAATAGTTTCTAGCAATGCGTGTAATCTTCATTGACGGACATGAAATTCTTTGAAGCAGTTTCTCCCATTTATGAGGCAGAGGTGGACATTGCACTTTTCACACTTGATTCTTGGCTTGCCCTTGCAGCCTTCCAGCATGCAGCGCTGTTGTTGTTCTTTCGCAACAGGCCAGTGACCGGTTTGGTCATACCTGACATCTTCCACTGGCCTTCGATTGCCACACTGAAGCTTTTTCAATGGCTGCATCGGGAGAAACGAAAACGAAGTCATCGTCTTCCTCATCTTCAGTATCGCCGACATCCGATAGGTTGCCATTGTCCAACTGAGCGAACATTTCATCCGCGTCTTCGAGCGGCACGAATAGGGGCCAACGGGCTCTCGTTGCTGAGTAGAATTGAGGTTTCATTCCGGCACCTGAAAAATAAGCAAAAGCAGCTGTACGGCCATGAGACGCCACACCATCACCTGCGAAACGTGGCAACCACCAAGCCCTCGTGTACTCAAATGAGGACAAATGCTCTTATGCACGCGATCACTGAAATACGCATTCGCCGAGAATGTCTTGGGTGATTATAACTTCTATATAGAGTTAAAAACATTGTGCTAAATTCTTATCGTGACAGCAACAGTGGCTTATATGTAAAAAAATAACAAAATGCGCACTTACTTGGCCCAGCGTCCAGTTCGTCGTCTTCTTCTTTGTTGTTTCTCGCTGCTGCTCTGACGAACGTGAGGGCCCGAGAACTGATGTCAATGCCACTGGAGATGTTTTGCGAGCAATACAAGTTCGGTTTCAGTTTCTTTTTTCTTGTTAAAAGCGCCAGCAACACCTTTTTAGGACTTGTCCTCGTTTGAGGACACCAGGGCCCAAAGGGTTAATAAGGTCTCTCTTCCATCGTTCTTGTAGCAGTGTGCCTTGTAGGCGATTTTACAGACAAGGTGACCATAGAAAAACCAACCAAGCCATTTTAAAATGTCTCTTGTAGTTGAGCGTCTCTTGTAACAGTGTCTGTTGCAACGTAATTTTACCATCAATTAAGCTCTGTAGCTGATCTTGCTGATGGGTGCCTTCTGCTGCACTCCTCAAAGTTGCTTTGCGCCATTTTTTTTTTCAGCGACAAGTACATGCCCCCACGAGGCCGCGGCCGGGGAACACGGGCGGCATGCCACCAGCCCGGAGCAACCACGTAAGTTGCGCTCGCAGTTGGGCCCTTCGTAATAGCACGCCTTGGCTGGCTGGCTGTGGACTCTCCCTTCCCACCCGGCTGTGGTCCCTGTCTGCCACTTGAGGAGACCCCCAGCCATTTCCTTTCGGGTATGGGGGTGGGTTCCTTTAGGCTGTTGTTTGGAGAGGGGGCAGTGGTGCGAATTCACTTGTGACAGGTGTAATTCATTCGCCTTTTAGAAGAATTTGTTGTTTGCTTGGTAAACAAAGCCACTAGAATCGTGAATTCGGAGCATTGCAAATGCTCACACAGGTAACTTACTATTGAGGCTGTTGTACCTTCGCATGTCACTGCCACTCCTGTTGGGGTGCTCTTTGTTGATGGCAGTGACGGTAGACTCGTAAAGAAGCTCACTTGTTGTCAAGCCGCAGCCAAGCCATGTCAAGGCAGCTCCCCCTGTTCATCTCAGTGGTGCTGTCAGGGCTTGTACAAAAGCAGTTGGACTTGTAAGCATGGTGCTATAACGTAAAAAGTGCAAATTTTCTGAATGATTACAATGTTGTAAAATCAGCTGAAATTAAGAGAAATGTCTACGAATGCATAGCATTCCTATGCAGCTTGTCTAGAGTGCGAGTTCTTTACAGCCAAATAATTGGTTTTTCTAAATTCTGTTCGATCAACTATCTCCATTTGCATCATTACAATGATTGTGGGTGTTACTTCCGCAATGTCTGCATTTTTGTGTAAATGCAAGGCAAGATAATATATGGTTCGCCAATTTCATTTAAATTTTTTTTTTATTTTTGGTTTTTCAAAATTGTATTCGACCAATTATCTCCATTTGCGCTATTACAACAATTAAAAGTGGAATTTCCACGAAATCTGCATTATTGGTGAGATGCAGGGCATTACACGGTCCTGGCTGTGGGGGAACTCTGCAAAGAATGCTACACATTTCGAAGTGCCAAAGAAGTCACAATGACCCAGTGCCCGCACTTGTCTGTGTGTGGCGTTCTGAGAATGCCTTCAAAGGTTTTTAGGAATGGTTGCAATTTGAGACTTCGGGATGGTATTTTGGGTCAAGCCATTTCACTATACAGCTGGGGGTGGGCATGTTCGGATTCGCTAACAGCAACGTAGACAGCTTAAGAAGCTGTATAATTAATGTTTAAGGCAACAAGAATTGGAACAGCACAACGGCTGCCACTGCAGATGAGAACATAGGGGCAGACATGTTAACAAAAGCAAGCCACAGTTTTGTAAAAGATATACAAAATTAGTAACCTAACAACAAATGTTGGTAAATGCCTGTGCATAAATGAATTGCGCAAAACTTTTAAATCAAAGAACAAGTTTTTTTTTCATTGCAGGCTTAGTGTGCATAAAGGTGGCACTATACTCGGGGACAACTTAAGAACAGCAATGGAAGTTGCCCCTGCTTGTACAGTTAAACCTCGATGTAACGAAGTCGGTAAAATTCGTAATTTACTTCGTTACACTGAAATTTCGCTACATTGAAATTCGCGGTTATAATGAAGTGTTCATCCCGTGAAGCGATTCCTGAAAAAGAAAACGTGGCGCGCATACACGGCCGGCGCACTGTTTCTGTTTCTATCGGTGCTTAATCGTCTACGCGGGCATCAGCGTGATCCGCATGGAGCGTTTTCTTCCCGGAAAAACGCGCCCCGGAAGCCACAGGCGCGCTGACGCAGCCGCGGAGACCACCCGCGCGATGCGGGTAGCTCCAGCGACCGATTCTAACCGCTCGCTGAAACGCAACTCGAGGGGCAAACGAGAGGGGTAAGCGAGAAAAAAAGCGGATAACGTGGGCGAAATTTTCACTGTAAAATGTCATATGCGCCGCCTACGAGAGCGCCCATCAAATATCCTTCGCGGCGGCCTTATCGTCTAGCCAGCCGGCATCCCCGAGCGCTTCGAAGCTCCCGCCATAGGGTGCGCGCCTCCCCATTGGCGAAACTGGTCAGGCTCCTCCCACTGCTGCGCGCAGCGTGGCGCAGCGCGAGTCACTTCCCGCCGCCGGCACGCAATCGCGGACGCCGGTGTGAAAAAAAAAAAACGCGCGTGCAAGGCTCATAAAGATTCACAAATGCTTGCTGGGACGACGAAACCCAACAAGCATGAGCGAACTCGAACGAAGTGCAAAGCGGCGGCTTGCGGCGGCGGCAACGCCGGTGGCTTAGGCTTACCACCGCGGAGGATATTTGATGGGCGCTTTCGTAAGCGGCGCGTGTCACGTTTTACAATGAAAATTTCGCCCACGTTATCCGCTTTTTTTCTCGCACGCCCCTCTCATATGCCCCTCGAGTTGCGTTTCAGCGAGAGGTTAGAAGCGGTCGCTGGAGCTACCCGCATCGCGCAGGTGGTCTCCGCGGCTGCGTCAGCGCGCCTGTGGCTTGAGGGGCGCGTTTTGCGTTTCTGCAGGGAGAAAACGCTGCGTGCGGTTCACGCTGATGCCAATTAAGCCGTAGACGATTAAGCTCCGACAGAAACAGTGCGCCAGCCGTGTATGCACGCCACGCAGTTTGTAGGCAAGGGACTTAATCAAAGACTCCGTGGCTGGCTGCATCCGCGGCATCGGGCGACCCGTGTCGCCGTTCGCGTTTTATTGGGACCCCATTTCGGCGCTTGCGTCTCCCAAAATCTACTTCTACAACTTAAATATCGTGCCTCGTTCTCCATGAAACTTCGTTACATTGAAATTCCGGCAAACGGGACTTCGTTACACAGAGGGTGAAAATACATGGTGTGCATACACTTGAAGTTACAAAAAATTCCGTGGTTCGTTACATCGAGGGTTTCGTTACATTGAAGTTCGTTACATCGAGGTTTAACTGTAATCACTGCAGCCGGCTGTTATACCGTGCGGCGCAAGTAGTGCCTTACTGCGAGTATGTTTAACCTGACACGAGGCGTTTCCCTTTTAAATTACTGCAGTGACTGCAAAAAATCTAGGTGTGAAAAAGAAGGCGATGTCATGCATTAAGCGCAATCTTGTTTGAAAATGCGCGTCCACGGTGACATCCAGGTTTGTCGCTTCAGCGGAGTGATACACTACATGAGCTATTGCTGTTGTTAACTTGCACCCTAGTATAACATCATTTTTTAGTTTAGACTGCAAACTAACCTCAAATGTTACTTTTATGCTGTGTGCTTTTCTGGCTTTGTTAGGATTGGAATAGGGCTTAACACGGCAAATGGTTGGCTAAGATGGCAGCGTGAGCATCTGATTGGAATGCAGCCAGTGTCAACATGTGTGTCTTGCACTTTGAAAAATGAATCTGTGAAAGCCATTTCTTGTGATTGGACATTCTTTTACATAGCGTAGCTTTGAGCTCTTAACTTTACAAGCCCAAGAATTAGCAGATGGCGTCTACTGCAGATACAGTGGAACCCCGATAATACGACTTCCAAGGGACTGTGCAAAAGCGTCGTTTGACCAGGGTGTCATATGACCGGGGTATGGGTAAATGCTGGCCTAGTGGACAGTCTCACGTGACAGGGGGGCTAAGAACTTATTTTAACTGTTATATTTTAGAGCGTTTTGTAATTTGCAATCCTTTAGCTAAAATTTCAAGTTTATATAAATAAAAAAGAAACTGTTATTTTAAGCCCCCCCCCCCCTTCCCTGGCATCTACACTAGCCTGCCAGCCTTGTGCTGCACACCTGGCACGTGCGAGATGGAAGGCCGATGCCACTGAGCTAATGGAGACGGGAAAAGGTGAGAGTGTGAAACTGCCAAGGCCAAGCGAAACGAATGATAGTACGAGGTGGCAATGAATAAAAGGCAGAAATGAAAAGAACAGAGTGACAATGCGGCTTTGAAAAACACTGATAAGAAGATAGCAGAGAGAGGGGGAGAGAGAGTTGTGAAAGGAAGAAACTTGGTTAGAGCGAGCAAGGAAAGCGGTGTTCGGGTACCACCGTGGGGTTGGGTCGTGTCTGGTTTTGCGTTCGTCGGCTTGATGGGAGCTTAAAATTCTCAATCTGCTGGCCACCTGGACTGACTTCTCACGGTTGGAATGTTGGCATTGTACCAGTTCTGCTGCCACGTGGGGCCATCGAAGGTTGACTCCTGCCCGCCAGTACCTGCCTGCTTGCTTGAGTCTTTTCAGAAAGTGGTCTGCCTGCCTGCGGACCTTTGCACATCAGGCAGCATCAAACGGGGGTGAAGAATAAAAGGTTGGGATGAGGCGGCGAAGCAGTGTAAAGGGTGGGAAAAACGACGGTTTAGCCTCGCAAGGGTCCGTTCAATGAAGCGGACCGCGTGCACCCGAGCGTTGTATTATCGGGGGTTTTTAAAAAAATGCATTGTTTCTGTAAGGAGTTTTCCGGGGCCACTGGGATCCGTCGTAAGAAGTGGGTCGTCATAAGACACGGGGGACTGTCATTGGAGTCCCACTATTTTTCTGCACAGGTGTGCACTTGTCTCATGTCTGATGGCCATAATTGTTGCGTTGAGGAAAGGCATGTCCCTTGGCTTGCCTTGGCTTTGCCTTGAAATGTTCCAAGAGTGTGCTTGCCAGCCACTATTTCTTTTTTTCCGCCACATTGGAGTGAAGTTGCACTGCTCTTGGATCCACAGTGTTCAGTTTTTCTAGCAGGGGTCTCAACTAACTTTTGGCCTGTTCACAGACAGGAAGGATATGGCGTGCAGGTGTGCGTGTATGTGAGTAACGTGCGCACCGTATGGTCCAAGTAGAGAACTCAGCGTAGGTATAGTTGCTGTGTGTGCGCGGTGGGCCAGAGATGTGCAGTCTCTCTGCAGGGCCAACAGGGGGCACTGCCAGCTTTCTGTGAACGGTTGAACAGTGGGCTCGGCTCTCTTGTATGCCCGTCTTGCTGATGACCTAAAGATAGGCAGCCTCCTTGGTTGTGTCTGCAGCACCGTTTCCTGCCTGTCTTGTCGTTGAAGCTGGCTGCTTGCCGCACTGTGCGGCTGCGATTGTTGGGTGGGGCCATGGCTGCTTGTGTGGGACAAGGGAAATTAACGTAATATTCTGGAAGTTTCCTAGGTATGGTACGTGGTAACAACAGAACGCTGACATGAAATATGTGAACCAGAATGTGCACAGTGTGCAGGATCGTGGGCTCAGGGAAATGCTTGAAAATGCCAGAGTGCAAGGCTCAGGGAGGCGGCAGTCCCATTTCTGCAGAGGCTGCATAGTGGGTGGCGTGTTGTCGTGAAAGGATGGAGGTCACTTTGCTTTCTTATTAGCTCCCTAGTGTAAGCGGGCTGTTCTGGTTTAAGTGGAGGGTGTTGAGTACTGTTTTGGGGAAGCAGAACTGAGAATCGGCTGTGGCAATGTGGGGTGGCAGTTTTATGTGCCAGCCACACCTGAGGTTAGACCTGGCGGCTGCTATCTCAGTGTCTATTTTATCCTCTGTGGGAGGGTGGTTTCAGGGCAATGTTTTGGGCAAGTTTGATAAGGCGTTGACGTTGTGCCCTTCACTGCAGGCCTGGTGGCCTTACTCGGGATGCTCTGCACAAGGCATTTTCAGAGGCAACCGGTCACCGGCTGGACCCAGGCGTGTACGGCTTTTCGGATGAGGCTTTTGTGTATCACATCTGCCTCTCGCTCTCAGCAAAGTGCCCGGAGTCGTCAGGTGGGTCTCTTGGGTGTGGGCTTGCCACCCTAATGGGAAGGGGCCTGTGCAAATGGCAGCCCTGTGGGTGGGCTGTGAGGCCTGGCGGTATTCTCCCACACTCGCCGAAAGATGTCCCCTGCTGACGTTTTCCACTGGCCTGTATGGATTGGATGGGGCTCTGAAAAATGCAAAATTGACAAGGATGTGGGATCGTCTGGTTGCAGTCGGATGGAAGCGTAAGGTTCTGGTTTATAGACTAAAATGGGCGGGCTACCCACAGCCACATCAATGCAGAGGTGAAAAACTTGTCTGTGTGTTGCTCCGAGGCTGATTGTCGGTTCCTGCGGGACTGCATTACCTTGACATGCAGGCAAATCCTTTTGCTCCCCCCGTATGCGTCACGATTTCGACACATAATATAAAGTGAGTGGGTGGATTCTGATCTGTACTTTGAATGCTGATTTCTTGTTATGGAGTTGTCTTCAGCAGTGGTCTGTGAAGCTATTGGGGTACTGGTTCTGCCTGTGCATGTTCGAACGCGTCTAAAGATCAGACTCTATTTTATCTCATGTTCAGAGACCGTGTGGTTCTCGCGTGTGGCATCAGAGGTGCTTGTGTGCAGCACTTGGGTGCGAGGCCTGTCCTTGGCTGTGACTAAGGGAGGCGTGGGGGTGCCACTGCATTTGTGCACTCAGGAGCTGGCTGTGGCAGATGTGCGCCTGTACAACTGGGGGATATTTCGGCTACATGCAAAGTTCAAAGGGCTTTAATTGTGGCGCAACATTGAGAAGGGAGCACTGGCTGAGTTTGTAGGGCTGATGTAAAGGGCCGAGTTGTTTGACACCTTTTAGCATGCAATTACAAAGTGGCTACCACGTGTTACGAGGCGACTGGGAGTCAATGCGGAGCACTTTCAAGTGCTCTTTAGTAGTCGCAGGGTGCTACTAACAGGGTTCCAATGAAAGCCTCCTGTTGTGTGTCTGCGTGTCCCTGTATGATTTGTACCCAAGCAGGTGCGTGTGAGTATTTGTTCTCTCTCCCCCCCTTCCCCTGGAATATTGGATTCATTGGTACACTTGGTACAGTTGAACCACGATATAACGAGCCTCAATTTAACGAAATTCGCGATATAACAAATTTTTTCAAGTTTTCTATCAAAATTTTGCTAAATGCATGTATTTTTATCTCGATTTTATGAAGTAATTTCGTGCGGCGCTTCCGATTTACCGAAGTCGCGGCAAGAAAGGAACAACGAAATTCCGGTAGAGGCACGTTTTATTTTGCCTCTCAGAGCCTACATTGAAAACATTGAGTATTCGCATTGACTCTTAAAAGGCTAAAATGAAAGAAAAGCGGTGAAATCTGCGGTTGACAACAATTAAAAGCGATGAAAGAAGCTGCTCAAACCACTAGCGGTCATGGACGGTTTAATAGTGCGGCCACCATTTTGACGTCTCCATCGTTGCCTACACCAGCGCCCTCTATGCTTAGGCTGCCGAAGCCTACTTCAAGCTTTTTTTCTATGCGTCCTTGCTTACGGTGCTGCTGCTCTAGGTTGTTCTCACTGATAACCACATTAATATTTTGTTCGTGCATCTCTTGTAAGCAGCATGAGCACTCCAAGGGAAAGAAAAGTGTTCCGAACAAGAACCTCGGGAAGTGTCTGTGAAACCGACGGCCACCGAAGGTTGGATGCCATCGACGTTCTGCGGAGGCACACAGGTGCACGCGAATGTTTAGAGCAAGCCTTGTTAGTGCTTTCAGCATACGAGCGTCACGTAAAGCCCACCCTGGTTAAGAAACGCCAAGCACTGCTTATGGACTTCTTCACTACGGCTTGAACATCGAGTGCTGATGGCAATAAACTGCTCTCTTTGAACGTGGTCATCTTCGTTTCACCAGCGTTCATTAGACAGCTGCGATGCGGAGAAATCGGTTTCTTTAGGGCTCAGTGGGCATAAAAGTAATAATCGAATTTGGCCGGAAGGTATTTAATGTAAGCTTTCCACTTTCGCGGGAGCACGTAAGCGCTCCTCCACACAGTGAAGCGGTTCGCGTGTACTCCACTCAACTCACAATCATGGCTTTATCTCGAGTGTCGTGGTTGCATCACATGCAGAGCCTTTGTACATGGAAAAAAGTATTTCGAAAGTTTCATAGCACCCTGCTGCTGTTGGCCTGCCGCACCGCTCAACGCCGCGCCTAAGCCTACCACTGAACAGACGAAAAGAGGCGTAACTTCGGACCAGCACCTCGCCGGGGTGAAGTTCATGGGGCATGGACGCGGGTTCAATTGACTAACGGCGGCGTTTAGTAGTGACTGAAATGAAAAAAAGAAAAAGTGTAAACCTAGTCTGCTATCATATTTAATGTGGCGTCGTGGAAAAAGAACCGGTTTTACGATGACACATGTACTACCGTCGGCTATCCGAATTCCATATCCCAAGTGTTTGAAACTGTTCACACAATTTTCGCGGCCAGTTTTATTACAAATTTCGCTTTATGTGGAGAGGTAACTACATAGCAGTTGTTTCTGTGCGATGGGCAAGGTTTTGAAACCTCAACAACTGGTTAAATGAACTGTAAAATCGAAACCTCGATTTTACGAAATTCTCGATTTAATGAAATTTACGCCCACAAGTACGACTTCGTTATATTGAGGTTGAACTGTATTTGCATTGATCAGAATTTTAGTGTTTAAAATTTTTGAAATATTTGGCTCTAGCGAGTAGTGAAGATTCGTTTTTTTTTTTTTTTTTTTTTTTTTCACCTTAAAAAGTGCAGTATGTGTAATGTGTTCTCTGCTGTGCTGGCAAGTCCAAGCCTGGAATTTCGTGGTGTTCACCTAGTACATTGATATGGCTGAGACAGACTGATGATGTGACGTTATTTAGATGGTAAGAATAACGGGAGTAAGTGCCAGACCGGATGGGTCAGTAGGCAGCCGGTCTCCCGATCCTTTGTCTTCCTCTTGTACCAGATTCGCCACAGCATGGCAGCTGTCCCACCAGTGGAGCCTTGCTAAACATAATCAAAATGGAGACAAGCATGCAGGCCATACTTAACCAGATTTCTGAAATGGTCTAGCACCATGTAAAGTTCCCTCAGTAACTTTGCAGAGAAACCGTCTGTTTGAGGCAGTACCTCTTCTTCTATGTGCAGCCAGTCCTTCCACTTCCTCGCTTTTTGAAAATCTGATACTGCTGCGACCAAGTGGCGAGCGTGCAGGCACTCTGGCTGGCTGGTGTGAGAGTTGTTTTTTATTGCCACGAACTCTAATCTGTTTAGAAATTGGCGCCCGCATGCGGGGGCCAGCGCGGGGAAAAAGAGCGGTAACCTTGGCGCAACAGCATGCGGAGGGGACAGACGAAGGGAAAGCAAAAGGAAGATTCTTGGTCACCATGTTAAAGGCTCCTATTCTCTGTAATTAACGTAAATACAGTTTGCGCTTCTCGCTTTCTGCTCGCCTTTGGTATTCTTCATCAGGGGTGTTTTTTATGACTGGATAGCTACTTGCATGGCGGGCGTACCATGTGAGCCACACGTTTCAGCTGCTTTTTTCGAAAGGAGGTGATGCGTTCGATGTGTGCCCGGGATTGACCAATATGATAAGAATGTACTGCAGAAGAACGGAAAGTTGGGCTAGTTGGTAGGTGTTCATCTTGGTGGAAACAAAAGCGCTCAAAAAACAGGGACGAAGGAAGACGTAGACAGCACGACGCTTGCTGTCTACGTCGTGCCGTGCTGTCTACGTCTTTCTTTGTCCCTGTTTTTTGAGCGCTTTTGTTTCCACCAATATGAAAGGTGCATTTATTGTGTAAGCACACTGTAATGCATCTGCGTGCGAGGTAATGCTGCAAGGTCTAGCAGTGAGGTGTTCTGAGTGAGCCGTGGAAATGCAGAGAAAGAAAACGGGACAGGAGCCGTTTGTTGTGATAGCCACGTGAGCCTAACATCAAGATAAACTGCATTGTGGTTGGCTGAATAAAAAACACTCCAGGCAGTACACACGGACAGTTTCTCTTCTGTGCTCATGCTAGGTTTGCCTGCGTGTGGTCGGCTCTTTCAGTGGCCATAGCTGTTGGGTACGATAGTGATGATGTTCTGCTTTGGACCCAAATTAGAGGCTACTGCTAAAAGAATGCTGCTGGGCATTGTGGCTCAGTGCATTAAATACGAAGCAGTTCTCGAGATTCAACCTAGGGCGTATGAAATTGTTTTGCATTTGTCAAAGTTCAGTGGCCGTTGCATGAAAATCAATTACTATACTCGGGTACACGTCACGAATGGCAGTAGCTCATGCGTTGTATCACTCTGCCAAAGTGACACCTCCGGATGTCAGCGCGGGTGCCCATTTTGAAAGGAGATTGCAATTAATGCGTGGCATCGCCTGCTTTTTCTTACGTTGTTTGTTGTCGCTGCAGTAATTTTTAAGCAGATTTATGTCTGAAAAATCACTGAAACAACTTGCATAATTTTAAAAATACCCGCAGTACCACGGACTTTGCGTTGCGCAGAGGAACAGCCTATGGCGGTGATGAGGCGCTGCGGCAACTTCCGTTGTTGTTCTTAAAATGCAATAGAGTATAGTTCAGTTCTCATCTCAGTGTTCGTGGCAGCTTCAGGTTACTTTCTTGCAACTGTACAAAGTATTTGAGGAGAACCAATATTCGGTGACTGCAGTGACCTTCGATGATTACATTGACTAGTACAGCATGGTGCTACATTCGTGGGGGTCACCACTCAAGACATTGTCATTAAAGTGTCTGAGCAAGAAGGATGCAGTGATGAAGATGTTGACACCACATTGACGTTTGGACAGGAAGAAACTGTTGTCAGCTCATATGCCCAACTCATATGCTCCAAGGTCTGCTGATTTCTCGGATGCTGCAAAGATGTCCCTGTTGACCTGCACTAGAAGGTCAAGGTTGTGCAGGCATTCATATTGCACTGCCAATTGCGTAGTTGCCAAAAGAAAATAAGAGATTTCTTCAAGCAAGAAAATTGCAGTCGGACTCTTCCGAATGTTTTCACTTTTTATTTTGATTTTTATTTAGATTTATTTTATTTAGACACGTGGACCTGCAGAAAAGGGGTTGTAATGCTTGTTGTTGTGTTACTGTACTGACCCAGAAATAAGTTTCTCAGAATGAAAGCCGTCGTTTGTTGACTTTGCCAGCCACTGAGTGCAATCTTGGCACCTTTTGGTGCGTCATTCGAACCCTCAGCGGCATCGTCGTGACACTGAGCAGTGGACTGTGGCTGTGGTTCTTGTATTACGTTTTGCTAGCGTGGATTTAATGCAGCCTCATTGTAGCTGCAAACACTACCCTTGGTAGCGTGAATGTGACCATTTTCATGTGCACTGAGCCAGTACCATGCATCAGGAAGTAGCCTGCTAGGCTGCTGCGGTATATCCGACTGTGGCACTACTGCTGCCCCGTCGCTCTCTCATTGTGGCTTGTCCTGTGCACCTGCAGGACAGTTGCTGCTCAGGCTCGGGGCGGACCTGTTGGCAAGCCCTCCTCAGCCCAGGACCCGGCCCAGGTGTATCCCGGACAACGTGTGGGGCTCTGTTGAGCCTCGGGGGCAGGGCTCAGCCACGGGCATGCAGGAGCCCGGGGTTCAAGGCAGGGGGAGAGCACAGCTGGTGCCAGCTGTCCCCGACGTGCTGGCACGGCGCGCAGTGCCCCTCCAGCCCTGCCCGCCATCAGACCGTGCATTGGAGGAGGAGGGCACAGAGCGGCCCTCGAGCAGAGCATCGCAGCCACCCGCGGCAGCCCCAGGGGCAGAGGGCCTCCCGCAGCTCAGCCTGGACCCCATCGGGCAGCAGCCTCTGGCGCCCCCAGTGGACCTTGAGGGCCCATTTCAGCTGTGCGACAAACTTGGCGAGGAGTCCACCCTCGTCTACATTTCACATGTCTACACTCTGCACCACTTTTACGTGCAGTGTGTAGACGAGGACACCGTGCGCACACTGCAATGGCTCGCCGTCCACCTGGAGGCGGTCAGTGCCGACGTTTTCTGACTCCCTTAGACTGCTGTGCATTGCTTTGCTCAAACTGAGCACTCGGCACTAGCTGTGGTTTCCTCTTCCCTGCTGAAAGCGTAGCGGGGCAGCTGAGGTATGGCAGCAACGCTAAAACTGGGGCTAGTTGGTTATACCTCTTCTTGAACCGTGCTGTATTAAAACTTCAACAGACAAGGGAAGAGCACACAAGGACGGGACGAAGCGCGAAGTAACAACGTACTTCACGCGTCGTCCCATCCTTGTGTGCTCTTCCCTTGTCTGTTGAAGTTTTAATACAGCGCGGTTCAAGAAGAGGTATGGCAGAAAAAGTGCCCTTTACTGACAGGGAGACTTCAGTGTGCCATCGAAACACAGGCGGAACAAGGGTTCACAAACCCTAGCTCATTTTTCCGTTATGGCTTTCCAGCCAACACTACAATCCGTGAGGCGATTGCAGAGCGAGCTGCCATAACCATGACACTGGGAGGCAGCGGAATTAACCTGGATTCGCGGGCCCCCGCCACAATATTTTTGTCTTCAGCCATACACTGCAGGTGACCTCTTATTAGGCAAAGGGCTTCAGTTGTTCCAAATGGCTGCGGTTGGAGGATGCATGGTATGCATGGAATGGTTGTGCTTACACCACTTTCAGCCAGGACTAGAAACCTTGCAGTTATCGCCACGGCACACCACGGGGCACGTTATAAAGGTGCACGGTGCACGTTATAAAGATCCCCAGGTGGTCAAAATTAATCCAGAGCCCTCCACTGCTGCGCGCCTTATCACCTGCGTTGCGTCGGCTTGTTAAACCTCTACAATCAGTCAATCAATGAACCTTCACACAGGCATTAAGAAGAAACATTGGGCTTCAGGTCACTCAAGGCATATTTTTGCGTCTTCGTTCGTTCACTGCTCGAGTAGGCCAAAGTGCCACGATGCTCCCTCCCCCCTTTTCTGTGATTTCCTTGGGGGGTGTGGGCAGATGTAAGACCCTGGATGCTGCGTGATTGAGAATGTGCGAGAGCGTTGGCCCACCGAGTTGTATCTGGTTGGTGAGCAGGTCCCTATTTTTAACTGCCCTGCAGCAATCGTACACTGTTCATGGCATTGGTGTTCACAGAAAGCCGGCTGTGTGGGAAAAATGTTTCTGCACTCGGCATTTTATTTTGGACAAGTGGCTAATGGCTTATCTAAAGGCACTCACTTTTTTTTTTCTTTTTATTTGTTGAAGCAATCAGAGGGCCTTGCTTGGTCCATTTAGGGGTGCATCCCGTATTTTACAGCAAGGCTCTGCACTTCAGTCCATGGATGTTGAATGCCTTCTTCAGTAGGCGGCTGGTCACTGCATCTCTGGCACTGCCTAGGAAAATGTTTCTGTCCCCGAGTCATTCCAGTTATATAGGGCACATTTAGTACAGTGATGTCTGCTTCACACCGAGGTTTGCTCAGAATCCTGTCTCTGCTGTCCAACCCCTGGTACGGTTGAAAACCTGTGCGACAAAATCCTTTGGCCTCCTCCTAGGAGAAGAAGTTCTTTCCTGTCCCAATTTAGTAGAAGTTTGAGGAAGCACACTGCAGAAGATTGCATGCTTGGACCAGTCGAAGTACAGGGGAACCCTGATAATACGACTTTCAAGGGACCATGAGAAAGCGTTGTACGACCGGTGTGTCATACGACTGGGGTGCAGTTAAATGCTGGCCTAGTAGACGGTCCTACGCGGCTGGTGGGCTAAGAACCTATTTAAACTACTATATTTAGCGCATTCTCGCATTTTTTATGAACCTTTAGCTGAATCTCAAGATAAAAAAAGAAAGCAGTGCCTATGTTGCGCCCCCGTCCCCTCCATGGCGTCCAAGCTAGCCCACCAGCCAAGCAGTGCGTACTACGCGACACCCATGCCATCCGGCGCTATTTAAAGCCCGCCAGCCCCGCGCCTTACACGAGTGAGATAGGCGGATGTGGTCGAGCAAATTGAGAGAGGAAAAGGTGGGTGTGAAACTGCCAAGGCCAAAGGCAGATATGAAAACAAAAAAAAATGGCATTGCCGAACATGGTGGAGACCCCCCTTTGAACGGTCCCGTGCCATCGCTACTGGGTCAAAGTGCTCAGCACATAGCTGTTTTCATTTCCCACAAGGCCCAGCAACGCATATAGATAAGATGATTCGAACTTCGCGAGTAAACTGTGTTGCGGTGAAAATTATAGTGGGGTCTTGCTAGAGTGACTTACTGCGGCTGACAGAGAGTGACCCAAAATGGTGGTTCCGCCGTATACATGTCTCCACCCTTGCGGCAGACACGCGTGAATTGAGGCACTCTAGCAAAGAAGTAGCGGGTGACAACGCAGCTTTGAAAGACACTGATAAGCACAGAGCAGAGATAGAGGAAGAGAAAACGTTGTGAAAGGAAGATAACGTATCAACTCGCATAATGATCGCACCCCTGAAGTTCGGCGTTAAAATACGACTTATTTTTTATTTCCTGCGCAATGATCGCACCCTGAACTTGCTGCGGCTATATGTAGTATGTGTGCCACGTCTAGCTGATGATAGTCGTGCTTACCTACGTTTCCTCTTTCAAAGCGGACATGGCTACGTTATTGCCGCAGACTTGCCGATATTAGCGATATGGGCAAGCATGAGTTCGCTATTGGTGCAGAAGAAACTCTCACTGAATGCACATAGTGCATACCTGCCAACTCTCCCGATTTACCCGGGAGACTCTCGATTTCTTACCTATTCTCCCGATTGCACGGGCATGGTCATAAATCTCCCGATAAACGGCCCCAACCCCCATCTCGAGAGAGGAGGAAAAAAAAAAAAAAAAGAACTGTGTTATGCAGCGCAGCCGCATTGCGATTGCCATCACGAGCTGCGTAGCTAGCCAAAGTCGGATGGGAATCCAAGCCGTTTGTGTGCACAGAGTGTGCAAGCCTAATTTTGTTCACATGTGGTCAGGACAATGCGTTGAGGACTAAACGTAGTAACATTCTGCTTTTCACAGCTCTCTTGACATCATGGCGTCGTCGAAACCCAAGGAGAAGTATTTAAAATGTGTCTTGAAGTGTTTTACTTCAGAATTCCCGTGTTTCATGCCGTCCAGGAAAGGCGAACCGTTCGAATTTTGCACGACTTGCGCATGTGACGTGAGCGTGGCCCACGGCGGTAAAGGACACTTAAAACTGCATTTGGCGACTACTAAGCACCAAAGCTTCCTTCGTGCTGCTGAGAAGCAGAGGACTGTGAGCAACTTACTTGGCAACAGCAATGAAGACAGTGTGGTGTTGCGGAGTGCCTTTTCGCTGAATTTCTTATCGAGCACAATTTGCCGCTCAGCCTGAGTGATCACTTTGGGCCACTTCTAGACTAGACTAGACTAGACATCACATGTGCTGCATTAAGGGGGGACGAGGGTCTTAAAACTAACTTTTTTATTTATGGGTAGAGACTTGTGAAAATTTGCACACGGATGTGCTTTTCTCTGTAGATTTCAAATAAGCAATTATATTTGAGCTGGTGCTGTTAGTTCAAAAGTTATCATACAAAGTCTAAACCGCAATTAGGTAATTTGTTACGCAGCTTTAATGAACTTTCCCATTGCATTTTGTCGCTTTTAATTACATGAATGGATAGCCAGAGAGTTCCCATACCCGATGACATTCTTCGTTTTTCTCTAAAGTCACGGCATCCTAAAAAAATATGTCAAGTACAAAAAATGGCAATATTGGATATTTTGGCTCATCAAAATAACTGCAAGTCATTATTTATGCGTAGCCTAAACATAAAAACTAAGAATGTCATCGGCTGCCTCAGGCTGTACTGAAAAAAATGGTACCAAGATTGACCTTATGAAGCAAGAAGAAGTTTCCAAAAAGCTGCGTAAGGCTGAGGGAAGTGACCAAAAATATGAAACTGAGAAAACTGCATTTGAAGTTTGGCCATGTGTTATGAGATGAACCGTCAGTAGTGTAGCTTCAAAATTTCCCAGTAACAAAGACATGTTCTTCCCATTTTCAAATCTGTCTTTGGATTCCAAAAATGTCAACTAGAACTGGAGATACAAAAGGCGAAGTAACGGACCCCATCAGGAATTTAGCAATATTTATCGACTTCGAATCGGTTGGCATTTTGTTAGCGTTGTTAAATCTGGTGGTGTCTTGCTGGCGTCGTGAAAAATGCAACAGTCCTTCGTGAAGTGCCATCATCTATTACAGTGCACTGTGGTACCCAGAATATTGTGTACGGCAAAAGTGTGAGGGTGAAACTTGCTTTAGGGGCCCCCCTTTTTTTGTTCTTTGGTGAGGCTATTTCATTCGCGGTTTTTATGCTGGAAGTTTGAGAGGATACAGGGGTGGGACACTGCGCAGTGCGTTTTCCGCAAATGCATCATGTTGTTGGCCCTCAAAAGAGTCTTTTGGGGAAAATAAATGTAGCCGAAAGGCAAACTTTCTTGGCCTATGGGGATAAACCCATAGACGCCTTTTTCCTTCAAGCCGTGCATGGTGCGGCTATCTCCATCGGACATCACGGTTGTGTACCGCAGCCCATTCTTGGAGAGCGAGCGCTTGAACATTATCAGGGCTGCCTCTACCTCCATGCGTCCTGCACCACAGTCAATGTTTCGCTGGCACTCATGGTCTGCCAGCCAATCTTCGTAGCCCTCATCTGAAGCTTTGGGTCTGATGGCGCAACCTAAGCAAAAGTTAGAGAGGACTACATGATCAATCACCAAGCCGGTGTACACTTCAATGATGCAGCCCACTCCAATGTGTGACAACCGTCCCCTTGTCATCCATGGGCCATCAAACATCACATCTATGTTGTTTGGCGGCTGACCAAGGTCCGAGTACAAGTCCTTGATGGCATGCACACTATCAGCTTCAGAGGCTGCTGCAGTGTCCTCGCAAACCTGAACCACTTTCCTCAAGTGCGCTTGGAATGTCTTGTGGTGCAGGCCTCTGTGGGACAAGTTCATACCAGCACAAAAATCTGACAGAGCAGTCACCCCCTTCCCGATGCTTTGAATACTTTTCTAAGCCCTCATATTCACTTCAAAAAGAGTGATATTGCCAGATCCTTCGGTCCTTGGCGAGGAAAAACGTTCCACACGGTGTTCACAAACCGAGCACGTCACCTCGAGCTTCACGGCGAGGCCGTACTGCCGGTCAGGCTTCCTCAAATCCGGCGCCGCCAGCCCGCACTTGCCGCACCTGATGTGCGCAAAAAGGTCCTTCAGCATTGCAAAATCCACTAAGACAAAATCTGTGCCGGATTCTTCCTCTCAGTGCGCCAAATCCACTTCAAGGAGGTCGAATTTTCGCTGCGTTGCTGACTTGGTCTCCATTCCGCGCTTGACCTCGTCCGCGTGTTCCGTACGCGCGGCGATCTCCCCCGCCGTGTAATACCTCGTGTCAAGCCGGCAGGACGTGCTTGGACCAGGTATGGATTCCGGAGGTGGTTGGTCAGGCGATGGGGCAGGCGAGGCAATACGAGGCGGCGAACGATTCTCCTCCGGCGGAGTCGAGCGGCCCGAAGTCGCACCACGCGACCTTGGGATAGGCGGACGACGCTTTCGCTTCCCGTGCGCATGACGGGTCGTCGTCTTCAAGCGTACGTCTCCTGGCATCATTCACGAAAGTATGCGATGGAAGAATTAGAAGAAACTGTAAAAAAAAAACTGCTCTAAGCGAGCACTGCGCCAGAAGAGCGGACTCCGTCAGACGCGCGTAGCAGACGCCATGATGGCGACCGCCATGACAGCAGTCGCGCCGACCAATGGGAGGGGTCGTATGGTGAACTCAAACCGCGCGCGCCCGCTCTAGCCAATCGGCGGCCGAGAAGGTGCCTTCGGAAAACTGGCAAGGGCGGTCGTTCTACTCAAGCGACGCCATTTTGAGATATCGCAAAATGCGCACAAAGAAACAAGCTTCAAAACAAGACCAAGATGGCGGTGATCGGTTGGCTGCTTCGCCTGCGGGGCGCGCGGGAATTTGAAGCAACTTTTGCCCGATTCGGGGCATTTCGTGGCCCTCGAGGCGTTTCAAAACATGATTTTAGAGTATTTCCCGATGGAATTTCGCGTTGATATTTTGAAGGCAGGTGCTTGAAGGTACAATAATTCCAAAAATTGGATTTTCTCAAAATCGATATTTTGGCCATTTTTGACCATTCTAAGACCCGCGTCCCCCCTTAAACCCCCCCTCTCTCTCTCGCTGTGAACCTCTCGATTTTCGAAGTCCCAAGGTTGGCGGGTATGATAGTGTATTTACAAGACAAAGAAAAAAACGCGCTCAGCTTGCTGCGTTGTCACCCGTGTCTTGTTTTGATGTCCTGCACGGTGGCAGCAGCTGCCGCTATTGTTTGACCTTTTCTCACCGTGCAGCAAACTTGTTCCGGTGCATTCCGTAATTCATGAAAACACTGCATTCTTGTTCTGGTGCATTCCGTAATTCATGAAAACACTGCATTTTGCGTCACTTTGCAATGCTGCTGGTGGTGGTCTGTGGAGTTTTTATTATGTTTTTATTTATTATGTTTATTTATTAGACCTATCGTAAAAATTCTGACCTGCAACTTGCTTGCGTTTTCCGTGCTGAAACGTTTTTGGCGAAAAACTAACCTCGCATGATGAACGCACCCCTAAATTTGCATCACATTTTTGGTAAAAAAAGTGCGATCATTATGCGAGTAAATACGGTACTTGGATTGAGCGGGCGGGGAAAGCGGCTGTTTGGTCATTGCCATGGGGTTGCGTCGTATGCGTTTTCGTGTTCAGCGGCGGCTCGACGGGAGCTTCAAAGTCACGATCCGCTGCCACCTGAACTTCGACTTCTCACAGTCGGCGCGTTGGTGTACTGCTGCCGCGTGGGGCCATCGCAGGTTAACTCCCGCTCACAAGTACCCTCCTGCTTGCCTGTGTCTGTTCAGCAAGGGGTCTGGCTCACGTGTGGACCTTTGCACATCATGCAGCGTCAAATGAAGTTAAGAATAAAGAAGGTTGGGGCGAGGTGGCGAAGCATTGTAAAAGATGAGAAAAACTCCAGTTTATACCCACCAGGGTACGTCGTATGAATAGGACCGCGTGCACCCTGGCGTCATATTATCGGGTTTTTAATGCATTGTCTCTGGGGAGTTTGCCGGGACCACGGTGATCCATCGTACGAAGTGAGTCTGGGGGACGTATCAGTGGGGTTTCACTGTAGTTCAAATGGACAACCATTTTGGTTGGCCATCTGGGGAGGGGGTGAGGAGGATTGGATTGCGTTTGAGCTAGCAGCTGTGTTGGTTCTTAACAGTGTAAAATATACCGTCTCATTGAAGTGCCCCTGATCTTTTTCGCTCTACATACAGTCTACGCCCGTTACAAGGGACCCTCTGAATCTGGAAAAAAACGTCCACTGTAGCCGAAGGATGCATTATCCGACGAGAGGGTATGAGCCCTAAAGGGGGTACTTTGACCGATATTGCATATGCATAGAACAAACACTTTGTTCTTTCTACGCGCCTGCAGCACCTCTGCACAGTGTTCGTGCGAGGGAAAAGAATCGCCTAAACACAGTTTCCAAAGCTTAGCACCGGCACTTGGAAAAGGCCTAGCGCATGCGGTCAAGTGTGTAAAGACGCATAATAAGCTGAGCAAATAAAGCAAGGATATAACTAGACGCAATTATTAACCAGCTATAAAACATCAGTCTTGGCCATCAGAACTAGCTAGACTCTTTAAAATCCCTTCACGATGAGGCAGGTTTTCCTGAAACCGTTCGTCAAACAAATCGGATCGCTGCCTGACGTTTCCCCAAGGCAGCTTCCACATTTTTAACGATTTTAGTCTGGTCATTGAAACAGCTGTAATGAAATAATCTGATGACGGACAGCTGTGAAATAGAAAATTAGACCAGTTGGACTGCGCACGGTTACCGGCAGATTGCACACAATGGATGGGAAACAACCCCCATACTTGAGGCATTTCTTACCTTTTTCACCGAACGGAATGGGAACGATGCATGCGGGGGAATAATAAAGACCGAACTTCACTGAACCCGAGCTTTTTATTACGTAAAAAAACTTAACGAGGGCAGACTCGCCTCCGGGTGCACCACTTTGAGTATTCGATAGCCCTGTTTTCAATCTCACCGGAGTCGCGCTTATCGGCAGCGGCCTTGTTCTTGACGGTAGAGCGGACCGTCTGCTTAGACAGGCCTGTACTTCTGGCGATGTCGGCCTGTTTTCCCCCATGTTGGACAGCGTTAATTACGTTTTATCCGACAGTGAAATCAGCTACCCTGCCGCTCAAGCCGCTGGCTGCACAAAAAAAAAAGAAAAAAGGCACTGGCACTGGCTTGACTTGGCTGCGCCAATGACCTGGCTGCCAGCGATGTTGCCAGACACAACAGTTTTCTTCCCAAAATAAACAAAAAAAAAGCATATCAGGTGCAGGCCTTGCGGAAGTCCGTTATAAACATTCAGTCGAAACAATTTTCGCCTAAAATTTAGTCTGTTGTAGCCGATAGTCTGCTCTAGCCGGGTCCATTATGAGCGGAGTGGACTCCATTTAAAATGCATGGGGACCAGACAAACCAACAGAAATGGTCTGTTGTAACCGAAAGTCCGTTGTTGCCGGATCCGCTGTAACGAGCGTAGACTGTATAGAGCAGCAGCGAATGGTTCAAGTGAGGAGCCATATCAGTGCCATTTGGAGTTGAAACACTGCCACTGAAAGGTTGCTTTTTCACCTGTTCATTGAAATCACTGTGGATGGCTTCTTTCCAGGTGTCCAGAGGCAGGTACCAGGGGGCGTACCAGAATGATGGGCAGGCCCTCTGTGTGGGTATGCCGTGCACAGCACCCTACACATGCAGCGATGGTGAAACTGCCTGGCTACGAGGGATGGTTTATGCCTTTGACGCCAAAGACGAGAACTACGCCCATGTGAGCGTTTTCACTGTGCTGCTCTTCAGTGCGTCGGGTGTCTGTAGCTTGGTAGGGAGCAGCACAACATGCAGCCTTCTGGCTCGGCTCGACTCGGGGGAACGGGGGATTGGGAGGATGCGGCTGGGCAGCAAGTTCAGAGTGCTCACCTGTGGTGGGTAGGTGAGGTAGTGGTACGGCCTGTTCGTTCAACCTTTCCTTTGAAGGCCCGTGCAGGGATGTCAGTGGGTAACAATTGGGACGTCGCTGAACAGCGCTGCAACAGGGTGGTGGATGGGCCGTTGTCTGCGCTGGCCAGCGGCACCTGATGGCAGTGCACGGAGGTCCCCCCGCTGTTCGAGAGAGAAGTGGTTCGATGCCTTGTGCTGTGACTGCACTGTAGTACAATTGCACTTCTTTTTCTGGCCAACATTGCAGGCTACAGCAATAGCTGACCAGAGTTTGTAGATTTTTCGCGTTCTTGATGAAGGTGATAATAGTGAACGCACGGAGCATTGCTTGCACACGGATATGCTTTGGGTGCATAGCAATTGTGTGTCATGCTGCTTGTCGCCACTCATCTGTATGGAACTGTGCACTGTGCATCGTCAAGCGGTACGCAAGAGGGGTTGTGCACTCCCCTGGTTGGTCATTGAAGGTGCAGGAGACTGGCCAAGAAGCTAAAACAATTGCCGCTTCAGTGTTCCCTCCTAGGTAGATCGGATGTACAGAAAAGCATTTATTAGAGGCAGACGATACAGTTAAACCTCGATATAACGAAGTCGTACTTGCGGGTGAAAATTTTGTTAAATTGAGAATTTCGTAAAATCGAGGTTTCGATTTTACAGTTAATTTAACCAGTTATTGAGATTTAAAACCCTTGCCCATCACTAAGAAACAACTGCTATGTAGTTACCTCTCCACTTAAACCGAAATTTGTACTAAATCTGGCCGCAAAAATTGTGTGAATTAAGAGCTTCAACACTTGGGCTATGGAATTCGGATATCCTACAGTAGTTCGTGTCGTCGTAAAACCGATGCTTTTTCCGCATTGCTGCATTAAATATGATAGCAGACTAGGTTTCCACTTTTTCTTTTTTTAGATGCAGAGCATCTCATTCACTCGCCTTGTCCCTCCGGCGTCTCCGTCGTCGTCGTCGGCGGCGGCGGCGTTGTCCGCCCCTCCCCCATTCTCCTCGCTGCGCCAGCTACGCTCTCCGCCGCTCACCCCCTCTCCTCTCCGATAGCGAACACTCTCTCGCAAGGGACATTGGATTGGATTCGATTGGATTGGCCTGAAATGGATTGGATTGGATTGTGTTGCGTAATAGCCGCGGCACGTTGCGTCATAGCCGCGGCAGACGCGCTGGGGCCGGCGCATGTGCAGTACTCTCTCTTCCGCGGTTTCCTCTCCTTCGGGCGCGCTGCGCATATAACCGGTATGCCGTTCTCCGGCGAAGCAACATCCACGCTTGGCTCAAACACCTAGAGTCCACGCCGCTTTACAAGTACGCCAATGTCGTCATCGACTGGGACCGGCTTACGCAGTCCCCTCAACGTTATGCGCGCTATAAAACACGGTCCCTTCGCCGCTCCGCCTATGCGTCGCATCTACACAGGGGTTCCCGCGAGGGGAGGTAGTTTTTTCATTTCGGTCACTACTAAACGCCGCTGTTAGTCAATTGAACCAGCGTCCATGCCCCGTGAACTTCACCCCGGCGAGGTGGTGGTTCGAAGTTACGCCTCTTTTCGTCCGTTCAGTGGTAGGCTTAGGCACGGCGTTGAGGGGTGCGGTGGGCCAACAGCGGAAGGGTGCTATAAAGCTTTCGAAAGACTTTTTTCATGCACAAAGGCTCTGCAGTATGGGCGCGTGATGCAACCACGACACTCGAGATAAAGCCATGATTGAGAGTTGAGCGGAGTACACAAGGACCGCTTCACTTTGTGGAGCAGCGCTTACGTGCTCCCGCTAGAGCGGAAAGCTTACATTAAATATCTTCTGGTCAAATTTGATTAAGCACTTACTTTTATGCCCGCTGAGCCCTAAAGAAACCGATTTCTCCGCATCGCAGCTGTCTAATGAACACGTTTTGACCAAGTTCGGAGAGCAATTTATTGCCACCAGCACTCGATGTTCAACCCCGCAGGGGGCACCTTGTGTACTCAAGGTGTTTTGGTGAGTAGCGCCACCACGGTCCCGAGCTCCGCAGGGGTGCCTACTGCCGTAGGCACTTGGTGACTTGCAACACCACGGACCCGAGCACATGTGGGTTCGACCCACCCACGCCCCGGCTGTGCGTGGCTGAGCTGTGTCCGGGGAAAAGGGAATCCTGGTGGCTGAGCCAAAGCCGGGGTTGTTTTGGACCTTCATGGCCCCCCGGTAGAGGCAACACACCACTTTGGCCCCTGCTTCTCGCAGACGGTGCCCCCGGTCTGACCCGCCCGGGGGGAACCAGCCAGTCGCCTTTTCATGCCTCCCTCTCAGCTCTTTCATTTTCCTGTCTTCTTTCCTACCCCTATCCTGTTATCTCTTCTTTTCCTCATTTCCACACATTTCCAGGCGGCGAGGGTTAACCCTGGGTAAGGAATCAACCTTGAGGACTTAAACAGGGTTATAGCAGCTATGTATGGCTAACGCGCATCTAGCGCGTTCCCAGGTTGGGCTCGGTGGTGGGCGGCCAGCATAGCTGCTGAATTGATTTCACTTGTTATGGCAACAAGATATTCTGCATCCCATGATCGTCCTCCAAAACGAGGACGCAACGAAGCAGTCCAGCAATTTTTCACTCCTAAAAAGTCAGAAAATTTCCTAAAGTTCCACGTCATGCACTGTGAAAAAGAAGGCTTGTCAATGAGACGTCTGTCACCATTCTTGGTAGCCAAAGTTCTAACGAATGAGCTAGGCGGCGGTTATAAAGTAAGCAAGTTGGGAAGCGGTGACCTTCTCCTAGAAGTACAAGATGCAGCTCAGTGTGCCAAGTTGACGAAAATAACCGCTGTTGGCGACAATCCTGTGAGCATCAGTCCCCACCGATCTATGAACACTACCAGAGGTGTTATCTCTGATGAAGACTTTCTGAACTTGTCTGAGCAAGAACTCCTGGAAGGGTTCGAGGGCCAGAATGTTGTGAATATTCAACGAATCAAAATGCGTAGAGATGGGAAGGAAATTTCGACCAAGCATGTAATCCTCACATTCTCGACCAGTGTACTGCCTGAGTCTGTCGAGGCAGGCTACGTTAAAATCCCTGTGCGTTTGTATATTCCAAACCCCCGACGCTGCTATAAATGCCAAAGATTTGGCCATGGTTCACTGAGCTGCCGAGGCAAGGCAGCATGTCCAAAGTGTAGCCTCCCCGACCACTCGTCTGACACCTGTGAAGCTCCACTACACTGTGCAAACTGCATGGGAGAGCACGCCGCGTACTCGCGCTTGTGCCCGCAATGGAAGAAAGAAAAAGAAATAATTGCTCTGAAGTATAAGGAAAACATTACCTTTAGGGAAGCACGACAGAGACTGTTCCTGACACACACTAGCTTTGCCGATGTAGCGCGACGGGGGGCGGCGCTACACTCGGTTCGAGTTCCCCTTGGAACCCTCCCAGTGAGGCCCCAAGGGACACCCCAAGCCCCTCAGTGCCGGTGGCTAAGGCCACTGCACATGCCACAAAAGAAGCATCAAGGGCTGCCCTAGCACCCCTTGATGCCAACGCTAGGCCCCTTGCTGGCACTGCTGTGCCGGTCCCTGCTGAGAGGCAGGCTGCCGCAACCAGCCAGCCTAACCCTGCTGACGAGGCTTCGCAAGAAGCCATGGACACAACGCCGAGCCCTCCGTTGCGTGGTACGCCGATAGGGCGCGGCACGTCGCTCGACCGTTCAAAGCAAAAGACACCTAGGGTCACGGCTCCTGGGAAGGTGTCTTGAGCCTGGGAGGGTGACAGCATGGCACTTCCTTAATCCTTGTTCAGCATAAGCTGATGGTAACTGATAATGTAGTCCAATGGAACTGCAGAGGCCTCCTGAAAAACTTGGACGATATCTATGAATTGCTGTCACAACACCAAATAAGTATTATGTGTCTCCAGGAGACACACTTGAGGACGAACCAAACTAACTTCTTAAAGAACTACTCTGTATTTAGGAAAGACAGGGATGGCTGCATGCATCCCTCTGGAGGAGTTGCGATTATCGTGCAAAAATCAGTGGCCTGCCAGTTCTTACCGCTACAGACCAGTTTAGAGGCTGTAGCCATACGAGCCATTATCTTTAATAAACTGGTAACAGTATGCTCACTGTACATACCTCCAGACCACGGGCTCTCCAGTATGGAGTTTGAAACATTAGTTGATCAGCTGTCAGGGCCGTATCTGCTAGTTGGGGATCTGCTAGTCGGTTACAACAGAACCACCCACTCTGGGGTTCTGCACGCACGGATGCTAGAGGACGCCTCGTTGAAAAGTTTATGCTATCATCTGGAGCATGCATACTTAACAAGAAAGACCCAACATATTATAACACAACACATGCCACGTACTCCTGTATAGATCTCGCCATAGCCTCTCCAGTTCTGTTTCCAGCATTCCAGTGGAAGGTCATTAATAACCTGTACGGAAGTGACCACTTTCCAGTGAGCCTCAAGCTTGTAGACAATAAACAAGACAACACTCCATGCCCACAAAAGTTCAAGGAGGAGGCCGCAGACTGGAAAAAATTCAAAGAGCTCTCTGAGTGTCACTATACACTTATAGACAACCTTGGTATTGATGAAGCTGCTGAGACTCTGACCACCCATATAATTGAAGCTGCGCTGAAGTCCACCCCATTGGTGGAATGATGATTGCAGGCAGGCCCGTAAGGAACAGAATAAGGCATGGGGTGTCTTGCGTAGGTGCCCAACGACTGAAAACTTGGTACTTTTCAAGCGAGCAAAGGCCAATGGCAGACGGATTCGGCGTATTGCGAAAAAAGAAAGCTGGAATCGTTTTGTGTCATCAATCACATCATATACTGACACGCGGAAAGTATGGAGGAGAATTAAAGCACTCCGAGGAAGTAACACTCTTACGTACCCTTTGGTCAGCACATGTGGAGACACTTTACAAGACCAAGCGAATGCCCTAGGCAAGCATTTTGAGTATGTATCAAGCTCAGCTCACTATTCAAATAACTTCCAGAGACACAAGAATGCAGAGGAACGGAAGATTGTACGTGACAAACGGCAGTCTGAGGTAGGGTATAATTGCCCCTTCACTATGCAGGAGCTTAAAGTGGCGCTCACTACTTGTGGTAAATCATCACCAGGTCGAGACCGAATAACATACACCATGATTAAGCACCTGCACGACGACACGCTAGAAGCGCTCTTACTGTTGTTTAACAAGATCTGGCGTGCAGGGCAATTTCCAAAAGTGTGGAAAGAAGCTATTGTGGTGCCGATTCTAAAGGAGGGGAAAGATCCATCACTTGCAACTAGTTTCAGACCGGTCGCTTTAACCAGTTGCTTATGCAAAGTCTTCGAAAAAATGATTAACCGTCGCCTTATCTATTTTCTTGAGTACCATGGTATTATAGACAATCGCCAGGCGGGTTTTCGCTCTGGTAGATCGACAGCAGACCACCTAGTGGCTATTGAATCCTACATCAGGGATGCATTTGTTCATAAGCAGCATTGTTTATCAGTTTTCTTTGACCTCCAGAAAGCTTACGACACAGCCTGGCGTTACGGCATTCTTTGCGATCATCGCCGCCTTGGAGTTTGTGGAAACATGCTGAACAGTTTGAAAGATTACCTTTCGGAGCGCACCTTTCAGGTTAGGGTTGGAAATGTCCTCTCAAGGATGTTCGTCCAAGAAAATGGAGTGCCGCAGGGTGGTGTGCTCAGCTGCACCCTTTTTATTGTTAAAATGAATTCCTTAGGAACTGCACTGCCTCACTCCATATCCTACTCGCTATATGTTGATGATGTGCACATTGCGTTTAAATCATGTAATATGTCCATTTGTGAGAGGCAAATCCAACTAGCTGCAAACAAACTTACAAAATGGGCAGATGAGAATGGCTTCTGTTTTAACCCAGAAAAAAGCACGTGTGTGGTCTTCTCTAGGCAGCGTGGTATCCGCCCAGATCCTGTTATTAAACTCAATGAAACACCCATAGCAGTAAAAAAGGAGCACAAGTTCCTTGGGGTTGTGCTTGATGACATGTTTGTGATGATGAAATGTTTGGATACAGTCAGGATCCTGAAAGTCCTCTCACACCAGTCTTGGGGTACTGACACAAAGTGCCTATTGGCCTTATTCAATAGCCTTGTGAGGTCCCGCATCGACTACGGGTGTCTTGTTTATCAATCTGCCGCGAGAACAGCACTAAAGATGTTAGACCCTGTCTACCATCTTGGCCTTCGTCTGGCTACAGGCGCTTTCCGAACAAGCCCTGTTTTAAGCCTGTATGTGGAAGCCAATCAGTGGTCTCTTGAAACACAGCGGAAGTACACTGGGTTGAATTATGCTCTAAAAGTGACATCCTTGACCGGACACCCGAACAGCACTCTAGGTAACCAGGCAATCAAGCTTTTTGAAAAGCGACCTGCCATGGCTGAGCCATTCCTTCTCTCGGTGAGGGCACTGGCCGCAGACCTGGGAATATCCTTCACTGACGCTCAGAAAACCAGCTTTGCTGACTTTGTCCCTCCATGGGATCTCTGCCCTATCTCTTATGATCTCTCTTTTATGAAGATTGACAAAAGAACCGCTCCAAAGGAATTAATTATGCAGCATTTTTTGTTTTTGCAGAACAAGTACAGAGCATCTGAGTTCTACACAGATGCGTCCAAGTCAGCTGGTGCAGTATCATGTGC
Source organism: Haemaphysalis longicornis (assembly GCF_048455015.1). Taxonomy (NCBI): domain Eukaryota; kingdom Metazoa; phylum Arthropoda; class Arachnida; order Ixodida; family Ixodidae; genus Haemaphysalis; species Haemaphysalis longicornis. Next base: position 226,132,474 of record NW_027526203.1, on the reverse strand, counting down.
TGCACATGGTCCCAACTTTTCCACGTCTGAGACTATGCCTGAAGCCACATCTATATTCACTGCTGAAACACGCGGCCTTGTATTGGCTGTAGAATATATTATTGAGAACAATGTCCAAAAGTCAGTGATATTTACTGATTCTCAAAGTGCTGTGCAGGCTTTAGCATCAGGAAAGTTACAAAAAAATCCAGTCTTTAATCAAATGCTAAAACTACTGTGCTCAGCCCACAAACAAAAACTTGAAATCACTGTCTGTTGGGTCTCAGGTCACTGCGGCATAGCCGGAAATGAGCAAGCAGACAGGAATGCTGTAACTGCAGCTCTTCGGAGTGACCTAGATATTCAAAGCGTCCCGTACGAGGATCTTAAAGCGTACGTACGTAAGAGGCTGCGCGACCAATGGCAGGAAGATTGGAATGGGGAAACAGCAAACAAATTGCACATGGTAAAACCCAAGTTAGGTAGATCGATCTGTGAGAAACGAGACAGGATCACAGAGGTTACTCTCTGTAGACTGCGCATAGGCCATACCCATGCTACACATGCGTACCTATTGAAAGGAACAGAACAGCCACGCTGCTTGAGGTGTGGAGGGTCGCTATCAGTCATTCACGTACTGGTAGAATGCAAACTACTTGAACCGCAAAGAAAGCTTCATTTTCCAGAATTGTACACACGCATGATCCCTCAACACCCATTGCTGTTTTTATCAGACGAGCCACTTTTCTCTACTAACCGTGTTTTTAAGTACCTCTCAGACGGAGATTTTTTAAGGTATGTGTCGTATCACCCGTGAGCCGAGCCACCAACGCACGCTAGAACCCGGTAGGGCCACTCATTGCTACCGCAAAGACGGTGGCAAGGGGTGCACGTAGAAAATGCCTGTCATAGTGTCAAATGTTTTCACTTGGCCCTATACCTTTTATTATATATCCTCTACTTTATATTCTCACTTGAATAATCCTCACCATAGTACTGGCGCTCTTTGGCCTTGATGCCCTTGCGCCAAGAAAACCTAACATCATCATCATCATCACTCGATGTTCAAGCCGTAGTGAAGAAGTTCGTAAGCAGGTCTTAGCGTTTCTTGACCAGGGTGGGCTTTACGTGACGCTCGTATGCTGACAGCACTAACAAGGCTTGCTCTTCAACATTCGCGTGCGCCTGCGTGCCTCTGCAGAATGTCGATGGCATCCATCACTTCAATGGCCTTCGGTTTCACCGACACTTCCTCAGGCTCTTGTTCGGAACATTTTTCTTTTCCTTGGAGTGCTCATGCTGCTGATAAGACTCATCTAATGATGGACTAACAAAATATTAATGTGTTTATCAGCGAGCACAACCTAGAGCCGCAGCACCGTGAGCAAGGACGCATAGAAAAAAACACTAGAAGTAGGCTTCAGCCTTCGGCAGCCTAAGCATAGAGGGCGCTGGCGTAGGCAATGATGGAGACGTCAAAATGGTGGCCGCACTATTGAACCGTCCATGACCGCTAGCGGTTTTTGAGCAGCAGCTTTCATCGCTTTTAATTGTTGTCATCCGCATAATTCACCGCTTTTCTTTCATTTTAGCCTTTTAAGAGTTAGTGCGAGTACTGAATGTTTTCAATGTAGGCTCTGAGAGGCAAAATAAAACGTGCCTCGACCGGAATTTCGTTCTTCCTTTCTCGCCATGACTTCGTTTAATCGAAAGCGCCGCACGAAATTACTTAGTAAAATCGAGATAAAAATACATGGATTTAGCAAAATTTTGATAGAAAACTTGAAAAAATTCATTATATCGCGAATTTCGTTAAATGGAGATTCGTTATATCGAGGTTCAACTGTATTTCACAGAAGGAACAGCAATTAACTATGCACCGAGCTACGAACGTCCCCAGTGTTAGAGTTCACAGGGTGTCATCATTGTTCCGAGTGCACGCTCGCGTTGGTAGCTTCTTGGTAGTGGTAGTGCTCGTGTCAGCAGGGGAGCTTGGCAGTCACGAGCTCAGCCGTCGCAGCCAAGAGGCAGGGGTGCGGGGCCCCAGGTGCATGCAGGGACCCATCTGGGTGCGAAGTCCGGGCGTCGCAGCCCAGCAGCTCAGCCGGTTCTTGTTCCATAGCCCCGAGTACCTTCTGGAACCGCCAACGGTGCGTTGCCAAGGGGTGTCGCTCCAGCATCGCATCCTGGAGCTCGCTCTTTGGTGGCCGGAAACGTCACGAGGCCGTGCTCTGGGTCTGCCAAGCTGGGTGCTGTTTCGGGAGCGTGGCCTCATCTTCCTCCTCATTCAACTGCACTCCCTCTTGAAGTGCTAATTGGCCTGTCTTGGGATTGACCCTTATTGCTTCTTTCCCTGTTCCTCAATTGCTTTGTCTGAGCCTGTGCTTCTCCGGGGGGGGGGTATTGCTCACGGCGCCTGCATCTGGCGTGTCACTGGTGCGTGCCGACCTGCACGGTGACACTCGGTGCGAGTCGCAGTGGTCGACAGCAGTGGCACCCAGCCGGCGAGCTCTTCTTCGCAAGCCCTGTGGTAATCTCCCTGTTGCACACTGGTTCTTTCACTGTGCAGTCCCCCTCTTGCTTGCGCTGTTTTACGAGGGTGTGCAAGCTGTGTTTGTCTTCAGGCTTGTAGACATAGCTGCAGCACGTTTTTTTCCTTCTGCAGGTCTTCTTCGTTGACTATGGTTACGCAAGCCGTGTCCGGAGGACTGATCTGCACCCTCTCAAGTAAGAGGTCAACTTTTTACCCCTCAAAGGTTAACTCTACTCACTTTTTTTTACAAGTGGAAGCAGGAGAATGCCCAAAACACAAAGGCTCGATCGTTACAGGTAATGTTTTCAGAAACTGGAAAAATGGCGGCCATTTCCCCTGGCTGGTGGGACGTAGAGAAGGGAAACACGAACGGGCAAGCTGGCATGGCAGCAGCTCAGTGCTGCATAGAGCTCGCCAGCAAAAACGAGCTTAATGAAGGGAGATTGTAGGTGTGTTGGTTCTCGTCGTTGAGCTCAAGCCTTTCTCGAGCCTGCAAGTGGCTTTCGAATGGGCACTTTGCGAGAACATTGGGCACTGGAGAACCAGCAAGTTACAGGTTTGGTAAGAGAGTTTGTTTTCCTATGTCACATACGATGCGCACTGTAGGTGTAGCGGCAAGTGTGCCTTTGGAGCTTTCCTAAGAGCCGAATAATCTTTTAAAAAAAACTGTGATGTCCGCAAAATGCGCGTAGTATTTGGAAAGTAATGGCAGTCTTGTCGCAGAGGTGCCGCACGCACAGTTTCTCTGCGACTGCACTGCTGACCATTCCTTCCTCCAGGCCTTTTCGGTTTCTCATGCCAAAGGTACCCTACCTTATGGGGAGGCCACACACTCTTTTGAAGTGGGCAACAGGAATGTACCCTGTGCTGGCTCCGTGTTGTGGGCTCACATATGGGATAAGAGAGGACCACGGCTGGTTTTGCCAGAGAAAGTGCTACCCGCCGTACGCTAGCCCCAGCGGAATCCGAAGGCTTGCTGACGCTGGCTGCCTGATATCTGTAACCAGCTCGGCCATCGTGAATGGAGTGTTCATAGGGTTTTCTTGTGTTTTGGTTGGTGTGGTTGCCTTGGGTTCTGTAGGTGAACATGTATCTAATTTCTGTGGGAAGAAAACGTTTGTTGCCATGTTGGTGAGAGTGGCCGTGTCAACGTTGAGGCAAAAGGTAAGGGTCTGTCCAGCTGTGCACATTTGCCACTTTCCTTGCATGGCTCGAAACGTCCTCCATATTTTGGACTGGCCCGTTCCTTCGTTGAAGGAGGAGCAGTGCGTGTGCCATTGAGTTCTGTGCAACTTCTTGGAGTACTGACAAGCGGCGGCTGTAGCCTTGCTCAGCTTAATCCGCGACGAAAGTGTTTTGCCGTTTTACGGTATCGCTGCTGTGCCTGAAGGTGACTGATCCAAAGGTTGAGTAAGTGAATGTCGGGATTCGGAGAGTCTGCCTTCACTGTATACGTTTCGGTTGCTGCGTGCGTAGCGTCTACAATAGCGACCGAGACAAGTTTTTCACTGTGGCTTTTATCCGATGCAGCTTGTAGCAGAGCCTCTCGAAATTTGTCCCAGTGGATCACGTAGGCCTGGCGGGACTCGTGGTGATATTTGAGGCACTTCAGCTTCACTGCGATGGGGAAATGGTCGCTACCAAGGGTATCGGGCCAGGTGTGCCATTCTCATTTGAGAGCCGTGCTTGCCCAGGTCAGGTCCGAAGAACTGTCGGTCTGCTTGGCATGGTTGGTGAGGTGGGTTACAATACCAACCGCATTTTGAAGCTCAAGGTGGACAGACTCCATTGCCCCAATTAATGCAGACCCCCTTCTTGTGTCCTTAGTGTAGTCGTCATTAAGCCAGGGGAGCGGTCTGTGTTGTAAAGTGATGCATTGACGTCTGGAGAGAGAGAAGCTGCCCTCCCCTTCTCAGAACATGAGGAGCTGAGCCTACTGCTGCAGATAAGCGCTGCAAATCCCACTCTGTTGGTTTGCTTCAATGTGCCTAAAATCTGGCCGTGTTTTCGGAGGGGAAGATCTGAGCGGATGGCGGCACCTTCACTAGGGTGTGCGGGTGGCTGGGAACGGTACCGGATGGCCTCCTTCCAGGCTGCAGAGGAAAGTGTCCAGGGGGCGAGATTTCTTGGTGAGCTCGATGGGGGGGGGGCAGATGAATGGATGAGGGGCTCCTGGCATGCCAGTGAAGAGTGCCAATGCGTGCTCTTTGAAGGGGTCAATCATTGTGACCCTCAGCTGTGGGAGGCATGCTGTGTCACTGCCCCTTCCTGCCTCCCCCTCTTGCAGGAATGAGTGCGCGAGCATCCCGGCCCAGGCCATCAGGGCGACCATGGGCCATCTGGAGCCTGTCGGGGTAAGTTTTGGTCTGCACATCCACAGGGGATTTGGCACGCTGTCAGGGGGTCATGAATCCAGGGCCTGGCAGAAGGCACCACGACCCATACGTGCAGTGCTAGCACACCTACCAGTGTACGCACCAATAACTAGCTCAAGGTCGAATCACGGCCAAAGGGATGGTTCTGGTGAGGTCGATCGCAAAATGGCCAGAACTGTAGCCGTTGATTAGAAAGCAGGCTTGTTTTAGCAAGTAGCATCAGGCTACTTTTGTGAAACAATATTTTACCCACCTTTAACCCATCACCTTGCTTCTAACATTCTCACTTACCATGGCCTGATACACAATTAGCTCATTGCATGCCTCATAGCCTTCCATATCCCCTAACCCTCCTCATATTGATTGATTGATTGTAGGGTTTAACGCGCCAACGCAACGCAAGCGATGAGGCGCGCCGCGGTGGAGGGCTCCGGATTAATTTTGACCAACTGGGGATCCTTAACGTGCGCCGAAATCTCGTACGCACAGGCGTTTTTGCTTTTCGCCTCCATTAGAAAAGCGGCCGCCGCGGCCGGGAATTGAACCCGCGACCTCGTCCTCAGTGGCGCAACGCCTTAGCCACTGGGCCACCACGGCGGGTCTAACCCTCCTCGTACATAACCATCTTTTGAAAGGGGTCCTTTACACCAATGTAATATTATGCAGTTTTTGCATGCTTCCTATGAATCTGTTGTTTATTCTGTCATAGCAATGACTTTCTTGGCCACGGTGTAAGATATACTTACCGTATTTTCGCGCGTATGACCCGCACCAAAAATGCGAAAATTTCAGTGGCAAAGTAGGGGTGCGAATAATACGCGGGGTTATTCCTTTAGGGCAGCTTCACGGCAATGCGCTTTGTGCCGCGATGCTCCTACGCAGTAACACTGACTAAGCCCTCCATGCCTTTGGTAAGAGAGTTTGTTTTCCTATGTTCAAAACATCCTATGTTTTGTTTCCTATGATCAAAACATAAAAGGACAAGGAAGAAAAAACAAGGACGAGTGCACTCTAACAACTGAATTTTATTAGTGAATTGTGACTTTCGCCTTGCAGTCAATGTATTCTACTTACTAAATATACACTTCTTGCGTCTACATAGTATGTGATGTGTTGCTTGAGCAGTAGCTTTGGTGCCGCCTTTTCTGTATCAAATGCCCGGGCAATATGCGAGGATTTTTTTTTTTCTTTTCTGGTGGGCTGAAAGTGGGGGTGCGGATTATATGCAGGGGTGGGTTATACGCGAGAAAATATGGTATAGGTGTAGACACAGTGGGTCAAAAAGCTGTAAAATAAAGTTGGTGGCACCATGCGTAGACCTTCGATTGAAAGGTCATCTGGTGGCACTACTAACTCTGCAGCATCCAAGATCTCACGTGGCTTCACTAACGACTGTCCAAAGCAAGGTGGTTCGCAGGCACTAGTAACATGCGTGTAAAGCAATGGTGTTTGTGTGAGCTCACTGTGTGAGCTCGCACAACATGAGCTTAACACTCTTGTGATCACGCCTATTCCCATCGATCGTATGTTATCGATTAATGCAAATTTAAATTTTGGCGCTATCCAAGCGCTTCTGGACAGCAAACGCCATCCAGAGGGTGAAGGAGGAAGTATTTCGTCACTTTCTCTTTCGAGTTTTTTTCCGCCGCGAGGGGGATTTGGAAATGTCATTCGCTGGCGGGGAAACGAGCTCATATGGTTTCAGGTATGGCGTCGACGCCGTTCGCCGATGCTTCACGCGAACAGCGGATTTTGATGGATTCCGAGGAATCTGAGTTGGAATCTGTGGACGGACGACTACTACAATTCGTCACACTTTAGTACGGACGGCGAAAGTGCGTCAAACATCCCCGGAACATCAACAGGTATCCGCCGATAAGTTTCGCTTCCTTCTCTGGCCATTTTATCACAGGCGCGCATTGACATAAACAGATCCGGCCTGTTCTAAAGGTCACAGCTCTTATCTGCAGGGTGTCGACTTCGTTTGTGCGAGACCACTTGGTGCCGGCTGCACAGAGAATTGAGTTTTCTGCGGGCCCAAAAGCGGCCTTGGCGTAGTGCTCCGGGGTAGCACGCGGCGGTTCTCCAGAGCCGTCAATTTCATTGGCAGCGTCCAGAAGTTCCAAAGCTGCTGTTCAGTTCGCTTGCAGACGAGCTCGGAACAGCTGCTGGGCTGTGATGAGCAACAATCTCGCGGGCCCCACCGTCCGTCCACTTGTGTCTTCTAAAAGTGCACCCAGGGTCCCCAGCACCAACCGCAAAAAACTGTGCTACAAAGAAGGGAATGTTGAGCAGAAAACAAATGTCTGCAAAACGTGCAGCCAACCTGTTTCACCACATCAAGAAACTGCTTCGCACGGTGGCATGATGGGCACTAGTGTTTATATTTTTATATGTATGTACAGAGCTAATATTTTCAGTATTATTCTATAAGGGCCTTATGTTCAAATTGTAAATTTCAAATTTTTTATGTGTACCCTGTGCAAAGTAGCGTTGGTGTTTTCTTCGATTTTTTTCTTTTTGTTACTTTTTTGATAAAGTTTTGATAAAAATATGTAATAAATCTGTTGTTTGAAATTATTACTGTTAAAAAGACCTATCCCTTCTCTCATCAATCAGTTTCTGTGCGAAGAAAAAATATTTCCTGGACTACCCAAAAGCACCCGATTTTTCCACGGGCAAGAAAGTGTTAACGTGTGATTTTACCCGTATTGTTGAAAAAGGTGCGAGTGTGCGGGCGTTCTGAGTTCATTTAAACCCTCACCGAAGCACCTCTGAAAATTGGGTGCCGCCAGTGACCTCGACAACATCGCTTCGTCTCCGCTGCTTTGTGCATGGGCTTGCCCAAGTTGCACAATGCCATTTACGACGAAGAAACATCAACGAAATCACTTCTACTTTAATCCATTCCAGTAATTCAGCTACCTTCCTTGTGTTTCGTGGTGCTGTTCCACCAGTGGACACTTCCTTCGTGCCGGTGATGGCACTGATCAAGTAGCTGGGGTACTGTACCCTACGGTAAAATCGACGGCACTACAGTAGTATATCATTTGCAAGCGCACACCTCTTAGGTGTTAAGGCGGGACACTGGTCTTGAGGACATTTTTCCTATTTTTAACCTATGTGCTTGAGATTTACACATTGAGTGTATTTTAACATCCTGAGCACAAGTGGGCAGTCAGTTTTCGTCTATGTCGTGCAAGGTCAGAGTTATGCAACATGTTATGCCTTTCAATTTGGGGCACTTTTTCATGATCTACCTATGAAATACTTAATAGCTTTTATCCCTTTGTGCTGTCGAAGGACCAGGGAGTGCAACTGTACCACAGCAGTAATTTTAGCCTTGTTTCTGCATACACTGCAAACTTTATAAATGTCAGGTCATCAATCTCCAATGTTTTCGTAAAACTAGCTGCATAAAATCTTGTGCCAGCAAAAAGAAATTCTGTACTTTGGGGGTTTTATTGCACTGTTTAGTTCATAAGCTTTTGAATGCAGCAAAAATGATACAAATCGAACCCGTACGTCCTAAGATATTGTGCCCGACAGCTGAAAATGTGGGCGAAAAAAATTACCCCCATCTTCCCACGAGGGAACCCTGGTGTGATGCGACGCATCGGGGGGTTCGTTTAAAGTGACGCTGGTATTGGATTGTGTCACACCACTCGCTGGCTGAAGGGACCGTCGCTTCCATCACGTCTTCATCGGAAGAATCAAGTCAAGCACGCAGTCGTCAAGCAAAGTGACGCGAAGTCGAACGAGAGCGAGCGCTGACTGAACCGCCGCAGCGCGATACCCGCTTTATATTCACAGCGCCTCAAGAAGAGGAGACAACGGAGGAGAGTCGCGTATGCGCACACTTGCGCGACGGGAGTAGAGCGAAGCGGAGGAGAGTCGCGCATGCGCAGCTGGCGTGCGGATGCCGGACAACGCCAACGCAGGAGGGACATGCCTCAGAGCAAGAGATGCATCGCTTCTAAAAATTGGTTCTGAGAAAACGGGGCATGAAGTTGGAAACATAGGCAAAAATGGTCATTTAGGCGACTTCAAAGGGCAACAGCTTTGTAAGTACTTATGGTACAGCTATGATATTTTGCAGGTGCATTCTTTGGGACCTGCAGACTGCAAATAAAATTAATACAGAAAATTGATATTTTGACAAATTTTCGGTCCTCAAGACCAGTGTCCCTCCTTAAGTAGTAATTTGCCTCCTAGCCTCCAAAAGTACCATTTCGCACAACTGCATTTTCAGAGAAATGCTGACTGCAAGTAGTATCGTTGTCTTTGGGGAATTGCTGCAGAGCACGCATTCATTCGTTTAGGATAGCAGGGAATGTTAAATTATGTCACGCTTTCTTGCTAGCTGCACGTATTGGCATTGCCGTCTTAAAAAACATTTGCACCCCCCCCCCCCCCCCCCCCCCCCCCCCCCTTTTTTTTTGTGCAAGCATGAAATCTCACCTGCGTGAGGGTTCAATGGCTACCGCGGCGCACATTCACCTCGATTTAGTGTTTAAATCTTTTGATAGTTGCCGACTTAAAACACCTGCCCAGAACACGTTTAAACACTGTGGCAAGCGCAAGTGCTTTTGCACAGCCTTCCCCAAATTATTGTCTGCTCAACCGGCTGGCCGAATTGGCCAACCCGGGACGAGCAGACAACTGGTTACGAAAGCTGCCGAGAAGGCTCAACGAGATGCTGAAAAGATCTGAACACGTCCGAGTGGCTGGTGCTCAGTCAGCTTCCTTTCTCTCGCGCTACAGGGCGCTGCAGTCAATGGTCTTGCCAAAGTCTATTTGGCAACTTTATTGGAATGATGAGTAAACGTTCGTTTTGCAAGCTGCGTCCTCACCTTAAAGTATATCTTACACCATGCTCTTGGCCTTAGATGCCCTTGCGCCAAAAAAAACTCCACTAAGGGAAAAGAAGGATCAGGTGCATCATTGCACTTTTTAGGCAGCATGAATTTTTTGTATTTGATTGCAACGCGAGGGTCATCTTCAGGTAAAAAATAAAATAATAAAAAAACCTGGTGTTGCAGTCTAGTGTATACAGTAACTTTTGCTGAGAGTTTGTAAATGCAGTGGTTCTCCAAGACTTGTGTCCTTGTCTTCTCAGGCTGACTGGTCCCGGGAAGCCATGGAGACCTTCATCCACCTGCTTGGGAAGGAGCGCACTGTGATGTGCACGCTCTTAGAGGTTTGCTATGAAACTTGTCGTGTGCATGCACGTGCGCTCGTGTGTGTGAGTGCATTGCGCAGTTATGTACCGTATTTACACGATTGTAGGTCGACCCTTTTTTTCAAATATGACAATCCAATGTTGGGGGGTCGACTTAGAATCGAAATCGAACCGTTTACCGCTAGTAACGGCAAGAGAAACGAGAAATCGGGGGTGCTACGAGTTTTGGACAGCTTTGCACCCTCTTTCCCATGGTTATGGTCTAAAGTGTGAACCGCATAGAGCGTTTTGTGCTCGCGAAAATGCGCCGCGCTGACACTGCCGCGAATGCCACCCGCGCGCGCTACGCGATCGGCGGCGGCAACATGGCGGCGTCACCAGCCGCGAGGAGGTGCGCGTAGCTTCAACCGCTCTTTAAGATATCACTGAAGGCACAAACAAAGGCGTTTGAGCAGGAAAGGAGAAATGTGGTCGAAAACGACACTATAAAGCATCATCCGCGCTGCTAGGGAAAGCGCCAATCAAATATTGGCCACCGTGGTAAGCCTAAACATCTCCGGCGGCGCCAGCCGGCTGTCCCGACTCCCGAGTGCTTTCAAACTGCCGGCATGAAGAGCGCGTTCTTCGTCAGGCTTCTCCCACTGCCGCGCTCGTCACGCGTAATACCGAGGTAAACCCAGTAGAAGCTGCCGCGCGCGCGCGGAATCGTTGACGCGGGCGTCAAAACGTCGACCGCGCAACGCCGACGCGCACGAATCGCGTGCAAAAACGCGTCAAGAAGCGTTTTATTCGTCTCTAATAAACAAAATGAGTATTAGCAAATCCCTTGATTCAATGCGCGGCGCTAACGTAGCCCAAATCATATCAGATTGTTCAGTACACTTCCGAACGCTATGGTGGGAGATTAGTCGCTCAAAAGAAAGGCAAAGGCTGCTGCACCCCGGGGATCCTCTCCCCCGGGGTGCTCCAGCCTCGCCCGATCGCGGCTGGCTGGAGCGCCCCACGGAAGTGACGTCACCTGTTTTTTGTTATTATTTCTTGGATTTGGTCATCGTTGTTGATCGCCGAAACATGGCCGAAACTAGTACGAAGTACCATGCCGGCCGTGCTAAGCGGCCGTGCCGGCACTCATGTTTAGGTCGGCTGTGCTTTTCATTGTTTACGATGAAAAGCACGCGCTTTTTGTACGCGCCGTAAGCGCAGGCTGATAACTCTCCTCCTTGGTACATCGACTGTCGTTCGGTGTTGTATTATCTACGGCGCACCTGCGGGCAAGGCAAAACCACTCCGAGTGGAGGATTCGGAGGATTGTGTTGCACGTTTAAATTCGCCGGCTTTTGCAACTGCACTTCTTTCTTTCTTTTTATTTTGGAAGGTGTGTGCGCGCCCAATCTCACACCATCAGGTTTGATTTGCTGTGGCTCAATAGGGAAGAATGGGTCTGTGTCCTCAAACGTGGGCACTGGCTGAAGACTCTGCCGGCAAAGGTCTAAATAGTGTTGCACGAAGGCTGCTTGCGCTCCCACTTAGATCATAGAATCTGTGGCTTTTGTGGGGAGAAGAATAGGCCGAAGGAATACCTTTGAAGGCCCTCACTTGACAAGAGTTATCTTGGGTCTAGATTACTGGTGCCCAGTGCACTTGATCTTCCACTCTGGTGCACTCTAGTACGCGCCGCTGAAAACCAGCGTTTTTGCGCAGCAGCCTGAAATGTTTTGAAACCTCACCATACTTTCTGTGCATAAAAAGACCAGCAGGTGCCTTATTTTGGGGAGTGAAATCACCACAGCTGGGACAAAAGAGGCCTGAATTATATTGGATGTGACAAAAAGATGTTTGGAATAAACGCGTGTTAATATGCCTCTTTTCGTCGTGCCTACGACTCTGTATATTTGGTCATGTTGTACCAACTTTTCCGAGCTTCCAAAGTTACAAGGTACACTGCAGTGCTACAAGTACTGATCACAAAGTGTCAAATTGGCTTCTGGCACAAGCACAACTTTGCCACCCTTGTTAGTGATGGAAAGAATCACGCCGAGGCAGGAAGCACCGACCAATCCAGGAGATTACAGAACTTCATTTCACCAACTTCACAAACCGTTGTAAAAATTGTGCTGGTAACTAATAAACAGCGAGAGCACAGTGCTGTACCACACGCTGGTAAGGGCAGCAAATGTAGCGTGCCCACAGCACCTGTCCGAATTGATAAAAGCGTTGTTGCACATAATTTGTATACAAACGTCATGTAAGTAGTGCGCATGTTGCTTCTGGTCATAGCAGCAGTTGTCCAACTGCCTACCACTGCAAGTGATGAAGAACCGGCCAACCATGTGACGTTTGTTGTCCAAAAAGAAAGAAGCATACAGGCCTTCGTTTTCTGACAAGCAGCTCTGGATGCTCATCACGAATTTGTTCCCCCCCCCAGTCAGAGCTGTGTGTGCGCATCCGTTTACGCGTATACGTGCTGCCACGTGCACCTGCAGCTGGCAGCACGTGGCAGCAAGGTTCCATTCTGCCAAGGTGCCGGTTTAGAGCCGTAGTGATAGGATTTGGCTGCTGCTCTGGCGAAATGAGTTCAAGTACACCAGTCAATACAGCGGCGGCTCCGCCGACGCCACGTATATGTACGGTCAGTTTTCGCGTTTGATGTTACACCTTCGTCTTTAAAACTGGCGAAACTTGCACTAAGTGACGCAAGGCGAGCTGGAGGATTTCTTTTTAGATCCTCCTGAAGCCCTGAATGACACACCACCACGTATTGCGAAATTTGTTTATTTACGTGTTCCGTCGTCGCTTCTCACTGTGGCAGTAGTAGTCATCGTCGTATCCATCTTCCGCATGCATGACTGGCTGACCCGGATTGCTTTGTCCGCAGGATTTCCCATTCCTCCTAAAGTGAAATGCGCCGGCACGCGGTAGAACCGGCTTCGCGAGCTGGGCGTCTGCGAGGTGTCTTGTGCTCATCCTTGTGGCGCAGACGTACGTGACTGTTTCCCTGGTATTTTTCCGAGCACCACGGGCAAGCCAGGTTGATGCCGCACGCTCATCGCAAAACGCGTGCGCGGTAAACGGCGGGAGTAACTATGACATAAATTTTTCTGATGACGCCGCACACGTTACGGCCAGCAACGTATGGCGGCTGGTCGTAGTTATTATTCATTTTATAATGGGCACTATAGCAGTACGTAAAAAAGAACTGCAGCTAAATTGTAAATCCTAATTGTTGTACGCTAGTGACATGTTGCAAGAAAATCGGAAATGTAATAGTTGTATCCCTTCGCTCACCAACTGTACAAGTTGTACCTGCCCCATGAACCTTCAAATGCTGATTAGTCTCATGGCCAACACATGAGCCATACATGCCCAACTGTTCCCAAAAGGACTAAGCAAACACACAACCTCCAAGAAAACACACCAGGCATTGGGAAGAAACATTTAAAATTGACTCACTTTATTTGATCGACAACCAGTACATTTTGCTTTTATAGCCCACCAAAGACCATTGCCAGCACTGCATTAGGGCTTAAGAACTTTTCTGCAGTTGGCTTTGGCAACAAGCAGAATGCACCATTATGAACTGGAAACACATATGCCAAGCCACAGCTTTGACCAGCCCATTGGTTGCACTGGGTGTCAAGAGATAAAAAGGAAGAACCATGCCAAATGCTTTAATGTATGCACGTTGATCAAACATTAATTCAGAGTGTAGAAAAACATCCCTTCCAGCATGTTCGGCTGATCAACTCATTTGTGACAGCCTTATCGAAGTGAAGGCAAGAACGAGTCCGTGGCAGGATTTCAATGTGGGCTTTAAGAACTGTAGGCTGTCTGCAGTCATAATTACTATTGTGCGCTAAACACCCTAGTACACTGACTGCAGTGAACTTCAGCAATGAAAGTAGTCATAAGTAATTTTTATCGTATGTTGACCGTTGCGAATCCCAGTAAACCGTTACAAGCACCTGGCATGCTGGCAAGAGAGAGGTAGAGATAGTAAAAGATTTTTGGAAGGAGAAGAGGCCAGCCTGAGAAACTGAACTTGGGCCTGCTACTTAAATCCCACCGGGGCAAGGAAGGTACTGAATACTGAGGGTATGAGAAATGACAGTGAAATCAACCAATGAACTTTGTACACTTAAAGCATGTACGGGGCGCAGAAACAGACTAATCACTGCATAATTCGCATAACTTATTTACCGACCATAAAAAAAAGTTCCGCAGTTTGTGAAATTTCACCACATAGACCCAAGAGTCCTGAGAGGACAAGCAGCGATTTGACAGCTCGATCTTTCTTCTTCGTGTCAGCCCACGTTGGAAAAATTTTTTGTTCAGACAGAGGGTAAGCATTCAAGCGTAGTAAGGCTGCTTCAAGGTCTTTTCACCTACTAGTATACCTTGGTCAAAAACTATGCAAATGATCGTCTCTGTACAGCCTTACACAGAAGGCAGTCTGGGCTGTCCTCGCGTCCGATTGTGTGCAGATACTTTCAGGACAATGCTACTTTAAGCCGCAGCCTGTGTAACAAGGTTTCATTGACTTCTGTGAAGTTGAGGGGCATGAGCAAGCCAGAACCTTTGCTCGGGATCAGTCCTGGGGAGCTGTTCCTGTCAATTCTGTGGGTCAGGCCAATGCAAGGCAGCAGCTTGTGCATGGGCTCTGTAGAGTATTGCGTTGCTATCTTGTCTTATGATGTGTGTAGCCAAAACAGTGTATATCCTTTAGCCGGCACAAGGCAGCACTTCCTTCACAGAAAATTAGTTCTATAATTGTAATTACACTAGCTAGTTTCTAATAATTTTTTCAAACAAAGAGCACGACTACAAAGTGTAACAAAGGGAAGGGACAGCAACGACTTCCAGCTAGTGCCTTGTTTGAAACGTATGACCCATATAAATACCATGCACTTTATAAAATCAACATAGCAAAAACAGCATGATGCCATGCTGCAACTTTTCTGCTACGACCCCCATGAGCACTGCCAGCTTTTATGTCCGCAACCTCGTTAAACTCGGTTTCCCCTTGAGAACATGATTTTAGTGCTAAAGATGACAGACACACTTTACTGGTGCTTGCATCTATCAATCAAACACTAGCAAACACCAGTTAATTTGAAATGATACAGGGTAAACTTGGAAGCTGGCACAACTCGGTGGGATGGGAGTGGCAACAAAAATCTGTGCACAATACAGCCCTGTTGTGGCATTTTTCAGCACGGCGAGTTGTCACACCGCCCTTGTTAACCTATGTTCGAATCTCCTGATACCATGGACAGACTTGTTTCATTGGTGGCACACTAGAATTACCAAAGTGTTGAACCATGGAGCCTGCCAGTTGCCATTCGAGTATGCGAGTCTGCCGATGGAAATTTTTTCTGGCGACTGTTGCACTGCCCTGCAGTGCTTCATGAATTATTTCCTGCTGGCACAGCCATTCCATTCCACGCAGACAAACAAAATGCGCACAGGCAGCATGCAACAGGCATGTGTTTGTGTTGTTGTGTGGGAAGCAGGTTTGCCAACGGGTACCAGTCGGCTGCGCAGTAGCACCCAATGTATGCTTAGATGCAGATATACCTAGCGGGTCCACCTTGGTTCATTCCACGGAGGCAAAAGCAACGCTTTCTCATGTTTCTCTGATGGTGCTTTTCAATGGCATCAACTATGCATTGCGTTAAACAACGAGACAGAGAAATATTTTATGGATTTGCGAGCAGAAGGATGCTAGGGCTTCCACCCCGTGAGAGCCGTTCTTGGTCCAAATGCACCGAAACCCACAAGCGCCGTCAAAGTCGCCCACCCCGGACTTTCACTACCGCCTTCACCATCGCTACAGCTACATCTGGATTTTTTGAATTATTAGTAACGATTAATTATTAACAGTGACTCTACACGGCTAGTCAGTGAGTGGAAGTGGTTTGGTTTGTTGGGTAAAAATCAGAACAGACTGCTTTCACCATATGTTGTGAAGTGGGCGTGACAGTGACCCTGGCTCGTCAGTGAGCAGAAGTGGTTTTGCCAGTTGGGTAAAAATCAAGCATGACTGCGTTGAGGGGCAGACGAAGAGTGTGGAGCACGTCAGACATACTTTTAGCCTGTGCGATCAGTGTACATGCTTTGTGCCATTGAGAAATTTAGCAGGTATATCCCGTGTATTACGTTTTTTACAAGTTTGTTTAACATATTTTTGGACGCAGCGTTAAATCATCAATTCCTTTTAAAAGCAACACGAAGCCAGCAGGTGAGAAAGAAAAAGGTATGCTAGTATAATACTAAAGGAAATTCAGGCTATTAGCAATGGTTCAGAATGACATGCAAACAATCTTTGCTAGCATGCACAGTAGCTGACGAAATACTGCAAGGTAACAGTAGCACATGCAGACGTGATTGCAAAGAGGGTTATGGCATGTACAGGTAAGTGTGTAAGGTTGATTTAGTGCTAATATGCTGCGTGCACACGTAAATAAAAATACCCGGCAAAAAAGATGAACAAGGCAACTGAGGATAGATCAAATAGAAACAACAACTACGCAGAGTCACCTAGATGGTATGCTTAGAATGTAGATATAACAGTTCAACACAGCACGTAGCATCTGTTATTGCTGAAGCCACTGACGCATCACCTAGCCTGTCATAAATGGGCACGATCACGTAGGTTTGGCGACATCGTAAATTTTGGAGCACACGAACACAACACACACGGAAAATGCCGCAGTAACTCACGACAGATATCCGGCGCATTTTTTGGCCACGCTTGTAACGACAGGGATCACGGCAAGTTGAAGCGAACGAACGAAAACTCGCTGTCACTGCGACGCACCATTGCTAACTGATGGGGCTCTAGATTATTCACGTATACACTCCTGCAGCGACACGAATCTGGACACTTGCAAGTCGAGTACGGAGCAGTATCAAAGTATTTGCCTCGCGTTGTGATACCGACACAACACCGTGTATAACGATGACTGCGATGATAGCATCGATGACTGCGGTGCCAGCAGCTTCACACAAACAAACCTCTGGAAAACTATGACGCACCACACACATCGGTCACGTTTTGAAGGCAACACGGTGCTCCGTACTTTACTGCACATTTTGGGGCAACATTTGGTTCTGATACGTACGTATTTGATATGAAAACATTGCGCTCTGCGCAAGCGCTGACCAGCACTTCGCGTTGCTGCCACGAATAGTCATCGGACTTTGAAGACTGTGAATTACTGCAGAAGATACAAGCGCGGTGACACAGGCTTGGAGCTGAACACCTCATATGAAACGAAAACACAGCGCAGCACCGCACCACTCGTGAGCGACTCCACACAACGCCGACGCTCGCAACATTCTTGCTTACCTCGGCACCGCGCGAAGCCGGAATATTTGAAATAGGCCAACGGAACCATGGACAAGCCCGTACTAGAGTGAAATCTACCCGTACATACGTATGCCAATAAGGGGCCAAAATTCGCTCTTCGATGGAATTCGGCCTCTCCTCCATGCCGCTCGTCCGTAGGTCATCCGTAAAACCCGTGGTAAATCTATAAAAAGTGCTTTGTTTACACAACTTCTTCTACGCGAGCGTCAAAAACATTAACAAACTCGAGTTTCGCAGAGAAAAATATAATGCAAACATCTACAAAGCATGTCTATGACGTCACGGTGACTAGGTGACGTCATATTAAAAGACATTAAACTCAGGCTAAAAATAAATCTTTATATTGTAATATTAGTGCGTCACTGCCAAAAATATATGCAATACTACTGAAGTAATTGCAGTGTAATGCAATTACGCAATTTTTTTGTTGACGTACGTCACTTCCGTGGGGCGCAGCAGCCAGTTCGGGGGGAATCGGCTCGGAAGCCCCGGGTTGCAGCAGACGCAGCCCAAAAGAAATCGCGCGCGGCAATCCTCCCTGTTCTGTGGCGCGGCCGCTTCCGTCAGCCGCCATGTTTGTTTTGGTATCGCGCGGCAGTGGCCGCTGCCGGTTGCTTCGATGGTTGTCATCTCGCAGCGAATGTTTTTTCCCGCTCAACCCACGGCGCATGGTTATTCAGGGTGCCAATACAAAAGCTTTTCTTTTTTAAAAAATACCGCGCATACCGCGATCGCACCGCTCTTGTGGAGAGCCGCCGTGTGGGTCGACGGAAAAGCTTCTCTTTGTGATACGATTTTCTAGGCGGCGCTGGCATTTTTTTTTTTTTTTTTTTTTGAGAGGTGCCATTTTTGGGGGGTCGACCTACATTCGAGTCGACTTACAATCGTGTAAATACGGTAGTCCATTCTTTGACTAGTTAGTGGTGGCAGTAGAGGCTGCCATGCCAACTACTGTAATGATATCTCACTGGTTTTTCATGCGTATTTATGCTGTCTCAGCCATCAGAATTTTAATTCTCACCTGTTTCATGGTTAATTTCCACTTTTTGTTTCTTCCCGCATAGGATGCGCACATGCTACAAATTTGGTAAATTTAGTCATTAGAAAATTGTCAGCAAATCGACAGGGAAAGGGCTCTTTTTCTCGTCAAAAATTTGCCTCAGTCAGTCAAAAAAACTTGAAATATTGCATTTTATCTTTTAAAAACTCACTTCAGTGTCCCTGTAGTGGAGCTTGTTTGTCTGGTTTGAGTAGAGTAGCTTTTGTGATCAAATGAGAATACTTGTACAGAATGATGGATCCAGCACGGCTGAGTCTTTGTGCTGCTGAGTTTGTGGGCCTGCTCTCTACGGCATGCCATGGAATGTGACACGCTGCGGTTCTGCGAAAGAACTCTTTACTCACACCATGGCTAGCCATGGTACACCGTCCAAGAGCATGCACCAAACCCTCCAGAGTCCCGACTCCCGAGTCTCCCGCGCCTGCCTCCGGACGGCAACACTGCCCCACTGACCTGCGTCTCCTTGCGCCACCTTCCAGGCGACGAAGTCCGCAAGTCCCGTGGCTGGCGGCTGCACGTCAGACGAGGAGGGCGAAGAGAGAGAGCTCACGGCGAGGGGCGCCGAAGCTCTTCCCAGTAGCTTTGAATTCAGAGTTAATCTTTTTTTTTTTTTTTTTTGCCTGCAATGTTTCAACATTGCTTATCATTTGAGAGACCCAGCACTGTGTCAGCATGCAGATAGGCTTTCTTATGTAGTGTGTTAGACAAGGAAGCTGAGCGCAAGATTGTTGTATCTTGACAGACGCAGGCAAAGTCAGCTATACGGTGATGCACGTACCTTATTTATTCGATTATAAAGCGGTCACGATTATAAGGTGAGGGTGCAGTTTGGAGAGTAAAAAAAAATCGCCATGTATATACTATATACTAGGCTTCAAATATAAGGCGCAGTACGACTTTTAGACTATGGATTTCGGCAAAAAACCCTCACCTTATATTCGAATAAATAGGGTATTTATTAGGCATGGAGCTTAAAGGGACAGTGAAGCCAGATAGCAAGTTGGGCTCAGATGAAAGTTCAACTGCCCCAAAGCCCTCTCAGCATTTATTCAGCGGAAAAAGATGCTTTAATTGCCGAGAAATTGGCAATTTAAAAACGCATCGCATTCCTCGCACCATTTCAGGATGTTTTGCGTGACATCAGTGGTTGCCGGAAGCGAGTGAGACAGCGGGGGGGGGGGGGGGGGGGGGGGGGGGGTGTCTAGCAGGAAAACTAAAACCTACCGAGCGAACCATCGCGGCCGCAGGAGCCACTGGTCGCGCACTCGGCGCATACGACAAAACTTGCCCGCCCACACGCCCACACTTCCGTTACCTGCCAATCTCTGCGCATCAATCTTGGTGCTGCATGGGACGTGAGATGGGTGGTTAAACAATGTAATACCCCTGTCACACAGGCACTTTCAATCGCGATTGAGTCGATCCGGATCGAGCTCAATCCGGATCGGGTGCTGGTTCACGGCAGTTTCAATCGCGATTGAGCCCAATCCCGCTCGAACTCAATCCTGGTTTCTCAAGCGCGATTGAGGTTTCCAAGCGCGATCGAACGAAAGCGGCGATACTCTCGTCCCCACTGACTAATGGCACGGAAGTTGACAGCTTCAACTAGCACCAGAAATTGTATAAAATAACTTGAACCAAATAAGCGTGCGGTAGCATTTATATAATTACGTATACCTACGATCTCGCAGAGTTACCAGACAGCGGTCACGAAGTACATTTTTAGCGCTGTCTCACGTACGTGAGTGCAACTGGTGCAACTTCTCGATCTGGGTTGAACCAGACCGTGTAGCAGCGATGGTGTGTGTGGTGTGCCCGAAAAATCAATTGCACTTCGATTCAATCCAGATTGGAAGTGCCCGTGTGACAGGGGTATAAATTTGCCGCACGGCCTTTCAATCTACCTACAAAACGTCTAGCGGACAGCGCAACCGCAGTGTGAGCGACGACAGGGGCGCTCTTTTGTTTTGCATTCTCTTTAGGAATAGTCGGCTTTTAGTTGCTTCGATGCATTCAGCCAACGCCGCCGGCATTGACTCGGCATAACAATATATGGCGCCCTCTGTTAGTTTAACTTGTAACAGCGTCCAGCGCAAAATTTGTGCGGCCCGCTATGTCTGCACCGCTACAGGAATTTTAGTAGAACGTTTCGTCAGTTTTTCGTCTCGATATGGTAACGCTTATTGCGGCAAAGTTTGAATGTTTTGCAAAATGTCTATTAGGACATCTGCCAAAGTGTGCCTAGAGCTTTTACGAGTGCCCTAACAGCTATTAACAAACTACTTGGCATCAGTATGGAATGAAAAACATGCATAGCATGATACAAATATCATCTTACCTAAGTGTGCACTGTAGTGGAAGCATAGCAGCACACAATGCCCTGAATCGAAAGACCCGGTTTGACGCACACACTTTATTCAACTTCTAGTCAATCAAGAAATGGTTTCGAACAATCACATCGTCAAGGCATGCGCTTTGAGGCTGAAGCGCAGAATTAACAGGCGATCGATTGCCTTTTGTTTGTCATAAGCGTCGCACTTGCTTATTGCGATTTACGGGGGGCAGACAAGTCACTTCACTTTGGTGCAAGCCGAGAAGGTTTAATAAGAAATCGCGCACACTCTACATACCCGTTGTGGGTTGAATCGTTGCTAATGATAATTCCAACATAGTAAGCACAAACCGTGGGAGCTCGCCGTCGCATTTTATCGCGAAGCGAACGCGACCACTACACACACAGTTTCAGCCGCCTGCCTGAGTGCAAAACTTCATTCGGACAGACAGTGCTACGTGAGGGAGCAAAAGACTTGTAGATGCAAATTACTGTCCACAGGACAGCGGAACAGTGGAAGGCTGATGCGCTACTTGCTGCCGTAATGTAAACAAGGAGATAACAGGCATGTGACTATGCCGAACGTGCAATAACCATCGCAACTGCCACTGGCACCGCAGCTTGACAGCTTGCAAATGTCGTCACAGCTTCAATTATACCTGTACATTTATTATTATTTATGCCTTATCCATGTTATTGTGCAAAGAAAGGTTTTATGTGTTTCTTTGAGAGTTGTGTGCGCGGTTCTTGTACTGTTCGTCACGTGAATCTTTGCTCATCCGCTCAGTTGCCATTTACGTCATCTCTGTTGGGTGACCGGTAGCTTCACTTTTTGATTATTTACGTGATTATTTTTAAGGTACTGCCCCAGAGAGGGGTATGCAGTTGAACCCCTTTATAAGAGACACGTACCGGGGAGCAGTTTCTGTCTCTTATACGAGATGTCTCTTATGAGCAGGGAACCATGTTTTCACTTACTAATCAGACCCTAGTTCAATGTGGGCACCGTATGACTAAAATAAGCTCAAAAGAATGCTACAGCATGTTGCAAAATATTCATTCTAATTTATGTGTGGCCCCCAGAATTTATGAAGCAGTTCTGAATCTTTGTTTGCTTCATGACTGTATTTACACTGTTTTTTACAACTGATTCTACAAGCTTTTCTTCCTTCCTTTCACTGTTTGTGGAAGATGAATCGTAGATGTCAAGTTCCCAAGCCTGATGAATAGCCAGAGTGCACAGCTTCTTCCGCTGTGTGCTCAGGCTATTCACTACGCTTGCAGGACACATCTGCGATGCTTCTTGATTGGGAGCTACGCGAGTGGGAGAGCCCGCATGTGCAATCGCGCTCCATCTAGTGGATGGCAGTAAGCTTCAACCACTTCTGTAAGTTGCATTTCCATTGGCAGGACTTCTCATCGTCATTTCATAGCTGACTGAACCACTGTGTGTTTGCTGAAGTTATAATAAATAGCGACTGCAGGCGTCTGTCGTCTACCTGTGTTTCCACAATGGAAGCAACTGCAATTAGTGACTGGTGGCACTGCATCTGAAGTTAAAATGTCTCTTGCAAGTAAGATTATTGATTAAAGTTCAAGGATGACTTGTTCCTTATAACCAACTGTCTTCTACATCCGATGTCTGTTATGGAAGAGGTCAATTTAATGGGAAAGATAGGGCAGCCAACCACGTGGGTGAATAGTGTCTCTTATACCCATTTGTCTCTTGCATCCGTGTCTCTTATAACGAGGTTCAACTGTATTCGTGTTCTGGGGGTGCCAATCTGTTTTTTTGGACCAACGTCGTTTTTGACTTCAGTGTCTCTTTAAATTTTAAATGGAGGGCTGAGGTGGCAGGTCGGGTCTCAGCAGAGATGGCTGGCGAACTCCAGCAGGCAGGCACGGGGCATGTGCATTTACGCCGCCTTCGAACCACTGACTAACCAAGAAACATGAAACATATCCCTCACTTGGAGATTGTACCAAGCACAGTGGACGAGTACAAACCCTAGACAGGATTGCTCGGCTAAACCCGCTACCAATACCCATGCAACATTTGCTACCCCCCCCCCTCGAAAGAGCATCGTGCCGATGCTCTTGTGTCATTGTCCAAAAGGAGCCCGTCAACGTGTGAAGTAGGGCTTCATGTGCATGACATGAACGACGTCAGGGCAGAGGTTGCGACTCCGTTTAAAAACGAGTACCTCGTAGGTTACGTCTGTACCTAGTGCAGCACTCTGTATGGTCCAAAGTACTGTATAAAGGGACACTAAAGGGTGGAAACGAGTTGCCCTGTATCGATTGATTACAGTGCCGAGAATCTAAGTACGTTATTCTCGCAACTACAGTGGTGAACGGCGAGAGCTCATTGGAGAAGCGTGTATAGATGTTTGCCTGAAATAAACAGTTCCGAAGTGGTTGAGCACATGAAGTAAACATAAATCAAAGCTTTCCATGAGCTCACCGTATCTAAAAACACAGACTACAGCGTTTATACATTGCGAGGCAGGCTGCTTCCCTCACTATTCCATCAGCTACCATGTTTTCAGTTTTGTTTTCGAAAAGCATTGGTGCACAAATAGCGAAGTCAATATCCTACGACGGTGAGCACCCGAGCTTCTGCAGCAATGTACTGCGCAGGGAAAGGAACAAGATGCACTGCAGGTGGTTAAAGGAGCCATGAAGAGAAAACACAAGTTTGGTTCATTCAAAAGATTGTCTCGTTAGAATCATACTGGCACCACTTTTAATGTAAACTTCGCTCAAATAAGCTACATAATTAGGAAAAACGGGAATGGTCATGCGACCCACCAGCTCATTTCCCGCAACAGAACCTATGATGTCACATGAGCTAAGCTCTGCGATTGGCGGAGGCTGGCAGAAGCAGACGCAAATTAGGTAGAGCTTACAAACTAGACGAACGAGCGATTTGCGCTTAAATTTAGGGCACATTCTTTACAAAGCAATAAGAATGATGGGACAAACAGTGGAAGTTACGAAAGCACATGTAAACATAGAAGTACTGATGCGTTCTGCTGTTCGTACTGCGCACAGCATGCTTGGTTTAGCTGCACAGCACTACGGGGCTTGGGGTTGTCTCAGACGACACTGGCCGATTGACGCAAGCAACGGTGTCTTACGTGACCCCATTTGTCGAGCGAGCACTGTTTCAGGGAACGAATATTTTCTCCCAGAACAAAAACAAGCCAGGTTTAAATGCGGGCAAAAACAAACCAAACGCTTGCTACGGTATGGTGGCGCCATCTAGGTTACGGAACGTAAAGAAACGCAGGAACAAACCAACACTGCTGTACAGGGTGGAGACAACCTTTGAACGGTCCCGTGTCGCCGCAATTGGGCCAACGGGCTCAACGCGTTATTCTTTTCGTTTCCCACGAGACCTAGCAACGCGAAACAGACAATATGATTCAAACTTCATCAGTAAATCGCGTTGCCGCGATAATTTTAGCACGGTTTTGACACAATGACTTGCTTCGGCGGCGAGCGAGCAACCGAAAATGGCGGCGCCAGCGTATACGTGTCTCTACCCTGTACGGTGGATGCGTGAATGAAGGTTCTCTAGGCTGCAGAGCGGTCGGTTCCTGTGATGTCATTTGGGACCACGAAAACGCATGATTGAGCGGGAAAATCAAAATTTTAACCTAAATTGTTTAATTTCTCAGTGAATAAAGCACCGTTTGTATCCGGACAAGCGCTGGGGGCATTATAAAACATGAAATCTTTCGAATAAAACCAACTTGCATTTTCTCTTCATGGCTCCTTTAAGGGGGGATGCGGGTCTTAGAATGGTCCAAAATCGCGAAAATACGCATTTTGGGAAAAACACATTTTTGAAGTCTTTGTACCTTCAAGCACCTACTCTAAAAGTTTCACCGCTGAATTTGATCGGGAATAATCTCGAAAACGACTTTGAAAACGCAGCGGGAGCCGCAAAACGCCGAAAAACGGGCTAAAAAAGCTTGAACTTCGCGCGCGCGCCACACTCGAAGCAGACTGCCGGCGGCGGCCATCTTGGGCTCGCTTTGTACCTGATTTCTTTGTGCGTATTTTGCGCCAACTCAAAATGGCGTCGCATGAGGAGAACGAGCGGTACCGCCGATTTACCAAAGGTCGTTTCGGAGCCGCTGATTGGCAGGAGCAGGCGCGCTCGAGTCGAGCCCCCCGTTCCGCGTCTCTGATTGGCCGGCGCCGTTGAGCCGCCATTTTTTTTTCGTTTTGTTTTTGCAGGCGCGCGTTCGGCGCCGCAGTATTTTCAATTCAGGTGTGTTTTCTTTGCCGTTAGTGACTGCAATTCTGTCACAACGTCTTTACGTCTCGTGCCGCAATGCCTGGAGACTTTTACCTCAAGGAACTACGCGCTGCAAGCGTACGGAAACACGATGGAAGACGCCGTAGACGGCGGTGCCGAGATCGCCTGTCACGTACGAATCTGGTCCGAGAAGCGCCGCGTGAAAACGTCCGGATTTAGTTAGCTGTTGTGCTTTGGTCTCATTTGTGAAAAACAAAGTTGGCAGCACAATATGTTTGCGCTTTTCTTTAGTTTGCATAGACATTGAAGGAAGTGCAAAGTAGGAACTACCGTACTTGAAGTTCAGCAAAAAGTGCAGTTTTCCAGCGCTGTTTACAAAAGTTTTTCGTTACTTGCATAGAGCCTTCCTGATTATTTTTGTGGTACGGTCGCATATTTGTTTTTTGTTTTGTTTTTTTCTTGAGGAACAGAGTGACACGGCGCTTTTTATATTGGGCCATGCTGTAGCAAGAGTTAGAAACTAAAGATGCATTTCTCTCTTATTTTGCGATGTCATGCTCTGCCTGAGTGTTTCACTATCAGGCTTTTGACCTAGGGTGATAAGACTGGTATCATTTAATTATTAGATCTAGCAGGTGATGCTGTTTTTATCACTCTGGTATCTATCGCCAAATTGTCTAGCAGGTGATGCTGTTTTTATCACTCTGGTATCCATCGCCAAATTGAAGTCCACTTGCAGCTCTAGTTTATTTTGTGAGGTCACGCTTTTCCTTGCGGGGTGTTTCCTTATCTTACTCTTGAGCCAGGATAACAAGACTGATATAGTTTCATTTGTATTGAATTGGTCTAGCAGCTGATGCTATTTGCATCACTGAAGCATTGATGACCAAAGTGCATTTTACCTACAGCCTTGCTGTAGGTTTGTGATGCATTGCAGGACAATCTAGTTCTGGGTAGCTGCTGTGCTTTAGTCTCATTGGTACCACAAAAAAAACAACAGCACATGGTAATTGTGCCTTTCTGTATTCTGTAAAGACACAGAGAAAAGGTGAATGAGGATATACAGTTTCTGAGGTGTAACAGTAGAAAATTTAATTTTCCTTTGCAACTTTATGGTATTCGTGTGAATTTACGTCAATCTTTTCAGAGTTATTTTTGTGTTACAGTCACATACTTGGTATGCTTTTCTTCGTGAAGAATAGAGCTACAAAATGATGCTATTTATATTGTTGTAGCTATGCTGTAGCAAAAGTTATCGTGATCTGAATCTTCAAATGCATTTTTCTCGGTTTCTTTTTTTGCAAGACCAAGCTCTGCCTTACGGGGGTTTTTGTAATGTTGCTCTTGGGCTAGGATGACAAGACTGGTACCATTGTATTCGTACTGAATTGATCTAGGGGGTGATGCTATTTTTATTGTTCTGTCATTGTTTACCTATTTGCAGAAATTAATAAAAATTAGGCAATTTTATACGAATTGCTGATATCAAATGTTCACCTCTTTCATGCTTTGCAAAAGTCTTCAAAATTAATAAAAATAGCATAGCCCCCCAGAGTAGACCTTTGGCATTATGTCCGTATAAATCATCATTGAGTTTGCTAAAGCGAAATTGCTCTAAACCCCCGTAAGAAATGCCTCAATAAATAAATTTCAAAGTGTTGTATTTCTTGAACAAATGAAGCTATGTCAAAACCAATTGCATATTTGAAATCAGTGTAAAAAACTGCTTAAGACTGCCAATTTTCATCTAGCTGGCACTAATAATAAAAAAAATTGTCTAAAGACCCACCTCCCCCCTTAAGCAAGTGTTTGAGCTTCCAATCTCCCGTTCTCTGCGCACGGAGGAGTAGGAGGGGGAGGAGGAGTAACGACATTTTGGGCAGCCGGCGCGTCATGTCAGGCGTGACCTCTTCATGACCCCATGTGATGCGCCGAACCGGCTCACCGCGAATGTGTGCATGAGGGCGCGGGGGAAGGAGGACCAGTTTGTCACCTTCCTTCGCGCCACCCTCTCCCCGACCAGGGGAAGACCTCCTCTCCCCCCAAGCCAACTGCGGGACTAACGAGCATTCCGCCGGGAGTCGACAGGGCGGTTTGGTCGGAATCGGTTGGCTCGGCAGTGTCCACTCCGAATGCCCCAATGACTGTGAACCCAGTTGGCTCCAGGTGACTCTGCTGAGAGATTCCGCCCTGATTGGTAGCAAGGGATGCTTCCCCTGCTCCCGCGGCCGTGATGGCGGATATCGAGGTCTGAGCCCCGTGGCTTGAGCGAACGAACGGAGCCACTGTCTCCCCGCCCATACCCAGACTCTGTTGATAGGTTTGTAAACAGCAGTCCTGTGGCAGAGGTTGTAGTGGTGGGAGTTGTAGGGCTGTTGTTGCCTTGTTCACAAGTGTGACAGTTGCTGTGCTTCTTCTGTTCTGTGAATTCATGCAGTTCGATATCGCTGGTGGTGTCATGGGGCAACATTGCATCCAGCATCGGGGTCACAGGTCGCCCATAAAGGAAAACTGGGTCATTCGTGGTGTGTCTTGATGAGTCTTATTATAAGCAAAAGTGACGTACGGCCACATCTTGTGCTCGACATCGGTGTACAGGTTTAACATATCTGCTATTGTCTTGTTTAGGCATTCAGTAAGTTTGTTTTTCTGTGGGTGATACCCGATCGGCTTCCGATGGGAGGTACCACTGAGATGCATGATATCCTTTGTGAGCGCAGCGGTAAATGCTTTTCCTCGGTCGGTAATAATGATAGCAGGAGCGCCGTGGTGAAGAGCAATCTTCGTAACAAAACAGTGAGTGACTTAGAGCTGTTCCCCTCTTGAGGGCTTCCGTTTCCGCATACCGAGTCGGGTAGTCCGTGGCAACTATAATCCACTTGTTTCCAGCTGATGACATCAGAAACGGTCGCAGAGGGCCCATTCCGACCTGCTCAAATGGTTTCATAGGAATTTTAACTGGCTGCAGTAGACGTGCTGGTCGGAGTGGTGGTGACTTGCGCCGTTGGCACTCGTGACACATCCATACGTAGTGCCGCACCGTTGCTGCCAGCTTGGGCCAGTAATAGGACTGCTGGGTTCTGGACAGAGTATGGGTTTAGGCAAGGTGGCCTGCAAAACATTGTTCCTGAATGCTGCGGGAACAACAAGCAGGTAGCTTCTGTCATGCGGAGTAAAGTTTGTCTTGTACAGAGGGCCAGCAGTTTTGAAAACAGCCTCGGCACGGTGGAAGTCCGTTC
Source organism: Haemaphysalis longicornis (assembly GCF_048455015.1). Lineage (NCBI taxonomy): Eukaryota > Metazoa > Arthropoda > Arachnida > Ixodida > Ixodidae > Haemaphysalis > Haemaphysalis longicornis. The sequence goes on along the minus strand of NW_027526203.1, from coordinate 226,104,135 downwards.
TTCCAAAAATTTAATCAGTGGCTGTAGCTCCGGGTCTGTGTGTTGATGCTTCGACAGGGAGGATGCATCCATCACACCAAGAAATGCATTGTCATCGCTGCAGTCATTTGCCAACGCAGAACCAGCTGGCGCTCGCGAGAGGCAATCGGCATCGGCGTATTCTTGGCTGGACTTGTACACGATGGTCACGTCAAATTCTTGAAATTTAGGGCTTCGCTGTGCTAGGCGTCCAGACAGGTCTTTCAGTCTGATCAACCAGCCGAGTGGTGATTGCTGACCACCGTGAACGGACGACCATTCGGTATGGCCGAAATTTTAGCACCACCCACACGATGGCCAGGCACTCTTTTAGATGCGACTGCATCTAATTCACTCGCCTTGTCCCTCCATACGGCGTTGTTGTTGTCCGTCCACAGCCCTCCCCCATTCTCCTCGCCATGCGAGCTGCACTCTCCGCCGCTCACCCCCTCTCCTCTCCGATAGCGAACACTCTCTCGCGAGGGGCATTGGTTTCGATTAGATTCGATTGGGTTGGGTTGGATTGGATTGGATTAAAGTGGATTGTGTTGGATTGCGTTGCATCATAGCCGCGGTCGTTCCAGCACCGGCGTTCCGATTTCCATCGATGCGTTGAATGGAGCCTAACAATTCTGCTATCGCCCGCGCAACCGTAACAAGCACCGATCACTGTGATAACAGGAATGCTAGCACCACTGAAGACAAGGCTGCGAAGCAGCGTGAACGTGATGCTGAACGCAAACAATTGAAGTGAGCAGCCGATTCCGAACTTCGTAAACGTGATACCGAACGCAAACGGTTGAAGCGAGCAGCCGATGCTGAACCCCCAAGATGCGTCGCATCTCCACAGGGTTCCCCTCGCGAGAAGGTGGGGTAATTTTTTCAGTAACCGAGTAGTTAGTTGGCTTCCATCTATGACAATGTTCTGCTGGCGTGCACAATAACTCTCCCAGAACCGTCTTGTCATTGCAGAAGGACAGCCCCGAGTCCTACGTTTCTGGCGTCCGTGTGGGGCGGGGTGGCAGCGTTTTCGTCTAAGTAGGCCAGGACTGGTGGCATTTTCAGACGTTTCCGCAGCTCGACAAATGCTCCCTATTGTTCGTCAGTCCAGAGGGATGCAGCATCATCCCGCGTTAGACGGGTCAGAAGTGCTGTAATGTGGGCAACATTATGAATAGATACCGGTAATAGGAGCACGTGCCTAAATAGCGTCTCATGGCTTTCTTGTCGGTGGGCGTGGGGAACTGGGTGACCGCTTCTACCTTGCTGGGATCTGGATGAATGCCGTCACTGCTGACTACGTGGCCAATGAACAGTAGTTACTCATATCCGAAATGACATTTCTTGGGTTTCAGCGTAAGTCTGGGGGATCGTGTGGCCTCGAGGACTGACATGAGACGTTCAAGGTGTTGGTTAAACGTTGTGGAAAACACGATCACCTCGTCTGAATACACCAAGCATGTTTTTCACTTGGGGCCTGACAGCACGGTGTCCATAAGTCTGTGCCTCCCAAACCAATCCCTGCTGTGCACTTCCCGGCTGGCGTCATGAGGTGACCTCCCGCAGGTTGAAACTGCGGCCCATCCCACAGAGTTCTTACCTTCCTTAAATGGTACTGCTTTTAGGTGAAGACTAGTTGGTAACTGTGCTCTGTGGTGGCAGACTTGGGGGCGGCCAGCTGGCAAAATGGTTGCGGCAGTGAAGAGAGCTTGCCTGTGTCGGCCCAGCTGAGACTGGTGCTCTGCTCTGCCTGTCTGTGTGCAGCATCGGGGCTCCATCTGCTCCGTCCACCTGTGCAATACGTGCGTGGACCCCGAGGTGCACATCCCCGACGCAATGGTGGATCTCGGCCACGCCGCTTCTGTCCTCACGGTACGTGCAGCTCTCTCGGCATTTGGTGGCCTACCTCCAGAGGGCATCTTTAAGGCACTGTTTCGGCAAGTGAGCCCAAGGGGCAGTGTGCAGCAAGTTTACCCAACGCTTTCATAATGTTAGCATGCCCCCATTGCTGCGGGCAGTATCATTGCCTGGGCAATTTGCTGTGCAATAAGACAATCAGTTTTTTGATGCATCGCTTGGAACTGATTTTACAGCTCGTTAAACTTTGGTGTTTGAAATGGGCACTCAGAATGGTTCCTTGCCACTGGTGCCACCAAGGTTTAATGAGCTGTAAAATTAGTTCCAAGTCAGGCATAAAAAAAACTGGTTGTCTTATTGCACTCGCCAGGGTTCATGGTGTTGGAAAATGTTAAGATTGCAGTTTTATGGCCAACACTGTTTTGTCCATTGTTCCTCCAAAAATGGTTAATTACCTCTAATTATCTTGGGAACTAATTTACCAACTAAAAAAAATAATGCCATATTTGAAATCAGTGGAGGGAAAGCAGCAAGGCTGACAAGTTTTACACAGAGTTTACTTAAAAAATAAAAAAGTTTTTTTAAGAGCAGTGTCCCCTTTAAATGGGGAAAGGCACGTGTGGGAGGTGCCTAAATTGTATTCTCAACAACGTTCTTGGGGCTGTTTCACTTCATTTGCTTTTTGTGCAGCAAAATTAAAGTCATCGTGTTTATTTGAGAAGCTCACGTTGCCCCCAGATGAAACAACTCCCAGTGCTTGGTACCACTGCTGTGGAAGGCACCATAAGGTGTCTTCGATTTTACTGCACTCGCTGCACTCATTCAGGTAGTGCAGCACTCGTCTCTTGGATTTTCGAGTGCAGCGCGCGGCGCCTGCACTTTTCTCTTCGATTTACCGACGGTGCAGAGAGTGCAGGATGAGTTCACGCTTTCCCTGCACCTCCCAGGGAGGAGGTGCAGAAGCAGACGACAAAAGTGCAGGACCGGTTCTGCAGTGGTGGCGCCTACGCTGAACTGGCTGAACTCATCCTGAACTCATGCAGAAAGTGCAGGCCAAATCGAAGAGACCTATAGTTTGGTGGAAGTAATGGTGCAGCTAACATCCACTGGCTGCCTAGCCGCCAAGACAAGTCTAGGCAGAGCTTCCTCTGTGGCTCAGGCACTGTACCGATGTGGTGGTGGGTGGCTGGTTTAGTGAGCGGTGCTGTCACTTCTTAACTAGTAGAGTGGTACCTGGTAGTGTAGCTGTTGGAGCTGGTGCGTTCCAAGTGTGAGAGAGAGAACACTCGTGCGTTCTCTCTCGTTGCATGGGCATCACTGTGCTGAGCTGTTGTGATCTTATAGTCAAGGAAGTGTCTTGTGCCTTGTCCACTGAATGCAGCAGGTACCTGCTCATGTGGGAGGGGGGGAGCAGTGTGCCACCCAGTGGAGGGTAGTCGCGTCTGTGGGAGGAAGGAGGCACACGCGTTTTGTATGCACGAAACTGTTCTGCGTTCTTACCAGGGAGGCATACGCCTCACTGGAAGGTGTGGCTGCCTGTTGCTTACCATGAGCAAGCCCTGGTTAACACTTTCTGTACCTTAGGAAAAGTGCCCTTTTTTTATGGGCACTTTTGTTGGGCTCAATAATATACAGGGCTCACTAAAGGGAAGTTCAATAGATATACTGTTTACTGGTATAGTTTTAGAGATGAAGGAAGGAGTCCCAATAGAAAATTAAATTTCTCAAAAACAAGTTTTTGGAAAACTTTAGAATACTTTTCACAGTTATGCTTATATCAAAAGAAAGCAGTTTTTGAAAAAACTAGGAATGTAGAAAGGTTTCCCACATGCAATAGCGATATGGTTTAAAACTTAAGCCAGAACTTCTGTAAGGACTGAAGTCCTTGCGTGAGTGGTTTGTGAATTTCAAAAAAAAATTACTTTCAGCTTTTTCAAGCCATAAGAAAAAGTCATTTTGGTCGGTTCCAGTAAAGTTTTCTTGAATGCAAGAATGCTCGGGCACAAAAACATAAAAGGCACATAAAAATGAAGCTAAATAGGGGGTACTTTGTATAATGTAGTTTTAGAAATAGGGAGTTGCAATGCAAAAAGTAATTTGTGAGACAAAATTCTTGGAAAACTTTAGAAAAAACTCCATGTATGTGTATATCTGTGAATGAAAACATTTTCAAAGCTTTTCCAAATATATACAAAGTCCTGTTACATGTAGTAGCAATCACCTACACAAAACAAAAAAACCAGTGGTAGGAAAGATTTTGCTCCAGCAGTTTGCCAGCTTCAAAAAAGTTCCTTCCATTCTTTCCAAACTCTGTTCTGGTAAGTTTTTAATGCTGTAAGTGTTGGACTGGGAAATGCCATATTTGCTCGCTTAATTGAACCCACTTTTTTTACTGAAAATTCAGCATGGATTAGGGGGAGGGTCCATTATGTGGGAAAAAATTGTAACATATTTTTAGAAGTTAAAATTTCATACAATACAGTTGCTAATAGAAGCACTGTCAGAGCCTTACCATTTTCGTAAAAACACATAGGTAATTATGTGATCAAATTTCTTTTTTACTCCCAGCATGCCAGTGGCCCCCTACTCACCATGGAGCTGTCCCCCTGATTGAAGTCGCTTGCGGCTTCACTTTGTTGTCGGCCTATAGCGCACCGTCTTCCGTGCCGTCGAGGCACTCCAAAATTGCTTTTCCAACACCGGGGAACTTCCCTTCTTTGGGCCCACAAAACACACGGCGATCCTTGTTTACCGCCCAAAAACCCCTTTTTCGCCCGTAGCATACACACACTGGGTCAACACTGAAGTGCCGCCCAGCCATGCGGTTTCCATGTGCATCAACGCATGCTCCACCGCCTTCAGTTTAAAGCCGGCTGTGTAGCTCATGTGCTGGCCCATCGTACGGCATGCACCAGGAGCACAAAAAAAGGTCAGAACACAGCTGAACAGCAAAAACACGGAGTAATGGCGAAGTCGTGGAACAGCAAGAGCAGAGGAGTGTGGAGTACGTTTAGCACTTTGTTCGCACACTGCCAGAACCAGTGGAGCAGCAAAAAACAGGGAAGGAGTGCGGAGTACGTTTTGTGCTTCATTCGCACACCGCAATGTTCTTATGGCACAGGAAGGTATGTTTTGCATTCAGCAGGTGGCGATCTACAAGCGCACAATTTTCTTGCCTTGTTTTCTCAGAACCATTGTTTCCCATGCAGTCAAGTGTTGCCCACAATATCTTAAGATGCACTGGTCGAGTTCGCATGCTTCTTTTGGCATCCAAGAGCTTATAAATTAGTGCTAATCTTGTTCTTGCTGCTATAAAGGTTAATGCACATTATTTTACAAAAATGGTATTTTGTGACCTGATGTTTGACGTGGTTATAGCTTTTGGTGTTACTTTGTGAAAATTTCTGCTGTGGTACAGTTGCACACCCTGGTGCCTTCCCGAGCAGAAGGGGTATTTTGTGCGTAGGCCACTAAAAATTTGGCCGCAAAGGAATACCTTGCCCTTCACCATCGTAGGCGAAGACTGAGTGCACATTCATGCTTGGCATAGGTTAAGCAAGCTACAAGATTGTCCTCGAGACCCATGGTTCCCCCTTAACAGTGCGGTTCGAGCACCCAGGAGGGAAGACCTGGGGAGAATGTGGCGAAGCTGCCCCCTCCTCCTTCGTCGTCGTCTTCGTCGTCGTCGTCGTCTTCTTCGTCTTCTTCGTGTTCTTCTTCTTCTTCTTCTTCTTCATCTTCTTCTTTTGGGAGGGGGGGCTAATTGTCTGCAAGGCTGGCAGAGGAGGCCACAGTGGCTTGCCTAACATTCCCATCTCGAAGGAGCTGAGGGCATTGGAAAGATTGTGCTGCCATGCATTCTGTCGGGTGGTGCCCAGTCTGTGCATTCTTAGATATGGTGATTGTCACGTGAACGGATGGTGAGGTTGTCTAGACCAGCTCAGAGAGATGGATGTAGGAAAACCGTTGACATGTTTGACAAAACACACATTTAATGCACACTTAGAAAAAACCTAAAGGAAACCACTTAAGAAATAAATTGTACACACCCAAGAACAATGAAACCTCAAACTCAATATACCGAAATACAATTCAAAGCAAACCCCAAAAGTATCTACAATACAGTCCTACACAGCTAGTTCATATCAGCTCATTACATCAAGTTCTAGTTAATGACTTTCCCTCCACAACTCCCTAGTTGCGTCCTATGACTGTCCCTAATGGACTGGCCTACCCGGTTGTCGGCGCTGACGTGTCGCACCCGTTGCGGGGCCACAACTCGGTCATAGCCGTCCTCGTCTCGCTTCGGTGCCGGCGTTTGATGCGCTCGGTCGTTCCTTGGATGGCGTGGGCTCTGCGCGTCCTGACGTTTCCTCTGTGGCTACCCCCTGGCAGCCGCTGCCGCTGGAGGTCCCGGTAGGCTTGGCACGAATGTAGCCCCTGACTCGTTTCTTGAAGCGCACGTGCTCCTCTACCGCCTCCTAGTTTCTTGCCTCTCGGTTTCCCCTATCTTTGCGCACCCCGCTTTTATCCCCTCTGGGCTCTCTCGTGGCACACTCGCATTGGCTCCTTGCCTTTCCCATGTCCATATATGGTCATCACGCCACTGGTCTCCTGCGCAGCGTTCTCTGATAGGATGACCAGTGTGCTGCCATATTTTACCATGATGCCTCTGGGTTTAGGCGCTGGCGTTCTCTCATTGGTGCGCTCCTGGCGCGCACTTCAAATAACCGTTCCCTTTTTTTTTTTTTTTTTTTTTTTTTTTTTTTTTTTTCCGGGAAGTTTTGATACATCCCCTCTCCGGGGGTGCCCTTGACACATGACAGTGATCAGGGGACAAAGCTTGGGAAAAAAACGTTGACATGAGCATTTGGTAGGGATGTCTTGAGAGTGGAGTGCTTGATTTCATGTCAAATGTGCTTGTTTGGCAGGACGAGGAGCTACCCGAGGAGCCAGAGGAGCCAGTGACACACGTCCTGGTGCCAGCCGAGAGTGCTCCGGCAGCCTCTGCCTCATCCTTGTCGAGTCCCACTGGATCTCCCTCGTTCTCAGCACCACTGCGGGGACGGCCAGCTAGCCCCCCCACGTCACATGCACCTCAGGTGGTGCCAATCCATGGGGCTAGCACGTCTGATGTTCTTGAACAGGGCGTGGGTGATATTGAACAGCGCCTGGGCGCCCTGCTGTGCTTGGAGAGGCAAGACCTTCCTGTGGAGCCGGAAGAGCCTGCTGCGGACCCACTGCAGGGTCCCATGCGGTTGCCGTCACCCAGACAACCTGTGTTTTCGCTTCTGCCCCTCACTTCGGGCAGTGACTTCCAGGGACCCCTGGATGCCCTGCATGCTTCGTTGACCCCTTCCGAGGGTTCCCTGGCCAGGGAGGAGGAGGAGCCTGAGGGGCACATCACGAGGCCGCCACTGCTGTCCCCGGAGCCCGTCATGCAGCCGTCAAGGGAAAAGGAGACATGCCCAGGGCCACTGCGGGGGATCCCCTCCACTGGCTCGGACAGCACGGAGGCGTGGCCCATTGTTCATGGTCCGCAAGCCACTGTCCAGAGCTGTGCTCCAGTGCGTGAATTCAGGGTGGGTGCAGAATCGCCGAGAAATGGGCTAGGAGAGTAAAACAATAGGAGAGTGAGACAACTGTTGGCGCATGCCTGGGGAAATGTAGCCCCTAGCCCAAATCCAATCCAACCCTCTGTGCTCGCTGTTAAAATGCGAGCAACTGGTCCAGGGCACTGCCTTTTGGCGGAAATTTCTGTGGGCTGCTTAGTGAGTGTGCTTCGGCTGTTTCAATGTTTCCCAATTACGTGGAGGCTCGTGTAGAAAATTTTATGGGTCACTTCCCCTGGAAACATTGGATTAGGGAGGGTGGTTGCATTGAACCCCGGGGGTGTTCTCTCGTGCGCGCAGGGATATCACGAGAATGTTGTTGCTAGGGGTATTTGTAACTGGAAATTTTCACTGCCCTACGTAAAATGTGTGCCCAGGAGGCACCCCTTGGACGCCACCCTTTTAGCCGGCAGTCCTCCCCATCGCCACCTGGATGGCCATCTCTGGAGCCTTCCTGGGGACCAGGGCCTTCCACAGGAGTGGTACAGCAGCCTCCGCCAGGCCTGTCCACACATGTGCCAGGGGACTTTGAACTGGGCGCCCGCCCCCGTGCTCTGCCCGTGCACCAGCAAGGATCAGATGCCCAGACTGCACAGCCCGCTTTGCCTTTACAGGAAGAGCAGGGGCAGGAGGCCACCAGTTGGCAGTAAGTGCACATACCTAGCCCCCCCTTTGTGTCTGTGGTATCGAGATGCCCTGCTAGACATCAATGCAGTGGAACCCCGATAATAAGACTTTCAAGGGACCGCGTGAAAGTGCCATATGACCGGGGTGTCGTATGATCGGGTACAGGTAAATGCTGCCCTAGCAGATGGTCTCACACGACAGGTAGGCTAAGAACTTATTTGAACTACTGTAGCGCATTCTCGCTTAATTCGTGACCCCTAACTGAAATTCCAAGTTTCTAAAAAGAAGCAATGCCTATTTTATGCCCCCGTCTCCCCCTCTTAGCCCACCTGTCGCATCAGACCATCTACTGGGGCGGGATTTGCCCGTACCCTGATCATGCGATATCTCGGTCGTACGATGCTTTCGCATGGTCCCTTGGAAGTCAAATTATCAGGGTTCCACTGTACGAGGCGGTGACGGAGGAAAAGGTATGAAAGAAAGAAACGAAGTGACATTGCGACTTTGAGGGACACTGATAAACAGAGATCAGGGCCCGCTTGCTCGAAGCCAAATAAGACGGTCTTATTCGCAGTCTAATCTTATTAGCAGTCTTATTCAGGGTCTTATGTTCCCTAGTCTATAAAACGCTTTCTGGAAACTTATAATACAGTGAATAAGACTCTAAATAAGAACGCAATAAGACTGTGAATAAGCCTGCTCTGAGCAGTCGTATTCACAGTCTTATGCTGACATGGTCGGTCATTTCACCATAAAGATCGACCTCCATACCGTGCAAAATGAGTGCAGTAGCCGTAGAAGTGGCGAACGATACCGAGCAGCGGCCGTTCGACCGTCTGCTTGGAACAAATAAATGCCTGTTCCGAGGAGATCGACGCTGTTGTAAACTCCATCTCTTGGGGAGAGAGGGTGGAAAGGGACACAACGCCGGCGCCGGAAGCCGCAAGGCCTAGTTACTTTGATGGGGCACCAATGGCTGCAACCAACCACTGTTTTCAACTTTCGCTGTGCGCTATGGGTGTGTGCTTGTTTTTCTCCCTCATGTCAAACAAAGATGGACAGAAATGATAGTCTGCGGCCTGATATTTGTCCCGAGCAGCCATCGGGCGGCCGAGCACGCGATGTGAATTTGTGATCGTCTGCTATGTCGGCTGTCACCACAGTAGCTGCAAAAAGGCGGCACGGAAAGGACGGAACAAATGTATTGTTTTATAAAATCATGCCCATTAACTCAGGAACAACGAATAGGCGTTTACAATAGAACTGCAATGTGACAACAAAATTACGCTCAACATCAAAACGCTAGCAGCCTGTAGTACCTCTGCCCGTGAGCGTCAAATAAAATTGCGTTTTCAACGAGAAGCTGCACATACTTCGCGTCTTTCCATCCTTCTCTTCCAAAGTGGCGGTTATGAAGCTTGATTGTTTGGGTTTGTACTTTGATTGCGCATTTTGCTTGAGCAATTGGGATCCGGAGGGGGCACGTAAAAGCAGCATGCGTAATAAATCGGGCAAAAGTTCTTTCAAATTCCCGCGCGCGCCACGGGCGAAGCAGCTGACCGATCGCCCCATCTTGGTCTTGTTTTGAAGCTTGTTTCTTTGTGCGTATTTTGCGACATCTCAAAATGGCGTCGCTTTAGTAGAACGACCGCCATTGCCAGTTTTCCGAAGGCGCCTTCTGGGACGCCGATTGGCTGCAGTGCGCGTGCGGTTTGAGTTCGTCGTCTGACGCCTCCCATTGGTCGGCGCGACTGCTACGTCAGTTTTTTTTTCTTTTGCCATCAAGGCGTCTGCTACCCGCATCTGACGGAGTCCGCTCTTCTGGCGCAGCGCTCGCTTAGAGTAGTTTTGCTAGAAATTTTCGCGGTTTCTTTGGATTCTTTCATCGCACACATTCGTGACTGATGCCAGGAGACGTACGTTTGAAGAGGACGACCCGTCATGCATACGGGAAGCGAAAGCGTCGTCCGCCCGCGTAGTGCGACTTCGGGCCACTCGACTCAGCCGGATGAAAATTGTTCGCCGCCTCGTATTGCTTCGCCTTTCCCATCGCCTGACCAACTACATCGGGAATCCAGACCTGTTCCAAGCACGTCTTGTCGAGCTGACACAAGGTATTACACGGCGGAGGAGATCGCCGCGCGTACGGAACACGCAGACGAGGTCAAGCGCGGCATGGAGACCAAGTCACCAACGCAGCGGAAATTCGACCTCTTTGAACTGGATCTGGCGCACTCGGAGGTACAATTCCGGCACAGATTTTGTGTTAGTGGATATGGCAATGCTGAAAGACCTTTTTGCGCACGTCGAGTGTGGGCTGGCGGCGCCGGATTTGAGACGGCTGACAGACAGTACAGACTCGCCGTGAGGCTCCAGGTGACGGGCTCAGTTTACGAACATGGTGTGGAGTGTTTTTCGTCACAAAGGACCGAAGAATCTGGCAACATCACTCCTTTTGCGGTAAACATAACGGCCTTGAAAAGTATTCAAAGCATCGGAAAGGGGGAGTCTGCTCTGTCGGATTTTTGTGCTGGGATGAACTTATCCCACAGAGGCTAGCCTACACCTCAAGACGTTCCAAGCACACTTGAAAAAGTGGTCCAGGTTTGCGAGGACACTGCAGCAGCCTTTGAAGCAGATAGCTAGTGTGTGTGTCGTCAAGGGCTTGTACAGGGACCTTGCTCAGCCGCCAAACAACATTGGTGTCATGTTTGATGGCATGTGGATGACCAGGGGACGATCGTCACACATTGGTGTGGTACAGCAGGCCTTCTACAACTTGCGAACCCCCCCCACCCACCCACTTAAAACTTCAGTGTTGCGAAATCAAAGCTCAGTGTTTTGACACAGGATCGCCCGAACGTTTCCTGCCATACTGCCATAGGCCAACAAAGCTTGCCCTTCGGCTACTTTTTTTTCCCAAAAAAACATCAAGTCGTTTGACCCCTGTATCCTCTCTGCCCTGCATTTGACCCCTGTATCCTCTCAAACTTCCTGCGCAAAAAGCACGACTAAAATAGCCTCACCAAAGAAAAAGAAAAAAAGAGGGCAGCGGAAGCAAGTTTCATCCCTCCCTCCTCCGCCGTACCCAATATTCTGGGTAACAAAGTGCAATGTAATGAATGATGCCAGTTTACAAAGGACTGTTGCAGTTTTCACAACGCCAGCGAGACGACACCAGATTTCACAACGCCAGCAAGACGCCAACCAATTTGAAGTCGATAAATTTTGCTGAATTCCTGATGGTGTACGTTGCTTGGCCTCTGGTATCTCCAGTTGTAGTTGACATTTTTGGAATCCAAAGACAGATTTGAGAATGGGAAGAACATGTCTTTGTTACAGAGAAATATTGCAGCTACACTACTGACCGTTCATTTCATAATACATGGCCAAACTTCAAATGCAGTTTTCTCAGTTTCATATTTTTGGTCGCTTACGTCAGCCTTACGCAGCTTTTTGGAAACTTCTTTTTGCTTCATAAGGTTAATCTTGGTACCGTTTTTTTTTTTTTTCAGTACAACCTGAGGCACCCGATGACATTCTTCGTATTTCTATTTAGGCCATGCATAATTAATGACTTGCAGTTATTTTGATGAGCCAAAATATTGAATACCGCCATCTTGTATACTTGACATATTTTTTTGGGGTGCCATGACTTTAGAGAAAAACGAAGAATGTCATCGGGTATGGGAACTCTCTGGATTCATGTCATAAAAAGCTACAAAACGCAATGCGAAAGTTCAATAAAGCTGCGTAAGAAATTACCTAATTACGGTTTAGACTTTGCATGATAACTTTCAAACTAACAGCAGCAGCTCAAATATAATTGCATATTTGAAATCTACAGAGAAAAATACTATCGTGTGCAAATTTTCTTAAGTTTTTACCCATAAATAAAAAAGTTAGTTTTAAGACCCTCGTCCCCCCTTAAAAGCACGACTCGTGTTGTGACAATGTGAGACAACGTCGCTGCTTTTTGTGTTAGCCCAGTGGGCTTCTCGAGCCCACGCTTCGAGCAGACGATCTTTGTGTATGACTTCGTTTACGTGGCCGAGGCCCGGCCGCGTGAGTTGGCCTACCAAGGATGGCGCAGTATTGTAACGCATTTGTGACAAGACCCAAATACGCCGTCTGATGATCAGCATTTCTTGAATTTATCCAATCATGGTTCAAAATAAACGCTTGCCCAATGCCGGCGACTGCAACAAGCAGTTTTGCAGCAAGTTTCCTGCTTTTCCTTAGGGGCCTCTCTCGTGCTCATCTAGGTACCTGCTGTTCCTATAGTCTTCAATAAGACCGTTCGGTAGCCTGGCCCGAGTGCTTTCGAGCAAGCGCACTAGTCTGAATCTTATTTGCGGTCTTATTGAAGTCCGTGGATAAGACTAGACTGTGAATAAGACTGCCAGTAAGAACGTGTGTTCGTGCAAGCGGGCCCAGGTGTGAAGGAGCAGTAAAGGCCGGAAAGAAGCGATGGTTGGGCGATGGGGAGGTTGAAACAACAAATGGGGAGAGAGAGAGAGCATCATTAAAGGGAGAAACATGGATAGAGCGGGCGAGGAAAGCGGGAGTTTGGTTCATCGCCGTGGGCTATTCTGTTTCTGTTTTCATGTTCGTTGGCTCGATGCTTTTGGTGGTCCGCCGGCCGGGACTTCAACTTCTCGTGGTTGGCACATTGGCCTTTCGCTGCCGCGTGGGGCCGTCAAAGGTTAAACTCCCAGCCGCCAATACCTGCCTTCTTGCTTGGGTCTGTTCAGCAAGTGGTCGGGCCCGCTGCGGGCCCAATCACATCAAGCAGCACATCTGGCAGCATCATAAAGGGGTTACAAATTAAAGGTCCAGTCAAGGCGGCATAAAAGTTGGGAAAAATGCCAATGCCAATTTATTCCCACCAGCATTTGTTTTTGTATGAAGTGGACCGCGTGCACCCGAGCATCGTATAATCAGGGTTTTTAATGCGTTGTTTCTGTGGGGAGTTTGCCGGGACCAGTGATCCATCGTCAGAAGCAGGTCGTCATAAAGCCAGGAGACGTATAATTGGAGTTCCGCTCTATCTTGGTGCCAATATTGCAGGAAATGATCCGTTTAAAATGGTCTCATTTTAATTAATAGCAATGCTGTTTAAGGGGGCACATGGGTCTTTGATCAAAAACTTTATTTTTACAGTTATTATGATAAAAATTGGGAGGCACATGTAGTTCCTCATTCTGATTGTAGATATAAAATTTGTTTTTGAGTAAAATGATTATATTCAAATTTATTTGGATTTTTATATTCAATTTTTTGACAGCCTTTGTAAAGAAACTGCTGGAGGGATGCAGCTAAACAGGGAACCAGTGAACTGTGCACAAATCAAAGAGTGCAATAAGACTAACATTATCGTTCTATCTGGTCTGTAGCAGAAGTTACGACCATTTGAGGTTTGGGCCTGGAAGGCAAAACCGGTTTTTCTGGTTGCCACCTTTCAAGCCCAAACTTCAAATGGTCGTAACTTCTGCTACAGACCAGATAGAACGATAATGTTAGTCTTATTGCACTCCTTGATTTGTGCACAGTTCACTGGTTCCCTGTTTAGCTGCATCCCTCCAGCAGTTTCTTTACAAAGGCTGTCAAAAAATTGAATATAAAAATCCAAATAAATTTGAATATAATCATTTTACTCAAAAACAAATTTTATATCTACAATCAGAATGAGAAACTACATCTACCCCCCAATTTTCATCATCATAACTGCAAAAATAAACTTTTTTTGTTTAAGACCAGTGAGCCCCCTTAAGGGGGGACATGGCTCTTAAAACAATTCCTTTTAATTTTTAAGTAAACTCTGTGAAACTTGTCAGTCTTGCTGCCTTTTTTCCACTGATTTCAAATATGCCATTATTTTTTGAGTCAGTCAAATAGTTGCCAAGATAATTAGAGATAATTGGTCATTTTTGGAGACACAAAGACAAGACAGTGTTAGCCGTAAAACTGTAATCTTTGTATTTTTTAATACTATGAACCCCATAAAACTGTAATTTTTATATTTTGCAATACTACGAACCCTGGTGAGTGCAATAAGAGAATCGGTTTTTCGATGCACCGCTTGGAACTAATTTTACGGCTCATTAAACTTCGGTGTTTGAAATGGGCATTAGAAATGGTTCCTTGCCACTGGTGCCACCAAGGTTTAAAGGGACACTGAAGTGATATGTAAACATTGCGGGATTACTTGCGCAAATTGTAGTCCGGAGTCCCCAGGCCATGTTTCGACCACTCTGGGCGCGTTTACGCGATTTTATTTAGTAGAAAAATTAATTCGAAAATGCTGTCCTCCTCTCTTTACGCTCGCCCATTTTCTGCGGCGTTTTCGTGTGACGTCAGGAGGGGGGGATAAGCTGGCAATTGGCTGCGCTACTGCACGGCTCCCCGGCCTTCAGACAGAGTCAGTCGGCCCAGCTTTCGTCCGCCGGCCGCCGACGGGTCATCACAATTCGTTCGCTCAGTTGAAACGAAGCCAGGACACGTTTGTGAATGGTAGAATTTGCCTTTCTTTACTTGGTTAGTTTGTACACTGTATCTAGCTCCAAGTCAAGGTCGCTTCACACAAGCGCACATGCAACGCTTCGCTGACTGGTATGCCAGTAGGAAAATATAAGGCCTCTTGAAGGCGGGAGAAGAGTCAGCGAAGTCAATATAGGTACTAAGGAAATAAAATCAACTGATATTTTTACCGTACAGCGTAAAACTAGGGTGCGGGAAGCACTTTTTTGCGCTGGGCGAACAAGCACAGCGGTCAGCAGCACGACTACGCATCTGCATGCGAACGCTTTTCCGTCTACGAAATGCAATTGCTAGACGTGAGCTATTGTGGAAACTCGGGCGACGCTTACTGCACGAGCGCAATACAACAAATAGTCACCTAAGCTGCCTGAAATGCCAAAACTAAATAAAAGTGTAAACTGGTTGTACAATATATACCCTATATTACCAGCGCCAGCGGAGTTGGCTCCGTGCCCGAGTGGTCTGGGTTGCTAGGTATGCCACCGCAATTATTTTGCAAGTCACGAGTTCGAATCCTTGTGGGTACATGCTTTTTTTTTTTTTTTTTTTTTTTTGTAAGTTATCTTTTTCGTTTTCCGCCGATGTTTTCTATATTGAGTTCACCTTTTTTTGGGCCGCAACGTTCATGGCTCCACGAACTAGTTCACAAAACGCGTGCAGGCTGGCACTGGCGCGCTAGCGAGTTCTCGTTGGCGTGCTGTTGCCATAAGCACCGACTGCTTGCAGGCAGTGGGCACAGGCCAGAATGAACAGACCCTTGGCCTGGTGCGAACGCGCTTTTTACGACACAGGCATGAGGGAGGCAAGCTCCAAATATGGGGGAAAAGCGCATGACATTTGGGCGTCTGCGGGTACGCGGAGGGCGTTCATGCACTGCGTAGGTTTCGGCTAGTGAATGCTACGATTCCAATCCGTCCTAGGAGGCTTATCTTTATGCATTTTTACAGCTGACAACATGGCAGATGCGCGGTACGATGATTACTGAGTTATTGAGAATGCCCATCCAACAATGCCAACGGTTGTGTTTTACGGAACCGGAACCGAAACCGAAACTTGTTTGGTTGCTCACCTTGGGCATCGTCCAATCACGGTGCCCGCTCCTCCTAACGTCACATCTTTAGTTGGTGCGGCCGCCGCAAACCGCGCATGGTAGTTTTTCTTCTTTCGCGCTTTGTAAAATAATTACCGATTTGTCAACCGAATAAACGATGAAAAGTGTGCTAATTTGAGCCAGTCTACGCAGTGCAAGCAAAAACGGGAGCTTGACAAATTCACTTCAGTGTACCTTTAATGAGCTGTAAACTTAGTTCCAAGCGGTGCATCAAAAAACCAATTCTTTTATTGCACTCACCAAAGTTCATAGTATTGGAAAATATAAAGATTACAGTTTTATGGCTAACACTGTTTTGTATATTGTTCCTCCAAAAATGACTAATTATTTCTAATTATCTTGGGAACTAATTACTGACTCAAAAAATAATGGCATAGTATTTGAAATCAGTGGAAAAAAAAGAGCAGCAAGACTGACAAGTGTCACAGAGTTTACTTAAAAATTAAAAGGAATTGTTTTAAGAGCCATGTCCCCCCTGCAGCTGGTGGTTGGGCGGGCGAACGTGTGCAGGAAAACTTCGCCAAGCAGTGGTGTCATCGTGTGCACTGGCGCCACAGCTTTGTCATAGTTTTGTCTCGCAGCGCTCGGGTGGGACTCGTGCTGCCACCTGCCACAGGCGGGATTCAACTGGAACAAGAACGGCTTTGGATACATGTCGCGGGGTGTGGCTCGCTCTATCTATCGCTTGTTGCAACGAGGGGTGCTGTTTTGGACGCTGTAAAGAGGAGAATTAATGTCAAAATGAAAGAACCCAAAAGCCAAGAAGTGGTAGTGTTAATCGGCGACCACACAAGCTGAACGGTGGCCACCAAACGGGTTGAAAAATTTGGAACAAACGCTCGTCCCGCTGCACTCTCTGCTACTCTTGGAGCTTCACTGCATAGCCAGTGGTGCTTGCGTACATTATGCATACTTTAATGACCGAGTGTTATTGCTCTTTGGGGGGCTAACAATGACACCATGCAGAAAACTTGACCGAGTCCTGAAGCAGAACCAGGGTTTCCCAGCATAACCATGCATAAACTTAGCCGAACCAAGAATGATCTAGGTGGGGCCGCAAGCTTCGTTGTTTGGCCAGTCTTCGCGCCACTAGTGCGAAGCTGCCCCAGTTTTTTTCTACGTGTCGTTATTTCTTGCTTGTTCTTGTTAAAGCATTGAAGCATAGAATGTATATACTAGCAGTGTATGTTGTCATTTTTGCGCTTGCATCTTTAGAATTTTCGGGCTATTTTCGCTGTTTATTCCTGCACGTGGACACAAACACTGTTGCAGTCGAATCCCGCTACAACGAAGTGCGCTTCTACGAAATTTCCGCTTCAACAAAATATTTCCAATTCCCTGTCAGCTAGCCATGGAAGTCAATGCAAAAAGTCCTCACCACAACGAACCATTTGTCTGGTTTGCTTTCGCTTCAACGAAATTTTCGCTGATTGGCGCTTGATTTGAACAATTATTTTACAATAAAATAAGCTTAACACTGGCTATCTGTAACTTTTTATACATTCAAGGCGCTCAGTTTCTCCGAAAACGTGCGCCGCATGCACACGCTACCGCCCATGAATGAAAACAAAACTAATAGATGGGATGCCATTGTTTGCTAGTAAGAACGATGTGGCTGGCTGTCTTTACAGGAGGCGCAGGCCCGGTTCGCCAAGCCGGAGCTACAGCCAATCCATATCCTGTTGAAATCATGCGAACGTGCTCTGCTGCTGGCGCGGCGCCGTCATGCATGCGTCGTGAGCAGCTGTCATTGCAGTTTTTCTTCTACAGCTCTCAAAGTCAAAAACAAAAATAATGGTTTCGTGTTTAGTCTTGAACCCGCATCATCCTATCTTAGTCACGAGCGCGCTGGTGATAAATGCAAGCGCGCGCGGCTTGCCTGCCAAGGTCAGTTGCAGCCGCGCCTAGTCTTAGGGGGAGGGGGGGAGGGAGGGAAGGGGGAGGGATTTTGACGGCCGAGCAGCTATCTGCAAGTAATCAGCTCGATAGATATGCCTTGTTATGAAGCAATACGTTAGGTGACTGCATTTCTTCAACCCTCCCACCTGTAACCGCTATTTACGTGCAGGTAAATGATACGTTTGTTATCCGAATAAACACTGCGCAATTGCGCATCAGTCGTTTTTCTAAACACTGCATTTTGCTGCCAATGATGCAGAAATATACGGGGCTATTTTTCTTGCCCTCCCGTGGTGTGTTGGGGCAGATTTCACCTCAACGAATTTCCGCTTCTACGAAATTTTTTGCTTGTCCCGTCAATTTCGTTGTAGCGGAATTAGACTGTATTTCAACAGGGAGAACTTCACACATTTCAGCAACTCAGGAGTTCTTTGTGTGCAGAATGGAGTCAAAAGGTTTAGGGTCAAAGGCGTAGCAGCCATTGAATGACGTATTTTTGTTCCCAAAACAGGGGTCTTCCCCTCATCCAGCCGGAACCAGGGCTTGGCACCCTCTACCCCCGACATGCAGTCAAGCTGTAAGTCAAGTTATTTTCTCTTTCTTCTGGAAGCATTTGCAGCCTTTTTGTTACTTTTAGTTATGTAGCTGTCATGGGCCTTTATTCTTATGGTGCTGCTGGCAACGTTAACATAATGAAGTTTTAATGATGACCCGTGTGAACTTACGTATGCGCATGCGTGTTCGAAATGAGTGCCAACCAAAACGGCACTAGTGGGTACTTATCACTGTCGACATATCAGGGCAACCATAGCCAAATGTTTGTGCAAGCAAAGCCTCAAAGCTTGTGCGGCCTGCGGCAACACCAAAATAACGAAGACAATCTAACCGTAGTTTATCTCATTGCTCAGAATGAAGGCACCTATTGTATGTGGGGTATGTGTATGCACGCACACACACACACACAAAAAGAATTAGTACATGCTGGAGGCAATTTTATCCTTCCGGTGGGGTGTGTTATTTGTAAGGCATGAAGGTCAGATGCATTCCGTATGAGGGGCCTCGCGGGGCCTTAAGGGGGGACGCAGGTCTTAGAATGGTCAAAAATGGCCGCAATATCGATTTTGAGAAAATCCAATTTTTGGAATTATTGTACCTTCAAGCACCTGCCTTCAAAATATCAACGCGAAATTCCACCGGGAAATACTCTAAAATTATGTTTTGAAATGCCTCGGGGCCACGAAATGCTCCGAATTGGGCAAAAGTTGCTTCAAATTCCCGCGCGCCCCGCGGGCGAAGCAGCCGAGCGATCGCCGCCATCTTGGTCTTGTTTTGAAGCTTGTTTCTTTGTGCGCATTTTGCGATATCTCAAAATGGCGTCGCTTGAGTAGAACGACCACCCTTGCCAGTTTTCCGAAGGCACCTTCTCGGCCGCCGATTGGCTAGAGTGGGCGCGCGCGGTTTGAGTTCGCCATACGACCCCTCCCATTGGTCGGTACGACTGCTGTCATGGCGGTCGCCATCATGGCGTCTGCTACGCGCGTCTCACGGAGTCTGCTCTTCTGGCGCAGCGCTCGCTTAGAGCAGTTTTTTTTTACAGTTTCTTCTAATTCTTCATTCGCGTACTTTCGTGACTGATGCCAGGAGACGTACGTTTGAAGAAGACGACCCGTCGTGCGCACGGGAAGCGAAAGCGTCGACCGCCTATCCCAAAGTCGCGTGGTGCGACTTCGGGCCGCTCGACTCCGCCGGATGAGAATCGTTCGCCGCCTCGTATTGCCTCGCCTGCCCCATCGCCTGACCAACCACCTCCGGAATTCATACCTGGTCCAAGCACATCTTGCCGGCTTGACACGAGGTATTACACGGTGGAGGAGATCGCTGCGCGTACGGAACAACACGCGGACGAGGTCAAGCGCGGAATGGAGACCAAGTCAGCAACGCAACGGAAATTCGACCTCCTTGAAGTGGATTTGGCGCACTCAGAGGAAGAATCCGGCACAGATTTTGTCTTAGTGGATTTTGCAATGCTGAAGGACCTTTTTGCGCACGTCAGGTGCGGCAAGTGCGGGCTGGCGGCGCCGGATTTGAGGAAGGCTGACCGGCAGTACGGCCTCGCCGTGAAGCTCGACGTGACGTGCTTGGCTTGTGAACACCGTGTGGAACGTTTTTCCTCACCAAGGACCGAAGATCTGGCAATATCACTCCTTTTGAAGTGAATATGAGGGCTTTGAAAAGCATTCAAAGCATCGGGAAGGGGGTGACTGCTCTGTCAGATTTTTGTGCTGGTATGAACTTGTCCCACTGAGGCCTGCACCACAAGACATTCCAAGCGCACTTGAGGAAAGTGGTTCAGGTTTGCGAGGACACTGCAGCAGCCTCTGAAGCTGATAGTGTGCGTGCCGTCAAGGACTTGTACTCGGACCTTGGTCAGCCGCCAAACAACATAGATGTGATGTTTGATGGCACGTGGATGACAAGGGGACGGTCGTCACACATTGGAGTGGGCTGCATCATTGAAGTGTAGACCGGCTTGGTGATTGATCATGTAGTCCTCTCTAACTTTTGCTTAGGTTGCGCCATTGGACCCAAAGCTTCAGATGAGGGCTACGAAGATTGGCTGGCAGAGCACGAGTGCGAGCGAAACATTGACCGTGGTGCAGGACGCATGGAGGTAGATGCAGCCCTGATAATGTTCAAGCGCTCGCTCTCCAAGAATGGGCTGCGGTACACAACTGTGATGTCCGATGGAGATAGCCGCACCATGCACGGCTTGAAGGAAGAAGGAGTCTATGGGTTTATCCCCATAGGCCAAGAAAGTTTGCCTTTCGACTACATTTATTTTCCCCAAAAGGCTCTTTTGAGGGCAGTGTCCCACCCCTGTATCCTCTCAAACTTCCAGCATAAAAACCGCGAATGAAATAGCCTCACCAAAGAACAAAAAAAGGGGGGCACCTAAAGCAAGTTTCACCCTCACACTTTTGCCGTACCCAAAATTCTGGGTACCACAGTGCGCTGTAATAGATAATGGCACTTTACGAAGGACTGTTCCAGTTTTCACGACACCAGCAAGACACCACCAGATTTCACAACGCTAGCAAAATGCCAACCGATTCGAAGTCGATAAATTTTGCTAAATTCCTGATGGGGTCCATTACTTGGCCTTTTGTATCTCCAGTTCTAGTTGACATTTTTGGAATCCAAAGACAGATTTGAAAATGGGAAGAACATGTCTTTGTTACTGGGAAATTTTGAAGCTACACTACTGACGGTTCATCTCATAACACATGGCCAAACTTCAAATGCAGTTTTCTCAGTTTCATATTTTTGGTCACTTCCCTCAGCCTTACGCAGCTTTTTGGAAACTTCTTTTTGCTTCATAAGGTCAATCTTGGTACCATTTTTTTCAGTACAGCCTGAGGCAGCCGATGGCATTCTTAGTTTTTCTGTTTAGGCTACGCATAAAGAATGACTTGCAGTTATTTCGATGAGCCAAAATATAGAATACTGCCATCTTTTGTACTTACATATTTTTTTAGGATGCCGTGACTTTAGAGAAAAACGAAGAATCATCGGGTATGGGAACTCTCTGGCTATCCATTCATGTAATTAAAATCTACAAAATGCAATGGGAAAGTTCATTAAAGCTGCGTAACAAATTACCTAATTGCGGTTTAGACTTTGTATGATAACTTTTGAACTAACAGCACCAGCTCAAATATAATTGCTTATTTGAAATCTACAGAGAAAAGCACATCCGTGTGCAAATTTTCACAAGTCTCTACCCATAAATAAAAAAGTTAGTTTTAAGACCCTCGTCCCCCCTTAAACGGGGAGGCTACCCTTGAAGACCAAGTTTTTGTTTCTTGAGATATCTGAATTAAATTTTCAGGGTATTTTTATAGCATCAACATTAGAAAAAGTGCTAAGTTTCACTGAGCTATGGAGGTTCTCAAGTTATAAGGGTATACACTTAAATCTCGTTCTAGCGAATCGGTTTATAACGAAATAACGGATATAATGAAATAGTTGCAATTCCTCTTGAAACTCACCATAGAAGCCCATGTGTTTAAAACTGCATTTTAATGAACAAAAAATTTGCTGATCAAGGGATAAAACGAACAATTTTTGTCCCAAACTGCAATAACCACCGGCTTTGCGAAAAACATATCGATTTGTTAAAAAAGCGCGGCCCCATTTTTTGCATCTGATGCGCATTTTAAACCTCCCGCGGCAGTGCCGCCTCATCCGGCGACGCTCCAAGCCAAGCCAAGCTCTTAATGACGGTCTGTTGCACACGGCACGCTGCGCTGCTTCTCTCGCTTGCTTTGTTCATGCACGCGCGGGAAGCAGCAGCCGTAGCAGTGTTGGCGTAGGACGCTCCGCCAGTTCGCTTTCTACATCCAGTTGCGTGGCGTGTTTCACAAGCGACAGCAGCAGTGGATGTAAGCGTAAACACAAAGTTATCGCTCTCGACCAAAAGGCAGCCATAGTTCGAGCGGTAGCAGCAGGGACTAAGAAAACGCAAGTGGCCAAGGACTTCGGAATCGCGCCGAGCACCCTCTCCACCATTCTCAGCAGCAAGGAAGCCATCACGGGCGCTGTCGCACGCGGCGTTAAAGGTAGCCAGAAGAAGTTGCGGTCTCCTGCTTTTGAAGCCATCGAAGAGGCTCTCTTCAAATGGTTTTTTGATGCAAGGGCGTCGAATTTGCCCGTGAGTGGGGCACTCCTCCAGAGAAAAGCTATCGACTTCGCTTGTATTTTGGGCTGCGACAACTTTGTTGCAAGCGACGGATGGCTACAGCGATTTAAGGAATGCTGCGATATCGTCGGCAGAGTCGTAATGGGCGAGTCCCGATCCATCGATGGAGAGACGGCAACGGCATGGGTGCAAACCAACGTTGGACCCGTCGTTTGGAAGTACGGGGAACAAAACGTGTTCAACGCTGACGAGACAGCGCTCTTTTACCAAATGTTGCCGTAGAGGACTCTGTCCTTAAAGGGAGAGCTGTGTCATGGTGGAAAACACTGCAAAGTCCGCGTCAGTGTGCTCCTGTACACGAACATGGATGGGTCGGAGAGGACCCTCCTTTGGTGATAGGGAAAAGCACATCGCTGCGGCGCTTTAAAGGGGCACTGACACAAAAAATTTGCATCTTTTTTTTTTTTTTTTTTTTTTTTTTTTTTTGCGATAAGTAGCTAGTGACCTACTTATAACCTGTAGAAACCTCATGTGCTTCAGCGTGCGACGGTTGTTTAATTAGAGGCATTTTCAATGCGGCCAGTAGCAGTTTCGGTTTCAGCGAGTGCCGCGAAACGATGGGTTTTGTGTGAACAAAGCTGACCACGTGACCGTCGGAGGGATATCACAGAGCAGAGCCGCCGTAGCACTGTCGAATCCGCATCGACGGCAGTACTGATCTCATGAGGCGCTTAATTAAAAAGCGACCGTGGATGTGACGCAGGCGCTGCGAGTGCAAATGCTACCGCGGCTAAAGAACGACGCACGACGCTCGAGACGGTGGGTGGCAAGACGCGCGCTGGGACTCCCGCAGCCGGCCGGTCTGCCTACAGGTCCGCCTACAGATGTGTTCGGCTTAGCACTGCGGCGGATATTCGAGGGCCGCTCTTGTAAGCGGTGCAGATGACAATTTTTAATGCAACCCGCCATCGCATCATTAACTCCTTTCTCATGTAAGCCACCATGGTCGAGACTTGGGGACAATTTCGTGCAGCGGTAACAAGCTATCACTCGAGCTACCTGCGCCGGCCTGGGCCACTTAGCGGCCGTGGCCACCGCCTGCACAGCGACCGTGTGGCTAGCTCAGTGAGCTTTTCGTGCCTCCGGCGCGTTTTCGCAACCAATGGTAATAAACAGTAATAGAAACAGAGTGCCTGGAATCGCTGTAGAACTTTGGTCGCGGCCAGCTGCCCGATTAGCTGACGAAATCACGGCGCCTCCACCGCCAACGATCGGGTCGTTCGTTCTCGAGAGCAGAGCTCCGCCCTCCGGCCCTCCGATTGGAGCGGCGAGCCGGGCGAGCCGGCGAAAAACGCCGGTAGTGCGGAAGTGGCAAACACAAACTCGTGACGTGTTTGGATGTTGTTTATTTACAATTGCGCGTGGTCCTCTGCTGGCTGCTCAATTGCGTTTCGCACACTTCAAAATTGATTTTAAATATGTTCTAGGCTGTATTCGCCGCTGATATTTTGCAGACGGTGTATATGTGTTCCCACCAATCTATCTCCGAAGTTATCTCGCCTTCAAAATTTTGTGTCAGTGCCCCTTTAAGGGAAAGAGGCGACTTCAACTCCAGTACCTTGCTAACAGGAAGGCCTGGATAACATGGGACGTTTTTGCGGGGTGGCTGCGTGACTGGGACGAGAAGTTGAAGAGGCAGAATCATAAGATATGCCTTTTCTTAGATAACTGTTCGGCCCATCACACAGGTGTGGCGCTTGAAAACATCAAACTTCGGTTCTTGCCACCCAACTGCACAGCGGTGATACAGCTTCTCGATCAAGGCGTCATCATGTCCTTGAAGGCTGGTTATAGAAAGCGGGTTATAGACCGGCTCCTTCTAAACATGCACCTGAAACGCGACACCAAGATCGATTTGTACATGGCGATGGAAATGCTCACGTAGCATGGATGAGCGTCACTGCCAGCACCATCGCCAACTGTTTTCGCCGTGCATTTGCTGCCAGTGAAAGCAGTTGTGACAGCGCCGAGTCAGCTGACCGAGTTGGCGCCCCCGATGACACTTCTGCATCGAACGAAGCTGTGGCGTCGTGGAGCACACTCATTGATTCTGGTGTCGTGCATGGAGGCGAAACCTTCTGCAACTACGTGAGCATGAATTCCGACGTTGTGGCCACGGAGGAACCAGCAGACAGTGACTACGTGTTTGGCGCTGCTCGGCCTCAAGAAGGAAGTGATGACGAGTGTGTCGAGGACGACGACTCTCCACCCTGTGCGGACGACGTGCCGACATCTTCCCAGGCGCTGGACGCGGTGGATCTGCTGCGCCGCTACTTCGGCGGGCATGAAGACGGCGAAGACGGCCGCGACATAGCTGATGCTGCGGAGAGGGCGTCCTTCGGTTAAGGGGGGACACTGGTCTTGAGGACCGAAAATTTGCCAAAAAATCTATTTTCTGTATTAATTTTATTTGCAATCTACAGGTCCCGAAGAATGTACCTGCAAAATATCATAGCTGTATCATAAGTATTCACAAAGCTGTTGCCCTTTGAAGTCGCCTAAATGACCATTTTTGCCTATGTTTGCAAACTTCGTGCCCTGTTTTCTCAGAATCAATTTTTTTCCCACATGGTCAGCTGTCGGGTACAATATCTTGGGATGTACTGGTTCGATTTACATCATTTTTTCTGCATTCGAAAGCTTATGAATTGAACAGTGCAATAAAATCACAAAAGTACAGAATTTCTTTTTGCTGGCACAAGATTTTATGCAGTTAGTTTTACAAAAACATTGTAAATTGATGACCCGACATTTACGAATTTTACAGCGTTCGCAGAAACCATGCTAAAATTACTGCAGTGGTATAGTTGCACTCCCTGGTCCTTCTAGGGCACAAAGGGATAAAAGCTATTTGAGTATTTCATAGGTATATAATGAAAAAATTGCCCGAAACAGAGTGACATAACATGTTGCACAACTCTAAACTTACACCCCATAGACGAAAACTGACTGCATATTTGTGCTCAGGTTGTGAAATACACTCAATGCGTAAATCTCAAGCACATAGGTTAAAAAATAACAAAAATGTCCTCAAGACCAGTGTTCCCCCTTAAGGAAGATGAATCAGCGCAGCATAACGGATTTTTTCACGCCATCTACGTAAAAGGGTACATGGTATGCGGCGAGTAAATAAAAATCAGTTTCTGCGTGTCTGATTCCAGTTTTTTGCTGTTTTCCGTGCAGCACTTTACTGCGGCCGCGACCGCTACGGTGCATCGTCGGTGACCTACCTTTGTCTACATGCTGTCGCGTATGGTAATCAGTATTACAATTAGTCAGTGGCTATAACAGGGTGTCTACCAACCGGGAAAACCGGGAATTCTCAGGGATTTTAAATAGTCTGGAAAAAATCAGGGAAAACTCAGGGAATTTGACAAATTTGTGCTTCTATCAGGGAAAATTAGCTGTAATAAAACACGGTAATGCTGGCTCGAGTAACAGAGCGAGTCGAAAGCGTACAGTTTCCCCGCGCTGTCTCTGATGGCGCCATCTGATGCAGAGAATGCGCTTCGTGCGGATCGCAAGAGAGCTATTCGACCGCTTCGACGACCCCCCGACCCTGCCTCCCCACTCCGCGTACGTTGCGCGCCGCGACAACCGCGATAGCTTTTTGCAGCAGCTACAGGTGAAGGGGGATGCGGTAAGTGTGCTAATCCGCCTCGGCCGCCGGGGGTGCCGGCGTGGCGCATTGCTCCCCCATTCTCTCCGCGCAGTAGCATGCAGTAGCTTCAACACCTGGTGCCATCTACTGCGGTTTCTAGTAAGTTGACACGTGAATTTGGCGTAATAAAAAAAAAAATTTTCCTTCATTTTAAAAGTTAAAAGTTTGCAGTTGTGTTATAAATACGTCTTAAATATCGAATATATACATTGTACCCTGTTTCAAGAGCTGATTTTTAACTGCAAGCCGGCACTATATTTCGCTGCGTAGGAAGACACTGTGCGTGTTTTGGCTCCGTACCTTTCGCTGCGCGCCAAACGAATTTGACGCGGAGTGTACGCAGTGTAGGTGCGGTGGTTGTGATTTCGAACGTGAATCCCAAATCAACTCTCTGCGCTTGTCCTGTGCAACGCGTTGATGTGACAAGTATGACGACTTTTAAGTGCACTTTCGTCCAAGACTGGACGAATCCGGAACACTGCCAGTTTGCAGCCTGGGTTAGGCCCGTTGAAAGTAACACGAACGCGGCCTACTGTGTGCTGTGCAGAAAACAGTTTTCGCTCAGCAACATGGGAAGAAGAGCTTTGACAAGTCACGCGGAAAGTAAGAAGCACCGACTTGCTGCGACCGGAGCCGCAACACCCTCTGTAACTTCGTTTTTCACTACGCCGGCAAGGAAGCCGGCGGCGGCAATTGTGCAAGCCGGGCCAGTGGCGTCAAGTTCTGTGCCGCCATCATTTGCTTCAACTGCAGCTACAGACATCCAACCCGAGCGTGCAGCAAAGGATATCTTTCAGCGTGACATAGAGGTCATAAATGCTGAGGTGATGTGGTGTCTGAACGCTGTTATGACGCACACGTCATACCGTGCTGCCGCGGCATCGGCTTCTCTTTTCCCTTTGATGTTCCCGTCGTCAGCTACAGCCAAGAAAGTGCAGCTTGGCAAAGACAAGGTGGGATATACAGTTGTCTATGGTCTTGCGCCGTTCTTTAAAGAGATCCTCGTGTCGGAAGTGAGCCAAGCCTCGCACCTTGTCGTGGCGTTTGACGAGTCGTTAAGGGGGGACACTGGTCTTAAAACAATTTCTTTTAATTTTCAAGTGAACTCTGTGAAACTTGTCAGTCTTGCTGCTTTTTTCCCACTGATTTCAAATATGCCAGTATTTTTTCAGTTGGTCAATTAGTTCCCAAGATAATTAGAGATAATTAGCCATTTTTGCCCATGCAATTAACAAAACAGTGTTGCTCACAAAACTGTAATCTTTATATTTTCCATTACTATGAACCCTGCTGAATGCAATCTTGGAAACAGTTTTTTGATGCATCGCTTGGAACTAATTTTACAGCTCATTAAACTTCGGTGTTTGAAATGGGCACTGAAAATGGTTCCTTGCCACTGGTGCTACCGAAGTTTAATGAGTCGTAAAATTAGTTCCAAGCGGTGCATCAAAAAACTGTTTCCAAGATTGCATTCAGCAGGGTTCATAGTAATGGAAAATATAAAGATTACAGTTTTGTGAGCAACACTGTTTTGTTAATTGTTGGGGCAAAATGGCTAATTATCTCTAATTATCTTGGTAACTAATTGACCAACTGAAAAAATACTGGCATATTTGAAATCAGTGGGAAAAAAGCAGCAAGACTGACAAGTTTCACAGAGTTTACTTGAAAATAAAAGAAGTTGTTTTAAGACCAGTTGTTTTAAGACAAGCGAAAGTTGCACAAAAGGAGCAAATGGACGTGTTGGTTCGCTTTTGGTCGGAGGCAGAGGAGTGCGTGAAAACGCGCTACCTGACGTCATGCTTTCTTGGTCGCACGCGGGCCGATGAATTGGTGTCCGCATTTAAAAGTGCCACAGATGGACTCTCACGGTCCAAAATTCTTCAGATATCAATGGACGGGCCAAACGTAAACATGAAATTTCTTCGTGAGATCAAGCAAGAACTCTGCGATTCCAGTGACAGCCCCCAGATTCTCGAAGTTGGAAGCTGCGGCCTTCATGTTGTGAATGGTGCGTTCAAAACCGGACACGCGGCAACAGGGTGGCAACTCGTAGAATTTCTCCGGGCTATCTACAATTTGTTCAAATGCGTACCCGCCCGACGTGCTGAATACGCACGCATCACCGAGAGCAACATCTACCCTTTGAAGTTTTGTGCTGTGCGGTGGCTTGAAAACATGCGTGTAATTTCGAGGGCTCTTGAGGTTCTGCCGTATCTAAAGGCCTACGTTGAGTCGTGTCGAAACGAGAACAAGCGACCGACTAGTGTCAGCTACGGCGTGGTCGAAACAGCCATCCGTGACCCCCTGCTGCCTGCGAAGCTAACCTTTATGCTTAGTGTCGCGGAAGAACTCCAGCCGTTCCTGGCTCAGTTCCAGACTGATTCGCCGATGTTTCCATTTCTTGGAACAGCGTTGGAAAATCTTCTGCGATTGTTAATGAGTAGAATAGTAAAGAAAGAAGTAATGATGGCAGCGGACAGCCCACTGAAGTTGGTAAAGGTGGACATGGACCAACCTGCGAACATTCTTGGAACGCCCAAGATTGACCTTGGCTTTGCGACGAGGAATGCACTTCGAAAGGCCCCAAAACTTTCAGATTTGACTGTCCGTGCATTCAGAAAGGACTGCGCCACTTTTGTGAAGAACTGCGCCAAAAAAGATCGTAGAAAGGTCACCATTGAAGTTTAAACTGACGAGGGGATCGTCGTGTCTGGATCCCGCGTGCGCGCTGATTCCCGAGCTTGGGGAAAGGCGTTTAAGTGAGGCACTCGAAGTTTTAACAGAACATCAATGGATGACCGGAGCAGAAGCAGATCGCACTTTGCGGTCCTACAAGCATGTGTGCTCTTTAGCCTCTACGCAGGCAGCGTTGAAATGTTTTGACCGAAGCACGCATCGGCTGGACGCCCTTTGGGCAGGTGTCTGTGGCTCAAACAATGAACTGTTCACTTTCGCCAAGATAATTCTCTCTCTTTCGCACGGAAATGCGTCTGTTGAGCGGGGATTTTCCATCAACAAGGACTGCCTTGTCGAAAATCAGAAGGAACAATCTCTGGTCGCCCAGCGAATTGTCTTCGACGCCGTGTCGTCGGCTGGAGGAGTTGCCAGTGTACCGTTGACGAAGAGGATGCTTCAAATGGTGCGTGGGGCGAACGCGCGATGGAAGGAAGAGCTGGAGAGGACGAGAAAAGAAAGAGCCGATGCATTGAGGAATCAACGGGAAAGGAAACGTGCGGCCACCGCTTTGAAGGAGCTTGAGCTCAAGAAGCAGAAAGTGTTGGCTGATGCCGAGATGAAGGTGTCCCTGATCCAAACCGAAATAAACTCTTTAAAGCAGTGAAATTTTGCTTTTTTTTGCGTTGTTTTTTAATGAAATAAACATTACTTGTTACCATTCAAACTGTATTATGTCTTTTCTTATTTTATAACATGCTTATTAGAGTGTGACAGCATCTGGCGACATGGTGTCGGCCTGCCTTGCCCTAAAACGAAGTTCTGTGTCACTCAGGGAATTTAGCAAAATCACTCAGGGAAAACCTGGAAAACTCAGGGAATTTGAAAATGTCAACTTGGTAGACACCCTGTATAACGAACTAATGGTTATAACGAAAAAAATTCGCGCCTGTTTGACTTCGTTATAACGAGATTTAAGTGTACCACAGTGGTTTGTATGGGTTTCTAATCCCAGTCCTGGAGAATTAGCCAAGCGTGCTACGACTATGAAATTCATTATGATTACAGTAAAACCTCGTTACAAGAGGCACCCAAGGAATCTGGGAAATGTGTCTCTAGTGTATCCAAGGTCTCTTATATGTGATGTTGCTAACATGGCAAACATAGGAAAACTTTATTCAAATGTCTCTTATAACCATATGTCTCTTGTCACACTGTCTCTTGTAACAAGGTTTTACTGTATTTCTGAATAAGTACCCCAGGGCAAGACAGTTTTTTTTCGAAATTTTTCACCAGAAAAAGTTTAGCACAGCACTAAAATTAGCGTTGCTGATCAAACATGCAAACATGATTTTGTTTTGATTTTTTACAAAATCAAGAGGCAAAAATTTTGGAAAAAAACGGGCTTGTCTTGCCCTCAGAAATTTATAAAGGAACAGAATAAAGAAAACAGGATGTAAATCTGGCAACCAAATCTTGAGATATCACTGGGACAAGCACTCACAAAAGGGAAAAAGCTCGTTTTGAGAAAACGGCCTTCAAAGTTTGTGTACACATTTTCAGTTCTGAAAGGACCCCGCAGCATAGCTAGAGATGTCTTTGTGCACTGTTGCATCCGGGAAGGCCGACCAGAGCCGAGCTCCGTCGCCTCCGACATGCGTGTGGTAGCGTGGTTTGAAGCGAGCGGCCAGCCTATGTTGCAGCCGGGAAGTAGTCCAGAAGCCGTAGGCTAACGTAACTGTTTACTTCATAGCGAGAGATGAGCTGAAGCCAAAGAACAATGCTCTGACGGGCGAGGTGTTACAGTACAGGATTCAAGCAGAGTGACAGCATTAATTCACTGCTTGGGGGGGGGTCTTATTTATACCCAAAGCGCCAACGGTCGAAACAAGCATTCCCTCTAGATTGTGCACCCGACACTAACGGCACAGACATACAACGCTCTTTCCAGAGTTCGTGCGCAGTCGGTAGTAGCGGCGCACGCCGAGTCCGAGAGCGGGGAGAGAGGAGGTCTCCGCAACAGCTTCTGCGTCCTTGGGACAAGTCTCCGCGTGTTGCGTCGGCCGCCATCGAAGTTTGATCGCGCCGATAACAAGGCACCTGATCCAGGCCTGTCACAGCTTGAATTGTCGGCCGACAATTGTTTGAATTGTCGGCTGCAAGCGTGAGTCACTGACAAAGGGGGCCTGCTTGAAAGGCGCATCTAGTGGAGGCTTCGCCGACCAGCCGAGGAGTGTTGAAGCAAAGCCCAGCGGCGGGCTGATTCGTAACAGCACTGTCTTCCTCCTCTGTCGCTTTTCCATCTTCTCCTGCTTTTGTTTGCTGGCCTTGTTCATGCGCAGGGCGTCTTTTTCAGCAGCTCACTGGAGGGCTAAATGGCCTGGTGTGATGAGCCCCACAAACGCAGATATTTCTCAAGTGGCCCTTTAGCAGCCCGCATTGCACCTCACCACGGCTTCATGCAGTGCTGTCTCAACAGCAGTCAATGAAGCATGCTGCTCTATGGGCATCAGGGACCAAAGGACTACTTGCATTTGCACTAAGCTTAACTTCCCACCTTCACCTGTATCGATGACAGGTACAGGGTAGGGCTCCATGGCTTGGAACTTCCTCTGGGTCGCTGGCATAGCACCAAGTTCGTTTTGAACAGCAGCACGTTGCCTGTTCGCTGCCTTGACCTCCTCGTGTGTCAGGAAATGTGTCTCCAAGTGAACTGTGCGTGACACGTTCCCGCTTGACGAGGTTGATGCGAGACCGGAGATGGAGTCCGCGTTCGGCGAGGTGGATGCGCTCGAGATGTCGGACACACTCGCAGCATCAAAGTCTTGCACAGACAGGGCAGGAGATGAGTCGTTGGAAGCGCCGATACAATCGTTAGCGATGCTCTGGGTCACCTTCTTGGCCGTGCGAACAAGCTTCATGGAGTGCTTCCGCACACCGAACACGTGTAGCGTCCTGAACTTCACTCTGCACATTGTGTCTGATCACGTACCCGATCTGGCAGGCTACTCCAAACTATTGAAGCGCGTCAGCAATCATAAGGATAGCAAAGAACTAAGTAGAATGAGCGGTCAAGCGAACGAAAAGGTGGTAAACAGTGAGGCAGAACAACAAAGGAGCGGCAAAAAGCAGACAATGGCGCAAGGAATCTGGTGGAGCGGCGCAGGTTGCCAGCCGGGGAGAAGCGCACGTCATCACGCGCAGCAGCAAATAGCATTCGCACGTCGGCTCGCTCGCCCGAGCAGCGCGCGCACGATCCAATCGCAGCTTCGCACGCAGGACACGGGAAACTCGAAAGCGCTGCAAGTCCCCCAATCACAAGCGAATCAAGCCTGGGCCACACCTCAGCCGCTAGCACTAATGGCGGGAAAGGAAAGCGCAAGGATCTACAGACAAAACAACATTAAAATGGTGGCTCTACTGAAAGCGGCAAGGCAGCTGCATTCGTGCGAAGTTGGGGTCCGTTTCGCATTTGCTTGCCTCTCGGAAGATGCCGCGTCTGATTATATATTAGTTTTTTTACATTTTTATGATGAATTAGAAGCTGATAATTTCAGAAAAGGTTGTTTATGACATATACAACCCAAATACATGGTTTTCCAGGAATCGCTTATTTCAAGATTTTTCGTTTTTCAAATTCGCGTCCCCCCTTAATTAAAGAGGCCATGCAGACAAAATACAAGTTTAAGTTTGTTTTATTTGAACGATTAAGTGTTTTATAGTGCCCCAGCACTTTTATGGCAGCAAATGCTTTATTCACTGAGAAATTAATTAATTTAAGCCATAATTTTGATTCTCCCGCTGAATCGTGTATGTCTGCGATTACGCATCCATGACAAATACTGAAGTGAGCGTAATCACGCGAGTATGTGGCTGCAGAGAACAGCGGAACGCCTTGTCATTTCTCCTAGATGGTGCCACCATACTGCTTGGGGCCGCTGTCCACCCTCACTTTGTTTTTGTCTGGATTTGTGGCTGGATAATGTCTGTTACGGTTGATAGTACTTGTTTCCTGAAACATTGGGTATGCTTGATAAACAGAGTCACAGAAGACAACGTCGCCTATGCTAGTTGTCCCGTGTAAGCTCAACGCGCTGGGCGGCTGTGCAGCTGTAACCGGCATAGTGCACGCAGTACGCACTGGTGCTTCTGTACTAACATATGCATTCGTAAGTTCCATTTTCCCCACCATTCTTACTCGTTCTGCAACCTTAAATAGCTCGTTCTGCAACCTTATAACCCGTTTAGTTAGATTTTGCCGCGCACAGGGGTGAGACAGCTGCGCATTTTGCGCACTTTTGATAAAAATTTGCTTTCCTGCGCCAGGCTGCTCCAAAAGCTTGAAAATTGCAAAAATTGCACCAAGCTGCTCCAAAACAGTCTGAGGGCCAAGTATTTTAATGCTCCCGCCAGTTTCAGTGGGGAAAAATGCTTACTGACGGCATAATTTTCCAGCACCCCCAAGGTGATCCTGTTTTTTGTAAAGGTTTAATTGATTGATCATTCAATAAAAAAATTCGCATAAAATTGTCCCCAAGATGGTTTTTTCGAAGGTCACCATGTCGGGTTGCACATGTTACCTATATTCTGTAAGTTTTTTAAAGTTTTCCCATGGAAAACTTAAAATTGCAAAGTCCTGGAGAAAAAATACATGTGTACTCGGGCGACAAACTACTGGTGAAAATTGATAAAAACAGCAATTTTTGGAGCGCCGTATCTCCAGAACGACATTACTGGGCGTCTTGGTGTGGTGAATATTGGAAAACATGGCTGTGGGGCAGAGCAGTTGCTCGTGGTTCAGGCAGAGTGCTCTTCCCCGATTTCTACTGTGGTTTTAGATGCGAATGCATCTCATTCACCCGCCTTGTCCCTGCATCCGGCGTCGGCGTCGTTGGCGTCCGCCCCTCCCCCATTCTCCTCGCTGCGCGAGCTGCGCTCTCCGCCGCTCACCCCCTCTCCTCTCCGATAGCGAACACTCTCTCGCGAGGGGCATTGGATTGGATTGGATTGGCTTGGATTGGATTGGATTAAAGTGGATTGTGTTGCGTCATAGCCGCGGCAGGCGCACTGGTATAGTGCCTGGAATATATTGGCTAGTGTGCGGAGCGCGCGCATTCTCTACGGGAGAGGGTGGCTCCGCCGGCGATGACTGCGCACAGAGGCCGCAAGGGGCGCTGCTCGGCGAGAGGGTGCATGAAAGCCGCCAAGCTCCTCTGTCGCGGCGGCGTATTCGGCAGCCCACGCTTTGGTCGGCGGCGTGTAAGCACTGCCGAAGTTAACAGGTAGTCCTTTTTGAGAAACTGTTCGCCCATCCTTACTGTAAATAAGCTACCAATTGCCTGGCTATTTTGTGATTTCATCCAAAAACCCAAATTTAAGCTCTCTTAAGGCAGTATATGGTATATGCCGACTGAGCGGGAAATTTAATTTGCATGGTTTATTAATAAAATATTCTGAACCTGCGGGGAGCTAAATCTATTAGAAAAAGTGGCGCTTTCAGGAAATGAGATGGATACCGAACATCACAAAAATATTTTAATAATAAAACATAGTTCACTGTTAAACAGGTAACAGATTTACATTTTTGCAGGCACTATATATATTTATAACAGAAAAAGACACATTCCTATTGCATGCGGCTCTTTTCCTCTTAAATGACTAAATAAATACACAAAATTTTCTATACCTTACGCGCGTTTCGACGAAATCCAACCTTGAAATCGGGCATGTGTACGTATTAGCATGCTTTGTTTTTATTCGTGTATTAGGAATAGATAAAAAGTTCTGCAAGTTTCTCCAAGCGTTTCCGTTTCACTTGCTAGTTTGATGATGATATCCTCACCATTGACGCTTTTAAAGGAGTACTGACACGAAATTTTTATGTTACGTTTTTTTCGCTGCTATGCGTGCCTACCAGCCCACTAATCATAGAATGACAGATTAGACGGTCGAGCGCAGCGTAAACATTCATTTACGGCGTCGTTTATTCGTGCCTGTTTCGGTTTCGACAAAAAAACGCCGAGCGGCCGCCATGACAGCATGTATGACATGGCGTCACCATTCTTGCCGTATCGCTGCCTCTCTCGAAGAGCGCGGGAGCGAGCGCACGCGCGCGTCCAGACCGGCCGAGGTCTTCGCCGTCCCCACAGGCCCGGGCAGCATGACGTCAGTCCCAAAACCATGACGTGTACACACGCCCGAGCAGCGCGCGCCAACCACAGCCAGCGCGTCGGCTTCGTCACGGGAGCCCCGACGTCGGCAGTTTGGGGCACGTAGCAGATGATGTCACGTTGGCCCGCTCGGGCTTTCTCGTGCGGGCGAAGATTAAAATGGATTTTAAATATGTTTCGCTGAACGGTTGCTGTTGAAACTTGTTGGGAGATATCTCCTGATAAAAAGGAAGCGTTTTACATAGTTATCTCCGCTTTGAAATTTCGTGTCAGTACTCCTTTAAGAATCTCTGTCCCCACGCTTAGCAGCGACAAATCGCCGAGGCAGCTCTCAGTCACCACTGATCAAAGCGGTTTTTGATCAATTTCAGCTGGCTGAATGACCTTCGCAAGTGAAATTCATTACCGACAAGCACAAAAAAATGTAACAACAACATAAACATCTGGGAATGAACCTTCAAAGTTTTCACGGATTTGAAGTTTCGCCATGTCTGTCACAGAAGAGCAGCCTTCGTTGCTCGCATATGAAATACACTGCCCAAGCTTATCGGAAAATATGTGCCAGCCAGACTCGGACGGATACTTTTTGCAATGTCCATGTCCAGTGCCTGCAGGCTCCTCGAACTGGGGAAAAGCAGTTCCAATCTTTACAGCAAACTGCGAGGATACTTCGGTGTACGACATTTGAACGAAGTTGCTATAATGGTTGAAGTAATGTATTGCTTGCACACACACACACACACACACACACACACACACACACACACACACACGCACGCACGCACGCAACTAGCAAGTGAAGGCGGGCCTGGATTAAACGTTACATCAATGAGAACGCCGCCAGAAGACTTGAGATGTCCTCGAAAAGCTTCCAGCCCGATTGGTTTTATGTTAAGGGCCTGAACAAGGAAAGAGAAGGTCAAAGGCAGCGACAAAAACACCTAAAGTTGCGACGCTGCCAGTAGTGTGAAGTGTGTATAGTTCTCATTTGACTCCTTCCGTGAGTACCTAATTTGTTTGTTCGAGATACCCACACTTTTTTCATATTACCGTTCTTTGCCTTGCAGTTAGTAGTTGAGCGCGTCTCTTTCTGTGTAGAACTATGTATAAGTGTGTATATGTATGCGTAGACAAATATATTTATTTTTGTTTATTTTCCGACGACAGAGAATTCTCTCAATTGTGCTGTAATTCTTTGTTGTTTTTTTTTTTTGCTCACAACATTTCTCATACTCCCTTCCTAATTGCTTTATAATTTTTTTCCTATTCCCATATTTGTAAGAACTATTTGCTCTGTTCGATTCCATGCATAGACAAGAGTGCTGAAATTTACGTTGCTGAGTGTTTAGAGGGCTGAGGACCTCCGTCAGGCCATCTGTGCCTGACGGAGGTTTTTTTTAATGTTCTATTTTCAATTATTGTGTTCAGTGTTCTGTAAATAAAGTACTTCGTTTCATGTCTGCAGTAAATTTATTGCACATTTGCACAGATTTTTGTTTTCATATTTTTTGTCATTTTTATAGTTTCCAGATTGCCTAGATCTAATTCATACACTTGCCAGTGGCCCGACTCATTGAGACAGAGCACTTAACTCTTTCGCTACCGCGCCTATCAAAATCGATCAATTTGATCGATACTTTTGGGAGCGCCTTTTCATAGCGTTCCAGGCGTTTCTCGAACAAGTAAAGCTGTTCGGAGTTAGATCAGAAAATGGCCTTTCAAAATCAGTTTTGTTTTCATTTTTGCAACGGAAACGTGATTTTTGACACACTTTTGAATCACCTGGTTGTGGAAAAGTGGCGTGGTCATCGCGCCTCAAGGCTATCAACGAAGAATGCGTGCAACTCGTAATTACTCTGCACCAGCGCTTGTTTTTTGCTATCAGGGCGTGAATGGGGAACTAGCAAACGATTTTCAATCGTCAGGTTCACGCTCTGACAGTAATAATCCCAGAAATCGGCTGAAAATGTCAAGCAGTGCCTGGTTGCAAAGCTACTTTATGATTTTATGCAGTTTTATTGCCTTTGCGCAAGTTGTCCTAAGTACTCTGGTAGTTCTACTTACCCCAGGACCATTCCGAAACAGTTTACAACAGTTTCGGTTTCGTTTCTTCATCGCGAAATTCATATTTAGCGCAACTACGCAGTTACCCAACTTCAAGGCTACCTGCCATGGCGCCTGAAGCGTCCGCGACTGATCCTCGAACAAAGCACGCCACTCCTCATTTTCCCCCACCCTAACCCAATTTCTGCGATATGAACTTCAGATGCAAGTCAAAAGGTCACACCCAGTCGCCAGATATCTGTTCCGCCGAGGACAGCGCTTCAAACCGGCCTTACACTGCCAGCTGTTCGCCTTCCAGTTTCGTTTTCATGCGAGGGTATATCCGGGTGTCTAATGTTGCTGCTTAGTTGAACTGTCTATTCGGACGGAGTCTCTGATAAGTTTTTGTACTGTTTCATTTGAAAAATGTTAGGTGGCGCTGCAATAGAGGAGGCTCGTTGTGCTGATCTTTTTTAGCGCGCGACTGCTACTCGGCCAAAGATCGCAGGGGACGATTCTAGCTCATCGTACCTCATTTTTGCGAGCAAGGCTACAATTGTGAGTAAGAAGATGATAATAAAGCTCAGCTTTATGTTTTGAGAGATAACTGACCGTGAACGACAACAAACATCAGCCACGGCGTTCCGTTTTCAACTTCATGCATGTTTTTTTCTGCATCGCGTGCTTGTCCCAAATATTGTGCTCGCTGTAAATGCAAAGTCAGCCATTGACAAGATGTTTTTACGTTATGTGGGGGCAAATTGGTGCCTCTGATAACGTCAAACCGCCAGATTTATTCCAAGGAACCACCCAAAATTGCACAGTTTGAATTAGAGGTTGGGCTTCACCGCATGACACGGGCACCGTGCGTGCTAACATTTTTTTTTTATATCTGAAAAACTGTTCCGCGCAAGTCGACATTTTTTTTAGGGTGTGTTTTTGAAATGTTTCCCTGCAAAATGTATATTCTAATTTTTTTCTACTACCGGTGGTTTGATATACACAACTCCTTTTTTATCATTTTTTTCGACAACTTGACAAAACTTTTGATTTTGATATTTTTTTTCACAACTATGATATATGAAAACCTTTAAAAAACTGGTGTTATTGGAAAGGCCGTTAAATAATCTGCATTTTTTGCTCATGCAATTAGTGCCTAAATATTTTTTTAGCAGAAAAAAAAATGTTTTCTTGGACCCCCCAAAATTGGTCAATTTTCTGCGGTAGCGAAAGAATTAAAAAGTGGTGTGAAAAAAAGGCTTTGGCTGAAAAAGCTTGTTTTTTAGGATGCAAAAAGGCAAACAGGTTAAATAGTTGACCTGTTTTGGCATACACCAGCCTCTACATATGCTGCATTGAACACAGTGCTTCAGTTCTTAACATCACACTGAGGTATACCTACTAAGTAGGTTAGTTGAATCACGAGGAAACTTCTGGAATTGGTTAACGTGTAATAAATCGTGGTTTATATTGTTGGTCAGGCCCTTTGTGAAAGATAATTTAAAGTAGCAGATATAACAATGTTTTTAATTTACTGCCTGGTGAAGCACAATAGCTGCTTTGAGATTTCGAACGCCAATATTATTGTCATTACGACAGGAGTTCTGAAATATAATTCATGTTCTGTGTAGTTATTTAATGCCGTAATAGGTGAATTGTAGGTTGTTAATTATGTCTTCGGCAACGACTGTCCTTTGGAGACATTTACAAATATCCATGGATGTTCATTTTAAACAAATCGAAGGTGTCGCTTTAAATGTCGCTGCCATAATGTTTTCTATTTCACCTCAGATATTGCCGCACATGTTATCTTATCTCCTTTGATTGAGAGAGTGTCGCAAACTAACGTCACCAGCCCAGAATAAGCAGCGCAGCGCAGAATCTCAAACGTTGCTTTAGTGTCCGGTTATTTGCTTGACATACTTGCCATTACTATTTTGTTTTCACTTCATCTCTGGCAGAATGCAGGCCATGTGGTAAGGGGTTTCAAACTTCCTGTGATATTTCTGCTCTCAGAAGCAAAGTAAATAAAAAATCGGTTGGGTGGTTACTGACAAGTAAAGTTTTTTTAAGGCGGGAGGAGACGGCGAAGTTTACGCCACACATTTATCTACACTGAGTTTAGCAAAATGCGTGCATTCTAAAAGTACTCGCGTAGTTCTTATATAGCATGGCGTTTTGTAACGAACGCTCCAAACACACGAAAAAAGTAAACGCCCGCTTCGCGCTACTCGGCTAACTTGAAGCTTCCCAGCGCTTGGGGAGCACGCGGAACGCTGCGCGGGCTGGCGCGGACGGCGCGCACATGCACCCTCTCGCACAGCAGCGCCCCAAGCGGGCGCCGCCGCCAGTCATCACGGTCGGGGCCACCTCCGCGCCCGCCCTCAGCACACTAGCCAGTATATTCTAGGCACTGTAGCACTGGCGCCAGCGCGTCCCCTCGCCATTTTGCGCGCTATAAAACGCGGTGCCTGCGCCGCTCCGCTCCATCGTTCCAGCGCCGATCCTCCGCTGTCCAACGCTGCAACGTGAACCCCCATGCGTCGCATCTACACAGGGGTTCCCGCGAAGGGAGGTGGGAGTTTTTTGGTTATGGGGGTGGCTGGGTTTACAATTAGTCGTTTGATCTGTTGAGGGAAGTTGCGTGACTCCAAGAATGGGAATTCATCAAAAACAACGTGGGGCCCGTGAATTTACCGTGTTCTGGCCTCGAGTGCGAGGCACGGTGCGTGCTTGAAGGGAAATTTCGGACTCATTGTGGTGTTGCAATAAAACGCTGAGTTATTGCTGCCTTTGACAGCGAGCTTGCGAGTGGCGGAAATGGGACAATCGACACTGCAGAAATGGCGGCGCAGGCTACATCGCCGCAAAATATTCAAGCAGTGGCTGGTAGCGGGATGGGCTATTGTTGCACGCTAGTAATAATGGTTTATCTATCTGAAGTGAAATTTAATGCCAAGAGGGAGGTGGCTAAACATAACAACATTCTTCAAATTGCGATCGTAGTGAATGCACACCTTGGGTATTGAAATGGGAGGGCTGGTGGGGTGTGAAGATTGTCACCTCGCTTTGCACAATTTTTGCCATGCCTCTACAATTGTGTGTAAAGCCGAGTCTGGGATTGCAAAAATAATAATTTCGGCATTCACATGATAATGAAAATGCCTTACGATTGCTTAGCTTTTCAACTCAATGTTTTCAATGGCACTCCATGCTATCTATGCATAGAGCCTGAGAATTAAAAATGGCTTGTAAAAAGGTAGTGCAGTTCGTGTCTTGTGATACTCTAGTAGAAAAACTTAATTGAAAGGCTGTTTCAGTGTTATGCACGTTCAAAACCCATTAAAAAGTGCACTCCCCCACCCCCTTCCCCCCCTCCCCCCCCTCCCCCCCCCCCCCCCCCCGAGTTGCCAAAAATTTGATTTTTAGGCTCCTAAGGTGACGCGAGAAATGTCATCATTCTGCTCCAAATCAAGGTTCTTCTGTTCCGAAATCGAGAAATCAAGGTTCTTCTGTTCCGAAATCGAGATTTCGCTGCTCCAAAAACTGCTCCCAAATCTGATTCAGCTGTCTCACCACTGCGCACAGCTGCCCATACTACATCATAGGTTCTAGTGCGGGAAATGAGCTATTGGTTAACATAGCTATTCTCTTGTTTCCTAATTATAGAGCTCATTTAAGTGAAGTTTGCATAAAAATGGTGTCAGTGTTATTCTAACGCGGCAATCTTTCGAATGAACCAAACTTGTGTTTTGTCTGTTAAGGGTACTTCTTGTGACCAGAAATGTCAAAAAAAAAAAAAAATACTCTACCAAATAGCAGGCCCAAGATAGCAAGGCTACAGTTTTCCATACTTTGCCCTCACCAGAGTCCTTCAGTGCTTTTATTGGTCATGAAACTACGGCGCCGGTTTCATTAAAGGACAGCTTGCTCCACTGCAGGCGCCACTGCCACTGAGAGGGTCTCCATTTTTGTCCTGTCTCGGCATGTGAATGCATCCACTTATTTGTCATCGCTCAAAAGAAGCTGACTCAAAAACAGAGGTGTGGTCTTTATTTCGTCTTTGTTTTTCCACATTAGCCGTTGCTGCAGGATTTGCATACCGCAAGCGCAGCTTTAGCTTCCTTTGCATTTGTGATTTGAGGGAGCACGGCTGCCGCAGGACGTGATAACACAAACTGGATTGGTCCCCCCCTACACGTGCACACGCACGCACGCGCACACACACACACACACACACACACACACTCTCTCTCTCTCTCTCTCTCTCTGCGTTTGCGACGCCGAAGGCAGTTGCTTTTCAATAAGCACAACGTCCAGGTGGAGACCTCGGCGCTGCGGCTCGCTATTTCCAGATGTACGAAAAGGTCTGTGTCTTGCATGGCATAGGCACACTGCTAGAAACCAGAAAAACCGGCAATACTATGCCGCCTATGAACAAGACTTTCATAACTGCACTTTGCTGAGCGCAACAAATCACGATTCCGAGCGCGCATAGTTTGTGCGAACCCAGAAGCGGCGGATTCGGTCATTGCTGCCAGCAACGTAACAGCGCCACCGGATAGCCCAGTGCTGCTCTTTGAAAACTGTCATGCCAGCAGAGCAGCGATTAAGCATATCAGATAGGGTGGCGGAGTCGGTGCAAACGTGCCCGCAGAACGCCGCTCCTTGGTTCCCATTGGCACTCCTACGTGGCACAGCAATGCAATTCGGCCACCGCTCCCGTGCTCCATTTACTTGTGCGTGGACCTGTGGACCTTTGTTGAAAGATCTTCCTTCAACAAAGGTCATTGACACAACCACAAATGCGTATGCATAACTTTAAAAGCTTGGACATCCGATCACATGCAAAAAGCTTGCATATAGTTTTACATCACTACTATAGTTGTGGCGGCCGGTGCAGACAGTGCATGATGTTTTTCTTCTTTTTGCATGATATTCTTTATTTCCACATTCATAAATTAAATACTACCGTAATTACCCGATTCTAACGCGCACCTTTTTTCCGGAAAAATAGACCGAAAAATCGCATGCGCGTTAGAATCGGATACGAAAACCAAACTGCCGAAACAGCGAAAATTTCGTCCCACCCATCGCCATCTCAAGATGGCGCCAAAGCCTTTAGCAACAATTTTTCAAACGCAAGAAGCATAGGTGCCTAGGCTTTTATATCGGCGTTCACACAAATCGTCAAATCGTTCCACTTGCGCGCTTGATAACAGCAATGGCAGCAGCGGCTCTCACGCGTTCAAAACGAGCGGTCGGCTGAAGCGTGCGCCTCTGGAGAAGCTCGCGGAATGGGTGTGCGAGGCGTGGGCCCTGATCGTTCAGAAGTTCGTTCGTTCAGAAGTGTGGCATCGCGAACACTCTTGACAGCACCGAAGACGAGATGTTGTGGTCAGCGGAAAGCGACGAGGAGTGAGATGAGTGAGATTACTTCGGGAAATAAATCGCCCATTTCTCTCGCATTCGTTTGTCTGGTTTGTCTGGGTCACAAAGTTCCGTGCGCGTTACAATCGGAGGTGCAAGTTTTTTAGTTTTTTTTGCCAGGAAAATTGGGTGCGCGTTAGAATCAGGGGCGCGTTAGAATCGGGTAAGTACGGTACTTTATTGTATGGAGGCATGTGA
Source organism: Haemaphysalis longicornis (assembly GCF_048455015.1). Classification (NCBI taxonomy): domain Eukaryota; kingdom Metazoa; phylum Arthropoda; class Arachnida; order Ixodida; family Ixodidae; genus Haemaphysalis; species Haemaphysalis longicornis. Next base: position 226,061,534 of record NW_027526203.1, on the reverse strand, counting down.
CAATTATGTTTATTTAAGTTTGTCTATGGAATCAAGGCATGAACAGAAATTTTATAAATTTACTTGAATGCTCTTTCAAGGCTTGAACACGTTTGAATACTTGTGTACGATAGATGGACTCCAATGCTTTTGTGACAAATATGTTTCTCTATTGCCGGAGAGGTGCAGACAGTTTACGACAGAACAGCACTGCTGCTGCTCATGGCAGGGGGGCTCTCCATTGCTAAGCAATGCGTGGGCTCAGGTTAAATTCCTGTCATCGTGGTGCAGGGGCAAGGCACTCCCTATTCCAAGCACCAACAGCAGTCCTCACAAGAATGTGCACACGTTTCAGCTGCGCCTGTTGAAAGGGGGTTCCTCTGTGAGAGAGTGCATGCGGGAGACCAACAAGGGTCAGTCTTTAGGCGTCGAGTCACATGCTATCGCAGGAACAGCATACCATGCACGGTGGGATCGGAAGCCAGCACGCACATGACCACACCACTGGCCACCGTGGCCGTTGGTGCAAAATAAAGTGAATGTGACCTGCCGGGCAGTCTCGTGAGCCAGTTGCAAGGTTTTGCTACTGGTTGTGCGGTTCCTGTCGAAATGCACGGAAGAATGCGTTTCACCTGTCCCCCCACAACCTCCACATACAAGCTCGTGGCCTGAGCAATATTCCCTCCCAAGAAACAGGTCCGGCCACTGACTCCTGACCAGTTGGTTTTCCAATCGAGCCACTGCACCGGCCAGGGGGCTGTACTGTGGGCAGGCACAATGAGGGTGGGTACGCAACAGTAGGCAAGGCCCCTGCCTTTAAATTACCATATTTGCCCGATTGTAACACACTATTTTTCCAGAAAATGCGTCTCAAAATTGCATGCGCTTTAGAATTGAGCACCTGGCAAAACAGGGCTAGTCATGGCTTATCATTATCCACGTAGCAAAGCAACCATAATTCCATATTTGGGCGAGCAAAGAGCCCGATTGCGAGGTTCGTGGCAATGCTACAATAACAAAAAAGATCCAGCCAAGGTTTATCTCTGTGCACAGAACGAAGGCACCTACTGCGTGCAAGGTATTGCACATCACAACAGCACACGCGAGCACAAAATAGGTGCACATGCACATATTCTTCTGGTGGGGGGATGGGTGTGTTGCCTGCGAGGCACTAATGCCCAGGGTTCGCACAGGTCCTTGAAAACCTTGAAAACCCTTGAATTTAGAAGTGTCAATTTCAAGGCCTGGAAAGTCCTGGAATTTTTAAATGGTCCTTGAAAACCCTTGATTTTTCCTGAGAGAATCAATGGCCCCGTCTTTTTACAAGAATTTTAGGTGATAGCAAATGTGAAGAAACATTGTAACAATCAAGTTTCAGGTGGATTTTCATTATTACAAGGCAACATTGGGAGCAGGCACTTGTAAATCCAATCCATATCACGACACAATCCAGTGAAAGCCAGTTTCGGTTCTCTATCTTGTATCTTCCATCTAGTCTGTGGACGCTTGCTCATTGCATGTTTGCTGTGCCTCATACGCTCCATCTACGTTTGCTTTTACGTGAAAATGGTGGACGTGTGCATAGTTCATCCTGCCTTGAAGCAACACTTGCTCAATTTAATTTCAGCTGATACTCTTGCTGACAAAGCAGGAGATGCAGGCAACATTAACTAAGTTTAGAAATCAAACAGCCTCAGCAAAACACAAAGAAAAAAAGAAAAACCTCTAAATGCCAGCCATGAAGAAAAAAAATAAAGCTGGGGGAGCATATACAAACCCGTTAGCACCTATCTAAATGTGCACGAATGTGCTTAGGTATCATGCAATAAAAAACTTTTGCGTTTTGTTGGAAAAGTTAAAAATAATCCCAGATAAAACATTAGATGGGGACCTTGAAAATGTGTTTTCTGGTCCTTGAAAGTCTTTGAAAACCCTTGAATTCTTGCTTTTGAAGCATGTACGAACACTGAATGCCCCAAGCAGCCGGTGTGAGGCCACGGGGCCTTGTGAGTGCTATGCATTGAGGAATATGAAGAAACACTAGTAGGCAGCAAGCGCCCCTTTCTAGGTAGCAAACCCAAGGTAAGAGAGCCAACATTTTTCTGCACTTTGCCCTGAAAAAGGAGCAGGTGCAGCTCATCACAGTTTTTTCAGAAGTGACTACTTTGGAGTTCATTAATGCAACCACTTTTGTGCAGCTAATATATTGGGAGAAAAGGCTTGCTTTCTGCGCGGTTTCTAATTTAGAGTTGCTTTTCCAGGTTTTTGAGCTACTGAAACTACCGAGCTATTGAAACTATTGAAGTGTATGGGCAGTAATTTTTGTCTACATTTTAATAGGTTTCTGAGCGGTCGCAAGTTTGACCAAGAAACCTGGCGATAAAAGAGCTGAAAATGTACCTTGCAGTGCGCTCTTTTCTACAAAGGACTGCTGCTCTATGACAGCCTGTCGCTAAACATTGTTAAAAATATTTTTCTGTGTTTTTGTGACCAGAGTTTGTAAAGGCAGTGCCCATAGGTGGCTGGTCATGGGCTATGTTGTGACTGGAGGGTGATGACCGCTGTCCTAATACAATAATAAATTCAGTTCTTGCACGTGACAGTAGCCAGTCTTGTGAAGAGACGTTTTGCCCTTCCTTTTTCATTTTCCTGGTCCCCAAAATCAGCTGCCTAATAGAATCGAGGGCACACTAGATTCGATTAAACAGAGTATTCAGCGCCATGAGGGCAGGGGCTTTTTCTGAAGCCCGCAGCTTGGCAGGTATGCAGCTGGCTTGCTTCCTTGCAGGCCGAATACAGGGATGGGCTTTTCTTTTCGGCCATGTGCCAAGATGGAGCATTAAAACAAATGTCCAATGTGTGTCGGGATGCTGTGGTGCTGCAGTGCTTTGCTGTGCACACTTTCAGGGAGTACCTGCGGAGCGGCCACTGCCTTTCAGTGGTCAACCTGCACAGGGAGCCCTACGTGACCAGCGCCAATCTATGCCAACTGCTGGGCTGGCCCTTGGACACCCTTGTGCAGGAGGTAAGGCACACTTGTGCCTGCTTGCTAGCACAAGAAGTGTGACCGCTTCATCTTGTCTGCCCGTTTCAGCTGCAGGATCGGCATTCAACGATTGGCGGGGCGACCCTGAAACGGGACAACTGTTTGCGCTTATTCTACCAAATGGCTGGGTAAGACCACGCATTTGTTTGGCTAGCTGCGTGGCCACCTTTCTAAACCCCCCTTTGTTTCCTTCCCACCAGCTATGATGTTCCGGGGGTGACAGGCCCCATCTGGCTGGCCAAAGAGGTCACCCTGTTCCGACTGAAAGAGTAAGGCTCCGCTATCTGCTGTTATGCACGTGTTTCTGGCTGTTGCACTGCTGTGTGGTCATCCAGAGAAGACACCTTGAGTGATTCACACAGGGTGGTACTCGTGCTCCAAATGCACCATCTTGATACAAGCACAAATCCCTGTGCTAAGCACAGAAAATGAACCGAGCTAGAACGGCAGTGGCCACGAACAGCAAGTCCTCGTAAAAAGAGGGCAGCTGTGTTCACATTCCGCACGAATCCGCTAGAACACCTAGAATTATCTTGTTTGTGCCATAAGTCAAGTTAAGGCCACCCACATGGGTATGTGATTTACAACCTATGTGCGCATCACCGCACGTTGCAGGGGTGAGACAGCTGCGCATACTGTGCAGTTCTGATACATTTTCATTGGGCCTCTTCGATTTTCCACTTCTGGCTCCCCGCGGGCTGCCCGCGGGCTGCCAGAGGCGAGAGCCGGTCGTTCGTTTTTCTCGGGGAGCGCGACGTCACTTCCGGCGCATGCCAGATTGTCTTCGATTTTCTCGGGTCGAGCAATCTGGGGCTCCCCGCGGGCCGCCAGAACCGCCAGGGCGTTTTCGGTCTGGAAGCCAGCGGGCCCCAATCTGTAAGCTAGCAGACGACGTTTGCTAGCAGACGACAAAGGACTCGTGCGGTGCGGCCAGTTTCAACATACCATTGCGGTGTTTTTCGTCCTTTCGTGTTTTAAAGCTTAAAGTTTCTGTAATTGATGTGAAACTTAACTTTAGTGCGAAACCTTTCACTTTATTAAAACTTTTGTTTGCGACGCAGCTGTTTTTTTTTTTTTTTTTTTTCACGCGAGATGACAGACAATTCGCTCACGTCGAACTTGTCTGCTAACATGTACATCGTACACTGTGTGCCGATGTAAGATAGGGCAATCAACACCGTCTTCTCGGCCGTAATTCTGGGCTGCCCTCGCAGTCCTTCGGGGTAGAATTCAGACTGCTGGAATTCCGTGACAAGGGCTGCCACGGTGTGCCGCGACAAACGAAAAAGTTTCGTGAACTCGAAGTTCACGTACGTCTGCACGACGCTCTCAACGTACAGCGGTACCCTATGCCGTTGTTCCCGTTCAATCATCGCGAGAACGACGCACATAAGGAAAAGGTCGGTTTCGCCGTCATTCTCGCTTTCATCTTCACGAAAACGCCAGTCCGGACAGAGCGCTTCGACGAGACCGGCGAGAGCGCTTCTTTGGTTAACCGCCATTTCTGAACAGACGCTGCAGCAGACGACAGAAAGTTTCTCTGCGCGGCGCCCGGTCCTCGATTATCCGGTTTCCGGTGTACACCGAGGCGTTTGAGCGACGTCACCATGACGCAACTTCCTGCCAGAGCGCCAACCTTCTGGCAGCCAGCGGGCTACCCGGACGCCGTAAATCGAAGAGGCCCATTGTTCTACGCCATGCTGCTCCATAAGCATGAAAATTGCAGCAAAGTGCTTCAAAACAGCCGGAAAAGCAGGGATTTCGACGGTCACTTTAGTTTCGGTGGGGAAAAAAGCGAAGTTGGCGACATGGTTTTCTAAGCAGCCTAAGTAGTGCTTTTCTTTTAGGGAGGAGGAGGAGGAGGAGGGGGGGGGGGGGGGGGGGGGGAGAGTGTGATGAGATTTTGGTATCGCTAGGTCAGCTGAAACTTCATCTTCTGCCTTCCAGTCACCTCTGCTATTGTAGCTTACTTGCAAACACACAAAGGACAGAAAAGAAAAGACTGAAGCAAAGCAAATGACAGCTTCTAAAACGTGTCTGACTCTTCAGCTGAGTTTGAAGGTTTGAAGGTTTATTGAAAAAATATAGTTGTTACATTGAAATACAATAATGGATACATACAGAAGGAGGTCCCAGAGTGAAAGCGTCGCTATGGCAACAAAAAGCATGGCCCCTGAGCGAAGCGGCTGCTGCGTCTACTATCAAGCTCTCAGTGCGCTTCGCCGACCTTTTCCCTGGTCGAGGTTACGCAAACAGTTCAATTTCCATTTAGTCATTTTATCTTTTGTGCACAGTACTTAACAGTGACGCTAATGCGAGTATAGTGCTTGAGAACTTGAGGTCGCGGGTTCGATTCCTGGCCGCGGCTGCCGCTTTTCTGATGGAGGCGAAAAGCGAAAACGCCCATGTGTACGAGATTTTGGCGCACGTTAAAGATCCCCACGTGGTTAAAATTAATCCGGAGCCCTCCACTACGACGCGCCTCATCGCCTGAGTTGCGTCGGCGCGTTAAACCCTACAATCAATCAATCTGCTTGAGAACGTGTGCCAGATAACGGAAGTTGCACAGCTTGAAGCACTGAGTCCATTGAAAACTAGACGTTGTGGCAACGACTTCACCGCGGCTCGTACTTGAGTGTGAAATGAAATGAGGACTCATTGCGATTTTATAAAACATTCTGATCAACAGCGTGCTGTGTTCAACAGTGAGCTCATGATCCTCTCGAATCGAACGATCGACACACCAGGAGTTGCGGCGTGCGCTGCATCGCCATCACGTGTTCAGACATGCGCTCCTGATAGCAGGACAGGTTATGCAAGGAATAATAATTGATGTATGTGAACAGGGTGTCTAGCGACCGGGAAAACCGGGAGAAGTCAGGGAATTTTGAGCCACTGGGAAAAGTCAGGAAATTGTCAGGGAATTTTTCAATCAAGTAGTACCAGTCAGGGAAAACCACTTCGGGGCCTGCCCACACAGTTTTAGAATAGGGTAAACCAGTGTTGGAGGCCCCCAAGAAAAGTTACCGAACGCAATTCGTTCGCGCGTGACGAAAGCGTGAACCGCATGAAACGTTTTCTGGTTTTCTGCAAGCGAAAACGCGCCGCGCATGCTGACGCCGCTGCGGAAACCACCCGCACGGTGAGTGCCGAGCGGCAGGCGCCGGCAACATGGCGGCGGTACCGGCCGCGGAGTAGTGCTTTAGCTCCAACGACCACTTCTAAGCGCTCTTTAAAATGCTACTCAAGGCACAAACACACTCACTTGTGCAGGAAAGGAGCCACTGCAGGCACGAAATTGTCGACGCGGCCGTGAAAATACCGCACATGAATCGCGTGCAGAAACTCGCCGTGCGGTTCACGCAGCTCGCAGCTGAGTTTCTCTCCCACTTGCGCAGAAGGACGATGTGGGTGGTGCCCAAATCGCACGCACAGCGCGGTTTTTTTTTTTTTTTCAGCGAATCTTAAAAGGCAGCGCTTTTTGGGAGCTAATTCTTATGACATCAGGAGCCAGAATTGCATACAATTTTAAAAGGCAGCGCTTTTTGGGAACTAGTCTTGAAAGAACTTCTTTCTTGTGACATCAGGAGCCAGAATTGCATAATGAAAAAGGAACATGACATAGTTTAGTGTGAACCGCATGGGGCGTTTTCTGCTCGCGAAAACGCGCCGCGCACGTCACAGGCGTGCTGACGCTGACGCGGAACCACCCGCACGCTGCGCGCGGTGCTGCCGGCGGCGGCGGCTTCGAGCGCAAAGTGGTGACGGGAGCTCGAGCAACGGCTTCTAAGCGCTCTCTAAAATGCCGCACAAGGCATGCACGAAGTTGCTTGTGAGGTAAAGAAGCTTATAATGTGGGCGAAAACGGTACTATAACACATCATGCGCGCCGCTAGTGAAAGCGCCCATGCAATACCTGCCGGGGTAGTAAGCCTAAACATCTCTGGCGGAGCCAGCCGGCTGTCTCGAGAGCTTCGAAACTGCCGCCATGAGGCGCGCGGCTCCCTATTGGCGCAAGTCGTCAGGCTCCTCCCACTGCCGCGCGCGATGCGTTCTGAGCGAGGCAGAAGCTGCCGCGCGCGCGAATCGTCGACACGGGCGTCAAAAAATCGCACGCGCAACGCCGACGCGCCCGAATTGCGTGCAAAAACGCACCATGCGGTTCACGTGGCATGTCGAGCCAGGACAATCACGAAAAAAAGCAAAAGTGCTCGCTGAAGCGCAACTTGAAGCTTCTATCCTGCAAGATGAAATAAACTCTCTGAAGACGTAACTGAACAGAAGCAAACCTCAAAATGAACAAACAAACTGAAGTTAATCCAAGTGCACTTTGAGAATTAGGGCACTTGCTACAAATGTGTTTTTCCCGATGATAGAATGTGTTTTCTCTACTCTTTTTATGTGCTTCACGGACCATTTCCACAGAATAGCGCCTGTTGTATATATAAGTCAGGGAATTTCGTCTAAAATGGTCATGGAAAACATGGAAAAGTCAGGGAAATTCAATTAGGCAATTTGCTAGACACCCTGGTGAAATGAAATTTATTGCCGAAAGCAACATGGCTAAGTATAGCAGCATTATTCAGATTACGGTCAGGGTGAACATGCGCCTCGGGGATTGAAATGGTGCAACGACCACGACCTCGCTTTGTGCAACTTTTTCCATGACACTCGTTCGTGCAGTGCAGTCAGGGATTGTAAAAAATGATATTTGCATTCAAAATTTAAGAAAAAAAACACCTAACGGTTGCAGTGTTTTTCAATTTTAAATTGTTTACTGCATTTTACATTGTCTACGCCTACAGCTAGGGTACAATTTGAGAAGTTTGCAGGAAGGTAGTGAAGTTCGTACCTTGTGATACTCTAGTAAAAAATTAGTGCCCTTTCACTCTGTGAAGGAGGATTGCCTGCAAAGCTAGACGCAGTCCACGGAGTCCACGAAACAAACACGTTTGTCGTAATTTGCGATGGAGTATACTTCCTAGCCAATTAGCTGAACGAACCTCTGAAAGAACCTCTGAAAGATACAAGCTTTGTTCTTGCAGACAAACATGGAGCTGCCTGTGTCCCTCCTGCGTCGTAAGCATCTTACTGTTTCTGTAACACACAAACCCAATCCGCTCTACCACTAAGGACTTCGGACAGGTCCCATTGGGCTATTTAGCGTCCTCGTTTAAACCTCGCACCGGCTCAACGGAGATGCCATCCATCAGTGCAGGCATGAAACCTATAGCTGCGCGTGCACGCCCCCTCCTCCCTCCCACTATTCTCCACTACAAACCGTGCACGCATACGGCAACTGGTCATGTGCGCGTGTTTAGAAGTGGCAGGCGCGGTCGAAAATATACCCTGAAAGCCCACTGAAGATGTGATGTGAGCTTATGCCGGCATTCCAAGCGGGCAAGTTGCTGTTCATCCGGGAGGGATTCGCCGCTGCTCGACAAGCTGAACTAGAGGCGGTAACGGCGGCACCAGCAGCTTTCCGTTGCTTTTCCACCCGTTCACGCTTGTGTTTGGGCCAACTCTTCAGTTCTTGCTCTTCTTCCTCCAAACGAACGGCATGCATCCAACCCATAACGATTCAAAATCTGGAAGCCTTTGAGCTCTATTCTCGTGTTCAAACATGTGGCTGTCTGTTTCCCTTCCTCCTCGCATGCATCTTACTGTGTGTGTAAGATGTCTGTGTAACACATCAACCCACACCCAAACCACTCGATTGAGGAGGACAGTCGACTAACCGCATTGAGCCATGTAATTTTTACATCTAAATCTCCCACCAGCACAAGCGGCATGAAGCTTAGCTGTGCGTGCATGCCCCCCTTTTTTTTCACCCACAAACCGTGCACGCTTAAACCGGCAACTGGTGATGGTGCATACTTAGGCGTGAAAGACACCAGCGAAAGTGTCGCTCAGAAGGCCTCCCAAGCTGAAAAAGAACTATGGGCTGATGCGGGCATTCCAACTGGGCAAGTTTCCCTTCAACCAGGAGGTATTCGCAGCTACTTGGTGAAGTGGAATTTGAGCGGAAACGGCAACGGTGGGTTTCAATCGTTCTAGGGGGCAGCCCTTTGGCAGCCGTTACCTGGGCTTTGTGGCAGCGGCGTCTGTTTATGTCCGCATTACCGAGTGAGCGAACGCAGCCGCGTCGAAAGAAAGAAAAGGGAGAGGAGCGTCTAGCGAAGGGTGAGGTGTAGTAGGACACATGTGGCTACGGCGCCATCTTCCTCACACGTCTCATGCGTCGCCACCAAGGAGCGCCCTCCCCCTGACACTTTCCCAAGACGCTGTTCCATTCTTCACTAATCCAAACCACGTGACATTTCAGCGAAAGGTTCAAACACAATTTGCAACAATATGCTCGCTGCTCCCTTGTGCAGGGCTAATCGGAACCACGTGACATTTGCGCGGGAGGTTCAAACATGATTGGCAACAAGCTGGCCAGCGGCGTGCTGCTAGGTAGCAGCAGAGTAGTGCACGCCGCCGTGCGTTTGCTGATCACGCGAACACTTCCTGAGACACAGTACAAATGTGCCGTGACTGAGAAGAGTGCAGCTGGTGCTGCGCACAAATTTCTTATTAGGGAGTATAGTAATTGTCAGGACATTTCTTAAGCCCACCCGTGCTTCTGTTTATTTTTTGCAATCATCTGATAACCGCACTACCGCCGTTAGCTGCCGACTGCACAACTTGCCAAAGGGGCATCGGTGGAGGCAAGGAAAAAAATAGTTGTAAAAGAGGTGTCAGTGGTGGTGAGGAGCCCCGGAGCGGCGCCGAGTAAATCGGTGACACCGGAATGAAAACTGGGGAGAGTTAGACATATAGTGCTTTGCAGTAAAACACTTTCTCTATATGTTATTTCAGTGTTATGTGTATTTCAAACTGATTCAGGAGGGTACTTCTCCTCCAAAGTTGCTACAAATCTGATCATTAAGGAGCCATGAAGACAAAATAAAAGTTTGTTTTATTCAAAAGATTTCGTGTTTTATAGTGTCCCCAGTGCTTTTCCCGGTGCAAACGATGCTTTATTCGCTGAGAAATAATCAATTTAAGTTAAAATTTTGAATTTCCCGCTAAATCTTGTGTTTTCGTGGTCTGCAATGACATCACAGGAACCGACCGCTCTAGCCCGACCGCATGGCCGGGCTGGAGCGGCGGCGTTCGCCCGTTTGTTTATGTTACTGAACCTAGATGGCATCACCATACCGGGGCCAAGCCGTTTTGTGCCTTTGGTTTGTTTTTGACCATATTTAAACTTGGCTTGTTTTTGTTCTTGGAGAAAATAATCATTTCGTGAAACATAGTGCTCGCTTGACCAATATGGTCACGTAAGACACAGTTACTTGCGTCAATCGGCCAGTGTTGTCTGAAACAACCCCAATGCCCCTCAGTGCTGTGCAGCTAAACCAAGCATAGTGCGCGGAGTACCAACAGTAGTACGCATCAGTACTGCTATGTTTACATGTGCTTACGTAACTTCCATTGTTTGTTTTACCATTCTTGTTGCTTTAAAAAGAATGTGCCATGAATTTAAGCACGAATAGCTCGTTATGCAACCTTATAAGCTCTGCCTAATTTGCGTTTGCTTTTGCCGGCCTTCGCCAATCGCAGAGCAGGCTGGTATGACATCATAGATTCTGTTGCATGAAATGAGCGAGTGGGTCGCATGGCCATTCTCTTTTTTTTTCTAATTATATAGCTTATTTGAGCGAAGTTTAAGTTAAGAGGGGTGTCAGTATGATTGTACCAAGGTAATCTTTTGAATGAACAAAACTTGTGTTTACTCTTCATGGCTCCTTTAAGCTCCTAAGGTGACGTAATAAATGTGAACTGCTCCAAATCACAGTTCTGCTCCAAAATCAAAATTTCAGTGCTCCATAAGATGCTCCCAAATCTGTTTGGGCTGTCTCACCCGTGACCTTGGCGTATGCGTCTATAGAAGTGCACACTGTTGTGCACTTACGCCATCAATAGTGGCCGTCACTGCATAAGCCACTGTAGGGCTTAGGCCTCATGCCGCTGGACCACCGAAGCTTGCCTTTACCATGTCTGACCACTAAATCCATCTGAGCAAAAAACTTGAATTTCGATTTGACAAACCATTTTCAACCTGGGAAGAAACGATAGAGAATACACTGCATCTTGCTCTTCCTGCCTATTCAACTGCAGTTTTCAATCACTGGCATTTTTACATTAACGTATTCCCTAGCTCACCCTTTGAGGGGCAATTTAGTAATGGTGATTGTCTCCCCCTGTTAGTGCTTGTCACATTTTGTTCACTCATATCAATCACCCGTGGATGTTGTTGTCCTCTCCCCTCCACGTTGAGTGTTACACTGTATGAAGGGCAGTGTTACGCTCAATGGGATGAAAACTGCTCTCCCCTTCCCCTCGCTTTCTCGTAAGCCGCACAGTTGACTCGCTTTCTGAGGGGTGGACGGGATGCGAGGCGCATTGCGACGCGGTCGACGCAGAGAGCTGGCGACAGCTCGCATTTTCGGTGCCCATTGTAACCGGATTTAATCGTTATACCCGATATCGCGGCTTGAGGCATTGTAATAAATAGTTTATTTTACCATAGAATGCATACAAAAGGGGACGGTGCCATAGTTTATTGTTATAACTGATATATTGCCATAAACGGTATCGTTATAAGTGGACTGTCAACGTTGTAATGTCATATTGCATTTTCATGAACCTGTTCTTATTCAAGTTACAGGTATCACATGGTTTGAAAGTACTCCTGCTCATTTGAAATTCCTGTAAAAAAACTTTCTCCGAGGCTGTTGCCACTGTTATTATATCTCCCAAGCTGCTTTTTTTTTTTTTTTTTTATCGCCGAGTTGCTTCAAATTTGATTTTTTTTTTTTTTTAGTCGCTACATGTTGTGTTGAGTGCCATAAAGTCAAGATTTCTCTGCTCTAAAAACTGTCCCAAATCCAATTTTAGCTGTCCTGAAACAGGATTCATGTGTATTCTCTGTTGGGTTCAGATTGCGCGGCCAGGTATTCAATTCCACTGAACCTTGGGTTCACTTGCTCCAAAATGCAATTCTTTCGGCTCCAAAATGCAACTTTACTTACTCCAGAAATTCCTCAAGAATAATATCCAGCCGTCCCACCCCTGAATGAAGGCATGCTGCTCGTGATATGCAATAGCACTGTTTGCTAACTACTTGCAGACCATACTACTGTGTATGTTTCCTAGGTACTTGCAGACCATACTACTGTGTAGACCATTTATAACGTAACTGCTTATATTGCGGGACCGGATATAATGCGGGTCTTCCTGGCCACCGGTAGACCTCCCATAGAACTCATTGCATAAGCATACTGCTTAAAATGCGGTTGGCCAAAGCACAATACCGTTTATAGTGCAGTTTTTCGGCGGGTCTGCTGATTGACCGGCGCAGCTGGGGCATCGTTTTAGGGTAGCAAAATAAAAAAGAAAGGATGACGGAGGGCACACCCCTTGCTCTCCTCTAACTTCGACCTACAAGGGAAAAAATGGACAGTTCGCTTGTACGTGATAGCCATAACTGTCCTTGCACGACGCACCTCCGAAGATAGCAACCCCCCTCCCTGTCTGCGCGTGACAAGTTATTTCCGTGAACCGCATGGCTCGTTTTTGCACACAACTCGTGCACGGCGGTGTTGCGCGTGCGTTTAATTTTCACGCTTACGGTATGTCAACGGCTTCTTCATGTGGCAATGGGAGGAGCCTGACGACTTGCACCAATGGGGAGGCGCCCACCTAATGGCGGGAGATCCGAAGCACTCCGAGCAGCCGTTTGGCCGCGCCGGAGGTGTTTAGGCTTATCACCGCGGTATGATTTGATAGGCGCTTTCATAAGCCAAGTGAATGGTATTTTGTATTCCACTTTTCGTGCAGATTATGAGCTCTTTTCTTGGAGCATCTTTGCTTGTGCGCCGTGAGGCATTTCAGCGATCGGTAAAGGCCGATCCACACGGCGGACCAAAACGATTATTTTGACCGCGGTCCGCGCATCACGTGACAGGACGTCACCAGTTCGCGCGGGCCGCCGTTGGTCCGGGCAAGACCGCGGCCCTCGCGGGCCAAATATTCGCCGAGGGTTTACCGTCCGCGGTCTCGATGGCGGACCGCGACATCAATCAGCGTGGTCTGACAGCTCCCGCGCCGCGTGGGCGGAGCCGGGTCCAGTTGCGCCAATAGAGAATGGCGCAGGCAGCGCGGCTGTTTCGAAGCGCTCGAAGGAGCCTGTCAATCACCCCCGCTGGGATAGGCGGCGGGCTAGGCTTACAATCGCGACGCATACTTCATCCGCGCTTTTACTAGCGAGTCCTACGACTCTTACTAGTGCAATGCTAGCCGTCATTATCACTTTGTTTCACGCATGTGGACCTCAATTTGCGGGAAGCGTTCGGTTCCAGCGAGCGGTGACGAGCCGTATGCAGCCCGCATCACCCCGCCGTCGCCGCTCGTAGTGTCGCCTTCGTGCGAACGACGCCGGCAGCTGCGTGAGCGCGCCCGCCCGGCTGGCACGCGGGTGGCTGTTACTGTGGGGATGAAACGTTTCGTGCAGGCTTGTGCGTTACAACATGTTGTCGCGGCCAAACAGCGCCTGTGTTCAACCTTCCAGCTTGCGTGTTCAGACGGTCGGCCATTCCCGGTCCGCTCAGCCGGCCCGCCGTGTGGATGCGCTCTGCTCTGGATTCCGCACGCCACAACTTGGTTCCGCAGTCCCAGCTCTTTTCGACACATCCACTTTTTAACCCAGCACGACCTTTTCGGCGCAAGGTAGTCTTCTTCATCAACGTACAAAGCTAACGCCATAGCGGCCAAACGACGCTTGCGCTCTGTTTACATTTTGACTGCTCCAAAATGCGCGCGGAACCGCGAAACCAAGCGCAAAATACACATAAAACATGTACGGAGCGGGGGCGAGCCGTTCGTATGGGTTCGCGAGTTCGTCTGGTTGGAAGCACTGTGGTGGAGAGTGTTTCTGGGTTGGACCGCTCTGTCGTCTGCTACGGCGGTCCGCCGTGTGGATGCTCTCGGCGCTGCATCGGACCGCGGCGGGCCGTGACGCGGCATCACGTGACCGATCGGACCGCGGACTCGGTCCGTCGTGTGGATCGGCCTTAAGAAGGGGTCGCTGGAGCTGCCTGCACCACTTCACGGCCAGTGCCAATGCCATGTTGCCACCTCTTACCGTGCCGGCGTCGCCGCGTCTGCGGTGTGCACTGCACGTTTTCACGAGAAGAAATCGCTCCATGTGGTTCCCGTTTTAGTACGTTGTGCAGATAAGCCACCGCCCTTTTCCCTTCTGAACATCTGCAGATAGTGAGTCTCGCGAAGCCGAAGATTTCCACCACCAATACGTTGTGCTGATAAGTAGCTGCCTTAGGCATCGTGAACACAAGGTGGGGTAAAAAAAAAAATATCCTGATGGCATTCTTATCACATTGTCCTGCAACGCTGTTCATAGACGCTAATAACTCAGCCGTGGTCTATCAAAACACAAACACAATGAAGTTAAAGTAAGTGCTGTGCATTTGAGTGATGATAAATATAGGATTACTTGAGAGGTAGGTTGGGATGTGGTTGGATTCGCCCATGCTTTAGTTATAGTGCAGTGCCTTTATAGTGCGAATATAGTACGAATAGGTCGAGAGGAACCCCCTGTTGCACAGTCCCTATACGTGGCTTGGACATGATTGCCTCACCACTTTCTGAGCACTGCCTGTCCCAGATGCCAATGCCCAAATGCTGGCTTTTTCACTCAATGGGCCAATAATTGCTTTTGCATTTAAAACTCCCCAGACCAGTGACAGCAGTTTCGTGTTACAATGGAACTCCGATAATGACTTTGAAGGGACCACGCAAAAATGTAGCATAACCGGGGTGCGGGTAAATGCCGGCCTAGTAGACAGGCTCACGCGACAGGTGGTTTAAGAACTGATTTAAATCACTATATTTAGCGCGTTCTCGCATTATTTGCAAACCTATAGCTAAAATCCCATGCTTAAAAAAAAAAAACCTATTTTGTGCCCCCGTCCCCTCTACGGCGTTCGAGCTAGCCCGCCAGCCAAGCACCATGTGCTATGCGACCCTGGTACCGTCCGGTGCTATTTATAGTCCACCAGCCCTGTGCCTTGCGTGCGCGGCATAAGGCCCATGTGGTCGAGCAAATTGATAGGGGAAAAGGCGAGAGTGAAACTGCCAAGGCCAAGTGAAACAAACAAGTACCAGTGGGCTATTAAAGAAAAAAAAGAAAGCAGCATAGAAAGGTGCGGAGCGACAACAGATCAGCAGAGAGCAGAGATAGAGGGAGGGAGAGCGTCGTGAAAGGAAACAACTAGGAACAGGGAAAGTGGGCGGGCGAGGAAAGTGGGTATTCGATCATTGCCGTGGGGTTGCATTGTATGTGTTCACGTTCGTCGCCGGCGGTTGGATGGGAACTTTAAATTCACAGTCCGCCAGCCACATGAAATTTGACTCCTCACAGTTGCCGTACTGCTGCTGTGTGGGGCCGTCGAAAATTTAGCTCCCATTCGCGAGTACCTGCCTGCTTGTTTGCGTCTGTTCAGCAAGTGGTCTGGCCCGCTTGCGGACCTTTGCACATCAAGCAGCATCAAACAAGGTTAACCCTTTCAGCCCTGATTTTTTATTCAAGCAAAGCAATGTATTGTTTTTTGTTTTTGTTTTTTTTTAATTTTAGGGTCCCATAAACCCACGAACAAAAAATAGAGCTGGAAGTGCAAATATTAACAGATTTATTAATGAGGCAATTAATTAGGACATCTGGCAATTAAAAATTTTATTTTGAGCAGAGACATCAGTTTTGTATATTTTCCTAAACCTTATGACTGCATGAACCTACAAACAAAAAATGAACTTTGTAACGCACCTTCTTATGGATTTACAAGCTTGGGAATAAAACTTAGACCACCATTTTTTTTTTTTTTCAGCTGCAATATTGTTATTTCGTGTTGACCAGAGCTGCTGCTTCTTTGTAGCATCCAGCTCCACTAAAATGAAACAACAGTGATATCTATTGCAACAGGCATAATTGAAGAACAATACTTAGAAAACTATCAGTTTTCGTTTTGTTCTCTATGCACTAGAGGAACTTTTAGGTGATGGCGTCAATTGACACCACCAGGGCTGAAACGGTTAAGAATAAAGAAAAGTCGAGACGAGGCGCCGAAGCATTGTTTGCTGGAACCGCAATGATCCGTCGTAAGAAGCGGGTCATAAGTCTGGGGACGTATCAGCGGGGTTCCACTGTATAATTTTTGCTAAAAATCCTGCGTTCCGTAGGATGGTGCAGAGTTGGCATGGCTTTTGGTTTGATCGTTGCAGTGTCATCGACTTACTCGATGTGTTCCAAAACACCGACAATGTGCTGAGAGCCGAAGTGGACCGTGTCCAAGAGGCATTCGACCCGGAAAGCCCATACTGGACAGTAAGTGAGACTGTTCATCCTCCCGTAGATGTGCCGTGCCCAGGCTGCTAAGCAGCCGTCTTTGACATGTCGAAGTTTCCTCCCTTTATGCTGGCCCGCTTCGGAGCGAAGTTACCCCCGCATAGTGAGGAATGAACTGGACAGCACTCAGCTGAAGCACACATTAGTGAAATTCAGCGTGCCGGATGGTAGCTTCTTCTTTTACCCTCAGTTGTCTATGAAGATGCCATAAAGGGGAGAAAACTTCAAGCTGTACGTGTAGATGGGTCGGGCCTTTCATTTACAGGTTTTATAAACTTTTCAAACTTGGGGGAGAGTAGAAAAATCGGGTGCTAAGCAGTATGCATTTTTCTTAACATTAACAAGACATTATGCAGCACTAGTGTTCATCTTTTAAGGGGAGAGGTAAGGGATCGGAGTGAACTTTTTGCTTCCTGGTGGGGGCTAATGAAATTTGACAAGCACACTGGAAGGCATTCCAAATGGTGGAATTTAAAATTTCATGGTGACGTCTCAGTATTTTCTGTCTTGCAATGGTGAACATGTTGGCTGCGCATGGAAGGCCTACTAGGGTATTGAATTGCTGTAAAAAGTAAAAATAGTACCTTTCAGGTGTAGTCAGGAGCTTGTGGTAAGCTGGCAATTTTGTTCACACTTAATATTTTTTTAGAGAACATTATTTTCACCTGTTCCTATTAGGCCACAAGTCACACTATCAAAGTTGCATGTAAAAAATTAACCAGGCCCTAAAAAAAGTAATTTGAAAAAGTTACTCTCTGCAGAACACATCAAGAATTGAAGCAAAACAAATGAGAACAATGAAAAACAAGGAATGATTGAAATGTACGTTTAAGAAGACTGCTCTCAAGGTTTATGGAGCACTCCATAATTTTCAAAACTCACCATCAGCATAGCCTCGCTTTACGATGCTGATGGTGATCGTTAATCCCTTTGCCTTTTAATTTGATGTGTGTGAGGTGCCTTTCTGCAGCAAGAAGGAAATTTGGGCATGTTGGTTTGGAATCATGGTAAACAGTGCAGGAAACGAGACAAGGAGCAGAAAGGCATGGAACGAGCGCTGGTTCACTAGAAGTGAATGTTTTGGATTGCGGAACTGACTCGGGTGGAAGATGCCATAGTTCAAATTGAGATAAAGAAGTGGGCTTGGGCTGGACATGTCACGCGATGACTTGGAAGCCTGTGGATGGCCAGGGTGACGGAGTGGCTACTGAGATACAGGACTCGGGGAAGTAGCCATTGCCTTAGTAGAGGGCAGATATGAGAAAATTTGGGGGTGACCACTGGTTTGGGCAGCGCAGGAGAGGCCTTTGCCCTGCAGAGGGCACAAATAGGCCGCTGATGGTGGTGATGATTCAACTTGAAAAGGGCTTGAGCTGTTCTTGGTGTCCTCCGTTGCCCGTAAAGCCGCCCGTAGCCTCCCGCGAGTAGCGCCCCCGTGTGTGTGGCCCGGAGTTTGAACTGGCAATGTTCCTGCAGGTAGGGCCACCACTGCTGCAGGCTGGCACGTCGGCGGATCCCGGAGCAGGAAGCGGAGGAGCTGGGCCACCTTGAGGACAGGCTCAGGGAGCTCAGCGGCCCAGGTAAGCTGCCGTGTAACAAACTTTTGCCTTTGGTGCCTTCTGAGGCCTGCGTGGCTGCACATATCGACAGTCCACCTTTTGGGGTGTGCTGCCACTTGGGCATTGTGCGAGCTTTTAATGCATCAGCATTAGAGTGCTCGTGCCAACGAACACCCATCTGTCAGTCTCTGTACGGTCGCCTGCATAGAGCCAAAAAGGAGAGGTGGCGGTGCGTTCCAGGATGTGGACCCGAACAGTGGGGCTCTTAAATGTGCAGTTTTGGACTCTCCTCTGATGCTCCGAAAATTTCCCCCGCCATAAGAATAGATCTGAGAACCAAATTCTGGCTTGCTTTTCGGGGACTCCAGGGCAATTTTGGAACTGCTAATTGAAAAGACCCACAGGATTGTCTCGGCCATCGGCAGGTGCTCTTTGCTCCTGGGCTGGTGCGGGCACGTGTTGCACATTCTGATGGTCACATTAGCAGCTGCAGTTGTGTTCTGCTTTCTGCATAGTTGAAAGTAACAATGGGGCACGTGTGAGTGGTACAAGCGATCCTGTGTGAGAGCGTCGACGGAAATGTGTTGAGGCCCTAGACTTGAGCCAAAACGGCCATGCAGATGCAGCACCGTTGTCGTGTTTTGCACGCAACGATACATTTCAAACCTTCAGTCGCTGTCTCTCTCGCCATTCCACATGAAACGGGAATAAGCACAAGGGCCCAAACGGGGGAAAAAAACTACTGCAGTTGCATGAATTTGATTGCCCCCAATCTCTGTGCTGCATCATTGTGCACTGGTCATGCGGATGGTACGGCAAGTTGTGCACACAAAATTCTGAGGTGAACAGTGTCCGAGCAACTAATTCCAAGAGTACTTCGCTCGCGTTAGTAACATTCAGCAAGCGCTTACCGTATTTACACGATTGTAGGTCGACCCTTTTTTTCAAATATGACAATCCAATGTTTGGGGGTCGACTTAGAATCGAAATGGAACCGTTTACCGCTAGTAACGGCAAGAGAAACGAGAAATCGGGGGTGCTACGAGGTGGGGACAGCTTTGCACCCTCTTTCCCATGGTTATGGTCTAAAGCGTGAACCGCATGGGGCGTTTTGTGCTCGCGAAAATGCGCCGCGCTGACACTGCCGCGAATGCCACCCGCGCGCGCTACGCGATCGGCGGCGGCAACATGGCGGCGTCACCAGCCGCGAAGAGGTGCGCGTAGCTTCAGCGACCGCTTCTAACCGCACTTTAAGATATCACTCAAGGCACAAACAAAGGCGTTTGAGCAGGAAAGGAGAAATGTGGTCGAAAACGACACTAGCATCATCCGCGCCGCCACCGTGGTAAGCCTAAACATCTCCGGCGGCGCCAGCCAGCTGTCCCGACTCCCGAGCGCTTTAAAACTGCCGGCATGAAGAGGCCGCCTCCCCAATGGGAGGCGCGCTCTTCGTCAGGCTTCTCCCACTGCCGCGCTCGTCACGCGTAATACTGGTAATACCGAGGTAAAACGTGTATAAGCTGCCGTGCGCGCGCGGAATCGTTGACGCGGGCGTCGCCGCGCACGAATCGCGTGCAAAAACGTGTCAAGAAGCGTTTTATTCGTCTCTAATAAACAAAATGAGTATTAGCAAATCCCTTGATTCAATGCGCGGCGCTAACGTAGCCCAAATCATATCAGATTGTTCAGTACACTTCCGAACGCGATGGTGGGAGGTTAGTCGCTCAAAAGAAATCGCGAGCGGCCGCTTCCGTCAGCCGCCATGTTTGTTTTGGTATCGCGCGGCAGTGGCCGCTGCCGGTTGCTTCGATGGTTGTCATCTCGCAGCGAATGTTTTTTCCCGCTCAACCCACGGCGCATGGTTATTCCGGGTGCCTATACAAAAGCTTTTCTTTTTTAACAAATACCGCGCATACCGCGAGCGCACCACTCTTGTGGAGAGCCGCCGTGTGGGTCGACGGAAAAGCTTCTCTTTGTGATACGATTTTCTAAGCGGCGCTGGCATTTTTTTTTTTTTTTTGAGAGGTGCCATTTTTGGGGGGGTCGACCTACATTCGAGTCGACTTACAATCGTGTAAATACGGTACTTGCTTCCCCCTCCCCCCTCAGTAGCTCGTTAAGGTGGCGTTAAAGGGGAAAAAATTGCTTCACGAAATGCGGTCTGCTGAACATACTTCATTGTTCACTGCTAGCTATTATTAAGGACGCACGAATAGCTTAGTTTGAAGTCTTAGTCTGCCACTTGTCGTGTGAAGTGCAGGTCTGCACCAAGTCAAAACGTTAGCTCGCACCAATACTTGAAAAGCGTGCCTACACGAGGCTGTCTTGGGAATACTCGTGTTCTTCCTGTTGTGTAAGCATCGAGTTTGTACACGAGTAGAGCTCTCTCAACAGCTCTGCTCCCTCCCATAGGCTTGCACGTTCCTTGGCGCTGAGTGAATTGAGGACGAGATGCGGTTCTTTGTGCAGTATAGATCTAAGTGATGCAGTATGCAGATGCAGATGCACTTTCATTGGGTAAATATTGTGCAACGATTGACTGCCAGTGTGATCTGTAGGTTTGTGCGCTACCGCTCTGCGTAAACTTGACAAGTTCAAAGGGTGTGGAATTTGTCCAGACACCCTGGTCACTGTGGCACTTCCCCGTTCCCCTTTGATGGCTGTAGTAGCAGAGGCTGTCGTTTGGCGCAGTAGCATGTGTGCTCTGCCCCTGTGTGCGTTGGGGCAGGCCCTTTGAAACTCTGCGGCCGTGCTTGCCCTGCGGTCTATTCAAGAGCGAGCATTAGTACTTCAGCCTGCTGGCCAAACTCGCACGTGCTTCCATGTGGGGTGGCAAAAAACTCTAAGGGAGCTCTGTCCGAACTGACGAATTGCTGTTGCACAGAAGGGGGCAAACCTCGAGTGAGGGCGTGCATGCAGGCACATGTATGTGTCGGCGGGGGGTGGGGGATCAGGCACCCGGTGGAGTGGCCTCCTCGCTGTGTGTTTCACAGGCCCAGTAGCTAGCTCCTGTGCAGCTGGCCCACACCTGGGGCCGTTTGCCCGTACGCATAAGTTCCCGATTAAGTTCCCGCTTGCGAATAAGACGCCAATAAGTCAAAGTCGGCCGCGGCAAATAAGCCGGTTGCCAGAAAACGCGATGGAAACACTACCTTAACAGAGTGTTTGTATCAGTTTCGGGCAAACGACTTATTACCTAGACAGCGCTAAAGTCGTAGTTGAGAACTTATTCCCACACTTATCGCGTTCGGGCAAACACGCCCTGGGCCCGTTTGCCCGTACGCATAAGTTCCCGATTAAGTTCCCGCTTACGAATAAGACGCCAATAAGTCGAAGTCAGCCACGGAAAATAAGCTGGTTGCCACAAACCCGACGGAAACGCTACCTTAACCGAGCGTTTTTATCACTTTCGGGCAAACGACTTATTACCTAGACAGCGCTAAAGTCGTAGTTGAGAACTTATTCCCACACTTATCGCGTGCGGGCAAACGGGCCCTGGTCTTGTGTCTGATAGTCCCCCCCTGAACACTTTTTGCAGGCAACCCTGGGATACAAGTCTAGTCCCCGAACGCCCCTGCAGGCCGGGAGGCATGCATGAACAGTCAAAGCCGACCACCACAAGTGTTCTTACATGTTTCTTTCTTTCTTTTTTTTTTTTTTTTCCCCATCTTCTCAAAGAGAAGCTACTCCAAGAAAGGAGCATTCTCACTTTTAACTTTTATGTAGTCAGTTTAGTGCATTTTGCATTGTAAAGGTAATGCAATGAACCACCAGTAACCAAAGGAAGTTTGTGATCTGTGGATTTGTTTTATATACTGTTTTAAATAAAGCTTATGTTTTAAATAAAGCTTAAGTTGCTATGAGTTCTTGCTTTCATGAAAGGCTCAGAGCCTGCTTGTTGGACATTTGAGGTGGGAGGGGCTGTGTGTGCTTCTTTACGCAGGCTTCACAGATGTTTGACTGCTTTCATTAAGGGAACACTAAAGAACCCCAGTGCGTACATGGCATCAGTATTTTGCCTTTCTTCCCCTGATGCCATTGGGAATTTTTCCTGGCAGTGTCTTCTAGAAATGAGAAGGTAGGGTTAGAAGACGTTGGAACCCTGCAAACTGCTGCCTCCTGTGTGTCCTTCCGTTTGACTGGAGGTTCTGGGATGAGCTGGCTAAGTGGGCCCAGTTGGTTGCCTGGCTTGCAATGGTGGATGTGAGGAGTGATGAGCTTACTGCACAGAACTACCAAGTGTGCAGGTGGAACAATCTGTGGGGCAGTCCTGTTGAGCCCAGTGCGCTGAAAAAAAAATAGTGCTTTTTCTCTTCTGATAATGCCCATGTGACAAAAAAGTCCTGTAAACTGACTGACTGGGTGCCCAGCACAATAAAGGTCAGCGGAAGCCTTGACCACAGTCTTTGCGATTGCAGAATGATGCCATGTACGTAGAACGCGAGGACCTTTGGAGACGTGCATGTAAGGGCACAGAGGAGAGGAAGCTTGCGTTACACTTGTGGGAAACATTTGCCTCCGCAATGCAGCAGGTCTTTGTGACACCTACTCAGGCACCTGGGCTTCTGAATTTTCAGTCTGGATCCAAATTTGAGGTTGTGTGACCCCTTGGGGGTGGGGGGTGCGGTACAGTGTATTTTGTGGAGCACGCAAACGGGTATGGTACGCACTGCGAATTTGGGGGAGCTTAGTCCTGCCGTTCCCTTTGCCTGGTGCTTTTTATAGGCCCTGTTTAGGTTGGTTCAGAGCGAGTGGTGAGAACTAATCGCATCAGGAGGAGCATGATGAACTATGTCGCACCTATTGTGGACCACTGGGACCTCGTTGAAGTTGGGCATCCGCCGTGGGATGCGGCATTTCGTTCCCAGATCGGTGCTAGCCTACCATTTCTGGTGTACCCCGAGCACCGTCTAGTGCTGGTTTGCTTTGAACACTCCTGCTGCTGATGCTCTGGACAAGGTTGAGGGCTCTGTGAAGGCTTGGACATGCTGGGGAGGCTTCCCGCATGGTCCTGGACATCCACTGACAGGCCAGCATTTCATGGTCGATTCCTGCGCATGCCTGCTGTACAACGACTAAGGCGTCTAGAAGTTCAAGAACCCTCTGTGGCAAATCCTATTGGGAGTTGTGTTTCCCTTCAGGCAATGGCAAAAACCTTGACTACCCTCTAGCTCTGGCTTTGCTCTGATGGTGCCTGTCATGCAGGCAACACTGTGAGACGGGGCGCTGTCAAAACAGCACACGACGAAAGGGCACGCGACAGAAGAGCACCGACATAACAGCACGGCGTCAAAAGGGCACCCGACAAAACAGCACGGCGTCAAAAGCGCACGCGACGGAACAGCACGTTGACAAAACAGCACAGCGACAGAACGGCACGATTTTATGGAACGATTAAATGGGCAAATATTTTGATTTTAACGTGGATAAAAACACTTTAGTGGGCGCAAACTGCTCTCTCTGAGGTTCTCTTCACGTTTCGTTACTCTTTTTCGGGAAAAATACTACGGCTTTAATTATTACAGCATGTGGGATATCTGAAATGAAAGAAGCAAAAGCCAGGGACGACATTTGGTAAAACTTTTGTTCCTTTTTAGGTAGCCCTACAATTTTTATGATAATAATAATATTAATAATAATAATAATAATTTTATTGCGATACTATTGTTCCTAATTGCTTCGTCACTTCTGTACTTCATCTGTACAGCACTCTGAAGCCTGTGTTTCCGGTGTTCCCGCGCCTTAAGATGGAGGGAAAGCCAGGGATGCCTTATCAGTGAACTTTGATCGCCCCCGCCGCGAGCTCGACATATAGGTGGCGACAGCGTCACGCTGCTAGTGTGGATGCTCCGCTGAGCGGCCCGTAAGAATGCACACTATGGGCGCGCTTCGTGCCTTTTTCTTGCCGTATGTGCGCACGACAGGTGCAAACAAGAGTGGTATGCTGTGGTTCGGTTACTCAACGTTCAATGTATAGCATGGAAGCGGCAGTCAGTTTTAATTATTACGCCAAAAAACGCGACGACCCATCGGGAATCTCAGAATGGCCGTAATTGTGACAATAAACTTGTACGCTGTGGCTCGTAGCAAGCTCGATCTTTCCAGGCTATGGCTTTGAGCCTTCAATAGAAGCATAAATAGAAACAAATCAGGAAGCCTCGATCTCTGAAATTCAGTTTACAACGGCAATCTCAATCGCTTTCACTGGTAGCATGACGCATTCTTGCATTTGTGGGATGCTCTGAAATGGTAACACTACTTAACTGCCCCGAAATTCCTTCTAAGAGCTTACGATATTTTTTGTGTGTTCAAAAGGCAACATAAAATTACTGAATTTTGATCAGCGCAGAGATATAAATGTAACCGCTCTAACGGGTCTTTTAAATGAAATTTTAGCGACTCTGAAGGAAGGTTTCATGAATAATGGTTTCGGATCACCTATTTACGGCTTTCGTCGCAAGTGAACTTGCGAATTGAATTGTCAACGCACGCAGTACAATCAACATCTCATGTTTAGCTAGGTTTTCGCAAAGTGACAAGCAGGCTTACAGTGTGCAAACCAAGCTTCTGGGACCTCACAGTGAGCACAAATTTTCTGTGACGGCTGCTCTGTTGAAGATTTGCGTTCTTTTAGAATCTAACAGGTGCCTGCAACAGCGAGATGTGTTTGCATTCTTGCGTATAAGGTCGCTTACGAACCCTAAAGACGGCAATAAATGAAGTTGCGCTGTTGCAGATGTAGTAAAACATTTCCTTTTTATTTATCGTTGCAAATCAGCGTAACGGGTTCCCGGTAACTACTTTGTTTTGTAAACTGAATATCGCCTTTGTCTTGGCATTTAATTCTTGAGGATTGGTAAAAAATTAAATTCTGCTCATTTCATTTTTTTTTCGGGAAGGGGGAGGGGGGGGGGTCCTGCCAACGTTGCAAGAGCAGCGAGAAGATAACGCATGTAACGCGCGCGAAAAGCCAAACTATGGTTATTAGTATTATTTACAATCGAAACTACACTAGGCGTCGTGTTCTGTAGCGGTGAAAAAGCAGTACACGTATTTTCCAAAATGTATAACCCCCCTTTGGTCCGAGATTGTCCAGAAATTGTGGGATGCCTTTTTCAAAATTGTATTGAAAGCAAGCATTGTGGGAAAAAATGAAAAAAAAAACAGAGTCATGGCACACACCCCACACACATGTGGGCAACAACGTGCATTATATATTACGCGTTTTCTCCTCTTTCTTTAAACTTAGGTCTACCTTAAGAGGTTAAGACGTGACCAAATTAGGCATTTGGTTATGCTGAGTGAGACACGTTTCTGGACAAGGTGATTCATGCCGGATTTGAAAATGATATAATATGAAAATGACACACAAAATGCCACATGACTGACGCAAACTCACAACTGCTTAATTTTACCGAAACATTCCCCCTAAATACTCTTGCGCATCCATAGAAACGTATTTTAAATAATACGTAAAATTAGCAACTCGATACAGTTGAATAAATGTTTATTCCTCCTCCTGAGTATAACCAACGACGGTCCAAAAATGGTATTTATTTTAGAAAAGGTACGGGAAGGACACGGTCACACAGACGCTTGCGGGTGTAAAATGCGTGTCCGGTAATGTATGGGCGATAGCGCACGGGTCGTGTGCAGTGTAAATGTTTTTGTTTGTTCCTTCTTTCTATAAGGACACAGCGCAATTTTACAAGGGTGTGGAATTTGCACGCGTATGCACAGGTCTTGTCGCTTCTTACCCGTTTCGCGTACTAAACTTTTATCCTTTAAATAATCGCCAAGCCACCTTCAAAAAGCACCCTTCGACGTTCCCGAAACGGCAGACGACTGCACTCAACAATAAGAAAAGTGCAATGTGTGCAAGCAATGTTTATAACACGTTTCAAACTCAAGCGGTGACCACAACGAAGATGTTTCGTGGAATTAAACCAGCGCATTAACCCGCAACGGCCGCTGATTATTGCGTTTCTAGAGGAAACGAGCACGCAGAGGTTACTATGTCAATGCTTACTTCCAAACGATCACACATATTGGTTGTTTTGTCGTGTGCAGCACGCGCCTTGCGCCGCACGCAACGTGAAAAAGCAGACGACGCGAGGGCGCCGTCCACACTAGGAGCGGTTCGTACCGCCGCCGCCAGGGGCCGACTGTGTTCACGCTCGGGGCGAGCAACTCATTGTACGTCTCCGCGTGCGCATTGTACGCTCTGCGTCCCACAGCAGCCACTGCCCCTTTGTTCGTCTTGGCGGCAACAAAAGCCGACCCAACCCTCGTTTTCGCTGAGGAGAGGGAGCAGGTCGAGGGGAAACGAGAGGGGGCAGTTGCTAACATGCGCATTGAGTGGAGGGATTTTGAACACGAGCCAGTTTATTTTGAGAGCGGGACTTGGAAACAGGCAAAACGCGTTCGGGTTGTTTCGTGGTCCACCCGTTCTTGCATCAATCGTTGCATCAATCGTTGGCTTTTCATTGCACCATGACAAGTGACAGTCTTTGATTCTCGCAATTTCTGGGAAAGTAAAGCCGTCAGAAAGATGCACACGAACATGTTTATGTATTTTAGCGAATGAACTGCATATGTTTCTGCACAAATGCGGTTCCCAACAACAGAGTTTGTTGTTTATGGTGGGTGGCCTGTTTTTATGAGCTCACCTGCTGCCGTCAGCAGTTGTTAGGCTCCCGCAACACGCCGGCAAATTGAACAAAGCATGTTAGCCAGCAGTCTTCTAAGCCTTGCAACAAGATAATAGGCGTCATAGATAATAGCTATATGTCATATTTTCGGGGAAAATCAAAAGTATCGAAGCTGCAAGCTGCAAAAGTATCAAGGTCCAAAACCTTAGTGCCGCTTCGCTTGATTCTAACTGCAGATATCGAAGCATTTGAGATGAAGAGCACAGTATCGCAGCTTAGGTAACGCAATAAACCATTCATCG
Organism: Haemaphysalis longicornis; assembly: GCF_048455015.1. Lineage (NCBI taxonomy): Eukaryota > Metazoa > Arthropoda > Arachnida > Ixodida > Ixodidae > Haemaphysalis > Haemaphysalis longicornis. The sequence goes on along the minus strand of NW_027526203.1, from coordinate 226,034,529 downwards.
GGTAAAGTTCGTTTTTTTTAAATAGCGAGAAATCGGCGAGCGTGATCGCTAGTACAGCTTTATGTTGTCTGATGTTCAGTGGTGCCGGCCCACTCCCATTTTCGATACATCATGTAACCTAAATAATATTGTGCCTGTAAAAGCGCTCACTGCACAGCCTGAATCGTGATACTCGCTTCTCAAGCGTTAATAAACGAAAGGATACAAGCAATAGAAGCACGGGAGAACATACTCGTACGACGACGAATTCACATGCAGCATTTATTTCAAATAATTTCAGCCTTAGCAAATATATTATGTACAGACCGATGCAAATACATTGTGCACAAATACAAACATGTAAAGACAAATAAACTGACCCCCTCCCTGCTTCCCTTATACAGGCGCTCATGCATAGGTGAAGTAGTGGTGGGACATTTTTTTCCTACTTTGAAGTTGGGACATGTTTTCCGGCACCATTTGTTCCGGGACTATCAGTTGCGGGGCCAGTAGCTCCGGGACCATTTGTGCCGGGACCATATCGCCCGCACATCGTGCGTATGGTCTTCTGCTTAGCAGTTACACAGGAAAAAAACAAACACGCCTCAAGTTTAACGTACACTGCGATGACGTACACTGCAAACACCCCACGAGATTAGCGTTGCACATCCTATAGCAGTTTTTTTTCGCAATAAGGCGGGTGTTCGCGAACCACTTCCGTGCGGCCGGAGCCATGCACAGCGGATTGCGTATAACAAGGCTCTTTTTACGCCGCACCAGGCACCCTGAAACAAATTTAACGTTCTCTCGCATTTAGCAACATTTGCCTGCGTTTATCTTTAATAAAGTAATTGTTTCTAGTAGAGCTACGGGCTTTTGGGCCTCTATTGATGCTGGCGCGCATGTGGGTATGAAGGCCGAATCACAGTCTGGTACGCCATGATGATTAAGATGATGATTATGATGATGATGATTAGAAGCCCTCCATCTGTATCGAGACGTCCGTTGCCACCAACCAACTTGCCTGTCTTACTCTACTCATTAAACCTACCCTTTATTACCCTAACGGGTTAGCCCTCCGCCTAACAGTTTTAAACTCGCTTCTCCTATTGGCGTTTTCCGCAGCGCCACCTGTAGGGGCTGGAAAGAGCGGATAGCGTTGAGGCGCTGAGCCAAAGAAAGCGAGTTAGATGCCCGCAATGGTGGTTGCATTTCAAATGAAGGAGAAGAGCGAACACGCCGAAGTGTCGCCGTTTAAATGCACGCGAAGAAGTGTGAAGTCCTTCACTGCGGAGCATCCGATATTCCAAATTTAGCGTTCTGGTTGTGAAGCCTAAAAAAGCTGAGAGAAATGAAAGCTTTTGTGTGCTTCTTTTATTGAGTCCGCACTGCGAATACAAAAAAAAAAACGGCATCAAGGCAAGAAAAGACCTTAACCCGGTACCGAGGCATGCTTTGCAGCGGCCGTGATCTTTCGGCTCCCACAAGAAGATCTTCTCTTGCTGCTGTTTTCTTTTTCTGCTGTTTTATCGAAAGTGTAAAAAAAGAACAAGTGCCAGTTGCAATAGGCATGCCTCAGGTTATCATGAGCCGCTGCAACCCAAATCACCTGGAATATGATGGAAGCGAAAAGCCGAAGTGTAATCCTTAAGCGCTACTATTCTGACGGATAATTTGCTTCTTACTGAAGTCCTACACCACTTAATTCTAATTTATACATGGGGGTTTAATTTGTTTAACAGCACAGAGGAGCTCTTAGTGGGTAAGAAATATTTCCGCAACAATATTGCGCGTCAAAACAGCGTCCGCGAATATGAGCTACTGTGGATCGTGGCTCATTGGTGACCCGGCAGCTCACATTCTTCACTTTAGTGAAAAAGAGCGTCACTATACATCGAAGTTTTCAAAAGAATGGCGTCAATGAGCAAATGAATAATTCAAACAACATTTATAAGAAAAGTAATTAAATAATAGAGGATCCAGGAACAATCCTCAGTAAATTAACACAGAAAAACGTGTTCACGAAATATGCAGATTCATGGCTCTGCGTTAATCTTACCACGAAAAGGGCACAGATGCCGTCTTCATAAAAATAGATCCCTGAATTCATGACCAAAAACCAATCAATACAACGGGATCGAGGAACCACCTTTAATAGGCAATTACTGGAGTAGTCGTTTCATAGAAATAATTGCACATATAACCATGCGTGAAAAAGAAAGTAATACGAACAAAAAAACTCTGTAATTGATATCAACGGCTCACTATGTTGCGTTGTTTCAGCCTATCAAAGGCACACCTAAATCTCTTTCTGCACCGAAATCGCCCTCCACTGGAATATGCGGGTGCCTAAATGTCCATGTACTGATATGTTCCTGCACAGATAGGTCTTGTAAAAATAAGTTCAAATGAATGTGCTTTTCTATTCCTTACTTGCCGCAGAGTTTGGATTCCGTTCCGGCGAGTGCACTATGCCATACTACCTAGCAACGCCACCGCACCCAACTTTTACAGTGCTCATCTCTTGCAGTGTGCTGTTTTGTCGCGTGCTGTTTCGTCGCCGTGCTCTTCTGTCGCGTGCTGTTTTGACGCCGTGCTGTTTTGGCGCCGTGCTGTTCTGTCGTGTGCGGTTTTGTCGCTGTGCGCTCTTGTCGCTGTGCTGTTTTGACGCGTGCCCTTTTGACGCCGCGCTGTTATGTCGGTGCTATTCTGTCGCGTGCTGTTTCGTCGCGTGCTGTTCTGTCGGTATACCCTGTGAGACAACGGGGACTTTTTTACCCTCCAGAAAACGGACAAAGGCCAAGCTACGTACAGGCACCGTTGGAGGAAAAGCGCTCTGGATGTTTATTTATCGCCAGTGATCTCGGAAGTGGCACACACTTGTGCACAGGCTACGAACTGGATTGGCTAGAACCCCACATTTACGAACCCAATATGGCACACTAGGGGACTCCGATTGTTCACGATGCGGTGTTAATAACAACGGGGTACTTGCCATGAGGGACTGCCCTACGAAGATTTACGAAGTATGGACGAGACGTATAGAACGCTTTCCAAGTTGTGAGCAACGCCTATTCTCTGCTCCGAAAACCTTCCCAGAATTTTTTTGATAACTTTCTGTGACCATGTTCTCCTATCTTTCCTTTTTTTCCCCCTTCCCATTCCTCCTTTCCCCATACCCCGGACAGCAAAATTTGCTAGTGTATGTTAAGAAATATGACCGCACAATAAATGCATTTTACCACTACCTCGGCCACTGTTAAAAGGAACCTCTATGGCCTAAGGTCTCAACAAGTTTTGTAGTCGGATTGAGCGATTTTTTTTCATCTGGTTTTCTTGGGTCAATTACACGCATTGTTTTTATAAATGTGTGTGGTTTGGTATCTTTTTCGTGCATGCCACCTGCGCATTCAAAGGCTAGTTGTGCAGGCAGTTTCCTGAGATAGCTGGTCATGAGGTACCATGTATACCTAAGCACAAGTTGCTTAGGAGGTGGAGACTGAATTTGTTGTAGTGCTACCAGCTCCAGAGCCATTTATGATGTTCAGGAAGGTAGCTTTGTAATGATTAAGTGGCAGTTGATGGAATCAACGTTTCTAAACAAACGACACATCTATACACAAAACGTGAGTGCGGTTCAAGGCAGGCAGAAGTAACGAAAGCTCTCCTGGATTGCCCAAAGGAAAAATTTTGAATTGGCAGGATTCGGCAGCGGTACACAGATCGCAAATGCGCATTAACTTCAATGACCGTAGCCATGGATGTGGCCTGGTTACAAACTGCAGGCATGCACAGTAGTTCTTGCTGGTGGATGGGGGAATAAGGAAGGGCCTACAGGCTCTGCTGGAGACCATGATCACTGATAAATGCAAAACATTGAGAGCAGGGACCCATGTGCAGTTGGCAGTTTCATAATAAGGTTTTTCGCTCTGTCTCTGGAGATTTTTAAAGGAGCATAGTAATGTGACCATGCTGATGGACATGTGCGGGAGGACAACAGATGATGGGGAATGTGGACACCAAGTTAATGACCCTTGTATAATATACCTGCCAATCACATGCATACAAGAATTGCTTGACAAGAACGATGAACATGCACCTTTTTCATAAGACAGACTTGGGGGAAGAGAATAAACTGGCAGCGCAGGACGGGAGCAGTTGGGAGAAGCCTTTGTCCTGCAGCGAACTTCCATGGCTCGTGATGATGATGATGTTTGTTTCTAAATATAGTCCTTGTCGAGGGATGCACACTTGGATCGCTGAGCTTGCGATTTTGTGCAAAAAAAAACACCGGTGCAGAAAATGGCCGCAGCTGTAAAATATAAAAATCACAAAAAAATGTTGGAATTTGTGCCAGTCGAAGAAAAAACACAAAAAGAGAGAGAGAGGGCAACAAGGGCTGCACTGATAATCCAAATGGTTTTATTGCGAATGAACCACAATATATGGATAAATGTCCAAACAGTGACTCATCCGCACATGCGTAGCAAGTCGTTCTTTTTCAAACAAGGTGATAGAGGCCATGCAGACACGTGCCTCGCCAAGCGTTGAAATGCGTTCTGATTCTACCATTTTACGTTAGGGCCGTTTTCCATTTCCTAATGATGGAAGTGTTTTGGAACTTGGCAAACAGTCTTTATATGTAGTTGCAGTTTAAACAATGGCTTGCCAAGAAGCCTTCTGCATCTTTGCCCTCCCATGCATTTTTTACATTAATGTTGTTCGCGTGCTTTCTCAACTTGCTATTGTTGATGCATCTCCCAGTTTAGCCCCCGTACACTTTTAAGAGATTTTGGTAAACCGCGCCTCCTGCGCATCCAACGAAAGATCACCGATACTTTGTGCCGCAGCCACTTTGCGGGGTTGCATCCTGGTTTTGCAGAGCTTAGAAAGCTTGTGAGGGGCAGAGAACACGACATCCTTGTCATACCTCTGGGCCACTCTTTTCAGATTGTGCAACAATGTGTGTACGTAGAGTATCACTGCTATCCTCTGTCTACTCTCTGCGAGGGCATTATACGTGTGTAGCTCGGTGCGCATTTTTTTTCAGAAGGCTCTCTGCGAATAAAACGGGCAGATGCTGAGGGGTATCCGGCACTCGGCTGTCTTTGGGTTTGTTGGCTGAACGCATCCATGATACAGTGTGGGCGAGATTTGCCGAGAGCGTTCTTGAAGCTCGTTTAACAAGCTTTGAGTGTGCCGAGTTGAAAAGCGGAAGTGGTCTGTTGGCTCTGGGATCATAGCTCCAACAGATACCAACATCTTTAAGCAGGAACCGAATGTCTGAAAATCTAATTTGGCCATTGACTGGGAGTTTGTGCATTACGACGAATAGGGACATTGCATTGTGAAACAAATCCAGCACCTTCCTGCTTTCACATTCAATGGCCTGTGCATCGCATTTCAAAACAACCAAAAAGTTTTCAGCAAAGCAGAACACTTTCAGAACATCCTTGTCAGCAAGGCATGAATGAGACAATTGAGGTGAGCAAGTACTAAATCACTAAGAACTGGCATGATACAAGACCCAATACATACACCCTGTTTTTGCAAATGTCCGTTCCTTCAAGCAGGATATAGGTTGACTGTAGGTAAAGGGTTAAGAGTTCTAAAAACCCACTAATTGAAACTCCCCTTTTTGTCAACTGAGAAGGCCTGGCAGGTGTTGTCAGCATTACTTTGAAAATACTCTAGAACTTGGTTAGAGTTACGATAAAAGGGTCGTCAAGAGATAAAACATTAAGATATGACGCTGCAAGAAACGAGCAACTGAATGCTGCCAAGTCTTGGATTCAGATTCGTTTCGGTCCCAAAGAGCCTTCTCAAAAAAATGTGCACCAAGCCACACACATGTAATATGCCCACGCAGAGCGTAGACACAGGGTAGCAGTGATACCCTATGTACACACATTATTGCACAATCTGATCTTATAAAAAAGTGGCCCAGAGGTGCGTATGACGTGGACGTGTTGTTTGCCTCCCACAAGCCTTCTAAGCTCTGCAAAATGACTTATTCGGAGGCAAGCCAGCAAAGTGATTGATTGATTGTGGGGTTTAACGCGCCGACGCAACGCAGGCGATGAGGCGCGCCGTAGTGGAGGGCTCCGGATTAATTTTGACCACCTGGGGAAAGCCAGCAAAGTGGGTGTGTGGCACAAAGCACTGGTGACCTTTCGTTGAATGTGCAGAAGGCATATTTTATGAAACTCCTTTAAATTAAGGTGCAGAAAAGTGTACATGGGCCAAACTGGGAGATGGGTTGAGGGAACAATGTGAAAAATGCGAGGAGGGGAAAGATGCAGAAGGCTTCTTGGCAAGCCATTGTTTGAGCTGTAAGGACTGTTCGCCAGAGTTGCAAAACCCGGTCATGTTAAATAGTGGAATCCGAAACCAGTTTTAACGCTGGTGAAGCATGCGTCAGCATGGCCTCTATCACCTTGTCTGAAAAAGAACTAAAGTTTCTACACATGCGCAGATGAGTCGCTGGCTGAAGTTCAGTGCAGTACTTGTCGTCCTCTCTCTGTCCTTGTCCATTTTTTTGCGCTGTTTTTCATGAACCTGTTTTTGCGATGCTTTTCATGCTGTTTATCATGTACCAACATGCCCAGTCTTCCACATTAATTTGTGCCACATTGCATATATGGATTTAGTAATTGCAATAAAGTAAATACATTAGCTTGAAAAGAAAATTGGGTACTCTGGAGTTCATACGGAAATCGAACCATGGTCACCAGAACACGAGGCGAGTGTGTTACCATTAGCACTTTTCCTGTGGCAGATAAAAAGGGCCTAGTGGGTCCGGTGCTCATGTCACGTGACGTGGCAGGTGCATCTAATGGCACGCAACGAGAACAGGTGCACCCGAGCCACGGGGAACCCCGATTCTGGGGAAGTAGTGCGTGCATCAAAAGAGCGAACTGGCTCCTTCCTTTTCTATACGTTTGCAGCAGATCCTACAGCATCCACTTCAGTGGCACCTCGAAATGCTTTCAGATTTACACACGTAAGCAGTCTTAATTGCGTGCATCTCTGATTTTTTTTTACCCCATCGCAAAAGCAGGAGTGGTCAAGTGCAGTATGTGAAACTCATCGATGGCAATGATATCATCTTTAATAAATGAGGATTAATGTTCTCCTGACGAGCCAAATTTAAAGGTTTCGTTATGAAGAAATCAGATGGGGCCAAATCCCAGTTGAAAGCGAGTCGATTTGTGGGGCAGTCTTTGTCACTGTCTTGGTGAAAGAGCACTAGAGCACGCGTCTGGGCCGTTCTTATTTATTTTTATAATTTTTTTTAACCTCTGCTTTCAAGCAGTCCAAATGCATTTAATAATACTAACACAGTTTTGTCATTTTATATTTTCCACAAATAGTAGACAGGGATGGATGCTTGGCTGCCCACATCCTAGCCGACAATATGGGCTTTGCTTTCCTTAGAGCACTTTCACTTCTCACTACCCACTGCTTTGATTGCTGCTTCAATTTGGGGATGTAAGGGATCTATGTTTCATCCGCAGCAGGAATCGACACAAAAAGTTCTGTGTATGTACTGCATTACCAGACACCACATGGAAACGTGCGATCAAGTCAACAATATGGGCACCCTTAGTGCACACAACTTTTTGCAGGGTTTTGTCCACTTTTGCATCCGAGATGCCTAGAGTATCGGCAATCTTCACTACATGTGGTGTTGGGCGGGCCTGCGTAACAATTTTATGATTTTTTTTTCTGCGATTTCCAGAGTTGCAAACTAGAACAGGGAATCTAGTACATGCTTCATGTTGAGTTGATGTTGAGTTGAATTCATTCATCAAAAATTAACCCATTCCAGTGGTGCAGTGGCTGAGGCATTGTGCAGCTGAGCATATGAACCATGGTTGAATTTCTGCTGTGGCGGCCATTTCTCTGATAAAGGCAAAAACAAAAATGCTTGTGCTTCAATAATTCGGCACATGTTAAAGATTCCCAGGTGGTCAAAATTCATCTGTAGCCCTCCACTGCCCTAGTGTGGCTTCGGCACTAAAACCCCAAATCAATCTTGCAAAATTATTCAGTGTTCAGTGATGGTGCACAGCCCTTGTCTTTCATTGACCTCGTCTCTTTCCATTTTTGTGACAAGCTCCGCTCACTTCAAACGCATGTCAGATAAAAATGATTCCACTCTTATTCACAATATCTCGCCTGAGCCAGGTTGAAAAGTGATACTTGACCACTCTGTCCGTAAAGATTGAGGCCCTGTAAAAATTTACCAAACCTTTTGAACGGGCCTCATCAGGCACGTAGCCAGGATTTTTTTTCGGGGGGGGGCCCCCAGGCCTAATTGCTCGAAACAAACTCTTTCCATGGCAAAAAAAAAAGAAAATAATTGCCCAGAATTATAGAAGGCGCCTAATTATTAGAAGAGAACGACAACAAAGGGGAATGCAGCGCAAGAGGCGAGTTAATCCGAGATGGAAAGCGTTTTTGACACTGCAGTAAAGCTAGTGCGTGTGCACTTTCCACCCAATCTCCACCAAGAAGGGCCGTACAGAGCCAGTGACAAAAAGAGGAGTGACAAAATAAGGGGGGATGCAAAGGAATCAGGCGCTCAATCAGGGAGATGTGCGGCATATAAAAAAAAATTGTCAGACGCTTTCGCTACCCAACTTCTCACTCTCTGTCTCAACAACAGGCCGGCGAGAAGAACGTGAGCCATTTTATGACAGCAATTCTAAACAAAAAACAGACATATATTTTGGAAATCAGTTTTATTGAACACAAAGAACCAAAACATGGATGCTTTCATAGTCACAAAAGATGCAAAATGCTAACATTCGTTTCTACAGCAAGCAATTTTAAAGAACGGCATTGCGATTGTTTTACTGTATAGTAAAAGTCAATGCAAAAGAAAAAAAAACGAACATGTAGCTTGGCCGAAAAGAGCGGTTCACGCTGCAATTTTCAAACGTCGTGGTTTCTCCATAAATACAGCGATAACTTCGTCGACACTGACTTGCATCCGATGAATGGGCATAAGGGCCAGGCCATTAAGCCGCTCTTCTGCCGTCCGGTTCGTCAAATACGTTTTCACTCTTTTGAGTGTCGAGAAGCTGCGTTCTGCAGCAGCTGTAGTCACTGGGAGCATTGCCAATATCTTGAGGAGTGCGTGAACGTTCGGCAAGGGGTCTTTGTCGCATTCAGCTAAAGCGTCCGTCGCAAAGCGGGGAAGTTCTTCCTCTTGCATGGCTTGCCATTTAGTTTTCCTGATTTCCCATTCACCTTTTAGTGTAAGGATATGCGTTGTTGTCATATCTCTGAGGTAAAAATCGAAGCCTGGCTGCGCAGGTTCAAATTTGCCCTTGGAGGCGTGCTTTGGCAATACAAATTGCAAAATTTGCAGTGTTTTCCGATGGTTTGCAAAGCGCCGTTTGAGGGAAGCTTTCAGGTCATCTACGTATGGAATGAAGGTGGCTCGCCTGTAGTAATCTTCCGCAAAACTACAACGGTAGTTTGCCTGGTATTCGATGCAGTACTGTTCTGCCAAGCGTACTGTTCCTACCACCCGTGGAATCTCGCACTTCACTCCGAACTCCACCGCTCTATCTTGACATAGAGAAAATATTTTGTGGAATTCTTCCTCCGCGTTAGTGCCCATCTCTTCGAGTTTAGTCAGCACCAGGTCAACCTGTTTGAAGGCGACACTCATGTCCATAGCTGGGCTCTGCAGATACACAGACAAGTGGTGTGTGGGGCCTAGGAATGTCTCACTAACAGCGAGGCATAAAAGAAAGTTGAGTGAACAGATTCGCTGACGGAGGCAATGAGCGGTGGACACTGTTGCTTTATCAGGGGAGGTGTCCATGAACTCTTCAAGTGAGTGAACTATCTAAATAGACATTTATGGCAAAACCAGTATCATAGTATTGCTCAGAAGCTCACAAGCTGGGAATTACTAAGTTGCCCCTTCGCTAAAGCGGGCGTAACAAGCAGCGGCAATAAGAAACACAGGACCCACCTTCGGAACTTTAGCGAAGAAGCTTGTTAATTTTATCGTTTGTCCTGGCCGCTGAAGTTGAACCCTGGCTGGCACCTTCTGGCTGCGTGGCACCATGGCTGCGTCCTGTTGCGCCAGAGCGCCCCGACACAAATTTGCTTGGTCTGAAGGAGCGCCGAACAGAGGTGCCGAATCGGCTGAATCATGCCTCGCTGTGCCAGCCCGCGGCGAACATGACCTGGGAAGGAGCGCCGAGGAGTCGCCCTCCCTTCTCCCTCTTCGGCGGACCCCAGCAAGTTCGTTCGTCGAATTCAAACTGAGGACAGCGGAGAGTCCTACTTGGAGAGATATGAACTGCTCGCGTCGACTCGCGGCTGAACCGGACCTCCGGGCGCCGAAGGCGTGTCCCAGCGGCGCGGCATTCAACGGAGTCACTCAGCTGAGAACTAATCCCACACTTTGCTTCCTTTCGCATGTTGCGCATCCACTAAAGATGCAATCAGCCGCGAAGTCACCGCCGTGCTGAGGCGGCCGCATGCCCAAAGTAAGAGCAGACGACGCCGCCCGTGTACACTTACTGGAGAGCCGCATATCCGCTCATTCCTGTTTACTTCTTCCGCCACGCGGGCGCTTGCCCGACGACACAGGCAGCGGTCAAAAGGTGGTGGGGTTCGCAGAGGCGCCAGCGGGGTCGAACGGGTTAATGGGTCGTCAAGACGTCGCTTTCCATACAGAAGTCCCCTTTTTCTAGCTTTCGGTTAGCTTCCGCCGTCAGGTCGCGGAAAAACTCTGCGTCTGCGGCAAAGCAAAGCCGTACGCGTGCGTGTTCCCACGCCGCGCAGCTATCAGTCAAACAAAATTAAGCACTTGAATACTCCCCAAGTTGCCGCCACTGCACGGCGGTGATCCGTGCTGCGGTGGCTAATCCGCTTGTCGGCGACTTCGAGCACCCATACCCTCGGCGGGCCGAATGCGGCCCTAACAACTGTAGGTGATGACAGAAGCCCTGGGCGGCATCTCACTTTCGTCGGCGTGCTGCGTGCTGACGGTTTCCCTCAATGGCGGCATGTGGCCGATGCCCGGGACGCTGTTGTTCAACGAGTCCCAAAGCGTGGGAATGCAGGAGATGCTTTTCCGGGACTTCGATATTGGTGGTCCCAGGGACGTCGACCTTCGGCAGAAAGTGCCACCGGAGGCGACAGACTTTCAGCTACGAGAAGGGGAAAGATGCCCTCTCAGTGTGTATGCGCGCACATGCGTGCATTTTGAACTCTTCGGAATTTTTCCTGATTGGTGCCTCCCGACCACAGCGTTTAGACAGGAAGAACAGGGATGGACCAAACAAAGTCTATTTATTCTCGCGCCACCAGGAACGCAATGCCTGTTCACTCAGACCCTGAACATGTAAATACTAGTATAAAGCTTTCTTTCTTGATCGACTTGGTCCTGATGACTGCCCCGGCACGACACCAACCTCGTCCACTTCGATCACGATACCCCGCAGTCGCAACAACATGCTCTTGCTCTTAATTCCGCGTTATTTTAAGTCTGTGGAAAGTTATGCGGCCTTACAAAATAAAGTCCTATTTAGTTGTGGGATAATAGCCGGCATATGCGTAGCTTTTAAATAATACTATGGTTGATTATTTCTTTTTATCTCTGACGACTTTTGATCATCATCATCATTATTATTATTATTATTATTATTATTAATATTATTTACAGATACTGCAGGTCAAAACTTTGATTCAAGCAGGAGGGGCTTATACAAAGCATAGGAACGAAACGAGTACGAAAGGGAACACAGGCAATAAATATATCAGAAACAATTCATGGTACCCTGCATTAGCATCATTAGTATCTTTTGAAAAATCAGCGAAAGTAACATTATTTTTTTCCATTTTCCTGCGCATGCGAAACAGCTGTGTGATTGCCCGCAATTGCTTGGGGAAAGGAACCTGTCGCTTTCTAAAGTAATTACGAAGAACTTGTAAGATTTTGGCGTTCTGCGTTCATGTGCATTGCTGTGTGGTGACCCCTGCGTTACCCCGCCGAACTATTTTGAAAGTTGGAAAGCCTCCTTTTTAGTGTTCTCTGCAACATGCATATATTTTGTTGAAAGCAGTGCTCATTTGGGATTTTCGGCGTTCTGCTGCAAAGCGTACTGGTCATAAATTGGTTATTCTTAACCGAGACCAACGTCATCTGCAGTTCTCTACCACCTGTACCTCTTTAGGCGCAAAAAATGGAAGCAATCACTTATGGAAGAGAAGCCCGCACCAGCAGGGGTCTGCACGGCATTATGGAGAGTGTAAAAAAAAATATCCGCGGACTGCGACAGGCGTCTTCAGGATATCATGAGTCACTACGACTCAAATCGTTTGAAAACATGGAAGGGAGCTTCCAAAAATATAGCATTTTAGCGTTAAAATTACGAAGAAAAAAAATTTAGACAGCTGTGGGCTTAAATCATGAGTAAGGGACTTAAGAGGGGGTCTTCCGGCGCGGGGCAATCGGCACACGGGCAAATGTGTTGGGAGCTTATGAGTACGGGGCTTTCCAAAACGGGGCATAAGGAGTGGGGCTTCCGGCGCGGGGCTTTTGAAATCGTGGGCTTTCGTGCACCACCCGATTGGGGTGGCCGTACGCTGAATTTCTCGGCGAGCGTTGCTGTGCTTTCGGAATTGAAGTGCTTTCCGAATAAAGGTTCTTGGGTAGCTGTTCTTGGTGAGCTCCTTGACTATTGTTTGTTTTTCGTTTGTTTAAATGCGCACACCACTACTTGTACTTGTGCCTCTATTCTCTGGCGTTAAAGGCCGACTGGACGAATTTCGGGGGGGGGGGGGGGGTCCGGGCCCCCCTGGGCCCCCCCCTGCCTACGTGCCTGGGCCTCATATACCTTCGCCGTGTACATTTTCAACTACTGGTGGCAAGCACTCAGCTGTATAGGTACTTGCTGAATGCTGTTGGAGAGAGAGAACGGTTTTTAATTAAACTGATGAGGTTAGCCTGGTAATGATGCCTAGCTTGCTACGTCAGGTGATTAAAAAAAAGAGGCTGATGATAATGAAAGATGTGGTGATGATGCTGATGATTTGCATGCTGGTATAAAGCTTCCCTTAGGCACTAGTACAGTCCTGTGTTTCTGAGGAAAGCCAGCAGATTTTTGGTGGCACGGCAAGCTTGTTTAGGGCTCGACCAGAGGCCCAACCCTTCACTCAATCTCAGTCATATGGAGAGCGGCTCTCCTACCAAAACACGTTCTGGGTGCTGAATACCGCGCACATTCACAAATGAGGTGGTAATATTACAGAGCACACGTTAGTGAATGTAGTGGGGAAGTAAGCTGTTGAATTTGCTTTCCTACTTTCTCCTCTCTTCTTATCTTTAAACCTCCTTTCATATGCCACGTGGCAAAAACGAAGTAAAAAAAAACGCAGTGTCTAGAGTTACGTCCGACGGAACCCAAAATTGAAAACTAGAGCTACGTCCGACGTAACTTTAAGCCAGTTTCTAGAGTTACGTCCGACGGAACTTTAGGCCAATGTTTTGAGTTACGTCCGGCGAACGTAAGGCAACCGGGAGAAATGCCTAGCAGGATTTCTGCCAGCACTCGCTCCTCATTGGCTTACAATAACACGTGACATATACCTTCAAAATAAGCGTTTTTGTTGTTCTCACGACACGTCTCCAGCTGTACATGTACCATGTACAGTGTCAATTTTTTCGCAGGATTAGACCGCCGCCTCGATCGCATCGCGAAAGTTTCGCTTGGCGGTGTTGCACCGTTGGTAGGATAATTTGATTTTTACCGCTTTACTGGCAGTTTGAAGGTCTTGCGCTCAGCTCCGTAGCCTTCGCTCCGACATTACTTATCTAGGAGGAAGACCGGAAATCTCCGAGGACTTGCTGTGGGCGCAGATGTCTTCAGCGTGATCATACAGCAGGCACCGTACTAGCGAGGTGTCTCCGGTAGTGAAAGAATGATGAATTAGCGTGCGAAGCGATGTACATTTTCGCGCCTAGTAGCTGTACTACGACTGGAATCTGCTGCTCGCAGTAAGAGGGGCGTCTTCCGCGTTGTGAAGTACCGGTATAATTTTCCCGGACAGATCATAAACTTGCTCTAGCTACCGTCGCATTGATTTGATGTATCGCAATTTCATGCAATACTGGTAACTGTTTGAGTTCAAAATTTTCGCCGGATCTAATTTTACGTTGATCGGTCGCATGAACATGATTGATTGTGGTGGGGTTTAACGCGCCGTAGTGAAGGGCGTAAAATTGCATGCCCGATTTCCGTTGTGTTGTTTTTACGCCATTTTCTGTGACGGGGAACCTACCGCTACACTCGTGCGTTCAGCGACGAGCTCGTCAATTAACTGCACATTCGCATGACATACAGTCAGCTGCATGAGGCACTTGACGAGGTTTATTCGTTTTGAAATTGCACGTCATGAAAGGTGTCTTTTGAGCACTTACAACACAAAAAACGTTCAGAAACAGTGATGAAAAAACAATCATTTCAAAACAAGCAGAACATTTCAAGCTACACAGGACATCTGGGGGTCTTCAATTGCATTCCCTGCATTTCCAAAGCTTTGCCTTCGGAGTCTGCTTTAGCCCGGCACATGTTTGATGGCTCCAGCACAAGCACCAGTCACACATTACAGACTTCTCATCATGCAAGTTCGTCTTGCATTCATGGCACTTCCATGGCTCCTCCTTCTTCATCTTCACTACCATCTGTACAGCTTGCCACGCATCGTCACTGAAAAAGCGCCGTGTAAGGCTGACATCTACACATTCATCCCGAATGCCATCAGGAACATGGTGTGGCCTCTGTTCAACCGTCTCTTCACCAAGCAGCTTGCCTCGCATCGCTTCTGCTGCCTTCTCAGCTCCGGTTAACCATGTGAGCAGCTTGATTTTTTTTCTCTGAGAGGAAGCTTCGTATAGGGCATTTCACCAGTTCGTTTGCGCTTTTTTGGTAGCCCTATGACAGTCAAGGCTTGGCCTTTTGGTCGACCACACTTCCTCATGGCCACGGGCACCTTGATTTTTTCTAGAGTGTCCAAGGGTCCTACTGTAGGCTCTCTGTTTCCTTGGTCCGATTGCCCACATGCCTGCACTTCATTATTTGTACATGAGCCTCCGGGAAGACTGATGCTGGGCTCAGGTTCTGCAATTATTTCGGACAAATATTCCTCAGCTGTAGCGTCTATGCTGGACATTGTGTCACAACCGTTCAAAAGGCCAGTTAGCGGTTGTGACGATCGCATCACGGCGACAGTCACTTCTTTTCCATCTCGCCAGCTCTCAAGTACAGTTTCTAGGACTTTCATCCTATCTTTGAATGAAGCTGTGGAGCCTTCCGCTGCCACCTCGGCCAGCTTTAATGCGATCCCAGCTGCCTTCTTGTACTTCTGGGGGCCAGAGAGAGCTCTTTCATCTACTCGAGTGGCAACCTGTAGGGGCTCTGCTTCATCGTGGTCCACATTTCCTGTTGAACCATAGCTGCGGATGTATCCATCCAAGAACCACCTCTCAGCACAAAGTGCCTGCTCAAACCTTGGCATGTTCAATTCGTCCCTTAGAGCAAAAATATGCCTACAAGGCAGCAGCATTGCTGTCCTGAAAGCACAGGCACAGTAGTCAGTTCCTGTGCAAAACTTCTGTGCATCAGTGTGTGTAGCAGAGCTTTTCTTGACATCCAGCTCTTCTTTTACACGATCATAAGCATAGGGCGTCAGCAATCTAGAGTACTGAACACTTGCTTCGTCACAAGTGGTTACAACACGGTGTTTCTGCACCATTGCTCCAGCCTTGCATTCCCTCTCATTTCGCTGTGTTGCAATGAGAGAATACAAGCTGTTAACAAACTCTTCAAGAGAGCTGAAACGTTCGACAAGCTTTTTTAGTTTGCAATTCATACTCTCAGCACGGTTGTTTGTAGAGTTAAAAAAGTTCCCGTGCAACCACTTCAAGCCCATCACCCACTCTGCATGGATGGAGTGCCAGTTCTCATTAAAATACTCCACTACAGATTGTGAAGCAGACATCTGCAGTAGAGAATACAGTTCCTGGTACTGCTCTTCACTATTTGCATATACCATCCGCTGCAGGATGTCGAGAGCTGTCTCCTGCTCGCCTTTTGTAATGCCAAGTTTTAGGACGCTGACCTCTCGACGAAAGGCCTGAAGTGTATGAAACGCGCAAATGTGCAATGCCGACAAGGGAAACTGCTGCTTCACAACCTGGCGTTCCTTGATGTCTTTGTCGGCCATCGTCACCCTGACTGCTTCCCACTGAGGATTTAAGGCTTTGAAGGCCTCGAAAAACCAGTGCAGTGTTTCTGCATCTTCTCTTCCAAAGAGTCCAACCGCCACAATTTCACTTTCGCCGTTGCCATTCTCAATTATTACCAAAAAGCATGCCATTCGGGTGTCCAGCAGCTTGTAAGTGGCATCCACAAATATGAGCTCTGGATACGCTTCAAATGATGCTTTCATGTGCTCATCCTGAAAGTAGAGTGCCTGTAACTCGTTGTTCTCGTCGGTGAGCAGACGAACCGCTGCCTTATGTTTTTCCTGCAGGATGCGCACAACTTCAGGCAAGTTATTCCTTGGTTCAGCACGTTTTCCTTCTGCGGAAATGTTCGAAAGGTCTTTCAGCGAAACAGCATGGCCGCTCTCTCTTTGTATTTGCTCCCTCACCAGCATCTTGTTAGCTCTTAGCTTCAACAAATGACGGGCCTTGGCCTTGAGGTCAGGGGGTAATCGTCTCTGCTGGGGAAGCTGTTGAAAGAGTTGTGGTGCCACGGGATGGTTGTGCTCGAGGTTAACAGAGCGGACCTCCAGGTGACTTCCCTCTTTGTTGGCTGCTACGTAAATGCTGAACTCGCAGTCCTTCTTGAATGTCCTGTAAATAAAGGACGGCAAAAGAGAACTGTAATGCCAGCAAATCCAGCCCAATCACAAGCGTGGCTCACAAACCAGAAAGGCCCCACATGGTTAGAGCATTCAATGCTCACTCATGCAATGTACCAACAGGCCCAGGACCAAGCTTTTCTACGATATGCAATGGCATGCTGCCAAACCGCGGCCCTGGAACATGTGCTGCGAACAGCCGCGGGACAAACATTGGGGGAACGACGTAACGGTTCCTGGCAGCGGAATATCCCAGCTACTGCAGTAGCACACAAATGAAGGCGGCAGCGACACACGCCTCGCTCTCCTTGATTTGCCTGCCCTGACTGGACCAGTTAGAGCCCACAGCACCCTGCTCCTCCACGTACGAGTGCAGCACGTGTACTGCGCCTCTCCATCTGTCAGCGTGGCAGCTCCAAGCCAGTTCACACCTTTGTTGTGCAGGCCGTGCAGAAAACTTGTCCCTCACGCACGTACTTGAACTGAACTACTGAGACTGATGCAGGACTCCCGCGACTGCACGATAGGGAATAGGCGAAGAGGGACTTACGATGATTTGCGTGCACCCTTGTTGCTGCTGACGAATTTCATGCCGCCGTGGATGCAGCAAAATCGAAGTTGGTAGTACTTCAATGCAGCAGGCATCTTGGATGCAATTTTCCCGACGCGCTTTTTTGCCGCCTCGATAGTCCTTGCATCCCTTTTCCAAAGTTGCACGGAGTTTGCAGTGCTGTATCTCGTGATCCGCTGTTCCAGTTCAGCAAAAGACTCAAACCGTTCACCAACAGTGAGCGCAGATGCATCGTTGCTTTGTTCCGGCAACCGTACGCACGGAGTACAAGGGCCTGGCGTTACCGCTGCATCATTGTTTTGTTCCGGCAACAGCACGCACGGAGTACAAGGGCCTGGCGTTACCGCTGCATCGTTGTTTTGTTCCGGCAACAGCACGGACGGAGTACACGGGCCTGACACTAAACACTGGCTGGCCGACATACCGTAAGCAGAACTGTGCACGAAAGCCAGTACAACAAGCAAAAATACATCAGTCCGAAGGGTGCATCTACAGCGCACGAACCATAGAGTTTGCACGAACCGCTTCGCTAGGACAACTTTGTAAGCAAGGCTCGTGAGCTGACCAAACGCTCCAAACCCTGTGCAGGTTAGGTGACGTGAGAATAACGAAAGCTCTTATTTTCAAGGGAAGCATCACGTGACTTTCTAAGCCAATGAGAAACGAGTGCCGGCAGAAATTCGGCTAGGTATTTCTCCCGGTTGCCGGTAGACTAGACACTTCCTTAAAAAAAATTACAGCTAACGGCACTAAATACCATGACGCTCCATAGGTGTAATCTGTCACTTGTACGATACACGACGTACGATGTACGATGCAGCGCTGTGGGTTCGAATCCCAGCTGGGTTGATGGATTTTTCAATTAAATAATTCAAAAATTTTCTGTACTAGTTCTTGTAGACTTCTTTCCATATACAACACATGCAAGGAAAGGAGAAGGCAGAAATTAACAAAAATAGAATGTCTTGCCCTGGGCGCAGTGCCAGTTTGTAGGGTCTGCAGTTGGTGCCGAGAACGAATTTGCATGGGTCAAGAGTCTTTTAACACATGTAATTAATTAGGCTGGGCGTCGGTTAATATTTTACCCCGATTAATCGGCATCGATTAATGCGATTATGCATAGATGTTGTGTTGGTTTGGCAGAAAAAAGACCAAAAATAATTATTGATCAATATGCTCACATGCTTCTTCAGACACATTCCAGATGAGGTAAGTACGTCATCATCACGACTCATGATGCGGGCGACACGCTTGTCAGCTCGTTCGTCACTCACACTTTTTTAGAATCAGGAACATCAGCATCCGCCGTGAGTGCCGATGGCGCCGATTAATCGTGCTTTTCTTAATACAGAAATAGTTTATACAATGGGTTTTTTGTACCATGTATATTTGTAGTTCTTATTTGAAATTTTGGCCTGTGGCATGAATATACACGAGTTGAGAGGTACAGTCTAAGAGTTGTCGATGAAATATTAAAGAGTTTTAGCAGTCCGTCTGTTCCGCCGTGTACGTACTTACCGCGTTGACCGGGACCCGCCTGGGCACTTGTGCATTTGTCGCGGTAGGGTGTGGGGACCAGGGTTCTAACGGCGGCCTAGCTCGATCCTCGAGATCCGGCCGCAAGGCTAGCTCCACTGAACACCGCCGCAGATCACCAACTTGGCGTATCGGCAGCGAACAGCAAGGAACACAGGACACAGAATTCGCCCACTCCGACGTTTATTGCAATGCAATAAAGGAGACGTCGGGCGCGTCGTTCTACACCGCCGACCACCTTAGCCGGGCGGGAGAGACAGGCGCGAGGGCGGACAAAGGAAGGCCAAAAAGGAGCGAGTCGTACTTACGGCCGCTCCCGACGATGGTTCGTGTCCCAAGAGGCCCTACCTCCGTCGCTCCACAGAACAGGGAGGATGTCGCTCGCCTCGGACCAGCCCGCCGGAGCTTCCGGCCAAACCTGTCACGTGAGGGGGTCGGCCGCGCCCCCTCGCTCTCACGGGCATCCTCCCGGAGGGGAAGCGCGCGACCGCGGAGAGAGAGGTACCACCCCTCTCGCCTCCGCGGCGGGCCGAGAGGGATAGGCAAGATGGCGGAGCTCCGCAATTCCCACATCCCTCCCCCCTTTGACCAAAGCCGCTCGACCTCGAGGGCTCCGGCGAACGATGACCTCACCGTTCGTTTCGCTGCCTGGCACACCTCCTTGAGCAAGTCCAAGAAAGTCCGATCCCGAACATGCGCAACTGCGCCAACGTCCACCGCACTGTCACCACATAGTTCGCCACAATCACCACATAGTTCGCCACAGTCCGCCGGTTGACCTGATTCCGTCGGCCGGCCCAAGGTCCGCGGCCCCGCCGGAGAAGTAGGCTGGGCCGGTTGAGCACAGGGCCCGGGCAGCCGGCTGCTCCCAGGCGGTCACTTCCCGCAGCGGTTCGCCCCGCGCCGACGGGGCGCTTGCCTGCCGCACCGCCGGCGGCTTCCGCTGCTTGCGGGTTCAGCAGTGACCACCTCTGATGCCCGGACCCGGGGTGGAGGCCGCGTTCGTAGTGCTGCCTCCCAGGTGGCCCGTTAGCCCAGCGCTCGGCGATGGCTTTCGCTCGGCGCACCTCGGGCGAGCGCCTCCGCCACCCTGGAGAAGGGGGCGCGATCAGCTGACCGCAAGAGCCGGCCCGCCGCGCAGCTCACTCGCTGTACGGGCTGCGGGGTCGTTTTGGCATACCGCTGGGCTCTCGTTCATCCCTGGGGTGGAGGCTGGCCCGGCTGGCTCGCAGCAGGCCTGGCGTGGTGTGGTGGCGTCGTGGTTGGAGGGTCGCTCGAACCCTGGGCGTGCGGGCTTCCCTCCGCACCTCCTCCCTTTAGCTCGCGACCTCGCGAGCCCGAAGTGGGAGCGTCAGCAGTGGCTTCCTGCGCCGGCTGGCGCCCTCTGGAGTCAGCCCGTGCAACCCATTGCCGGACCTCACGGCGTAGGCTGCGCGTTTCGTTGGCGTGCCTCGAGGAGCTTCCTCTGGCAACCCTTCCTGTGCGCAACTTTGCGCGCTGGAGGGCGGTGACCCGGTCAGCGATCTCGCCGGTTGCGGGTGTTGTAGCGGTGCGTCGGGAACCTTCCTTCCGCACCTCCCTCTAGCTCGCGACCTCGCGAGTCCGAAGTGGGAGCGTCGGCAGTTTCTCCTCTTGGAAAGTACTGCTTCAGCTCGCCCACGTGAATGGGGCCGCTTATTCGACCTGACCTCGGGTCTTTCAGCTTGTAATTCAGCCGCGAGATCTTCTCGGCGACTACGAATGGTCCTACCCACTTGGGTGCGAGACCGGCCGCGAACCCTGCGCTGGCATCGCTCAGCGCGTGGTTACGTTTCAAGACAGTGTCGCCCACTTGGTACGCCACGTCTCGATGAGCTCGGTCGTAAGCCGCCTTTTGGTCGACCCTGGCCTTACCGCGGCTGCGGTTCGCCTCCTTGATGGCTTCTGCCAAACGCTCGCGCAAGCGCCGCGCGTAAGCCGCATCTGCTGCTTTCGCGGGGACTGCGGTCGACCTCCTGGCCAGAACCGTGTCCGTCGGTGTGTTCAGCTCCCTGCCGAACATCAGGAATGCGGTCGTGAAGCCCGTGCACCGATTCACGCTTGTGCGCAGAGCGAAGGAGATCGAGCTCAAGTGCTCATCCCAGTCTTGTTGCCGCCGGGCATATGCCCCAAGCAGTGGCTTTATGTCTCGATTTCGGCGCTCCGTCACGTTAGACTGGGGGTGATAGCACGATGTTGTTTGCTGCCTGACACCCATGGCCGCGCACGCTTCACGAAACAACCTTGATGTGAAATACGTGGCGTTGTCGGTAATCAGCCGCTCCGGAAATCCGTAGCGACAAAACACCTCGGACAGCTTTTGCAGGACCTCCTGTGCTGTCGCTTTGCGCAGCGGGTAGAGTTCAGCGATCCCACTGAAGTGGCATGTCACCACGAGTACAAACTTGTACCCTCTCTTGCTGCGCGGCAGCGGGCCCATCAGATCGCACGCCAGGACCTCCCATGGCTTTGTGCTCACGATAGGCTGAAGCAAGCCTGGCGCCTTACCGCCTCGCGGTTTGCGCTCTTGGCAGACGTGGCATGTGCGTACGTACCTACATACTTGTGCCTTCATGCCGGGCCAGGTAGCATACCGACAAAGCTTCCGCCATGTCTTTGGCGCGCTACCGTGGCCGTCTGCGTCGTGGTAGTGCTGCAATGCAGCACACCTCAGCTTGCTCGGGATAACGGCTTTAAAACACTCACTTGAGTCATTTTTGCCGGGCACGTATTTCAGCAGAGCTCCATCGGCGTCAAGCAGGTAACTTTCCAACTCGCTCGCAGCAATACCAGCTGCATTAGAGCCCGCGCCAGCCGCAATACCAGCAGCTTCCCGGCGCCCGTCATTCACCGGTGTTCGATTTGCCTGAGGGTCCGTCTCTTCATTAAGACTGGCGATCACCTCCCGACAAAACAAGTCCTCCTGCTGAGCCTCGACTAGCTCTTCCCGACTGAACGCAACCTCGAGCGGAACTCCTCCCCCGACAAGATGCACGTGCTCTGAGCTTCCGAAACTTAGGTCCTCCCGCGTTCCGCGCTCTCCCCGCGCCGAGAAGGGTCGCTGACCTACAGCATCCTCCTCGGCCTCTCCGTCCGGTTGGGTGTCGTCCACCGGCGCCCGTGACAGCGCGTCCGCGACCACATTCGTGGCACCTTTGCGGTAGCGAACTTCGAATTCGAAGCGTTGCAATGTCAGGGCCCATCGCGCGAGCCTCCCGCTGGGCTCACGGAGGCGGGAAAGCCATGTGAGGGCCATGTGATCCGTCTCGATCGTGAATTTGACCCCCTCTACGTACATCTCGAACTTTCGAAGTGCGTAGATTATGGCCAGACACTCCTTCTCGGTGACCGAGTAGTTTCGCTCTGCCGGTGTCAGCGCACGGCTCGCAAAAGCCACGGGTCGCAGTTGTTCTCCATCCACCTGGAGGAGCACTGCCCCTACGCCGAGGTCACTCGCGTCTGTTTGGATCACGAATGGCCTGTTCAGATCCGGCAGTTTCAGCGATGCAGTGTCTGCAACAGCTTTCGCCAGTTGGCGTAGGCTGCTCTCCTGCTCCTCTCCCCACTCCCAAGGGGCGGATTTCCTCAACAACTTTGTCAAGGGTGCTTGCAGGCGCACGCAAGCGGGGATAAACTGGCGGTAGTAGCCGATCATCCCTAGGAAGCGCCGAACTCCGGCGACATCATTCGGCGTGGGAAACTCCAAGATCGCCCGGAGTTTCTCGGGATCGGGGGACACCTGTCCGCGTTCGATCCGATAGCCGAGCAGGCTCACTTGAGCGCTGCATATTTGCGCCTTGGCAGGATTGATGGTTATGCCCGCCGCCCTGAGTCGTCCCAGGACGTCTCTCAGGTGGCAGAGGTGCTCCTCGAAGGTGCGGGAGTAGACGACAATGTCGTCCAAATAGGCGAGGGCATGCTGCCACTTTGCCTCACCGAGCACCCGGTCGATCAGGCGTTGGAATGTGCTCGGACTTCCGCACAAACCGAAAGGCATACGTACGAACTCGTACAGCCCCCGATGGCAAGTGAACGCTGTCTTGCATTCATCGCCGGGACGCATCTCGACCTGAAGGTACCCCTTGCTGGCGTCCAAAATGGAGAAGTATTTTGCGCCACCGAGATTTGCGACGATTTCGTCAACGCTCGGGAAGGGGTACGCATCCTTTTTCGTGACCGCATTCAGCCGCCGATAGTCGACGCACAAACGCCAGCTACCGTCCTTCTTTCGTACGAGCACCACTGGAAACCCCCAAGGGCTCGTCGAGCGGCGGATAATGCCTGCTTTCAGCAGTTCCTCCAGCGCCTCGTCAGTTGCCTGCCTCTTGGCCGGGCTGACGGGCCGGGGATTGCATTTCCATGGTTGAGCATCGCCGGTGTCTATGCAGTGCTGCACCAACCTTGTGCAACCTGCTTGCTCAGTGAATATCTCGCCGAAGTCACCTAACAACGACAAGACGCGGTCACGCTGCGCTGCTGTCAGCTCGCTAGCACTTGCTAGGAGCGCGCCCAATTCCTCGCCCTGACCTCGGGGTGGAAGGCGCGCAGCGCAGAAGAAATCAGCCGCGGCAGCAGCAACGACCGAGCCCGGAGGTTGCTGCTCGCGCCGGCTACCGGCAGCGCCTGAAGCTTCTGCTTCCCGCGGCGCGAGAGACGTTTCGGCGGCGCGCCCATGCAGTGACTTCTCTGCGGGCGGCGGCTCGGAAAACGGTTTTAGCGGCATAAACGGGCCCTCCCGATAGCCTCCGTTGCCGACGTCCACGACGCGATCACGCTGCGCCGCTGTCAGCTCACTAGCACCTGCTAGGAGCGCGCCTAACTCCTCGCTCTGATTTCGGGCTGGAGGGCTGGCGGCGCAGGAGAAATCAACCGCGCCGGGAGCGGCATCACCCGAGCTCGGAGGGTGCCGCGCGCGCCGGCTATCGGCTGCGCCTGAAGCTTTTGCTTCCCTCGGCGCGCGGGACGTTTCGGCGGTAGCCTCACACAGCGACCTCGCTGCCGGCGGCGGTTCGGCGAACGGCTTTAGCGGCGTAAACGGGCCCTCCCGATAGCCTCCGTTGCCGATGTCCACGACCAGTCCAACCTTGGACATAAAGTCTCTCCCCAGAATGACTGGGACCGTCAGTCCGGGCAAGTGGACGAAACGCATTCGCCGTACACGCTGACTCCAACGCACGACGAGGCGTACGTCACCGCGTGACGTAACATCACCACACGCAAGCTGGAGCGGCAACTTCCGCGCGCGCAGCCGAATAGCTTTGCGTGGCTTTGCGCTCGAGATGGGAAACGACCTCGTCCCCTACGAGTGAAGTGCTTGCCCCGGTGTCCAGCAGTGCCTTAAAACTCCGCCCCGCAATTGCGAGGTCGAGAAAGGGCGCAGGCGCGCTGGTCGGAACTCCGACTCTGAATGCGGCGGGCGCGGTGATGTTTTCCTCTCGGGCGCGTTGATCAGCCGCCGGCGACTTCACCGGCGGCCCGCTGCGTTTCCCTGTCCACCTGGGCAGATTCGCATCATGTGACCAACTTGGCCACACCTGAAACAGCGAACAGAATTCCGTGCTGCTTGCTGCGCCGATCGAGGCTGCTCGTACGCTCCGCGGCCAGCTGGCCGCATCCGGTTCTCCGGGGGAGAGTTGTGAGCGGGTGCCAGCAACTGCGGCAGCGCCGATCCCGTGTAGGGATGCCCACTTGGGCGTGCGTTC
Organism: Haemaphysalis longicornis; assembly: GCF_048455015.1. Lineage (NCBI taxonomy): Eukaryota > Metazoa > Arthropoda > Arachnida > Ixodida > Ixodidae > Haemaphysalis > Haemaphysalis longicornis. Next base: position 226,009,821 of record NW_027526203.1, on the reverse strand, counting down.
GCCGGCCGATCACCTGACCGGTTTGTTGTGTGCACAGCGCGCGGGGCTGCCAGGACCTCCGGCCGTATCGCCTCCGCGTTGCGCAACCCATACGAGTAGGGGTCCAGCGCTCGGTCCCCGAGACCGAGCGTTTCTCGCTGGCAGGGTATCAACGTAGAGCCGACCTCGACTCGTCCGCTGCCCGTAACGCCGCGCCAAGCACAGCTTGGTTCCAGTGTTTCCACCGGAGGCGGCGGTGGCCGATACGCGCGTGCAGCCGCAATTGCTGCTTGCACACGACGAGATTCGGCCGCCAGCTCGTTGAGATCTCTGCACCTGCAGTTCCTCAAGTACAAGGCAAAGGTGGGGTGGCATTGCCTGATGACCCGATCGACCCGCTCCGAGTTCGGGGCATGTGGGTCGGCGTACTCGTAAAGCTCCTGCATCGCACGGACATACTCGATCATCGATTCGTCCGGAGCTTGGGTGCGCATTTCCAACTCCCTACGCATCCGCGGGAGGTAGTCGACGGGCAGGAATTCCTCCCTGAACATCGTTCGGAAGTCATCCATCGTGCGCGCCGTGTGGCCTATCACTCGATACCACCGGGCGGCATGGTCGACTAGGGCTGCGGGCAGAACTCTGTGCAGCACCTCGCTCTCGCTGATGCCGGTCGCCTGCTCGTAACGGCTCAGAGCCAGCAGGAAAGCGTTTGCGCTCACTTGATCGTCGGCATCGGTAGCTGCACCCTGGGAGCGGGTGAGCGCGCCGCCTGCAGCACTTGCTGCATGGCGCCTGCGAGAGCGTTCGCGATGGAAGCTGCATCCACAGTCATTCCTTCGCTTACGGGCGCCTGCGTGCTCACTTGCACGAGAGGCGCGCCGCATGGGGCTTCAGCATTTGCGTAGGCCCGGCGCATGGGGGTTGAAAGCGCGGCGTCACCTGACGTAGAGCGCTCGTGGAATTCGGAACTTTCCAAAACTTTCGTTGCCGCGCGAGCCGCAGCATCTGCGCAGGCCCGACGCATGGGGGTTGAAAGCGCGGCGTCACCTGACGTAGAGCGCTCGTGGAATTCGGAACTTTCCGAAATTTTCGTTGGTGCGCGAGCCGCAGCATCTGCGTAGGCCCGGCGCATGGTGGTTGAAAGCGCGGCGTCACCTGACGTATAGCGCTCGCGGAATTCAGAACTTTCCGAAATTCTCGCTGGTGCGCAAGCCGCACTCGCGGTTGCGTAGGGGCCGTGGAGAAGGGGGACCCGAGCCGCTCCTGCGGCTGCGGTGGGCGCTGTTGATGCAGAGCATCGCGGGACCTCCCGGGCATGATCACAAAGGTCAGCCAACAGCATCAAATCCACCAACTCATAATCCTGTGCCATGTTCCTCGGAGCTAGCGAACCTCGAATTCACTTGAAAACGAGTCCCACGTTCGGGCGCCAAAAATGTGGGGACCAGGGTTCTAACGGCGGCCTAGCTCGATCCTCGAGATCCGGCCGCAAGGCTAGCTCCACTGAACACCGCCGCGGATCACCAACTTGGCGTATCGGCAGCGAACAGCAAGGAACACAGGACACAGAATTCGCCCACTCCGACGTTTATTGCAATGCAATAAAGGAGACGTCGGGCGCGTCGTTCTACACCGCCGACCACCTTAGCCGGGCGGGAGAGACAGGCGCGAGGGCGGACAAAGGAAGGCCAAAAAGGAGCGAGTCGTACTTACGGCCGCTCCCGACGATGGTTCGTGTCCCAAGAGGCCCTACCTCCGTCGCTCGCCTCGGACCAGCCCGCCGGAGCTTCCGGCCAAACCTGTCACGTGAGGGGGTCGGCCGCGCCCCCTCGCTCTCACGGGCATCCTCCCGGAGGGGAAGCGCGCGACCGCGGAGAGAGAGGTACCACCCCTCTCGCCTCCGCGGTGGGCCGAGAGGGATAGGCAAGATGGCGGAGCTCCGCAATCCGCCTCTTTCACAACCCCACTGCGCATGCGCAATCCCCTAGCGGCCAAGTCCCTAAGCAGTCCAGTAGGGGCAGCAGACGACATTCCCCACAGCTCCCGCACAAGCGGGAAGGGGTCGTGGCTGTATTTACATCGTTTGATTTTTTGTGTGTGCTCGTTGTGCGCGGAACAATGCCCACAACTTGTGCTGCGTTCCGCTGTAACTCGGAGTGCCGAAAATGGAACGGTGTCGGCTTCTATCGCATCCCGTCGGCCGCACGCGATCGGCTACCGCGGCTTGCGTCGCTCGCGTCGGCTCGGGTGATGGGATGCCAGGCTTAGCATCCTGGCGGATATTTGATCGCTGCTATCTGTGCAACTGCGAATGACAATCCGCAACACAACTTTTCACTACACTATCATCCCCTTTCTCGCATGTACTCTTTTTAAGTTATAACTGCCGTTTGAGCGATCGGTGACCAAGACATCTGCGTAGCCTGTTTCGATGCTTCCGCGCAGGTATCGCCATCTCTCGGCCGCTCGGAGCACCGAGCGCCGCGGCGATCGGTCAGCGTAGGCTTGCATCGCGGCAAATATATCTGATAGCCGGTTTTAAAATAAGCCCTGACAACAATCCCTAGCACAATTTTTCACCACACTAACATCTACTTTCTCGCATGTGGAACTTTTCAGCGATCAGATTGATTCAGACGAGCAGCGACAAGCGCGGTTGCTACCGTGGTCTGCGCCGGTTCGAGCCGCTGAGTGTGCCGAGCTGGCAGGCGCGGCCGGCGTGTGCGCGGACTGTTTCCGAAGGCAGAAAACGCTTCACGATTGCTTGCTTTATCCATTTCTTGCGAACAAACGCGCAGAATCTACAAATTCAGCTCAGCGAGCATCGTAGTTGACCATGAAGCAAAAACAGTGGGCGGAGCGACGCCGACGACGCATCTCATGCGCGTATCGGGCCGTCTCAAATTCACGCGTACGACTAGCCGTGGCGACAGTTATAACGATCAGTCGCATGTGAATCGCGTGTACCAATCGTACATGTGTCCAGCGCCTAAAGGCATTTTGCGAACTGCCGGCCTTTGATGAGCTGGCGATCGCACTTCATGCCAGACGACTCCAAGTACTGCTCGCTCTGCTACTCGGACGGCACACGGATCTGTCCGAGATTTCTCTGCCAGCCCTCATTCAGTGATAAGAAGCCGCCTGGTATTATGTGATGACCAGGGGCTGTCATCCTAAGGTGTTATAACACCAACACAGAAGAAAAACTTCGGCTGCTCCTCGCCGTAATGTGGGATTGCCGTGCATACAACGAGAACGCAGCCGGAGGAAACGCCGGCAAACCCTACAGCTTCAACTTCCGCTAGGCACGCTAGGTGGCAGCACACCGCAATGAAAGAGGCGGATTCCCACAAGGGGAAATAGTTCCGGGGGCCAGCCTTCGCCATGTCCGCGCATTCGTCACGGCGGGGTGCGCCTCCTCGCCCTTCCGCGCGCGCAGGCGCAGTCGGGTCCCGGTAAACACGGTAACTACGTACACGACGGAACAGACGGACCGCTACAGTCCGTCTGTTCCGTCGTGTATGGGTTACCGGGTTGACCGGGACCGGGGCACCCAACCCTATTAATTACTCTTGAACCATGCAAACTGGTTCAAGAGTCTTCAAGAGCTGTAAATTTTTTGTGCTTTACGTTATGCCGGACGTAACTCAAAACATTGGCCTAAAGTTCCGTCGGACGTAACTTTAGTTTTCCATTTGGGGTTCCGTCAGACGTAACTTTAGAAACCAGCTTAAAGTTCCGTCGGACGTAACTCTAGTTTTCAATTTTTGGGTTCCGTCGGACGTAACTCTAGAAACGGGCCTAAAGTTCCGTCGGACGTAACCCTAGTTTTCAATTTTGGGTTACGTCGGACGTGTTGGGAATGACGATCCCAGGGCGGTCGCCAAGGTTGCGACTGGCCACCCGAGCGCAGTCACCGGTGTTACAGCTAGTGTACTAGAAGGGGCAGTGCAGCGGCCGCCGCTCCCCGCGTGACTCCCGCAACGTCGCCAGTAGCGGCGGCGCTGCGGTCAACCGATCTTCCTAGCGGGCGGGCGAAGCGTTCGCGGTGCACGGCGGAGCGCGCCCGTGCGATGTCTTTCGCGCGCTCCAAAATTACCGTTTTCAACAGTTTTATTTATATTCTCTGGTTACAACGACGAAAAAATTATATACCTCTACCGGAGAGCCACAGCACTCGCTGAAACATGCACGGCGCCGAGCGCGCCAAGCTGCACCCGCCATAATAAACGAAGTAAAATTGGAAGCAAATAATAGCCCCGCAATTCATTCTAATTCTTTCATCAAATGAAACACTTACAACGCAAGCTAACCACAGTTTGTTGCATATTTTTAAGGCCAGCCTGGAGAATCCAAACATTGCGTGAATAAAAGCACAGAAGAATTAGTGATAAGACCTGCAGGAAATCGTCAATTATGCACATGAGGGCGTGGGGCATGTGTTCACGGAATAAGGTAGTTAGTCTTGCATGAATCCACAAAATCATTTTATTCTCAAGAGCTTGGCAGAAAAAAGCAATCAACACAAACACCGAAGCAGAAAATATGCTAGGCAAAATGAAACAAATAGCAAAGTGACTACTCCATTCAAAAATCATGTTTTAGACAGGATGTTCGCAATTTTACACCACAATAATCACGAAAGTTGTGTATAGTACTGATATGTTAACAACAATGCATAGTAAAAAAAATGTTCACATACATATTACAATTACAGAAAATAGATACGAAACATGTTCACTTCCATTAGTTAACAGTTAAAAGCTTCAGTAGCTGCACCTGTACACAAGTGCAGTGCGTCCGCTTGATTTACAGCTTCTACATCCCGCATCGTAACCACTGCCGCTTCTGCTGCAAGTTTCCGTAGTACAAACGTTCTCGAGTGGGAAACACCGTTGCTGTTTACAGTAAGAAATACTGCCTCTTCTACAGTCACATCCCCTGTGCCGGCGTCCAGTGAGAGCAAGACGTAAAACACGCTCCCTAGGCGCCTTGCATCTCATGAAAAGTCCCGTACTGGTTGGGCAATGCCGCTCCTCTCAATGACGCACCTGTCAGAGCGGCTCCGTCACTTGTCGCCGACTTGTCAACATATCAGAACTCAGTAGTGCCTTTTTTTCACGGCAGGACATCCTCTTCGGGTTTCCTCTTTTTGTCGTTTCTTTTTGAAGGCAAGCGTTTACTTAAACATGGAGCAACGTTCGGTAGAATCGTTGAACAGCGCCCGGTGCTAGGGTCGGGCTCCCGCGCGCAATGCGCGCCTCTGTGCCGTTAATATGATGAACATAGTCCTTGACAATGAATATACAATAGTCCTTGGCAATGAACATACTCCGTCTCAAAGTGTAACTCACAAATAGCACAATCCGGGCGTGAGCCTCCTGTCGCTTCTGCGCAGGTTGCGTTCCCATACGCTTCTTCTCCCCGAGTCAGCGGGTGCTTTAAAAACTTTAAACGACAATTTCTGCGCTTGCTTGATTCGGGAGTACACTGTGTTGCATCTAGGTGCGAAGCACTGATTCAGGCGCTGTTTCTGCGCCATTTGTGAGCCGTAGTAGCTCACATTCACAAGCAAGGCTGCGAAACGCCGGTACGGAAGATTGGGCGAACGGAAGATTGGACGACTGCAGCGCCGCCGCTCCGTTCGCCACCAGCGGTGCCGGCGTACGTATGCGCCGCCGCCTCCGCCCGCTACACTGCCCCTTGTAGTACACTGTACCGGTGTAGCGACGTTGCCTTGCTCCGTCCGCTATCGACGCGGCGCAGAGCCGAGCGAAGAAGTTCTCGAGCCGACGAAAACTTAAAGTAACATATGTACAAGGTAAGCAAACGTTACATCATTCGCACAAAGGCGACAGCACCCTTTCACTCGGTGCTTCCGAAGAGACTGGTGCCGGAGAGAAGCCGCCGAGGAATGCCGACGATGAGAGCCTCCGGGCTTAGACATGCCCTTGTTTGGGTCGTTCTCCGCTGAGAGATTCGGCCGCGCCGCAGCGTTTCGAGATGCAGGAGTCGGCCGCGCCGCAGCGTTTCGAGATGCAGGATTCGGCCGCGCCGCAGCGACAAAGGGAGAGGCGTGACTCAGCCTCGCTGTCGGCGCGTCGCCTCGTGCAACGCCTTTGGGCCAGGCGCTCTGGCACAACAGACGTAACTCTAGAAACTGGCTTAAAGTTACGTCGGACGTAACCCTACCCTAGTAGCACAAATTGTTGCCGCAACGTTTCTGCCGTGTTGCCAATGTTGTGTAACGTTAGGCAACGTTACACAATGTGGTGACAATGTTGCCGAATGTGGGCCAACATTGGACACATTCAGCAACATTCCCGCAACGTTTACAAACAACGTATAGGCAACGTTGCCCGTATACACATTTTTCACGTTGCAGCAATGTTGCCAAATGTGGGCCAACGTTGGAGACATTCAACAACATGCACGCAACGTTTACAAACAACGTATAGGCAATGTTGCCCGTATGCACGTTTTTTCACGTTACAGCAATGTTGCCAAATGTGGGCCAACTTTGGCGACATTCAACAACATGCACGCAACGTTTACAAACAACGGATGCGCAACGTTGCCCGTATGCACATTTTTTCACGTTTCAGCAATGTTGCCAAATGTGGGCCAACGTTGGACCCATTCAAAAACATTCATGCAACGTTTACAAACAACGGATGGGCAACGTTGCCCGTATGCACGTTTTTTCACGTTCCAGCAATGTTGCCAAATGTGGGCCAACGTAAAATCAGTGTTGGACGCATCCAACAACATTCACGCAACGTTTAACGCATAGGCAATGTTGCCCACATGCACATTTTCTTGCGTTGCAGCAATGTTGCCAAATGTGGGCCAACGTTGGATACATTCATGTAACGTTTAAAAACAACGCATGAGAAACTGCCATTTACACGCTTTTTTCGCGTTGCAGCAATGTTGCCGAATGTTGGCAAATGTCATATTTATGATGATAAACGATTTCACGTGGAGTTACATATAAGCTGCCTAAAAATTCAAATGATCCCGTACAGCACACTTGAATGTTTGCGATATAGTTACAGGATACGTTAATTTCGGGAGTGTGGTTAAAAGTGATCAACGCGTACGTACAGTTTCTACATATTTAGCAATGCTCACGAAAAACCTTCAAATTAACATTGTCTGTGTACATGTTTATCTAGGTTACCGCAATATTGAGGAATGTTAAATGTATAGCAGCTTTCCATTTATTTATTATGTGAAATAACCCATGTTTTGGAGAAATTACGTCGCCTATAAAAGTTCAAATGGTTATGCCCAATGGACGTCTTAGCCACAGTTCACTGCAACGTTTTTAGGATAGGTTGGTTTAGAAAATGTTGGTTCACTGTACCATCGCCTCGTGTACTTTAATTACTGTACTTTAGCTGCATATAATACGGCACTTACACGCACACGCACGCACATAAATGAAATCCCCATCGTCAGCCTGTCTACTGCAGGACGAGGGCCTCACCCATGCAGGAAAGAAAAGTATTCTTTCCTCCTTGCACGGCACTTGCTTCGCGCCATCTCCGCGACCCCGACCTGCCCCGACATACAATACAACCTCCCCCCCCCCCCTCCCTCCTCGCCCGCTCCATCGCAAGGGGAAAAAACGTGGCCGAGCTTTCTCTTCTCGCGCAAACCCTGCCGCAGCCCAAAACGAAGAATCTGACGCCCCCGCGCCGGCTCCCTCCTTCGCCCTGAGCACGGCTTTTGAAGCTCCTTTCATGGCGGCCGAGCTCGTGCGGGTCATTCAAAATGCAAAAAGGAAAAGTGCGCCCGTAGCCGAAAGGCAGCACTCGCGCCTTCTTGACTTTGCAACTTCCACTTGTCTTCCGGCACCCTCCCTGCTCAATTTGGCCTCCAACTTGTCCCTCCAATCCTAAAAAAGAACAAGTCTCCCAAACTTTTCTCCTCTTTTCGTCCTATTTCATTCACGAGCGTTGGCTCCAAAATTCTCGAATCCATGGCGCTCGCACGCCTCGAATTACAAGTATGCACGAATCTGCAACTTGAACCCTGGGCCGCAGACGGGGTTTCCTCGCCAGCGCAGTGCCATTGGATTCAATTGCCGACCTTGTCTCTGCACTAGAAAACGCGAATGCTACCAAAAACCGTAGCCTTTGTCGTCCTTTTGAACATTCGCAAAGCCTTCGACCGCTTACGCCACGAGGCTATTCACGATGCAGTAAAACGCTGAAAAATTACTCGGCCGTCACCCTCATCTCCCCCGACGTTACAAGACTGGACGAGGCCCACCACTCCATCGCGCAAGAACCAAACAAGCAATACCCATACGCGTGGGTTGCATCATGCAATGCACCCGCTCGCATCCCAAGCATCAAATTTGGGTGACAAGAATCCTGCCTACTCAGCAGGCTCCGTAACTGGCTCCGTACTGCAGCCTCCGTACCAGTGCTCACCTACAACTGAATGAGAAAATCAACAGTCCCACTTGTTCTTCATCCACATAAATCAAGCAGCCTAAAATATAGAATCCAATTCGCAAATCAAACATAAAGGCAAACCAGATTTCGCTCAAATTCCAAATCAATAATACCCGCTCTTCATTTAAAATATGAGTTACAAACAGGCCAGAAAATATTTTGGAGCTGGAAAGACGGGGATGAGGGGAGATTTGAACTAAGACACACTTTGTGTGGCTGGGGCCCCTATATGTACACCACGCTATGAATGCGAATCCTCAGTGTAAGGAAAAATGTAAATTTGTGGACGTCCTAGTGATATCGCGTAATGATGTTATAACACACTTGCAGTGATATCGCATGGATGTCCACAAGCAGATGATCTTGGGTGAAACATATTGTATGGACATTACATGAATTTCCTGAAATGACAGGATATTGTGACCATTTGTGGATATCCTATGGACTTTCGTGGTTTGCTGGGTTCAGAGGCAGACCGCAAAAACCCTACATCGATGTGTGATCATTTAGAAACACAGCTCTCGAAAAACTGCAGAAATGCATGTGGAGAAGTGTCACGCTGAGCGTGTAGATTCCCCCATGAAATCTTAAAGGAACCGTGAACGTTTGAACGTTTCTCAAAACGAAAGAAACGCGTGGTGCCGGTCCGACGGCCGCCGTAGCCAAACTCGGCGGCAGATCCGTTTTAGTCCCTCATTTGTTGGATGATCACACAATATTATCTTAGAGTGGATGCAGCCTCGAATAAAATAATACCGCCATTCCGCGCATCGTGCGTTACAAGCCAGGTGCTGCACCGTTCTAAGACGGTCATTTCAAGATGGCCGCCGGCTGTTCCATGAATTAAATTCGTTTTTATTTCATTTTTTTAGTAAGCGGGTAAATCTCATCGCCGTTCTTGGTGTTAATGAAAATATACCACAAATATGGCACCTTCGATTGAAGGTTGAGCGCGAACAAAATATTTTTTTGTTCAGGAAAAACTTACAAAAACACTCATTTATTGCTGTATCATTTTGTAAAGCTAAAAAAATACACTAACAGGCTTCGTTTACGTTGGAGCACAGAATTTTAACAGGTCAGGCAGGCAGATTCCCGATCATAGCCAATACTTTCTAGCCTCACTAAGTTATCAGTGTCGTGCGTGAGCTCGCGTCATCCGCAAATTCCCCCGCAATGATCGTGTTGGCAGTGGCATTTCTTTGTGTTGCACATGGGCCCGCGGCGATTTCCTCCACGTGTAAGAAATCGAACTTCTATTATTAGTCACGCAGGCGTAATTATTATAATCATCGAAATACTACGTCCAATAAATACAAATACAGTAGTCACTCGTTATAACGAAATCGCTTTATTCGAAATATCGCTTCATTCGAAATTTATTCTGGTCCCAACCCAAACGGATGCATTTTAGGCCGCATTACTCGAAGCGCCAGAAGAGCTTGACCCGCTTAGAGCGAATTAAGTGGCGAGCGGAGGCGTCGCCGTGCCGCGGTGACCCAGCGGCGAGTCAGGCTGTCAACATGGCAGGTCAACACAAGCTGGTACTTCGCCGGCGGTTTTCTCGAGCCGGTCATGCTCGATTCGGGTGATCCCCATTTTGGGCAAACGGTCCAAATGCGTGGTAGGGTCATTGAACTTCGTCGCAACACATTGGTGAAGGGCGTGGACACGACGGTGCGCGAACACTGGCAATCGAACCGTAGAATTGGCAGTGTCGCCGACAACGAGGCGCCGAAGAACTCTTGTGTTGCAAACTTCACGGCTGCACAACTCGGGAAAACAATTCCCAGTGATCATGCAATGCCCCTAATGCGAAACCGATCAGTTTTCATGATTGTGCTTTGTACGCCCAATGAGCGGTTAATCTTTTTATTATTACTATTTATTTATTTTTTGAGCTCAACAAACAACCTCCGTCTCGAGCCACGGCATCTGCGGCGCTTTTCAGCTCAAAACTCTCGTATAGCGTTTCGTGACGCCCGCACGCCCCCCTATAAAAGGGGCACTGCCGCTGCCAATTTTTGTGGGCGGCGACCATAGCCTCCTGCATTGCTTGGTCAAATGGTCAAATTGTGGCAGGGGTTGCTCTCGCCCGGCAAGAACATGAAACAGCCACCACAGCTTACTCTGAATAACGTTTTGCTTCAGTGAATACATTATGGTTTGATTCCTCGCAGCTGTGGCGTATAATAAGCTAAACTGGTTTAGCTTTTCTCGAGTGGTTGCTTATATCAATATACCGCTTATAACGAAATTTTTCGCCGTCTTGCTGACTTCGCTATAACGAGGGATTACTGTATCTGTATTCTACATGTTTCCTCTTAGTTTTACGGAATAGCAAGCTCAGTTTAAGCCAATCTTTGCAGCGCGTTATTTGTTTTCATCAGCAACATGCAATAACAAGACGTTTGCGTTCCCCCTCGCCCCCTACTTGTTGCTTATCCCTGCTCCATTTATATGTCCCATTTGAACTTCAGCCTTCGTAATATCGCTCAAAAACAGTCACTTTCAAAAGCAATCATGACTTTTCTATACTCGTCGTGCTAGTCGCACTTTTCTTATGGAGTTGATGAACAAATTTTTACTTTTTTACGGTGAGGTGCCCACAATAATTTGAAGATATGACTCAACAACGAAGCACCTTATTTCTATACCCGTTTTTTTTTTTTTTTCATTCACTTTTCCTAAAGGTATATACGCATACGACGTATACACGCAAAAATTTCTTGGCGGCGTGCATCTGACACATGAGTTTCTTGAGGACAAATTGGACTTACAATAACTCTAAGCGGCCGCTTTTGTTGGCTATGGACGCGTTTCCGTGAAGTCCAGTCCCCGCGAAATTTGTGAACGTGTGCAATGAAGCGTCGCTGTGCCACACCTAGTAAAAAGCCAATCAATTAGGCACGACAGTCACGCTCTGAAAAATCAATACCTGCAGTGTAAATCAACTTAGATCCGTGTAAATGACCCCCAAATAGTGACGTGTTTTAAGCAGAATTTCACTGATGTACGAAACCAACTTATCCATTTTGCGAATGCGCTAACATCCGTGCGCTCAACGGTTCGCACCAGCCCCTGCAGGCCGTGTCGCTCATGCAATTGGTATACCGATTGTGGGATTGAGATTGAGCCCGAGGACGCGGGCTCGATTGCAGGCCGCGGCAGCCGCTTTTTTTTTGTGTGTGTGTGTGTGTGCGTGTGCGTGTGCGTGTGCGCGTGCGCGTGCGCGCGTGCGCGCGTGTGTGCGTGCGCGTGCGCGTGCGCGCGTGCGCGTGCGCGTGTGCGTGTGCGTGTGCGTGTGCGTGTGCGTGTGCGTGTGCGTGTGCGTGTGTGTGTGTGTGTGTGTGCGTGTGCGTGTGCGTGTGCGTGTGCGTGTGCGTGTGCGTGTGTGTGTGTGTGTGTGTGTGTGTGTGTGTGTGTGTGTGTGTGTGTGTGTGTGTGTGTGTGTGTGTGTGTGTGTGTGTGTGGAGGCGAGAAGCAGAAATGCCCGCGTGTTCGGGATTTCGGTGCACGTTAATTAGATCCCCAGGTAGTCAAAATTAATCCGGAGCCCTCTACTACGGTGCGCCTCATCGCCTGTGTAGCGTCGGCGCATTAAACCTCATAATCAGTCAAATGAGATATTTTAGGGCGATTTTAACACATCATTAAACTTAAAGAGCAAAACACAGCTGCTGAGCACCGATAAAGCCGCGCAGCTTTCACCCTCAACTGTGCGTTGTCACGTATGGCCAACTATCGGGCTGTTTTCGTGAGTCTTTTACAAATGCCACTCGGGTGCGTTTTTGTCCATGTGCATGCCGCATATATCCAGGAAACTGACCAAATTCACAGCGCCTGCTAATTAACCCAACGCGCGCGTGAAACGGACGGCGCAGCATTTCGACGTCGTGAGGCACGAATGAGAACTTGGGTTTCATTGCCGTGTGTTATTTTGCAATCATTATTTGCTGAATAAATAAGCAAACTGGAATTTCAACAAGAAAATAGCTTTTTATGCCATCGTCAAATGGTATCTACTCCGACTTGGCTTCCTTTACGTTCCATAGCCGCTCACTTCACCATGACATCATACCGAAATTTAACGCGGCCTCTTTACAATGGAGATGTGTTCTTTTGGGAAACGTGCACCATATGGAAAGACAAAGTGATCGGGTATACGCCGTGTTTTTCATTCGACGTGTTGGCCGTATCTTTAAGAAGTTCGCGCACATTTCTTTCATAACTGCCTGAAAACAGCATCCAGAAATGATTTCCCAACTTTCCTTTCCTATTGTTAAAACATTGCGCGCCTTCCTTTGGTAGTAAACGGTTGCATTATAACAAGGTAATCGTGCATCGAATCGACAAGGAAAATTTCCAGTTCCATTTTGCTAAGTTTTCACAAGCGACTCGCACTGTTAACTTTCTCTCTTACAGGAGTACTGACACCAAATTTTTGCTTCATGTTTTTATTCGTTAGGTGTAATAGGTGTAATATTTGGTAAATGTTGCCGTGAATGGGTATTCTAGCGATTGCGCGATTACAATGGCGACCTTCGGAAGCCTATTTATGGCCCCTTTAAAGCATGCATGGCCGGGTTGTTTTATGTTGCCGCCTGTATATCCTTAAACAAAAATAATCTAGATAGAAGGCTCAAACATTGCCTTGTTGCTTGATCCTCATAATTTCTCGAAAAAATTAATTTACTGGAGAAATTTTATATGCAAGCTATATAAATTTCTGTGCATCATATGGGTGTGCGAGCCGTATAGATGTCGCCAGCTAATTACAATCGTGTGTTTTCCCTTCATATATACATTGCCGCAGTAATTACGGTTGATTTATGAAATAGATTAAAGCCCAAAGTTCATGTACTTTAAATTGCCCCCTTCTTGTGACATTTAGTCACTGTTATAGCCCCTCTGATCAGCGAACGTTCCAACTAGTCCACACCTTGCACCTTTGTTTGAAATAGACAACATGAAGTGGGCTGTTTTATATTTCAACTTCCCCATAGACATTCCACCTACCTCGAGCGCCAAAGTCAGAGCACCATGATATTGTAACATACATGAAACAATAAAACAAAACAAAGACCTAACCCTGGTGTGACACCCATTTTCCAGGAGATAATGCCTGTACGAAAGCTCATTGGCCTATTTCAAGGATCTTTTCTCATTATACAAACGAACCTTCCAAGTAACCTGAAAATTTTTGCTCTTGTTCCCTTCCAATAGCATTGCACACACTATCTTCAGATTTTTCTTGGTGTAATTTTTATTCGTAAGAGGTTCCAATGCATCGAACACTTGTCGCGTTCTGCTTGGCGCGAAACGAAATACAGCAGGGCGCCAGGCGTTCTCGGAACCCCGCCTTTTTCCCAGACTTCAGCTGGGAATCAGGCACGCTGTCTCGCGCATTCCTTTCTTCCTGCATGCCTTATTTTTTGTTTTCGTCGACGCTCCGTCCCGTCCCGTCCCTTCTGTGTGTCGCGAAGGAAGTTTCAGCAGCCGAGCGCGAAGTGGGGGATGGCCGAAAAAAAAAAAAAGACCGAAAGAAAAGGCTTTCGTCCTTGGCCAGCGTCCTACCCTCCTCTCATACGCGCACACGTGCGCGCCCCTCGCAGAGGGGTCCTCCCCTCATGCTCCTTTGCCAGTGGCAGCCGGCGGTGGCCCTGTTCTGTGGCGGTGGGTTGGGAAGAGTAGACGAAATGCGCGCGCTTTTTTCAGAAAGGAGCAGCCATAGTGACAATCAAACGGAATGGAGAAGGAACCATGTCATACGAAATATTGTTGTGTGGACGCATGTTACGGCGAATATTTGCGGGCCGGCAAGTCCATAGCAACCGACCAGTGAAGGTAAGCGCTCGATTTTCTGAGCTCGCCTCGTTCTTTCGAATGCAGTTTACTTCGTAAAAGAGCGGGAACAAGATTGCCCTCCCGTTTCTAACTTCTAAGCATATCCTTGCTTTTGTGAATGCGTACGGTTGTAAAAGGGGAACACGTATTCACTTAAATTTTATGGAAAGAGTATAATGAGAAATCAGGTGGGCGCTCAGTAGTAGATTTTTTGTTATGATGCTGAAATCGAGTGTATATGTATATGTTCTGCAAGAACCTTGATATGTACGATTGGCTTTTAATTTACTTCTCGCCGCACGAACGCGAAAAATACAACTAATAAATATAACTTTGTTATGTTTAATTTCACGCGAGTTTCGGCGGCATGCTGTAACGGAACACGATCTAGCGTTGCAGTTAAGCCATATGTTATCAGCTGCTTATGCGAACCATCTTACGATGTAAAACAACGCCTGACGTCTTTGTAGTATTCACATATTTTCCATGTGAAAGGCTGGTCTACGTCGGATGCTTATAACTATAAAGAAAATAAATGACAAATAAAAATAAATAAAATGATCAAAAATAAATAAAAATAAGAAAATAAAACAGCTCAAGCCAGTTTTTAGCACATTTTTCGAGAGCAAAAGGTAAAATTAGGCAACCAAGAAAATACACGGTTGTAATTTCATCTAGTTGTGCATGTAATGTTTCCCTTCTTTACATTTGCCTGTTTACTAATTTTTGTTCGTTGCGTTTTTATGTTTATGGCCATTGAGGTAATTATCGTCCTCTTTCAATGATTGCCGACGTACCACGTCGTCATCAGTTGGTCGGCTTCTCTTGTTAATTGAAAATTCTCTGGCAAGCTGTCTGATCGAAGACTTTTCACTTAATTACTCAATGGCCTGGAAAGAAAGCTGTGAGGTATTTTATATAATTCAGTATTTTGTCCTTTTCTGTTTTCCAGAGATGCTTGAGAAACCAACTCAAGCGATGTGCGTCATAAAGTTGGCACGGGCATTAGAAAAAGTTAAACAAGCAAGACAAAGTGAAAAGTGAGGAGGCCTGTTTTGCTATAATATTCCTTCCTAAAGGTAAGGTTTTCTCTATTAGCTAAAATTTGCTTCACTTCAGTTTTCTGAACCACTTCTATACACTCTGTTTTGTTTCAGAAATACCTTATGATTTACCAGCACCACAACATTGACACACGAATAAGCTCATCTGGCAGCAAGCGTCATCCAAACTGCAGGTGAGCTTCTGAGCACCCTGTGTGTTAGAGCAATGCCATTTTGTTTGTTTTACAGGAATGGCAGTCAAACCTCATTTGAAGTACAAGAAAATTGATGAGGCCATATATTGTATGCCAAAAGTCCTGGTGCTCTGAGAGGTGAGACATTGTCTATGCTGTAACAACTTTGCAACTTCTCCTAAACTACAGCTTTTTTTCATTTCGCAGAAGCGTGGCAGTAACAGCCCCATGTTACTGGGTTCATGGCCGTCAAGTATGTCATCAAACTGACTTGTCAAGGCAGAAGAACAAGCAAGCCCAGGAGGAGAAAAACGAAGACAACGGCTGAAACAGCGTACTTGCGAAATTCAATTGCTTTAACACAATACGTATTCGGATCGATTGTTAATGGTAAAATAAAACGCACATGTTCTTTCATCTTAAAGAGTGTCAGTGTTGTTATTTACGCTAGCTGGCCTGTTCCTTGCTTTAAATTTCCGCCATTTCTTAGTTTGTTATTTTGCCGGACTGCCTTAATTGTGTGTGTTGGTCAGTGTAGGGATCAAATGTATGAACATGCAGTCTAAAATGCCAGTTTATACCTTTCAGGAGTTTATGAGGACGAGGTTTGAAGTGCTCGCTTATCATGCAGTCAACAATCGTCTGTCTAGGAAAAAGTTAACTTATAATATTTTCATCTAGTTATTGTTGCATGTATATTAGATACATGTAACTGTAAGTTACCTGTACATTGCTGCAATATCATCGCTTCGTAAGAGAAACATTGCTTGAACGTCATATCAACAGTGTGCGGATGTGGCCCTCGTGGGGAAAAAACGTATCTGTAAAGTCGCGGTAACGTTGTAGGAAGCATCGCTTGAACATGATAGCGACGTTTTCTAAATGTTACCCGCACGTTGGAAAAATATAGCTGGAAAGTTACCGCAAAATTGTAGGAATGTTATTGCAACTTCATAAAAACATTGCTTGAACGTTGGAGCAACGTTCTTTGTATGCTAACTTCATGTTAAAAGTGTGGATCTAAAGTTGCTGCATGATTGTAGCAATGTTATCACAACGTCCGAATGGTACAGGGATATGCTTGAATGTGGTATGCACGTTGCGAAAATGTAGCTGAAAAGTTGCTGCAATGTCACCAGAAAACGTCTCATAACGTTGTTCAAATGTGTCCCGCACGTGGCTGGAAGGTTGCTCCAAGAGTGTAGCAACGTTGACGAACGTCAGAAACAACGTTATCCAAACATTAAAACAACACCCTTAAAACGTTGCCCCCATGTTGGAGCAATGCTAATATCATATGTTGACGCAATGTTTCTGGGAAACATTGCACTAACGTTAAAAAAAGCGGACATTAGCCACGTTTTGGCAACGTTAAGGGGAAACGTTGTGGAAATGTTCGGGCAACATTCTGTGCTACTAGGGTAGTTTTCAATTCTGAGTTCCGTCGGACGTAACTTTAGAAACTGGCTTAAAGTTCCGTCGGACGTAACTCTAGTTTTCGATTTTGGGTTCCGTCGGACGTAACTCTAGACACTGCGAATAAAGTTTCACTCCTCCTTCTTCCCCTCGCTTCCCGAACACTCGGTGCCACCACTGATTGACGTCGACCCGGCCAGCCTCGTTGAACAAGAGAAAAAACGAAGAAAGACAAACCTGCGAGACATGGCTCCCCAAAATGAGCACCCTGTTCCAAAGGGCTTACCCAGAGGGGCTCAAGTTCTGACCTACAAGGCCCGAACAGGGGCCGCCCTTACCGAGGATGTGCTGCACAAGTGGCGCTCCTACATTAAAGTGGCGGCGCGTAGTAACCCAGAAACGCGATGG
This sequence comes from Haemaphysalis longicornis, assembly GCF_048455015.1. Classification (NCBI taxonomy): domain Eukaryota; kingdom Metazoa; phylum Arthropoda; class Arachnida; order Ixodida; family Ixodidae; genus Haemaphysalis; species Haemaphysalis longicornis. Next base: position 225,992,463 of record NW_027526203.1, on the reverse strand, counting down.
CTCCACCGCTCTCATTGCCCCACCGTACCCCTGCCCGTACTGCAAGGACTCCAGAGTAAAGCAGGACATTCGACACCTCCTATGGGACTGTGGGGGCCTCCGTCAATTCCAAGCCCGACAGGCCCAACAGGTGCCATCATACGAAGAGTGGACGACGCCCATGAATCCCAATCATGCCAAGGAGAGATCAATAGACCCTATGCGAAATTGCTTGGTGATCTAGCAACACTGATGTAAACGAGACCGTCGGCCATATTGGTACGGGCGTCGATCGGGAAGTCTCGTATTGTTTACTGTGGAAGAGTAGGTGACGGTAACGCGGTATGGCTCAAACTGGACGGTGTTTTCCGGCTCTCGACCGCGGATTGTGGACGAAGGACTTGTCTGCGCTGCCGACTGTGTCTGAAGACTCATACCACTCGGGGTGCCGGGCCAAAGACCCATCCGAGCGGCAGCGGAGCAGGGCATGCCGCCTAGCCACCGAGGCGCATTGCTCGCCTTCATCGGTGCGAACAAACACGTGCGACTCACAGTAAGTAAATCCTTCTTTGTTTTTACTTGACGCGAGTTAACCGGTATGAGCATTTGTAGAGCACTTTGTTCACCGTTGTTTACCACGCAAATGCGTAGCGGCGACCCTGTTGCAGTAACCCTGAAAGAGGAGAGCGACAATCGCCAGACCGTACCGCTAGTGGGTGGATTAGGTATTTTCAAATGCTGTACATCGAATTTACGGGATGATTTTTGGTGGAGATGTTTACGGAAAGGTTGCGGCCGTTTTCCATGATGGTCGTCCGCCCGCGCGTTTGCCGCAAAGCAATCGTGCTTTGCGGCGAAGTCAACTACAAAAGCGCACATACGCCTTGAATTTTCTTTTTTTGTGTGTTTTCATTATTTATTGCGCATGTTCTGCGCAAAAATCTGTTTGTGTGTCTTTCTTCTTTTTTGGCGGTGGGGTGGTTGTGTTTGTTTCTAAAGCGCATGTTTTTGGTGTGCACGAATAGATAATACAGTAAAACCTCGTTAAGCTCGAACTCACTGAACTAGAAGATTTTTTTGGTCATCGGTATAGCCCGAATGTTTACCTGTTTATCTCGAAAGATTCTGGAAATGAGTTCCAGATAATTATATTGCTTGCTTAAGTTATGACGAACACGATTATGCGGGTACTGGTATCATTACCCACGCTGAGGTTTTTAAATGTTATACTTCCTTCTCTTGAAAAATGCATTAAAAAAGCATGCAGAGATACTTGCACGCTCGAACTTGACAAACAATTTTGACATCATTGCTGTTTGAGGTGTAGATTATTGCCCTTGCAACAGTGTTAATCAAGACACAAAATCTGGTCATTTTTAATCTGTTCCTTGCGGCCACTTCTTTCTGCTCTGTCCCTTTACCATAAACTGTAGCGGACTAGTCCTGTTCTTCCCTGAGTGTTATTTACTGATACTCTCTGTTCTTGCAGGTTGGGCCTCATCCATGTGCTCAGCAGCTGCTTTCGCTCCCAGAACAAAAGTGGCCGGCCCTATGTTGTGTGCCTCACCTTTGAGACGGACAGTGGGGCGATTGGGGAGGCATCGTGCGAGTGTCCGGCGGTTTGCAGCGGAGCATGGAGTCACATCCTGGCTGCTGTGCACCTACTCGCCCTCTTGCAAGTCGAAGGTTTTAAGAGGCGCCACCGTAGCTTGCGTGCACTGAGCTGCCACAACAGTGGGGACGTCCGAGACAGCAGGGCATCAAGCCAGCGAGTGTCCAAAACATTGACTGGAGAAGCCGTCGATAAAATGGCCCCTCCCTTCCCTTGCCAATGCGTCTGTTCGATGCACGTCGAGTACAGGAGCAATGCGAGCAGCAACAAAGTGCCGTGCAGGCGCTGGGGAGAGAACTTGGTAGCCTTGGGAATGAGTTTTTCCCCAGTTGTGCTGGCCTCCCACTACTCCTCCCCCCCCCCCCCCCACACACACACAGTGACAGAAAAAAGGACTGGCATGGCACCTGAAGGGTCACCTGTGAGCTACCAGCAAGGATTCATGCCACATTTCGCCGTGGTCATCTCGCGAGCACGCAGAGGCTGGGCAACGTCGTGTTTACTAGAACCCGACATGCAGGGGTGCGCGAATGCTTCTTTTTGTTCCATTTATATCCACAGTTTGCTATACTGCACGCGCTATAAATCAGCGAAGTAGTTTAATTTACTGGGATTTTCACTGTGGATACAAAAAACGCAAAAGCACTCAAGCTGATGCGCGGCGGCCTGATGCAAATTAACTCTGGCCCTCCTCTTTTTTTTTTTTTTTGGAATAAAACTTGAAAATTGCTTCAGCTACCTACATCAATGGCCACTATCATTACGTCGGAGGCATGCATGCAGCATGTGACAAACTAGAGGAGGGAGTGTGTATTTTAGTCGCAAAATATTCGACAGTAAATACATCGTTGCTGGAATGACAATGGGCACCAAGTTAACTTGATGTAACAACAAACCTTTCAGCCCGGCAAATCGGAAACCAAGTGCAAAAGCTCGAATTTTCCACGGTTAGATCATCATAAAACAGTGTTCGCCATTTCTGCAACGACACGCGGCTAAATGCAACGTAAAGAAACCGACAACACACTCCCATACCGTGCGCGCCCGCCACAGAGGAAATTTTCAACCGCGCCGTGACGGCGTAGTGCGGCAAGAAAAGTTTGCAGCCCTAGGTAAGATAAAGGCTCGTGTAGGGGCTGAGCGGTACCATTTAACAATGAAATGAAGCGGGCGCAGAGCCACAGGGACGAGTGAAGAAACAGCCTAATTTTGGCAATGTGTGGTACTGTTTTCCCCGTCGAGCGCCGCTGTCAGTCGCGTGAATAGGCGGCGCACGTTCAGGCTTCATTTAGAGTACGAAGGCTGGACAACAGAACTCCAACGCAGCTGCATTTTTCATACGGACAGCGACTACGGAACCCCGCGCTTAGCGAACCAACGATAAATATTCGCTCCAAGCGCACCGCGCCCAGCGTGTCACAAAGGTTGCTCGCGCCGGCACAGTTCGCGTCACAAAGTTCGTTCAAAAGCGTGGAACTTCTCGTACCTTTTCTCCATTTGAACCGGTATTTCCGCATTGCGTGCTCTGCGGCACGAAGCAATGCTCCGGAATTGTAGTCCATCACCAAGAGCGGTCAATGCCCGCCTTCTATGTTTTGCTAGTTGGTTTCGGTTTCAAACGACCGTACCAAAATGGCGGACCTAGTTACCGGAGTCGACGTGAGATGGCGGGGCACATTTTGCATAGGGTCTATTGCTGTCCCTGTGGGTGTTCGCCAAAGAGTCATAGGGCCTGGAGGAACCCTTCACCCCCTTCCAACAACCCCCTCCTTTCTTAGGCCACTGGCCACCCCTTTTCTCAATAAAGATTTATACATGCATACTCTGAGCTTCTTGAACTTCAAACGACGCCCAACCCATATCTCCCTGCACTGCTTCATTAGTAGCTTAACCATGTGCTCTTAAAGGGACACTGAAGTGATTTGTAAACAATGCGGGATTACGAGCGCAAATTGTAGTCCGGAGTCCCTAGGCCCTGTTTCGACCACTCTGAGCGCGTTTACGCGAATTTATTTAGTAGAAAAATCAATTCGAAAATGCTGTCCTCCTCTCTGCACTCTCACCCATTTTCTTTGGCGTTTTCGTGTGACGTCAGCAGGAGAGGAGCTGGCAATTGGCTGCGCTACTGCACGTCTTGCCGACCTTCCGCGACCGAGTCAGTCGGCCCAACGTTTAGTCCGCCGGCCGCCGACGGGTCATGGCAATACGCTCGATCAGTTGAAACTAAGCCACAACACGTTTGTGAATGGAAGAATGTGCCTTTCTTTACTTCGTTAGTTTGTATCTAGCTCCAAGTCAAGGTCGCTTCACACAAGCGCTGCACAAGCGACGCTTCGCTGACTGGTACGCCAGTAGGAAAATATAAGGCCTCTTGAAGGGGTAGAAGAGTCAGCGAAGTCAATATAGGTACTAAGGAAATAAAATCAACTGATATTTTTACCGTACAGCGTAAACTAGGGTGCGGGAAGCACTTTTTTGCGCTGGGCGAACAAGCACAGCGGTCAGGAGCACGACTACGGCCGTAGTCGTGCTCCTGACCGCTGTGCTTGTTCGCAGATGCGTATATACGCATCTGCGAACGCTTTTCCGTCTAAGAAATGCAATTGCTAGACGTGAGCTATTGTGGAAACTCGGGGGACGCTTAATGCACGAGCGCAATACAACAAATAGTCACCTAAGCTGCTTGAAATACTAAAACTAAATGAAAGTGTAAACTGGTTATACATTATATACCTTATATTTCCACCTTCCGCAGCGTTCTCGCCCGTGGCCGTGTGGTTTGGTGCGCTAGGTATATAATCGCAAGTCTTTTGCCCGTCACAAGTTCGAATCCCCGCGGGCACAAGCTTTTTTTTTTTTTTTTTTATAAGGTAACTTTTTCGTTTTTCGCAGATGTTTTCTATACTGAGTTCGCCTTTTTTTGGGCCGCAACGTTCACTGCTCCACGAACTAGCCCGCAGAACTCGCGCAGCCTGGCACTGGCGCGCTAGCGAGTTCTCGTTGGCATGCTGTTGCCATAAGCACCAATTAACTGCTTGCGGGCAGTGGGCACAGGCCAGAATCAACAGACCCTTGGCCTGGTGCGAACACGCTTTTTACGATACAGGCATGAGTGAGGCAAGCTCCAAATATGGGGGAAAAGCGCATGCATTTGTGCGTCTGCGGGGACGCGGAGGGCGTTTCATGCACGCGTAGGCCTCGGCTAGTGAATGCTACGATTCCAAGCCGTCCTGGGAGGCTTATCTTATGCATTTTACAGCCGACAACATGGCAGAAGCGCGGTACTACGATCACTGGGATATTGAGAATGCCCATCCAACGACGCCATCAGGGGCGGTATTCTCGTAACTGTCCCTTTTGAAAACGTCCCTTTTGCGTCCCTTTCATCGTGACGTACTTCCGGTTAAGCAGTAAACGTTGGCAGCAGGTTTGCCGCGCTTGCGTTACGTCACTTCCGGTTGTTCGCTTTTAGCCAATCAGGGCTCACCAAAAGGGACACTTTTGAAAGGGACGCAAAAGGGACAAAACTCGAGAATACCGCCCCAGATGTCAAACATATATGTTGTTTTACAGAACCGAAACCGAAACTTGTTTGATTGCTAACCTTGGGCATCGTCCAATCGCGGGGCCCCCTCCTCTCAACGTCACAGCTTAGTTGGTGCGGCCGCCGCAAACCGCGCATGGTAGTTTTTCTTCTTTCGCGCTTTGTAAAATAATTACCGCTTTGTCAACCGGATAAACGATGAAAAGTGTGCTAATTTGAGCCAGTCTATGCAGTGCAAGCAAAAACGGGAGCTTGACAAATTCAGTTCAGTGTCCCTTTAAGGCCAATTGGCCTACAGTTCTCTAGTTCACTTCTCTGGTTCAATGGGGTCCTGAAATGAAGACGCTAGGCTGCTAATTTATTGCTCATAAAGATGTTCATCCTCTCTCTCTCGCTCCGCTAGAGGACAGGCTTCTCAAACTCTGTGGAACAAAAGCTGTTGGTGTTGTTCCTGTGGCCCATATCACGAGAGGGATTGGCCAGGAATCGAGAGCTTCGACGCGCTAATGCGCCCGCTTACCAAAATTCACGAAATTGTGAACTGCAAATGTATAACTGGATATGTAGACGTAATTCGCACCATTAGGCAGAGAAACAAAAGCGAAGAAAGGGGTTTGATTGATTGATTGATTTTGGTGTCTAAAGCGGCGGTGAAGCTACACTTGGACTATGAAGCACGCCATAGTGAATATGGCTGCAGATTAATTTTGACCTCAGAGTGATCTTTAACGTGTGCTGAAATTTTGACACACTGGCGTTTTCTTTTTTTTGCCTCCATCAGAATAGCAGCTACCGCAACTGGGATCAATCCTTCATACTTGGGCTTAGTGGAGGGGAAGAAAGAGACTCAAACATGGTGTAGTACAGGAGAAGTCACTCGAAGTAATTCGCATCACAAGACGAAGAAGCGAATGCGAAGAAAGATAAGCAAATACGATGTAGCAGTAAAGGAGTCTTTCGCCTTTATCAAAGGACATAAGCAGGCTTAAGATTAAGTGCCTCGAGGATTTTGTTTTTAGTTTCAATCATTCCTCCCGAATTTTAAAGGTACCAATCGTCTACATTCACACAATTAAAACTAATAATTGGCTTAGCTTCGCTAATTAGACATATTTGTGCAGATAAAAGTCGTTGGTGCATTTTTCGGTTGCACACTCAGAAATTTCCATTGTCTGCGCAGAGTGGAGGTGCAAAAAGGGTAAGGCGATGACTTGTACTTACCACTTATTATGTGGAAAGATATGCCAGAACATCCATGGGTAACGCAACTGACGCGCATTGATTAGCGTTGTCTGCGAGCAAGGTATGTACCTCTGGAAGCCGAGTTGAGCAGATTACATCGCGTTGGGCAATGGATGATCACTGCAGTCACGTTCTCCTTACCTGTGCACAACTAAGTGATTATAAGGTCGTCTAAGCTGTTCATTACTGAATGGCGTAGATTTTTGTCCCGTGTGAAAAAAGGAGCTACACTTTGAACTTCACCGTGCTTCTTCCCAAGCTTCCGCAGCCCAGTTTTTTTTGGTTGGCGCTTTCCTAAGCAGCATGTACAACGTTTCACCATGCACTTTTCACCCACAATATTACCTTTTTCCCCACAAACAACTTCGTTCTCCCCTCATGCTGCGTTTCAGCGAGTGGTTAAAAGCGCTCGCTGGAGCTACCTGCATTGCGCAGGTGATCTCCGTGGTTGAGTCGGCACGCCTGTGGCTCGTGAGGCGCGTTTTTGCGTGCAGAAAACGCCCTATGTGGTTCACGCTGATGCCCGTTTAGACGATTAGGCTCCGATAAACAGAAACGGTGCGCCAGCTGTGTATGCGCGCCATGTTTTTGTTTGCAGGAGCCGCTTCACACGGTTAACACTTCGATTTAACCGCGAATTTCAATGTTGCAAAATATCAATGTAAAGAAGTAAATTATAAGTTTTACTGACTTTGTTACATCAAAGTCCAACTGTACTGGTACACATACGTTGTGCACAATTGGTGCCGCAGAGGCCGCCCTGACGTTCCCAATTATTCCACAGTAAGCGGGAAACCACTGAAGCTCTATATGGTGGTGTGTATAAAGCATTTATGCACACCACCATATAGAGCTTGTAGATATAAAGCATTTACGTTGAATGCAAGCTGATCTTTCAGGTGAGATGCCAAACACTGGAAGACCGCCCAAGTGTCCGTGAACATCGCCCACTGGTGTGGTTGCTGTGTATTTGAATATAAAAGCAGCATGCAGTGCGGCCAGCTCAGTAGTCACGGGTGTTGTCTTATGGTTGAGCGTAGTGCTGAAAGTGGTACGGTCGTCCAGTCTTAGCTGGAGAAGCAGATTCAAATTAAGCGTGGCATATCTAAAAAATCCTGAAGAAACAGTGTTCAAATGAATGTGTAGGACTTAAAGTAACCCTTAAACTTGAGAGAAATGCAGTAGTGGATAATTTTCCTTACATCAAGGCAGGAGAAGACTATCAGTGCTTAAAGTGCTGCTTCATCTACGACTGTGGACGACTGTACTTGATGAAGGAATCCATACCCCTATAGCAGACGAAGTCTCCGACAGAGACCCATTGGTGCGCAAATTTGTGTAGGCACCACATTTCTTCGTGATCAGTTCTACCATGAAGTACTTCAGGGTAGGGGCAGGGTCTAGTCAAAACGTTTAGATGCGGGAACATCCACGGCGGGTGTAGAGGCAGAGATGGTGGCTGGTAGTGCAACGGTAGAAGGTCCCACACTTCAGTGGCTGAGCTGGGTGCTAGGGGATGGGCCACGCTGCCTAGCCAGAAAGTGCAGTTACATACGAAGTAGCTCCTGAGCCCCAAGCACGAGTAATGCCAGTTGGCATTCCACTAGTGTTCCCAGTCTGGGTTGTCTTCAAGACGCCAATGCAGACCCTCAGAATTTGGGCATGCATGCTTTCTAGAGCTCTGGCATTTCCGCCTTTTGGGAGGGGGACCAGTACAGGGAGGCTGTAACGTATCAGGCTGACGTACAGCCGGAGAAGACTGAACACCCAGTGCGATTGGTAAAGAGCATGCGAAAGATATTATAGGAGGGAAATCGCAAGGAGCTTCGGAACTCTTTTTGATGTTCTGTGCACGAAAAACTGAGCACGGCCTTCACTTCATTAGGGTTGGGCTGGATTCCTTCCTGCTCACTAGATGGCCCAGTACCTTAAGTATGGCAGACATGTGGCAACCATGTACAAAGGCCTGTCAAATATCACACCCAAGAACTTGTAATGCGAGGCGTACAGTATCACGTTGCCTGCAATATGCCCGTGGTTGGAAAGATCATGGCTGGTAAAAGTGATTGCACCGCATTTGCTTGCTGAAAGTTCTCTCTTGGGTGTCCAGGAACACCGTAACTGAATTCATTGCCCACTGCAACATCATGTGCAGTATGCGCCCACTTAGTCTAAAGCTCCATATGCAGGTATCGTACGCATACAAGGAGATTTGTACAAACTGCGGTGAGCATTTATCCAGGCCCACGATGTCCATGTTAAATTGCGCTGGGCTGAAGGTACCACCAATGGCACGAGTCCCATTTTCAAATGATACACCACCTCTTTTGTGGACGTGTGCAGTGGCCCATTAATGGTTGCACAGTTATGCACACATTCGTTTGGTGTCCAGTGCATGTAGTCTTTAAGGCGCTCCAAGTGACTTTGTGCAACATATCAAATACAGCTTTAACATCCACAATGCTATGATCATGCTTTAAAATGCTTTGACTCGCCTAAGGTCATTGACGCAGGGTCATGACATTGTCAAAGCTGCTCCTCCCCTTAAAACTTGTTTGCATTGCATGGATTTGGCTCAAATAAACACACTTTTCATTGTTTATCTGGTCGATAATGTATTTTATTTGTAAAGCCTGAAGGAAGAAAAAATACCACGCGATGTCTGCGGCAGCCGTGACAACTACAGCAGCAGCACAAAACGATGTGCACTCTTCTCGTGATGTGATTGGACGATATAGAAGATTTTAAATTTAGGTCACACATGCGCACTTGCGCTTGTGTCAACATTATTTCTCTTTTTGCAACCAGCATATCTGTCGGAATGCAATTTTTGTGGTTTAGTTTTTGGAGTTGTTCAAACCAATTTCGGTTCCAGTTCCGTTTCGACGTATTGCACATTAGCAAAAGGATCCTGGCGACACCTTAGAAATCGCCATGATCAGCTATTCCTATGTTGTTGGCTGCAGAATACGCACCCAGAGTGGACCCTCCACACTTTAATCTGCACAACTGACATCACAATGTTTACGAATAACTTCAGTGTTCCTTTAAATAAAGTAGGCACTTGTGATGGACACATATTTCTGTTTACCCAGTCCTAATTTAGGCAAAGTAATACCACTTTCTCCATGAACTTGCGAACACAGATTAATGAAGTAATCGGGTGAGCCAACATCCAAGCAAGTTTCTTGCCCGATTTCAGTGCAGGTGCTGCAAGACCCAATTTCTACAAGTGTCCAGACTGCTTGGGACAATTGAAAACACCAGGATGCCTGTCCTATCTTTGCACCATGGTGACGGGCACCATCTTTAAGTGACGGGTCACAGAGAAATAAACAATGTTCCGACACAGAGTCCTTTTGTTATCTCCATAGCGCTAGTGCATTGAAGAGAGCAATAGACTTAAGAGGATGTCATCATGTCGGCGAGGTCCAAAGGCATCATTTCAGGTTCCATATTCTGGTACGAGGCTTTTGGGGGTTGTATAGAAACAGGATTAATGCCAATCCTCTTGAGCCACTTTTTCGAAGTGTCACCGAAAATGCTGCGGCGCACATTTATGGGCTCAGGGTGTGTGTATAACAACAGCACCCTTCGTGCTAGTCTTTCTGCAACGTGTTGCACAAGCTTCCCATCCTCAGTCACCCATAGAGTGCATCTTTTGAAGCCATAGAACTTTGGTGTAGGAGCTTGCGGGTGCTTCATCCCACTTATATTGCCCTCACCGATGTCATGGGCCACTCGGACTTCTCAATGGTGACAGCACGAACTTCCCAATGAATGCAGCTTACCATGCACTTCCAATGACTGCCACAAAGACAGTCGAGCTGAATTAATGTCACAACGAGTTGAAAATGAATGAATGAATGAATGAATAAAATGAAAAAAAAAAAACACCATCTTCCCGTGGGGAACCCCGATGAGGATGCGAAGCATCATGGGGCTTCCGTGTGGTTCCATTGTGTTGCCGTTATGTTGAGTGATGTGGTGTTTAGTAGTGCCAGAGGGAATTCCGCGTCCGGGTCCACACCGGTGGCAAAGGCACGCAAGTACTGTTGTGCTACGGTGAGTTGGCGGTGGTTCTCGAGGCGCTGAAACTCGTCCATGTTCTTGTCGATGTTGTCGTCCTGAGGTAGAATTGGTAGTCTCCGTCAGCGTTGGTGAGGTAAAGGTTGTTGACGTTGGTGCACTGGCTGAGAGCATTGTACACGCCCTCCTCTTCGCAGCTTTCTTCTTCTTCAGCGGTTCCCCTACGGGAAGATGACGACGGTGGTTGAACGCGAAGCTATCTCGTAATGGATTCTTTGGTTGGCCAATCCCTAGGGGCATCCTGCCACAATCAACATCAGGGGCACTGCGGATGGGGCACGGACGCGGGACATCCCCCCGAGCAAGAGATGCTTCGCATCTAAAACATGTGCTGCTGTTTACATTGTGAGGTTTTTGTGGTAATGAACTTTCTTGGCACAAACTTGAGCACCGCAGTAAACAAGCGCAAAAGCACAAATGTCGATGCAGCTGACAACAAAGTGACATACACGGTCCAGCAGTGGTGAATAGGTAGAACACCTCGGGGTAGGGTCTGCATTGCATATTTTGAAATGCAGTCCTTTCCAAAAACATCCAGTCAGACTAAGAGCATTGTTGATCAACCTATAACAGCCTAGGTAAGTGATAAACAAGTTACATAACCCTTTATCACAGCGTGATGGCCAAATGTATAAACGGGGTGCTTATTTTAAAGGGGCCATGCAGACAAAATACAAGTGTTTTATTCAAAAGATTTCATGTTTTATAGTGCCCCAAGCACTTGTCTGGCAGCAAACGATGCCGTATTCACAGATAAATTAATAAATTTAGGTTAAAATTTTGATTCTCCCGCCAAGTCGTGTTTTCACGGTGTCTGCCATGAAGTCATAGGTGTGCATATTCAAACGAACTTCCACTGCGTCATTCGGCTCTGCCGCATTGCTTGCCGTCAGTCCTCCCAGATGAAGCATCTTGAAGCATTTTTTGCAGGTGTTCTCCAGACTCGCTGAACAAGAGTATGTTGTTGGCAAGCCCATTCCAGACCCGCTGTGAACAATTTTAGTGAAATGGTAACCCTGTCTTACTTCCTTTCTAATCAGGAATTAGCTTTATTGTGGAGGATCATCCTGCATTTACATCTCTTATATCATCCATGAGTCTTATGAAAGTCTTTATTCTGTTTTTTTTTAATGCTTCCAGTACTTCCACAATGTCTCCTTAGTATATAAATGCCTCGCAAGGGGGTTTATTACACTGCGCACATGGTTCTAAGATACGAGTTCACTAAATATTCCCTGGGACCCCAGTGTTGAACACCAGTTTTGCGGAATGGCGCCAGGCTAGTCTGGAAACGGAGTGTTGTGTCCTGCAGCGGTTGCCTGACCCCATTGAGGGCCCAGTGGTCCATACTAGGTGCAACATAGTTGACCTTGCTCCTTCTGTTCCAATGAACCCCCCCACTTGCTCTGGACCAACCTCCTAAGCACCTAAAGCGGCATCAGATGAAGGGGAGGGCAGGGTGAAGCTTCCCCGAAATTGCACTACTGAACCCTATAGCGCGTGCATTGCCCATTTGCATGCTCCACGAAACCCTCCCCCTCCACCCCCAAGCAGTCGCACATCCTCAAATTTGGATCCAGAGTGAAAACTCGGACGCCAAGGTGCTGGCATATAGGTGTCATGAAGACATCCTATGTGGCAGCTGCTAATGTTTCCCACAAGTGTAATGGAAGCTGCCTTCCTTTGCTTGCCCAACTTAAGACCTGGCATTGTATGTGCGTGGCATTGTTGCACAATCTCAAGGACCGTGGTCGAGGCTTCTGCTGACTTTCACTGTGTTCCATTCCGGAAAGTCAGTTTATAGGACTTTTTTTGCCCCGAGGACACATTCGCAAAGCACACATCAAGCAAGAAAAGCACTATTAAGTGCACTGGGCTCGACAGGATGGTGCAAATACTGGGCCTATTCGATTTTCCACTTCTGGCTGCCCGCGGGTAGCCCCGGGCAGCCAGAGGCAAGAGCCAGTTATTTGTTTTTCTCGGGCAGGTCAATACATCACTTCCGGAGGCACCAGATTGTCCTCAATTTCCTCTAGTCAAGCAATCTCTGGCTACCCATGGGCTGCCAGAACCACCAGGACATTTGTGGTTTGGTGGCGAGCTGGCTCCAGTCTGGAAGCTAGCAGATGACAAAAGGAGATTGACTCATTCCTTGCGCCCAGTTTCGGCATAACACTGGAGAGATGTTTGGTTCTTCTGGGTTTTAAAGTTGCTTTAAGGGGGCACATGGGTCTTTGATCAAAAACTTTATTTTTGCAGTTATGATGATGAAAATTGGGGAGCACATGTAGTTTCTCATTGTGATTGTAGATATCAAATTTGTTTTTGAGTAAAATGATTATATTCAACTTTATTTGGATTTTATATTCAATTTTTTGACAGCCTTTGTAAAAAAACTGCTGGAGGGATGGAGCTAAACAGGGAACCAGTGAACTGTGCACTAATCAAAGAGTGCAATAAGACTAACATCATCGTTCTATCCGGTCTGTAGCAGAAGTTGCGACCATTTGAAGTTTGGGCCTGGAAGGCAAAACCGGTTTTTCTGGTTGACACCTTTCAAGCCCAAACTTCAAATGGTCGTAACTTCTGCTACAGACCAGATAGAACGATGATGTTAGTCTTATTGCACTCTTTGATTAGTGCACAGTTCACTGGTTCCCTCTTTAGCGCCATCCCTCCAGCAGTTTTTTTACAAAGGCTGTCAAAAAATTGAATATAAAAATCCAAATAAATTTCAATATAATCATTTTACTCAAAAACAAATTTGATATCTACAATCAGAATGAGAAACTACACGTGTCCCTAAATGTTCATCATCATAACTGCAAAAATAAACTTTTTTGGTTAAAGACCAGTGAGCCCCCTTAATTGATACGAAACTTCCTTGCAAGCGCAATATTTCACTTTATTAGAATGCCATCCTTTCATATAGCACGTTTTCATTGCAACACGCAGCCCTCTTTCTTTTTTCATGCGGAAAGTTTGGTAAAAGACGACAGCTTACCACTTCAGCTGAAGACATTTTCGATCGAGTTTGCGATAAACATGGCAAGTATTTTTATCTCGTAGACAAGAGCAGCATTTTGAAGTTAGATGGAAACATGCATGTTTTTGTTAGTCAAGGTGAGTGTTTTTTGCACGAACATAGGCTGTACTTCCATGAAGATTTTGAATGTATGTTTTTTGTTACTGCGCCCGCAAACGGTGTCGGCTGCTCCTCAAAAAACGGCGTCAGAAAGTGCATCATAAGGTGCATCATAAGGGCTTTAAATTTGGTTTTGAGGCGTACATTTTCTTTTCAATTGACGCGTATAATTACCCAGGGATGTTTTAGAAGATTCAGACACTTTGTTTAAAAAGATTCAAACAAAGCGGAACACGTGGGATGTTTAAAAAACAAAACAATGAAGCCTTCTGAAGGACCGTGATGATTTCACCAGTCGAAAAGAAATGGATGTCCACTGATGGCAAAGGGCTGCTGAAATGAGCCCGTGTCAGTGCGTCATGCTCGCGTTCAGCTTTGGGAAGGGGCCAGTCCGTATCGAGCGCGCCGACCAAACATAAATGACAAAAACAGCGATACAACATTTTGCCAAGTAGACTGTAACAGACGACAGCAAAAGAGGTTGCTGCCTTCAGTGGCCGCTGCGGCTGGCCTGCTCTTAGATTTTTCGGTGTACACTGAGGCGTTTGAGCTTGTAATCATGACGCAACTTCCTGCCCGAGAGCGTGTGGCAGCCCGCTAGCTGCCAGAACGTCTGTAAATTGAGCAGGCCCATAGCCCAACCAATTATTCCACCTGCACATTAGTTCTGTGCAAGGGAGCTCTTTAATCCACCACCTTCATATCCTATCTTCAGCCACTGTGGCAAGTCAGGCAACCAGCCTGACTCATTTTGCTAGCTCATCCAAGATTCCTCTCGTCAAATGCAGGTGCTTTCTGAAAGAAACTGAAAGGGGTTAGCAGCGTGCGGGCTTTAATCTGGTTATAGAAACACCCCCTGGAAGAAACTCGCAACAGCGCCAGAGGGTGAGAAACAAAGTATTGTTACCTTGCGCACACTGCAGTTTTTCAGCGTTCTGTGACCTCATTGCTGCTATACTATATGGGCAGAGGCTATGTATAGGTAGATAGTAGAGAAACACCTGTGTAGCTTGCTAAGGAAAGCACCCCTCCACAAATTTATGTGGCCAACTAGCAGACTGTTCACTCTTCATGAATGAAAAACTCATGGCCCCTTTCGAAATAACCATTTAAGCTTTATTTAAAAGAGTACAAAAAAGTCAATCTGCAGATCACAAACTTCCTTTTTTTTTTCAACAGTAAAAAAATGCCACCACTAGGCTTTCACAAGGTTGTGCAACATTCACGATGTAACAACAACAACATGACTCACGCACAATAAATGTGATGAATGTAAACGTATATGTATGGACATCAGCTTTGGTCCCTTTGACTTAGCAGCCGCACATGAAATAACAGTAATAATAATAACTATACAGAATAGTGATCGGTCTGGGACAAGGATGAAGCTAAAAGAGACGGGTGTGTGTGAACAAGGAAAGGCAAGCTTGAGGCAGTGTTTAATGCAATCAACAAAACAAAGCAAACAAACAAACAAAAAACCACACACACAACACACACTCTGAACACTCCTGGTGGTTGAGCTGCAGGTCTCCGTGCCTCCTGGCCTGCAGGGGCATCCGGGGCAGAGACTAGACTGGGGTGGTGAGACCAGGGTTCCCTGCAAGTACAGCGTGTAGGGGGGGCCATGAGACGCAACACCAGGTGTGGGCCAGCTACACAGGAGTGAAGTGCTGGGCACGTGACAAACAGTGGGGAGGCCACTCTACCGGGTACCTGATCAGCAGGCACAGGATTACGGGCCCACGCCGCAACCGGTCGCACACTACTGCCTCACACAACGGGCCGAGTGTGCCACACAGTGCTGGGCGTCATCCCCTCATGCTTTCTCTCGTGCACACAGAACTTTGCCCCCTGCCAGCCTCTTCGCAACACAGGCACTGCACTGCGATGGACACTTGTCCTACAGAGATGCAGAGGGTGCTTCTGATCACCTCGGCCATTGCTGTGCAGCAATGGCCGATTGGCTATAATGCCGCAGACTTCTGAAGTGCGTCATCCAGTCCAGCTCGGAAACCGAAACAGAACTAAATGCACGTGCACGCACGCACACACTCAACCTCACAGGGGCCCCCCCAGTGACAGGGGGACGAGGTTTGCCCCCTTCTGTGCAACAGCAATTCGTCAGTTCGGACAGAGCTCCCTTAAGAGTTTTTTGCCACCCCACATGCAAGCGCGTACGAGTTTGGCCAGCAGGCTGAAGTACTAATGCTCGCTCTTGAATAGACTGCAGGGCAAGCACGGCCGCAGAGTTTCAAAGGGCCTGCCCCAACGCACACAGAGGCAGAGCACACATGCTACTGTGCCAAACGACAGCCTCTACTACTACAGCCATCAAAGGGGAACGGGGAAGTGCCACAGTGACCAGGGTGTCTGGACAAATTCCACACCCTTTGAACTTGTCAAGTTTACGCAGAGCGGTAGCGCACAAACCTACAGATCACACTGGCAGTCAATCGTTGCACAATATTTACCCAATGAAAGTGCATCTGCATCTGCATACTGCATCACTTAGATCTATACTGCACAAAGAACCGCATCTCGTCCTCAATTCACTCAGCGCCAAGGAACGTGCAAGCCTATGGGAGGGAGCAGAGCTGTTGAGAGAGCTCTACTCGTGTACAAACTCGATGCTTACACAACAGGAAGAACACGAGTATTCCCAAGACAGCCTCGTGTAGGCACGCTTTTCAAGTATTGGTGCGAGCTAACGTTTTGACTTGGTGCAGACCTGCACTTCACACGACAAGTGGCAGACTAAGACTTCAAACTAAGCTATTCGTGCGTCCTTAATAATAGCTAGCAGTGAACAATGAAGTATGTTCAGCAGACCGCATTTCGTGAAGCAATTTTTTCCCCTTTAACGGCACCTTAAAGGAGCCATGAAGAGAAAACAAAAGTTTGTTTTATTCGAAAGATTAGGTGTTTCATAGTACCCCAAGCGCTTTCCCGGAAGCAAATGATGCTTTATTCACTGAGAAATAAGGCAATTTAAGCCAAACTTTAAATCTCCCGCTAAAATTGCACATTTCGTCACATGAACAATGGCGTCACATGAGCCGGTCCATGAAACAGATACTTAGTATGTCGACTCCATATAGCACCCCACGCGGGAGTCGACCGAGACGGCGGCCATTTTAAAAATACTAGTAAAACCTAGTGCACCCGCAGCCCTAGTCATGGAATCGCCTGATCCGGAGAACAAAACTCTCGCCGAGGAGCTAGGGCTTGCATTTAACAACCTCACACCACTTGAACGCTCACTGCTTCCAAGTGCACGAGCGGCAAGAGTTGTGGGATACGCGGTGGACGGGAAAGCGACCATTCCGCGATAGCCACAACAGACGAACGCCCAGCCGTCGGCACCGCTGCCTCGTCAGCCCCGTCGCGACGGACGAATACAGACTGGTACGTATGTGCCGTATTTTCAATTTCAGTAGCAGTATCGCTTATGCCAGTTGGCCGGTGTCGTGTATGGAAAGCCGTTCGCTCGAGCTCTCTGCTCCGACCAGAAAGATTCGAGCGTCGATGCGCGGTGTGTACGGCAATTTTTTTCCCCAAGGTCAGAGCGCTTTGACGAAGTCGGCGACGCGCGCCAGCATGTCCGGGTCCCTGCCGTAATCACTTCCTCGGAAATGAAGCGAGCACACTCGTACTTCCTTTAGCTCTCTTTCTCCTCCGTTTGCAAAGTTCACAAAACGTAGCCACTTGCTTCGCCGAGGTTCGTCGTTGGGCAGCACATGAAAGGAGATCTCACCGGCGGGGATGTCGCACTCCCTCGACGATTGGCCCGTACTACATGGGCATTTCAAAACACAGCAACGAAATTTCATTGTAAAGTACTCGAACAAACTGAAGTTTTCAGTGGTTGTAAACTGTAAACGAGCTCGTAACGATAGCAGCAAGCCAACACGACCTCCATACCGAAACCTGTGCGACGAGTGGCACTATCTCGTTGCTGCTCTGTGTTCCTTACTCCCCTTGTTTCTATTTTTACCTTTGCTGGTTGGCAATATGACGGCCAACCTCCTGTGAAGGGATTACGATAGCAAGCAAGGTCGCGGCTGTGCGTGCTGGGACGGTTCGTTGGCCCCGAAGAGCCTTGAACCCGAAAATTCGTCTGCGCGACGGTGGCGACGGCGAGATGTCGAGTTAGGCTGGCGGTAGTTTCGTATGCATTGGCATACACGCTTGCGTGTTCGTTTGGAACTTCAACCGTTTACTCCACCGTTCTTTGTCATAAAAAGAATGTGCAGTATGTTTCACGGGCATTTAGCTCGCTATGCAAACTGTAAGCCCTGCCTAACATGCGTTTGCTTTTGCCGGCCTCCGCCAATCGCAGAGCATTCTCAAGTGACATCATAGGTTCTGTTGCGGAAAATGAGCTGGTGGGTCGCATGGTCATTTCCTTTTTTCCTAATTATGTAGCTTATTTGAGCGAAGTTTGTGTTAAAAGTGGTGTCGTTATGGTTCTAACGAGGCAATCTTTCGAATGAACCAAACTTGTGTTTTCTCTTCATGGCTCCTTTAACGAGCTACAGAGGGGGGAGGGGGAAGCAAGTAAGCATGTGCGCTTGCTGAATGTTACTAACGCGAGCGAAGTACTCTTGGAATTAGTTGCTCGGACGCTGTTCACCTCAGAATTTTGTGTGCACAACTTGCCGTACCATCCGCATGACCAGTGCACAATGATGCAGCACAGAGATTGGGGGCAATCAAATTCATGCAACTGCAGTAGTTTTTTTTCCCCGTTTGGGCCCTTGTGCTCATTCCCGTTTCATGTGGAATGGCGAGAGAGACAGCGACTGAAGGTTTGAAATGTACCGTTGTGTGCAAAACACGGCAATGGTGCTGCATCTGCATGGCCGTTTTGGCTCAAGTCTTGGTCGCATCACCTCAACACATTTCCGTCGACGCTCTCACACAGGATCGCTCGTACCACTCGCACGTGCCCCATTGTTACTTTCAACTATGCAGCAATCAGAACACAACTGCAGCTGCTAATGTGACTATCAGAATGTGCAACACGTGCCCGCACCAGCCCAGGAGCAAAGAGCACCTGCCGATGGCCGAGACAATCCTGTGGGTCTTTTCAATTAGCTGTTCCAAAATTGCCCCGGAGTCCCCGAAAAGCAAGCCAGAATCTGTTTCTCAGATCTATTCTTATGGCGTGGGAAATTTTCGGACCATCAGAGGCGAGTCCAAAACTGCACATTTAAGAGCCCCACTGTTCAGGTCCACATCCCGGAACGCACCGCCACTTCTCCTTTTTGGCTCTATGCAGGCGACCGTACAGAGACTGACAGATGGGTGTTCGTTGGCACGAGCACTCTAATGCTGATGCATTAAAAGCTCGCACAATGCCCAAGTGGCAGCACACCCCAAAAGGTGGACTGTCGATATGTGCAGCCACGCAGGCCTTAGAAGGCACCAAAGGCAAAAGGTTGTTACACGGCAGCTTACCTGGGCCGCTGAGCTCCCTGAGCCTGTCCTCAAGGTGGCCCAGCGCCTCCGCTTCCTGCTCCGGGATCCGCCGACGTGCCAGCCTGCAGCAGTGGTGGCCCTACCTGCAGGAACATTGCCAGTTCAAACTGCGGGCCACACACACGGGGGCGCTACTCGCGGGAGGCTACAGGCGGCTTTATGGGCAACGGAGGACACCAAAAACAGGTCAAGCCCTTTTCAAGTTGAATCATCACCCCCATCAGCGGCCTCTTTGTGCCCTCTGCAGGGCAAAGGCCTCTCCTGCGCTGCCCAAACCAGTGGTCACCCCCAAATTTTCTCATATCTGCCCTCCACTAAGGCAATGGCTACTTCCCCGAGTCCTGTATCTCAGTAGCCACTCCGTCACCCTGGCCATCCACAGGCTTCCAAGTCATCGCGTGACATGTCCAGCCCAAGTCCACTTCTTTATCTCAATTTGAACTATGGCATCTTTTGCCCTGTGAACCAGAAAGGAGTCTCACACACATCAAATCAAAAGGCAAAGGGCTGAAAGGCCATCCTCAAGCAAGGACTATGACACCGGCGTCTTTTAAAAACTATTACTTTGAGAGCAGTTTCTCCTAATCGAGATTTCAAGCATTCCTTATTCTTCACGGAAAGGAGAGCACAGCCACCACAGGACAGATGTTGTCCCCACTTGTTTTATTTCAATCCTTGAAATGCTCTGCTACAAGTGGTATTCTCAGATTTTCACGATACGACCACGTTACTGTATTTCGAATGATATTTATGCCAGTGTCAGTTGTTTCCTAATAGGAGCAGGTAAAAATGTTCTCTAAAAAAATACGCATAAAAATATGGTAAGCTTGCCGTACACTTTTGACTATACCTAAAAGGTATTCAGAACTGTCTACTATGTTTCAATATCTTGATAGGCTTTCCACTAGCAGGCAACATGTGCACCTTTGCAAGAAAGAAAATACTGAGACATCACCACGAAATTTTAAATTCCACCATTTGTAGTTCCTTCCAATGCGCCTCTCAAATTTCATTACCCCCACCTGGAATCAAAGAAGTCACTCTGATTCCTCCCTCTCCCCTTAAAAGATGAGTAGCACTGCATAAATTAATGTTCTCTTGTTCATGTTAAGAAAAATGCACTTACTCTTTAGCACCCAAATTTTTTATGCCCCCCCCCCCCGTTTAAAAAGAGATAATAGTCAAAACCCAATATAACGAAACTTGATCTTACGAAATCCCCAATGTAATGAACAAATTCATATTCTCCCACAAGTGCCTAATGGCTCATTCCTTTTATGACCTTGATCAGAATAGATTCACTGCCACTCCCAATTTAACGAAGTATTTCGAGGAACAGATACATTTTAAAAAGGACCAATTTCGAAAGTGTTTTTCGAAATAACTGAGCAGTTTCGTGGCCACAGACCACGGCGTCCTGGCCAGCATGCCTTCCACAATCTTTATTTTACTTTTTATTTAAACAATAATGCAGGCTAGGATTAGGCCCAAGCAGGAGTGGGAAAGTGATTACATAATATATCAGCCAAAAGTAATTATACAATCTTTAAGAAACATCAACAAAAATGACAGACAGAATATTACTACACATGAAAAAGCTGCTCAATTGATGCATGCAGATTCGGCGAAGTAAAGACAGTGGCAGGGAGATTGTTCCATTCAGATATTGTTCGCGGGAAAAATGAATATTTATAGGCGTTTGTGCGGGCGAACATGGGGGTAAATTTAAAAGGGTGGTATTGCCGCGTAGGCCGGGAGGAAAGAGGGGCGAGGTATAATGATGGGTCAAGGCACAGTTTGCGGTTCCAAACATCGGCGAGAAATTTTAGTCGATTGCTTCTTCTCCAAGATTGCAGGGTTGGAATTTTGTTGTTCTGGATGAGTGTGGTAGGTGAACCATGTCTTTGATAGCGGTTATAGTTGAAGCAAACACCTTGCGTTTGAATTTGCTCGAGTTTGCCACTATCTTTTTGTGTGCGGATCCCAGACCACTGAAGCATACGCAAGGTGCGATCGAATTAATGTGTTGTAAGCCAACAATTTGATGTTGGGTAAAGAGTGCTTAAGTTTATGTTTTATGAGTCCCAGTTTCCTTCTAGCCAAAGCGCAAATATCAACATGAGTCGACCAGGAGAGGTTGCCAGTAATTGTCACACCGAGGTACTTAAAGCTACTTGTTAGCTAACAGGGGCGTTGTTCATTGTGTACTGGTATTTCAAGAGGATTTTTTTTGTTAGTTATACGCATGAACACTGTTTTATCGGGGTTAAGTGTCATGCTCCATAGTTTGCACCATGTGAGCACGCCATCTAGACTTTTGTTTAGAGAAACCTGATCGTTAACGTTTTTAATACTTTTGAATAGTAAGCAGTCATCTGCAAATAGGTGGATACTAACATCCTGGTTTATACAAGTTGTAATATCGTTTATATAAATCAAGAACAGTAGCGGCCCAAGTACGCTTCCTTGGGGAACTCCGGAAATAACAGGGAGGGTATCAGAGTGAAAATCATTTAGGTCAACAAATTGTTCGCGCAGTTCAAGGTACGATATAGTCCATTTAACAAGCGTGCAAGGAAAACCGAGTTTGTTTAGTTTAAATATCAGTCCAGAGTGAGAGATTTAGTAAAAAGCTTTGCTAAATCCAGAAAATTACGTCAATTTGGCCTGATGCATCTATGATAGAAGAAAAGGAATACATAGTGGAAATTAGTTGAGTGGTGCAAAACAAACCCTTGCGGAAGCCATGCTGGCAGGGGGAGAGAATGTTGTGCTTACCTAGGAAATCAACTGTGATTACGTGTTCCATGAGCTTACAAGAAGAGCTTATCATAGATATAGGCCGGTAATTTGGCAGCAATGTGTTATCCCCTTTTTTAAACACCGGTACAACACGAGCGATGTGCCAGTCTGAAGTGACAATGCCAGTTGAAAAAGACAAACGAAAGATAACAACCAGAAAGCGAGCTAATGATTCAGCGTAGCGGCGCAGAAAGGCATTAGGAATGTTATCCGGCCCACATGAGCATTTTGAATCTAAGTTTAGATTCAAAAGGATGCCAAGGAAAGGATGCCATCATCCATGCCACTTCGTCTGGAATAAATAACATCAAGGCCACTATGCACAAGAAGTTGGAGGAAGCCCCGTTAACGTGGTTCAAGGATATGAGAGCCAAGAATGTTCCACTCAACAGAAAAGTGGTACAACAAAAAGCGTTGCGTTCCACGCGTCTGCTTGGGTGCGAGAACTTCAGGGCAAGCCCCGGCTGGCTTATTTTCTTAAGTGCATTGCTAAATTATCAGCAAGCGAGCACCGCAGCCACTGCAATTACAATGTCGTGGTAGCACTGGGATGCGCCTCCCTTTAGACATCGAATTTATGGAATGAACTGCTTGTAAATTGACAATCCCGATTTTACGAAGTTCTCGATGTAACGAAATAATTCCCGGTTTCCAAAGACTTCGTTAGATTCGGTTTTAACTACCTGAAAACAAAAAGGCCTGACTTATCTACAAATAAAGTTTTAGGTCGTGCTTTAACCTGATGCTGCCCAGCTTATTCCTTACTACGCTGGGTAATTTTTCCTTAAAACAGGCGAGCATAACGAGAGGAAATGTCAACATTTCAAAGGCTGCTGCTAAGCAGCCAGGGTCAGGCAGGTCTACAAGAGGATGAACAGTCTCACTTACGGTCCAGTACTGGCTCGCCGGGTCGAACGCCTGTAGGACACGCTGCACCTCGACTCTCAGCAGGCTGTCCGTGTTGTTGAAGAGATTCAGGATGTCTATCACACTGCAACAACCAAAACAAAACCCACGCTAAACCTGTGCCATCTAACAAAATGCAAGATTTTTATCAAGGAATATAACACGGAACTACTGTCACTGGTTTGAAGAGTTTCTAATGCAAACGCATTAAATGGCCCATTGTGTGAAAAAGCCGGTGTCCAGAGCCGGCACCTGGAACAGAAGAATGGCTCCCTGAGATAGCTTGCACTGACATCACCACAGCCGCAGTGTTGGTGCACTAGGCGCGTGATGGAAGGCTGTGAACTCATCTGAAGCTGTTCAGTTTTTTGTATTTCGTTAGGGTGAGGAAACAGAGCGGTGCACCAGGTATACCAGTGGTGCCGCCATGTGCAAGCCATGTATATGGCGCAAGTTTCTCAACAGAATAAAACGCAAGTTAAGGACCTCACCGCTAGGCAACGCAGAGCCACAAAGTGGTCAGTTACAGTTGCGGCTGCAAGTGCAGTGTTCGGCAGGATATCAAACACACACCTCACTGACTTGGAGGCTCAGTGGCGCACAGCCACAATTACTCTCAGCACAAAACTGGAAGGAGCATACAGAAGCGTTCAATGGGACATTAATGCTTTCACATTCACAACTCATACAAAGTGCCTAAATGTCCTTGGCTTTTTCCTTTCTTCCTTGGAGAAAAGCCTCATGCTGTACTTAGCTTTCTTTTCACCCACCATTAACCTTTTAAATGCCGCACTATGACTAAAAAAAAAAACAAGTGATGGAGCCACCTGTATCATATTGCCGCGAACCACGTATGGGTTTGTTTATTTATTGATTGTTTTTACTGCCTGGCCACGCCCAGCTCTTATCTGTGTCCCAAGCGAAGCGCGTCTCATTCTTTATTTTTTATGCCGCAAGGGCTATCTCATTCAGATAAGCAGACTGTTTCATCTTAACGTCACTAGCCCAGAATAATCTTCTCTGATCTACAATGTTCTGGATGTAAATCGACGGCTCCAGATGAGAAACACTCGCGTCGAAAGATAAAAGCCTGCAGAGCAGACGTCGCGGCATTCCTTTCGACGATCCTCGCCTGCGCAAGTCAATTTGTTGACCGCTGCTTCGCCGCATCTTTATTCTTTTGAGTTGTTAGGGGAGCACAAGTTCGCTCCAATAAACTAGTTTTCCTTGAAGACAACTGCGTCGTCTTTGGCCACGTGACATCTGGTAGAAGTGCTGGGTAAATGCACCCTATGCCCTCGTCAAGCGGACAAGAAAGTCCCACTCGTGCCAGCCGCCGACAGCAAGGTCTTCAGCCGGAGTTTGGGTTCCTTCCGGATAAAGTGAAGAAAGAAGACGTCGTGACCACCACCATGATCAACGCAGGCACCATGATCAGCCCTACCCTCGTTCTTCAACAGCCCCGGGAACCACCATCGTTCCGCAGATCCCCCGGAGAAGACCCCATCTTTAACAGGTGGGATGACGAAGAAACTTTCCGCCATGTCTTCTTCTACTTAGACGATATGGCCCGAACGTGGTTTGAAAACCATGAAAGCTCCCTAACCGACAGGACACTCTTTAAGAGGGAGTTCCTCAAAACATTCGCCACTGTTGTGCGGAAAGAACGAGCCGCACTTTTGTTGGACATGATAGCCATATGCAGACATGATGGCCTTAAAAACATGATTAATGACAGTTTTTAAAGTTTGGCCCATGCGCAGCACAAGCCACAGCAGTTGCAGTCTTGGACGTGTCACTGTAAAACTCTGCACAACGGTACTTATCCAGCACTAACAGAAATGCTGCAGAATCGCAATTCTTGGTGACCTGTTCTTGTTAAATTGCATAAAAGACAGGTCACATGACACAGGGCGGAGATGCCATGGTGGAGTGGAATTATTGATGGGTGTCTTGTGGATGCCTGAAAACGGGACTGCTAGCTCAGAAGCTTCTTCTCGCACTCTTAGAGGAGACGGCATGGAGATTGATGGACGATTTAAAAAGAGTTGCTGTGAGGATGCATCATTAATGGTCGGAGAAAAAGGATGATTTGTCATAGACATGATTTTTGAGGCATATAAAACGTCCATATACACCTTCTGGTTATCTAGGGACCATTTATTGCATTCTACATACAGACTTTGGAGAGGGCTAGTGTGAAAAGCGCCACATGCAAAGCGTAGCCCTAAATGCTGCACCAGGTCCAGCATTTTTAGTGCCATTTTTGTTGCACACCCATATAAGACACTGCCGTAATCCAAGCGAGACCCCACTAGGGCGCTATAAACACGCAGAAGGAGTTGCTTGTCTGCGCCATACGACTGGTGGGAGAGAACTTTAAGAATATTCATAGTTTTTAAGCATTTTTGTTTAAGATGTTTCAAGTGTCGAACAAATGTTAGTTTGTTATTTAATATTACGCCTAAAACTTGTGCTCCTTTTTAACAGGAATTGAAACGCCATTAAGAGTAATATCTGGGTCGGATGGATCCCATGCTTCCTGGAGAACACAACGCAAAAACTTTTTTCTGGACTGAGTTTAAAACCATTCTTGTCTGCCCAGCTGGCAAGTTTTTTAATACCAAGCTGGACCTGACATTCACAGATTGACATATTACAAGATTTAAAAGATACATGCACATCGTCTACATACACAGAGTAAGAAATGGTAGGTGGCAATGCCTTACCGAGAGAGTTCATATTAATTATAAACAGAGTACACCTTAGAACTTCACCTTGCGGCACGCCGTTTCCTTGCACATGAATTTTTGACAGTGCATTAACAACTCTTACACGAAACGTTCTTTCAGACATGTAACTAGCAAGGGTGTTGAGCATATGGCCCGAAACACCGAAAGACTTCAGGTCACTGAGGATCCCGTAACGCTGAGCGGTGTCATAGGCCTTCTCAAGGTCAAAAAACACTATTGCGCAAAACTGTTTGTGAATGAAAGCGTCCTTGATGTATGATTCAAGGGCGACAAGCAGGCCCCGCCCTGAAGCCTGCCTGGCAGCCCTCGAGAAGACCGTTGTACCCAAGAAAGTACACAAGTCTCCTGTTTATCATCTTTTCGAGGAGCCTGCACAGGCAGCTTGTAAGGGCGATGGGCCGATAGCTAGCAGGAGAGGAAGGGTCCTTCGCCTCCTTCAGAAAGGCCACTACTATGGCCTCCCACCAGGAGCGTGGAATGTGCCCCAGAAGCCCTATTTTATTGTATAGATGTAGAAGCGTTTCAAGGGTGTCTGCGTGTAGGTGTTGTATCATGGTGTATGTAATTTTGCCTGCACCTAGAGCTGAAGGCTTACATGTGGTCAGATCGGTCTTCAGCTCATGAATTGAAAAAGGAGAATTGTAGGAAGTGTGCGACTTGTTGCTATCACGCAGGGACTTCTTTTCTGCAGATGTTTTGTGTTGCATGAAAGTGTTTCTGTAGTGTGCTGAACTGGACACGAGTTCGAAGTGTTGTGAAAGTGTGTTAGCCTGGTCTTCGAGTGTGTCCCCTGTTGTGCTAACCAGGGGCAGGCTGTGTGTCTGTTGTCCTTTTAGTTTTCGTATTCGTGTCCAGACTTTGTGTGTGTCAGCGTATGAGTTGATGGAAGTGAGGAAGGTGGTGCCAACTCTCTCGTTTTGCCTCACGGCGCACACGTTTTCCTAACGCCTTGGCCGTTTGAACAAAATAAGGTTACCCGACGTGGGGTACCGACAGAGGATACCCCACGCCTTGTTCTGGGCCTCTTGCGCCCGCTTACAGTCCTCTTTTTACCACGGCCTCCTCTGGTTGCGCGGGGCACCAGAGGCGTGGGGAATGGACTTTTTGGTGCCGGCGAGGATGTGCGCCGTGAGTAGTTGAGAAGCTTCTTCAATGTGTACGTGTCTTATGGTTGTGTAGTGTAGTTTGGATGTCTCTATTCCAGTTAGCTCTTGCTTTATTGAACCTGTTCTGGAAAGATGGACTGGGTGCACCTTTACCTATATATGTTAGTGAGGTAAGGAAGTGGTCACTGCCATATGGGTCAGTGCCCACACCCAGTGGTTCCACTGATGAACGGTCATTTGGAGCAATTTTTGTATCAGTAAATTATTAATTTTGGAGCAATTTGGAGCACCTAAATGTCAGTTTTGGAGCACCTTGGAGCAACTAAACATCAACTGCTAGATGTGTCCAAAGCATCTCTCAGCACTAAAAATTGACCAGTATCGTCCAGTAATTGATGTAGAGGTCGCCATTGAATAGGCTTCAAGGTGATTTTCACACATGCGATCACAAATGGACGACACAGCTGAAGAATAATGGTCTCCTTGTCCCTACCAGGGAAAGACTTTTTCAAAAAGTCACTGAAAACGCTTCATAGTTGGCAGGCTCGAACATGCATTAAAAATAGCTTTCACAGTCAGCTCTCCCAATAGCCAATAAAGAAAATTTCTACAACCAAAAAAAAGAGTAGCCAAATTAGGCTCTTTATAGGCTCCGTGCGCTGGTATGGTGGCGACACAAGCGCCTGAACAACTAGCGCCATCTACGGCCACTGGAGGCATTTATCGGATGTTGTGGTCGTCGCTTGCGCCCTTCCCCGCACGCCCGTGCTACGCTCCGATGACTGATTGCTCAAACCAGCGCGTTCGTTTTAACGTTTTAGAGAGGGGGGAGATATTGGCTCGTTTTCTTTTTTGTCTAAGCAAACCTCAAAACGCGGTCGCCAGCTACACGCCGCAAACGATGTATTTACTACGTCCTTGAGGAGCAAGCGAACGCAATACCCGTCTGATGTTTCCAGCAATGGCGTTGGTCACATAACAGGCGTGACCCTGGGCTGCGACTTTTACTTAAAGGCGGGTACAGTGAATGGTTATGAGTTCTGTTGTAAACACGCGGCTCACGCATCTCTGCACTTTATTATGAGTTCAGTGAGTCTAAGCGAGGTAGGCGGGGGTGCACGCGCAAGGCCGGGTGCCATGGCTCGCGTAAGCATGCTGACGCAGTTGCTATGTTCGTCAAATCATAACGGTGAGCACGGGGCAGCTATTGCCAAATTTTAGCGCCGGTATCAACGCCGGTGTTCCAGCTCTGTTCAAATCAGCGAAATGTTAGTCGTATGGAGTTGGCCGCGATATGTGCGTCAAAGCAGCGGCCGAGGCCGCACGGGCAGAAGCTCCGTGCGTACACCTAGGAAAGGGTAAGCAGCGATGAGCACCATAATACAGAACAGGAATAAACGATACAGATTGCTAAAGCATAAGCAACACGTAATGCTAAAATGCCGGGGAGGCATAAGGTCAGTGACAAAAAAGAAAAAAGGAAAACGATTGACACCGTCACTGCTTCAAGATGATTGACGCGTATATTAATGGCCCATTCGTTTAGCTGCGGTGGTTGCCTGTGGGATCACTGCAGTTTTGTGTCAACTGTTACGCTGCGTCATATTCCGTGCAACTCAGGCAAGATTGCTGAGGTGTACGCTGGCGCGCTGAATTGTTCCCGATAAAGTTCGCGTTGCCACTGCAAGTTTCGCCGGGCACCGGCTGTCGCAGGTCCCCTCCGAAGTTAATAGCGGGTGCGCACAGAAACAAGATCCTAGAGTATAAACCACATTCACACAAAACAGCAAAAGGAACGCTTATGGCCAGAAGTCGATCGGCGTTGTTTACATTGCTCGTCGCACTGCGCGGGTTCATCGCTGTCGCCTTTCCGCTTCATTTCAAGGGAACCGAGATAAACTATTTTTTCGTCAGCCTCCTCGCGACCTTTTTAAAATGTTGCGGGAGCCGTAGACCCAGCAATATATACAGAAATACGCACTACTAGCTCGACTTTTCCACAACGACTGCGGAATCTCCGCCCGGTACAACCGCTCCTTCGGGCTGACCAACATCCGATTTCTGACGGCGCTGCTGCTCGGCGGCGCTGCGGTCGCGCTCGAAACAGCCCAACCAAGGATGATACCTCCTTGAGCCCAACCTGGCATTCCTGGGGAAATGGGATTTTTTTTTCCACTTATTTCGAAACAGTCGCTAGAAGTCGCCAGAAGTTTGATGCAATTAAATCCCCTAAGTATCCACGCAATCGCAAAAATGCAACAAAACATAATTTGCAAGGTATTTAGTTACTTTCTGGTGTGGATAAAAGACAACCTGCAACACGATAATGAATTTTGAAAGGCTTCGACAAACCTGCCTAGCAAAAAAACAACGCGCCTCTCGCGCCTCTTTTCTAGTTTATTAATTGTTGAGGCAAGCCCTCA
Organism: Haemaphysalis longicornis; assembly: GCF_048455015.1. NCBI lineage: Eukaryota > Metazoa > Arthropoda > Arachnida > Ixodida > Ixodidae > Haemaphysalis > Haemaphysalis longicornis. The sequence goes on along the minus strand of NW_027526203.1, from coordinate 225,963,378 downwards.
TGTTTTACTTTTTCATTTTATTAGATGCAGGCGCTTGCTATCAGTCCTCGTGCGCATTTCCACGCTAGCTGGAAATGTGCACGAGAAACGCGCATGGAGCTTTTGCATGCGATTCGTGCGCGTCGGCGTTGCGCGTGCGATTTTTTCACGCCCGCGTCGACGATTCCACGCACGCGGCAGTTTCTGCCACGCTCAGAAAATGAGGCGCGTCGCGCGCGGCAGTGGGAGGAGCCTGGCGACTTGCCCCAATGGGGAGGCGCATGCCTCATGGCGGCGGTTTTGAAGCGCTCGAGACAGCCTGGTCACGGCCGGCTGGCTCCGTCGGCGGTTTTTAGGCTTACCACCCCGGCAGGTATTGCATGGACGCTTTCACTAGCGACGCGGATGATGTTTTAAAGTACCGATTTCGCCCACATTATAAGCTCCTTTACCACACAAGCAACTTCGTGCGTGCCTTCAGCGATGTTTTAGAGAGCGCTTAAAAGTGGTCGCTCGAGCTCCCCACACCACTTCGCGGCCGAAGCCGCCGCCATGTTGCCGCGCCGCGCGCAGCGTATGGGTGCTTACGCGGCGCGTTTTCGCGAGCAGAAAACGCTCCATGAGGTTCATGCTTTTGAGGGACTGGCCGTTCTTCACAGCCCGCTTCACTTGCGGCAGTCCCCTCCGCGAGCCCAACAAGCGAAGCGAGAGCTTGCAGCCGAGCGCGTCACGCATGCAGCGAAACGGCGCTCCCATTGGCTCCCGGAGCGGAGAGGGCCGGCAATAAACGCCACCTAAAACTACCTATTGTTTATAGCAGGAATTATTGGAAACTACAGCAAGAAGGAAAGTTTTTAACCGCGGTACGCCAGCGCTGCAATGACATGCTAGACGAAAACACTGTATCGGCGGTACAGTGACGGCGCCAACCAAACTCGCCGCGGCAAACACGATGACGGGTGCTAGGGAGTTCAAGTTATCAACCCGAATTAGTTATGCATGTCTAGAGATCACTGTGAAGTAGTGCTTGTAACAGGCTGCACGCGATGTGCGCAACACAAATTTTGGCGCACTTGCTTGCAAAATCGTGGTTTTTGTATCAGGATGGTGCAGGATACCTCATTTGGCGCAGGAGTGGCAGCACTGCCACACCCCACTCGAGAAGAGGAAAGAACTGCTGAGCCAATAGCCAAGTCAGGATATGAGTGCGTGTTGTGTCCTATATTAACGTATGTGGGCTTATTTTTGTTGAAGAGGTGAAGGAGCGGGCGGGGGTGCTGAAGACCCGCGTGCGGGAACGGGGGGTCGAGACGCGGAGTGTGGCGCTGGTGTGTGCGTGTGTATGCCCGGAGGGGCGACAGCGAGGTGATGTAAGTAAAGAGTTCTTTCACGCAACTGCAGTGCGCCTCATTCCTTGGCATGCCGTAGAGAGCAGGCCCACATCTGGCGCCCAACGTGGGGCTCGAACCCACGACCCTGAGATTAAGAGTCTCATGCTCTACCGACTGAGCTAGCCGGGCGGAGTCCGCGGCCGCTCCCCCCCTTGGTGGTCCTGGTGGCCGTTGCCGGCGGGAGGCCCCTGCCAACGCTTGCGGGGGTTTGAACCCAGCGGGGGGTTGGGACCCCGCCGAGTGTTATTCTTTCTGCCATAGCGGTTCCTGCAACGAACGAAGGTGTTACGCGCAGGCGCGAGCTCTTACCTCGGCCTGAAATCGTAGCAATGGATGCGAGCCCTATCGCCGATCCTTCTGACAGTCGAAGGGGGACTCCCCCGTTCATCATATACAGTGCGAACATGATAGGCCTTGAGATCGCTAACGTGCACAGGACCCACCAGCTCATCGCTTTCAAGCGACTGGATCTCATACATGAGCAGAGTCGTCTGCGCCGTAATTCTGTATGGCCCTTGCCATTTGTGTGCGAGCGCTGCGGTGAAACCGCGTGCAGCATTGCTGAGTGGGTGTGTTCTCCTTAGCACTAGGTCACCGATGTTGTACACAAGGTGACGACGGCCTTTGTTATACTGCTCGGCTTGCTCCATGCGCACCACGTCGAGGTTCTCCCGAGCCGTGCGTTGCGCTGCCCAAAGGCGTTCCCGGAGTTTAGCCGCGTACTGCGACAGAGAAGGGGCGTTACCCGCCGCCGCGTACAGCAGTGCATTTTCCATCGGAAAAGCGATCTCTCTACCGAAGTTTAGGTAACCCGGTGTCAAACCCGTTGACCTATTTACGGTAGTCCTAGTTGCGAAAGCCAGCTCAGGCAAACACGCGTCCCAGTCCTTATGCTCCTTGGTTGTCGCAACCAGCATGCACTTCAGGTTCCTGTTCACCCTCTCAGTGATGTTGCTCTGAGCATGGTAAGGACTCATTTTCCTGTGCCGAATGTGCAGCGCTCGACAACAGTCTGAAAAGACTTTGCTTGTGAAATACGAAGCATTGTCAGTGATCAGGTCGGAGGGGAAGCCGAAACGAGTGAATGTCTCCAACAGCTTCTCTACAATCCGCTCCGACGCTAGCTTTCTAAGGGCAAACAACTCCACCCACTTAGAAAAGTGGTCCGTTATAACCAGAATGAACTGGTTTCCTCGCGCGGATCTTGGGAGGGGTCCCATTACATCACACGCTACAATCTGCCACGGGTAGCTGCTTTCCACCGGCTTCATGAAACCCACAGGCTTCCCAGCGCGCGGCTTTGCTACCTGGCAAAAAGGGCAAGTGCGGGAATAGCTCAGCACGTCTCTCCTCATGCCTGGCCAGGTCGCGACACGGCATAACTTGTCGTAAGTCTTACTGCCGCTGCAATGTCCTGCCAGCGCTGAGTCATGAAAGTACCGCATGAACCGTTTCCGCAACTTCCTTGGGACCACGACTCGAAAGGGGGATGAAACCGCCTCTTCGTCGTCCAGTTGGGGAATGTAGCAAAGTAATAAGCCATTGTCGCCCAGCAGATACGCGTCAAACCCCTCAGCGTTACCGGTGCAAGCTACGCCACTTGCTAGCCTTTTCAGCACCGGCTGGCACAGACCGTCTGCTTTCTGGGCCTCAATGAGCTCTTCCTTACTCACTACCTCCCCCAAGACAGATTCCTGTCTGTCTCCGTTGTCGGGGGGCGAGAAATCGCCGGTGCGAGATGCCGCTTCTCTTTCTCTTTGCGGCCGGCCTCGACTCCATCGTCCGGCCCTTTCCTCCCCCTCTCGGGGCGGTGCGCACCGCCGATGAAACCGCTCAACTCGACCGTGGCCCAGGCACCCCTGACCACCCCCCCGGCCATTAGGTCTGACGCTGCCGGGCGGAGTCCGTGGCCGCTCCCCCACTTGGTGGGCCTGGTGGCCGTTGCCGGCGGGGGGCCCAGTGTCGTCGACCCCCCCGGGAACGAAGAAGCTGCGGAGCGCGGCCACCTGGACGGTGGTCGCGGAAGGCGCAGCAGTGTCCTACTGCGCGCGGTCGCGTTGGAGGGACCAGGCCCGGCCCGAGCGCGGGGAAGATCCAGAGGGGGTGCCGCCACCGTTCCGCGGCTTGACGCTGGCGGAGCGGGACGACGAGCCGCCGCCAGCGTTCTCCGAGGAGGAGCGGAGGGCGCTGTGCGCCACCTGCGGCACCCTCGTTGTCAGCTGGGATGCCCACAGGATCGGCGCCCTGCACCTGGAGCGGACGGCGAGGAACGAGAGGGCGGCGCGGGCCGCAGCTGCCGGCGCGGCCGGCCTTGGCTGGTCGGCGCCGTCCGGGCTAACCGTCGGGCTCGAGGAGGCAGCCGTGCGGGTGTTGATGGCCACCCGCCCGGACCTGCTCATGGCCGCCGCACACGGCCTTGTGTCCGGGGAGCCCTAGGAATGTGCGGCGAACCAGGGGCTGGCGGGTGGCAGGCCCGCGCTCGTCGCCCCACCCATCGGGGCACCGGACCCGGCCCCCAGGTGCCTGCTGGTACACAGCGGGGAGGCCGGGCAGCCGTTTGCGGCCCCTCCGGGGGCGGCCACTGACGCCGGCCCGGGGCACGCACTCGAGTCGCCCAGCCTGACGCCGGAGGACGCCGACGACATGGACCTATCGGAGGAGGCCGCCGACCAGCTGCTTCTGGGGACGGCGGGCGAGGCTTGAGGGGGGGAGAGATGTGGAGAGCGCTTCGGCGCCCCTCACCGCGAGCTCTCTCCTCGGGCCCTCTCCGCCGCCGGACGCCCACCGGCCGCACATGGCCTCCGAGATCCCCCCGCGCACGCTTTGCTGCCGCGGGACCTGGGGACGTCGGGGCCCGAGAGATGGCGCTGGCGGACACGGGGCAGCGGGCGGCGAGGTGAAGGAGCGGGCGGGGGTGCTGAAGACCCGCGTGCGGGAACTGGGGGTCGAGACACGGAGTGTGGTGCTGGTGTGTGCGTGTGTATGGCCAGAGGGGCGACAGCGAGGTGATGTAAGCAAAGAGTTCTTTCACGCAACCGCAGTGTGCCTCATTCCTTGGCATGCTGTAGAGAGGAGGCCCACAAGTGTGACTATTTATGTAAGGTCTTTCGGGGCTTGGGCTCTTGGAAGGGGTTTTGTTACCTTCTCTGGAGGTTTGGATGAAGGGACCCGCTCCTTCCACTGCAAAGCAGACAAGGAAAGGTCCCACATCCATGTCGTCATCGGATTTGTGGGGAGTAGCCGGCGAACCAGACCCCTTGGACTTGGCACCCTTTCCGGTGCTTTTCATTGGAGCCACGACCGCCGAGGGCGTCAGGAGCGCCCCGGGTGGCAGAGGCGATGCGGCGGGGGCGGAAACTGCCGCGGGTGCCCCAGTCTCCACCTCCCCCATGCCCTTGCGTGTGCTTTGGACTGGTGGAGAGGAAGCAGTGGATGCAGCGGCATCCCCAACAGACGTGGTTGCCACCACAGCAGCTGCTGGCTCAGTGAATAATGCAAAGGCGGGGCGGGCCGCCAAAGGCAACCCGAGAGGGGGTGGGGCCAGGTCCAACCCGCGGTACTGGGTCTCCGCCAAAACCAGACGCCTCTCTGCCCCCCGGCGCGCTGCGTCGGCGTACTTCCCCAGAGGGAAAGAGGCGAACCTCTTTCGCGCCTGTGGGAAGGTGATGTTCTCGTTGTTCTTTTAAGGCAATCATTTGTTTTTCTTGCCTGAACTTTTCACAACTCCTAGAATACGCAGCGTACGTTCCCTGGCAGTTCCCACAGGTGAAGCTCTCGGATGAACAATCCACCTCTTTCATTGCGACGTGCTGCCACCTAGCGTGCCTAGCGGAAGTTGAAGCTGTAGGGTTTGCTGGCGTTTCCTCCGGCTACGTTCTCGTTGTATGCACGGCAATCCCACATTACGGCGAGGAGCAGCCGAAGTTTTTCTTCTGTGTTGGTGTTATAACGCCTTAAGATGACAGCCTCTGGTCATCACATAATACCAGGCGGCTTCTTATCACTGAATGAGGGCTGGCAGAGAAATCTCGGACAGATCCGTGTGCCGCCCGAGTAGCAGAGCGAGTACTTGGAGTCGTCTGGCATGAAGTGCGATCGCCAGCTCAACAAAGGTCGGCAGTTCGCAAAATGCCTTTAAGCGCTGGACACATGTACGACTGGTACACGCGATTCACATGCGACTGATCGTTACGACTGTCGCAACGACTAGTCGTACGCGTGAATTTGAGACGGCACGATGCGCGCATGAGATGCATCGTCGGCGTCGCTCCGCCCACTGTTTTTGCTCCATGGTCAACTACGATGATCGCTGAGCTGAATTTGTAGATTCTGCGCGTTTGTTCGCAAGAAATGGATAAAGCAAGCAATCGTGAAGCGTTTTCTGCCTTCGGAAACAGTCCGCGCACACGATGGCCGTGCCTGCCAGCTCGGCACACTCAGCGGCTCGAACCGGCGCAAACCACGGTAGCAACCGCGCTTGTCGCTGCTCTTCTGAATCAATCTGATCGCTAAAAAGAAGTTCCACATGCGAGAAAGTAGGTGTTAGTGTGGTGAAAAATTGTGCTAGGGATTGTTGTCAGGGCTTATTTTAAAAGCGGCAATCAGATATCTGCCGCAATGCAAGCCTACGCTGACCGGTCGCCGCGGTGCGCCGAGCGGCCAAGAGATGGCGATACCTGCGCGGAAGCATCGAAACAGGCTACGCACATGTCTTGGTCACCGATCGCTCAAACGGCAGTTATAGCTTAAATAGAGTTTTACATGCGAGAAAGGGGATGATAGTGTAGTGAAAAGTTGTGTTGCGGATTGTCATTCACAGTTGCACAGATAGCGGCGATCAAATATCCGCCAGGATGCTAAGCCTAAAGTTCCCATCACCCGAGCCGACGCGAGCGACGCAAGCCGCCGTAGCCGATCGCGTGCGGCCGACGGGAAGCGATAGAAGCCAACACCGTTCCCTTTTCGGCACTCCGAGTTACAGCGGAACGCAGCACAAGTTGTGGGCATTGTTCCGTGCACAACGAGCACACACAAAAAATCAAACGATGTAAATACAACCACGACCCCTTCCCGCTTGTGCGGGAGCTGTGGGGAATGTCGTCTGCTGCCCCTACTGGACTGCTTAGGGACTTGGCCGCTAGGGGATTGCGCATGCGCAGTGGGGTTGTGAAAGAGGCGGATTGTCGGTTAAGTGATCATGTGCTGCACATTTTGCGCACGTCAGTTTACCACGACAAGAGGAGTGCTGTGCCCAAACCGCTGACACTTGAAGCAGCGGCGTGGGTTTGGCACGTAGGGTCGGATTGGACATCTCATGAAACCTGTGTTGACTGACTCAGGAAGTGTTGAGCGGGCAAACGTCAAGATTATTTGCATGGTTGGATTTATTTGATCATTTTGGCGTATGGTGATTCGCCTCACTGCTGTCACACCCTGATCTCGGAGGCCCTCGAGCAGATCTACTTCAGTAGATCCCGATCAGAAATCATGCCCTGGCAGCTATTGAGGCTGCAATGGGGCGTGATCTTGATGTCAACATCGATTGATTGATTGATTGCGGGGTTTAACGCGCCGACGCAACGCAGGCGATGAGGCGCGCCGTAGTGGAGGGCTCCAGATTAATTTTGACCACCTGGGGATCTTAATCGTGCGCCGAAATCTCGTACACACGCGCGTGATGTCAACATCGACCATGTGCGTTTGCTTGAGGAGGTTAGAGAATTGTTGTTTGTTTTCTACTTCAATCAAAACTTTTCCCGTTGTGAGTTTCTTAGCCATGTACGACTTTCCAATAAGGTTTTCGAGAAACTTGGAAATCAGAAAGACAGACTGGGACCAGGTGATGGGTTTTGACTTATCCAGGGATTCCATTATCAAAAATCGCGAGAAACTATCAGGCTTTGGAAGAGAGATCGAAGGCAAAAGAGAAAAAGAAACTTCTATGCGGCACCTTTTCAGGGACCGATCACGTGTTTGGGGAAAGGGGGGGGGGGTTAAAAATACCATATGCTATATAGTATACAAAAAAGCAGGGGACGGGGGTACTTCTTTGCTCGGGTTACCCTGATACCGAGACAGGTCCCGGAGCTCCCAGCCTGGTAAAGAGACAGGGAGCCCGGCGGCAGCGGCTCGCTCTGCCGATCTCGACGCGACGTAAGCGCCGCTGCGGCCGGGGTATGAGTTAAGGCCGCCTCTGACGGCAGAGTTTTCAAACTGGCCTAATCTAAAAACGTTTGTCGTAGCGACTGCGCTGGTTTGCAAGCGTAGCAAGGCAGCCACATACCAAGCGCCTTAAAAATTTGTCTGTTCTATTTGCCCAAATTTGGCCGCCGCAGTTCTAAAAAAGTAAGCAACATTGTCCATGGGTCAAGAAAAATGACATTACTTCCTCCACACTTTTCGCAATGCATTGGGATGCTAGGGGCCCCTCTTGAGTATTCTTTCCTCCATGGGAACGATGCATCCGTGGGAATAATAAAACTCGAAAATCACTTAACCAGAGTTTTTATCACATAAAAAGACTGACGAGGGCAGACTCGCCTCCGAGTGCACCACTTCGAGGATTCGATAGCCGTTTTCAATCTCACCGAAGTCGCGTTTATCGGCAGCGGCCTTGTTCTTGACGATAGAGCGGATCGTCTGCTTAGACAGGCCTGTACTTCTGCCGATGTCGGCAGTTTTTCCCCCATGTTCAACAGCGTTAATTACGCTTAATTTATCCAACCGCGAAATCAGCTACCCTGCCGCTCATGCCGCTGGTCGCACAAAAACGCCACTGGCACTGGCTTGGCTTGGCTTGGCTGCGCCAACGACCCATCTGCCAGCAATGTGGCCAGACAACAGTTTTCTTGCCAAAAAAAAAGAAAAAAGCACATTGGGTGCCGGCCCCGCGGAAGTCTGCTATAAACATTCAGTCGAAACAATTTTCGTCTGTTGTAGCCGATAGTCTGCTCTAGCCGGGTCCGTTATGAGCGGAGTGGACTCCATTTAAAATGCATGGGGACCAGACAAACCAACAGAAATGGTCTGTTGTAAGCGAAAGTCCGTTGTAGCCGGATCCGCTGTAACGAGCGTAGACTGTAACAAAGATTTATTGATATAAAGTTGAGTTGAGCTACTGTCAAATACAACATTCGCATATCTCGAGCACAGGGGTGAGACAGCCCAAACAGATTTGGGAGCAGTTTTTGGAGCAGCAAAATTTCGATTTTGGAGCAGAAGAATCTTGATTTGGAGCAGTTAGGGACATTTAATACATCGTCTTGTGAGCTTAAAAAATCATTATTTCAGAAATTTGCAGGGTCATGTGCACATTTCAATCAGTTTTGAATACACAAAATACTCAAACAGCCTTACCTGAAAGAGTTTTTAAGAGTATCGCAAAGTACTAACTGCACTACCTTTTTCCTAACTGGTGATATTGTGTTGCGCCTGCACGCAACACTGACAAAACTGCCATTCACATTAGAGAGTTTTAGCAGTCTGTCTGTTCTGTTGGTTACTTTGTTACCGGGTTGGCGGACCGGTATGCGCCTGTGCGCGCGGAAGGGCGAAGAGGCGCGGACAAGGCGAAGGCAGGTCCGCGGGACTAATCCCCCTACGGCTACGAATGCCCAAGTGCCCAGACGAGTCCCGGTGAGCACGGTAACTACGTGCACGACGGAACAGACGGACTGCTAAAACTCTTATCAAATTTAAGGGCTGCGCAATTGTGGCGTTTTTTTGCTGTTTTAATGCTAAAGTTATTATTTTTGTAATCCCAGGCTGCGTTGTACGAACGACTGTAGTAACGGCAACAGTTGAACAGCTTCGAGCTAACGGTCGCATAGCCCAACCAGCCTACCCGTTTCAGTCCCCGGGGCACAGGTTAACCCTATGGTCATTTCAGTAGCGTTATTGTTTAGCCACCTAGATTTTGGCATAAAATTTCACTTTGCATACATAAAGTGTTATAGTCGCGTGCTATGGCAACCGTGTAGTCCTGCAGCTATTGGGCGCTGCCTGAACAGGTCGCAGCGCCGCAGCAAAGCCCGCAACTTTCGTGTCGACCGTTCCATCCCCGAGGCTCGCAATCGTGCTTCGAAGCAAAGCAACACCTCAGCATTTTACAACAGCACAACCAGCCAAAAAATTCACTTCACGAACCCGATTATAGACGCACGCACCGCGTTTCACACTCAAGGACAAACCACGCCGACGTCGTAGGCCCCACATTTCAATGAACTTTTTTTCGAGCCGCCCAACTTCCCGTAATCTGGCACCAACCTCAAACCACATCCCCGCGTTAACGTTACTGTCCAGAGCCACAACAGATAGAATGAATAGACTGGAACCCAGTTGATAGCGTAAAATAAACCAGGGAAAATATCGGCGATACGCAATGAGCGCGTTGGTAGCAGCCAGATCAGGCGGCGGCCATGTTTGTTGCCGCAGCGATGCCTAATCGAGAAGGCCGTTTCCGCGAACCCGGACGGAAAGCGAATCGAGTTTTAGAAGCTATCGCTTGCTTCGTTTCAGTCTTTCTATTTGTGCCATTTCTGTGTTTGCGATTGACCGACGATAAAAGCGGTGACCGGGATGCGGGAGGCTTTCGTCCCCGCCGAAACTGACATGAGCATCAAAATCCGTGCCGTTGAGGCTCTTCTGGAGCAGTTTGACGCAATTTTCGCCATTTCCGTGCTTTTGGAGCATCTTGGCGCAGGAAAATGGAATTGTATCAGAAAGGCGCAATATGCGCAGCCGTCTCACCCCTGCGAGCAGCACTTCCATATTGTGCTGCCTGTTTATCCTGCTATTGACCAGTAGTGTACGATGGAGAAAACTATCCTTTTATATTGTTTGGTAGTGTATTGCGTTCGCCTAAAAAAGCAAATAAACCGCCGTAATTTTTAAACATTAGGTTGGATGAACAGGGATTGTTTATAATGCCAACCTGCTGTAACGACTGAATGTACGTTATTCAAAATAACTGCAAAAGAACAGGAAACATAATTGATTATAATGTTATATTTTTAAATATAACGCTATCTATGTCTAGCTTTTGAGGCGGTCCTGTTTTGTCGTCCGTGTCACAGCTATGTGTGTGAAAAATGGAGTTTGCTCCGTCTGCTGCCATCGAAGTGCATTAATCTACACGGGGGCTTATCGTCAGTACAAAATTTTCGCGATTCATCCACGTAATCCATCGATGTCTCAATTCAGTGTCCACAGGTAAGCGATGCAGCAAAAACATGCAACCACACTGCATTTTTGCCGCTCATGCCGTATGCAGATGCTGTCTGGTTTTTTTTCTCTGGTTGTACCCACAACCCACGACTGCACAGTGCTGTCGAAACAAACTCAGTGTTTTTGCAATACATCGCAGCATAGATTAAAACAGTTGAAAGTTCGCAAAATTTGAGAAGACGACGACAAACACAGTACTGTAGTGGGAAGCGGCACATCCCGCGCCGAGCGATGTTAACAGCTCACCGCACACACGCAACGCTGGTCCGCTGGAAGCAAAAGGCGCGCGGGCCGTCTAGAGAACTGGATTGCAAATATTTTCCTCCTCTCCCGGCTGCTGAAGGAAAATGGTGTGTATACTGCCTTACAATTAGGTGACCCTAACGTTGAGCCTAACAGTGTGCCAAACAATGGCAAACTTAATCCGGTACATCAAGCAGTGGATCCCGACTGATGACACCAGACCTCAAAGCGCAACGTTGAACTAATGTCGAGCCGCCGCACACCCACTGGCAGCCATATGATGCAATGCAGCCCATGGGACGTCAGGCCAATTGAAATTTTGAGACGTTCTGGCTGGTTTCTGGCTTAATTTCTTTCTTGTGGTTTGAACTATAGTAATTTAACCTGAGAATAACAGCCTGCATCATCGTTTTAAAAACCAGCAATGAAAATTCGTGGCTATTAAAAGCAACCAACCATAATTTCTGTTCAAGGCATGGCTTGACAGACAATGACCTGTCACGGTTTGAAGCACTCAAGCTGGCTTCTCTGCATGACGACACAGCAGTGCAACAGCCCAAAACACGTGCACAACGGCAGACAGCAGTGTCTTACTTCTCTAGTCGGAAGAACGTCACTTCTGGGGCCAGACCGAAGGGGCCTTCCACTCCCGGCACACGGTAGCTGGTGGGAAGGACACAAGGAAGGGTTTAGTGAGGTGGCCATGGCCCAAACCACTGTGGTCTCACCTGGCCATCTGGTAAAAGAAGCGGACGCATTCGTGCCAGTGCAGGGTGGTTGTGCGAAACGTCACATGTAGAGCCTGCAGCTGAAACGGGTAGACGAGCTGAAGTGGTCACACTTCTTGTGCTAGCAAGCAGGCACAAGTGTGCCTTACCTCCTGCGCAAGGGTGTCCAAGGGCCAGCCCAGCAGTTGGCACAGATTGGCGCTGGTCACGTAGGGCTCCCTGTGCAGGTTGACCACTAAGAGGCAGTGGCCGCTCCGCAGGTACTCCCTGAAAGTGTGCACAGTAAAGCACTGCAGCACCACAGCTTTATGATGCCAGTTGGAGAGCATCCAACTCGGCACAGTGTCTTTGGCGAGAAAAGAGGCAAGTCAGCTGCGAACCTGCCGACCTGTGCAGTTCAGGAAAACTCCTGCCCTGATGGCCCCATGTAACATGAGGGCAGGGGTTTTGCCTACTGTTGCGTACCCACCCTCATTGTGCGTGCCCACAGTACAGCCCCCTGGCCAGTGCAGTGGCTCGATTATTGGAAAGCAAAGCACTGGTCAGGAGTCAGTGGCCTGGCCTGTTTCTTGGGAATGTTGCTCAGGCCACGAGCTTGCATGTGTAGGTTGTAGAGGGGGGGGGGGGGGGAAATAGGTGAAAAGCATTCTTCTGTGCATTTCGACAGGAACCGCACAACCAGCAGCAAAACCTTGCAACTGGCTCACGAGATTGCCCGGTAGGTCACATTAACTTCATTTTGCAGCAACAGGCACGGTGGCCAGTGGTGTGGTCATGCGCGTACTAGCTCCTGACCTGGCCGTGTGTGATGCGACAGCCAATTCCCCTGCGTGGCTATGCGCGAAGAAAGGAAAGACCCGCACAGGGAGAGGAGGAGGAGGAAGAATGCGATGGGGCACTTTGGCCGGCAGACGCTTGGGGCGCACTTGAAAAAAGCAAGCGAACGCCACCCCCCGATGGCACCCGTGCTACCGCTTTAAGACGTTGCCAGCTACTGCAAGATCACAGGGACCTGCACCGTAGCGCCGGGGTGCGCAGTCCCTCAAGCCATCAGGCAGGGGCCGCCACTTCTTCGGGTGGACCACCCATCGGGGGCCGCTGCGCCTACCCCTGCCTGCCACCCCTGAGACGCCTGGCGAGGGGTGCTTTCTGCACCGAGCTGTGCCACAGGGCTCACGCGCCAGGCCACTCACAGTTCCAATCGGTGTGGGAGACTGGCTCAGTGTAACCGACAGGCCACAAATAATGCGAGACCGTTTTGGTTTTTCACATTCGTGCTGGTTCCCCCCCCCCCCCCCCCCCCCCCCCCCCTTCCCCCCAAACTTCACGGAACTGGGACCTGCCCTAGAAGAGTGCGACTGTGTAGGAGTCGTCCTTGCTTTCTTTTCCTTGTTTTTTGTTCTTTCATTTCTTCAAAAATTCCTTTTTTCCCGTCCTGGTTTGCCCACCAAGTTTTCTTTGCTTTTTTTGCTCACGGTAATACAATGCCTTCAAGTTAAGCACCTATGTCATGTTCCCATTTTGTTCTACTTAGGGCATACGTCGTGTCCTGCAACCTGCCCTGCAATAACATCACACCGTGTGTGCCATGCTGTCCCCACAATACCACGCGACTCCACTGCAAAGGACGCCCCCTCACTGGTCTCTTGCTGGCACACACTCTCATGGCGGAACCCCTTTCAAGCGGCCGCAGTTGAAACACATGCTCATTTCTGCGAGAACTGCTTGGGGATTCTGTCGGTGCTGGGAACCAGAGGTGCCTTGCCCCTAAACCCTCATGACAGATATTCAGCTGAGCCCAGATATTCGAGCTGAGCCTCCACTAGGAGCGACAGCCGCGCTGTTGCGTGGTGGACTGCCTGCACCTCTCCAGCAATGAAGCCATACCTTTGTTACCCAAAATGTTGGAGTTCGTCTACCTTGCGTGTACTTGAACTTGTGTGCGATACTTTGTACTCCACTAAGTGGCTAGTACTAACGCGCGGTAGTTCTCGCTCTTGCGTAGCCAGTTGGGGTTCCCTTTTCCGCTGAGCTACACCTTAGCCACTAAAGCGTTTCACCAAGATTCTTGCACTTTAGAAAGTTTCTGCACGATGCACACTGCTACCGTGCACTGCACAATGCACACTGCCCCTGTACATTGATACCCACGAGACTTCAAGCAGCAAGTGTTTCCACGATGTAGTTGATGATGATGTTAGGTTTTCTTGGCGCAAGGGCATCAAGGCCAAAGAGCGCCAGTACTATGGTGAGGATTATTCACGTGGGAATATAAAGTACAGAATATATAATAAAAGGTATCTCACATTTCTGTTAAAAAAAAGTATTGGTGTAGAGGGCCAAGTAAAAACAATTGTCACTATGTCAGGAATTTTCTACGTGCACCCCTTGCCACCGTCTTTGCCGTAGCAGTGAGAGGCCCTACCGGGTTCTAGCGTGCGATGGTGGCTCGGCTCACGGGTGATATGACACATACCTTAAAAAATCTACATCTGAGAGGTACTTAAAAACACGGTTAACAGAGAAAAATGGCTCGTCTGATAAAAACAGCAATGGGTGTTGAGGGATCATGAGTGTGTACAATTCTGGAAAATGAAGCTTTCTTTGCGGTTCAGGTAGTTTGCATTCTACCAGTACGTGAATGACTGATAGCGACCTCCACACCTCAAGCAGCGTGGCTGTTCTGTTCTTTTCAATAGGTACGCATGTGTAGCATGCGTATGGCCTATGCGCAGTCTACAGAGAGTAACCTCTGTGATCCTGTCCAGTTTCTCAGGGATCGATCTACCTATCTTGGGTTTTACCATGAGCAATTTGTTTGCTGTTTGCCTATTCCAATCTTCCTGCCATTGGTCGCGCAGCCTCTTACGTACGTACGCTTTAAGATCCTCGTACGGGACGCTTTGAATATCTAGGTCACTCCGAAGAGCTGCAGTTACAGCATTCCTGTCTGCTTGCTCATTTCCGGCTATGCCGCAGTGACCTGGGACCTAACAGACTGTGATTTCAAGTTTTTGTTTGTGGGCTGAGCACAGTAGTTTTAGCAATTGATTAAAGACTGGATTTTTTTGTAACTTTCCTGACGCTAAAGCCTGCACAGCACTTTGAGAATCAGTGAATATCACTGACTTTTGGACATTGTTCTGAATAATATATTCTACAGCCAATACAAGGCCGTGTGTTTCAGCAGTGAATATAGATGTGGCTTTAGGCATAGTCTCTGACGTGGAAAAGTTTGGACCATGTGCAGCACATGATACTGCACCAGCTGACTTGGAAGCATCTGTGTAGAACTCAGATGCTCTGTACTTGTTCTGCAAAAGCAAAAAATGCTGCATAATTAATTCCTTTGGAGCGGTTCTTTTGTCAATCTTCATAAAAGAGAGATCACAAGAGATAGGGCACAGATCCCATGGAGGGACAAGGTTAGCAAAGCTGGTTTTCTGAGCATCAGTGAAGGATATTCCCAGGCCTGTGGCCAGTGCCCTCACCGAGAGAAGAAATGGCTCAGCCATGGCAGGTCGCTTTTCCAGGAGTGAGACAGCTGAATCAGATTTGGGAGCAGTTTTTGGAGCAGCAAAATCTCGATTTTGGAGCAGAAGAACGACATTTATTATGTCACCTTAGAAGCTTAAAAAATCAAACTTTTGCAACTCACAGGGGAAATGTGCTCTTTTTAATCGGTTTTAAACGTACATAACACTGCAATAGCCTTTCAATAAAGCTTTTTCTATTAGAGTATCACAAGGTACGAAATGCACTACCCTTTTACAAACCATTTTAAATTCTTAAGCCCTATGCATCCATAGCATGGAGTTCCGTTATAAATATCGAATTGAAAACTAAGCAATCGTAAGGCATTTTTATTATCATGTGAATGGCGATATTGTTATTTTTGTAATCCCAGACTCGGCTTTACGGCAAATGTTGCACAAAGCGAGGTAACAGTCGTCGCACCCCACCAGCTCTCCCATTTCAATCCCCAAGGTGCACGTTCACTACGATCGTATTTAGTAACGTTGGTATGTTTAGCCGCCTCCCTCTGGGCATTAAATTTCACTTCAGATAAACAAACCATTATTACTAGCGTGAAATAATAGCCCGTCCCGCTATCGGACACTGCTTGAACATTTTGCGGTGATGTAGCCTGCGCCGCCCCTTCTGCAGTGTCGACCGTCCCATTCCCGTCGCTCTCAAGCTCGCTGTCAAAGGCAGCAATAACTTAACGTTTTATAACACCGCAATGAGTCCGAAATGAGTCCAAGCACGCACCGCGCCTCACGCTCAAGGCCGAAACACGGCGAATTCGATGGCGCAATGTTGTTTTTGATGCACTCCCGTCTTCGGAGTCCCGCAACAGATCAAACGACTAAATGTAAGACCAGTGACCACTGTAACTAAAACGAAGGTAGAAATCGGCGAAGAGCACTGTGCCTGAACCATAAGCAACTGCTTCGCCCGGCGGCCACGTTTCCACATCTTCCCCACACCAATATTTCGGCGCCCAGTAATGTCGTTCCAGAGATACGGCATTCCAAAAATTGGCGTTTTTTCATCAACTTGCACAAGTAGTTTGCCACCTCAGTACATATAAGTATTTTTTCTACAGGACTTTGCAGTGGTTTTCGATGGGAAAACTTCAAAAATGCACAGAATATAACATCTGCAACCCGCCATTGTGGCTTTCGAAAAAACTATCTCGGGGACAATTTTATGCAGGTTTTTTTTATTGAATGATCAATCAATTAAACATTTACAAACAGCATCACCTTGGGGGTGCTGGAAAATTATGCCATCACTAAGCATTTTTCCCCTTGAAACTGACGGGAGGGTTATAATCCTTGGCTCTCAGACTGTTTTGGAGCAGTTTGGAGCAACTTTTGCAATTTTCAAGCTTTTGGAGCAGCCTGGCGCAGGAAAACAAATTCGTATCAAATCTGCGCAATATGCGCAGCTGTCTTACCCCTGCTTTTCAAAAAGCTTGATTGCCTGGTTACCTGGAGTGCTGTTAGGGTGTCCGGTCAAGGATGTCACTTTTAGAGCATAATTCAACCCAGTGTACTTCCGCTGTGTTTCAAGAGACCACTGATTGGCTTCCACATACAGGCTTAAAACAGGGCTTGTTCGGAAAGCGGCTGTAGCCAGACGAAGGCCAAGATGGTAGACAGGGTCTAGCATCTTTAGTGCTGTTCTCGCGGCAGATTGATAAACAAGACACCCGTAGTCGATGCGGGACCTCACAAGGCTATTGAATAAGGCCAATAGGCACTTTGTGTCAGTACCCCAAGACTGGTGTGAGAGGACTTTCAGGATCCTGATTGTATCCAAACATTTAACTCTAAGGCATTTGAGGTGTGCAATAAATGAAAGTTTGTCATCAAGCACAACCCCAAGGAACTTGTGCTCTTTTTACCGCTATGGGTGTTTCATTGAGTGTAATAACGGGATCTGGGCGGATACCACGCTGCCTAGAGAAGACAGACACCATTCTCATCTGCCCATTTTGTGAGTTTGTTTGCAGCTAGTTGGATTTGCCTCTCACAAATGGACATATTACATAATTTAAAGGCAATGTGCACATCATCAACATAGAGTGAGTAGGATATGCAGCGAGGCAGTGCAGTTCCTAAGGAATTCATTTTAACAATAAAAAGGGTGCAGCTAAGCACACCACCCTGCGGCATTCAATTTATTGGACGAACATCTTCGAGAGGACGTTTCCAACCCTAACCTGAAAGGTAGGCTCCGAAAGGTAATCTTTCAAACTGTTCAGCATGTTTCCACAAACTCCAAGGCGGCGCAGATCACAAAGAATACCATAACGCCAGGCTGTGTCGTAAGCTTTCTGGAGGTCAAAGAAAACTGATAAACAATGCTGCTTATGAACAAATGCATCCCTGATGTAGGATTCAATAGCAACTAGGTGGTCTGCTGTAGATCTACAATAGCGAAAACCCGCCTGGCGATTGTCTATAATACCATGGTACTCAAGAAAGTAGATAAGGCGACGGTTAATCATTTTTTCGAAGACCTTGCATAAGCAACTGGTCAAAGCGACCGGTCTAAAACTAGTAGCAAGTGATGGATCTTTCCCCTCCTTTAGAATCGGCACCACAATAGCTTCTTTCCACACTTTTGGAAACTGCCCTGCACGCCAGATCTTGTTAAACAACAGTAAGAGCGCTTCTAGCGTGTCGTGGTGCAGGTGCTTAATCATGGTATATGTTATTCGGTCTCGATCTGGTGATGATTTACCACAAGCAGTGAGCGCAACTTTAAGCTCCTGCATAGTGAAGGGGCAATTATACCCTACCTCAGACTGCCGTTTGTCACGTACGATCTTCCGTTCCTCTGCATTCTTGTGTCTCAGGAAGTTATTTGAATAGTGAGCTAAGCTTGATGCATACTCAAAATGCTTGCCTAGGGCAGTCGCTTGGTCTTGTAAAGTGTCTCCACTTGTGCTGACCAAAGGGTGCGTAAGAGTGTTACTTCCTCAGAGTGCTTTGATTCTCCTCCATACTTTCCGCGTGTCAGTATATGATGTGATGGATGACACAAAACGATTCCAGCTTTCTCTTTTCGCAATACGCCGTATCCTTCTGCCATTGGCCTTTGCCCGCTTGAAAAGTACCAAGTTTTCAGTCGTTGGGCACCTACGCAAGACAACCCATGCCATATTCTGTTCCTTACGGGCCTGCCTGCAATCATCATTCCACCAAGGTTTTGGCTTAGTAACCCTACTAGAAGAAGTCTGGGGGATGGACTTCAGCGCAGCTTCAATTATATGGGTGGTCAGAGTCTCAGCAGCTTCGTCAATACCAAGGTTGTCTATAAGTGTACAGTGAAACTCAGAGAGCTCTTTGAATTTTTTCCAGTCTGTGGCCTCCTCCTTGAACTTTTGTGGGCATGGAGTGTTGTCTTGTTTATTGTCTAAAAGCTTGAGGCTTACTGGAAAGTGGTCACTTCCGTACAGGTTATTAATGACCTTCCACTGGAGTGCTGGAAACAGAACTGGAGAGGCTATGGCGAGATCTATGCAGGAGGACGTGGCATGTGCTGTGTTATAATATGTTGGGTCTTTCTTGTTAAGTATGCACGCTCCAGATGATAGCAGAAACTTTTCAAAGAGGCGTCCTCTAACATCCGTGCGTGCAGAACCCCAGAGTGGGTGGTGAGCATTACAATCCCCAACTAGCAGATACGGCTCTGGCAGATGATCAACTAATGTTTCAAACTCCATACTGGAGAGCCCGTGGTCTGGAGGTATGTACAGTGAGCATACTGTTACCAGTTTATTACAGATAATGGCTCGTATGGCTACAGCCTCTAAAGTGGTCTGTAGCGGTAAGAACTGGCATGGCACTGATTTTCGCACAATAATCGCAACTCCTCCAGAGAGGTGCATGCAGCCATCTCTGTCTCTCCTAAATACTGAGTAGTTCTTTAAGAAGTTTGTTTGGTTCGTCCTCAAGTGTGTCTCCTGGAGACACATAATACTTATTTGGTGTTGTGACAGCAATTCATAGATATTGTCCAAGTTTTTCAGGAGGCCTCTCCAGTTCCATTGGACTACATTATCAGTTACCATCAGCTTATGCTGAACAAGGATTAAGGAAGTGCCATGCTGTCACCCTCCCAGGCTCGAGACACCTTCCCAGGAGCCGTGACCCTAGGTGGGTTTTTCTTTGAACGGTCAAGCGACGTGCCGCGCCCTATCGGCGTACCGCGCAACGGAGGGCTTGGCGTTGTGTCCATGGCTTCTTGAGAAGCCTCGTCAGCAGGGCTAGGCTGGCTGGTTGCGGCAGCCTGCCTCTCAGCAGGGACCGGCACTGCAGTGCCAGCAAGGGGCCTAGCGTTGGCATCAAGGGGTGCTGGGGCAGCCCTTGACGCTTGTTTTGTGGCATGTGCAGTGGCCTTAGCCACCGGCACTGAAGGGGCTTGGGGTGTCCCTTGGGGCCTCACTGGGAGGGTTCCAAGGGGAACTTGAACCGAGTGTAGCGCCGCCCCCCGTCGCGCTACATCGGCAAAGCTAGTGTGTGTCAGGAACAGTCTCTGTCGTGCTTTCCTAAAGGTAATGTTTTCCTTATACTTCAGAGCAATTTTCTTTTTCTTTCTTCCATTGCGGGCACAACCGCAAGTACGCGGCGTGCTCTCGCTTGCAGTTTACACAGTGGAGTGGAGCTTCACAGGTGTCAGACGAGTGGTCGGGGAGGCTACACTTTGGACATGCTGCCTTGCCTCGGCAGCTCAATGAACCATGGCCAAATCTTTGGCATTTATAGCAGCGTCGGGGGTTTGGAATATACAAGCGGACAGGGATTTTAACGTAGCCTGCCTCGACAGACTCGGGCAGTACACTGGTCGAGAATGTGAGGATCACATGCTTGGTCGAAATTTCCTTCCCATCTCTACGTATTTTGATTCGTTGAACATTCACAACATTCTGTCCCTCGAACCCTTCCAGGAGTTCTTGCTCAGACAAGTTCAGAAAGTGTTCATCAGAGATAACACCTCTGGTAGTGTTCATGGATCGGTGGGGACTGATGCTCACAGGATTGTCACCAACAGTGGTTATTTTCGTCAACTTGGCACACTGAGCTGCGTCTTGTACTTCTAATAGAAGGTCCCCGCTTCCCAACTTACTTACTTTATAGCCGCCGCCTAGTTCATTTGTTAGAACTTTGGCTACCAAGAATGGTGACAGACGTCTCATTGACATGCCTTCTTTTTCACAGCGCATGACGTGGAACTTTAGGAAATTTTCTGACTTTTTAGGAGTGAAAAACTGCTGGACTGCTTCGTTGCGCCCCCATTTCAGAGGACGATCATGGGATGCAGAAAATCTTGTTGCCATAACAAGTGAAATCAATTCAGCAGCTATGCTGGCCGCCCACCACCGAGCCCAACCTGGGAACGCACTAGATGCGCGTTAGCCATACATAGCTGCTATAACCCTGTTTAAGTCCTCAAAGTTGATTCCGTACCCAGGGTTAACCCTTGTCGCCTGGAAATGTGTGGAAATGAGGAAAAGAAGAGATTACAGGACAGGGGTAGCAAAGAAGACAGGAAGGTGAAAGAGCTAAGAGGGAGGCAGGAAAAGGCGACTGACTGATTCCCCCCGGGCGGGTCAGACCGGGGGCACCGTCTGCGAGAAGCAGGGGCCGAAGTGGCGTGTTGCCTCTACCAGGGGGCCGTGAAGGTCCAAAACAACCCCGGCTTTGGCTCAGCCACCAGGATTCCCTTTTCCCCGGACACGGCTCAGCCACGCACAGCTGGGGCGTGGGTGGGTCCAACCCACATGTGCTCGGGTCTGTGGTGTTGCAAGACACCAAGTGCCTACGGCAGTAGGCACCCCTGCGGAGCTCGGGACCGTGGTGGCGCTACTCACCAAAACACTGAGTACACAAGGTGCCCCCTGCGGGGTCCACGATGTAGTTGGTCCAAATTCTGCAATGCCATGCACCTCAATGAAGAGAATGCCAACAATTGAGGTAATTCTCAATGAAGGTTCTGTCTGCAATTTTGAGTGCTTTAGGGCTAACCTTACAAACAGCAGCCTGTAGCAAATGTCAAAGTAAATTTCACTTAATGAGGGAACAGTGAGAATATGCTCAGGCTTTTTCAAATTCAGCTCAAACTGGAATGACCAAATACTTTATGCCAACTGCAATGGAGCTAGGACCTCGAGCAGATAAATTTCAATATCAGAGCAGGATAACCTTGACTTGGTGCAGCTAATGGTAATAAGTAGAGGCGTGCGAATACTGGAAACTTCTGACCATCGAAGCAAACAACACGATAACTGATTCAGCTTCGAATCGAATACATAGCATTACTTGAGAACCTCGAATACATTTTCCGTATTTTCCAACCGTACAACATAAATGGGCAGTGCCGGAAAAACCAGGCTGTATGAAATTTTGCGTAGTTGAAAACGAGCTTTGCCCCGGCTAAAAACTGATGCAAAATATGTCCTTTGCGATGAGTTGAAACTGGACAGGAAGGAAATGGGTGCACTGTACTTTGACCCCTGACGGTCTGACCCCAACATGCAATTGCCCACCCGCAATAAACTGCTGTTAGCGTGTGCATATAATAGAGCAACAGGAAGGTGCTTTCGGACAGCCTCTCATTTCCTTGGCATTGGGTGAAATCCACCCTAGCGCTTAAAACATAGACACACTCAAGTTGACCTGGTCAGTACACTGAAGATGAACAGGCCTAGCTGCATGCTTTTAAAGTCCTGGTTTTCGAATCCAATTATGCTCAATGATAGTTTTTTTTTTTTAACCCGCAATGTTCCTTTTTTTTTTTTTTCTATGCAGGGCATCAGAAGTAGCAAAAAACCTATCTATTTTTGTACTCCCAGACACCGAGATAAAGCTTTACTATAGGCCTTGCTGCTGCTCCACTGGCGAAGCAGCTCTGATGAAGCTACCAGCCTAGCAGGTTTTTTTATGTCACACACATGGGCCAACTAATGTCTGGAATTGTTTTCATATGTTTACGTTAGGCATGAGATGCCCTTATGTGTGCAGGGACAATCACAGCGCAACAGTTCAGAATAAAATTCATGTACTGTTGCAAAGTGGGGATGTACTACCAACCCAGAAGACATGCCTCTGAAGTTGTATTAATCACGCTAATTTTGCCTGCTCGGTGTTGCTCCACACATCAAATTTCCTGCCCAGAAAACACCTCAACAATTATAAAACAGCCTCTTAATTTTTTTTGCCCAAGAGAATTGTGTTAATCACAGTTTGTCAGACTATATACTGTAGATTGATTGTAGGGTTTAACGCGCCAATGCAACGCAGGCGATGAGGCGTGCCATAGTGGAGGGCTCCGGATTAATTTTGACCACCCGGGGATCTTAACATGCGCCGAAATCTCGAAAACACAGGCGTTTTTGCTTTTCGCCTCCATCAGAAAAGCAGCCACCGCGGCCGGGAATCGAACCCGCGTCCTCAGACTATATACCGTAAAATACCGAGCGTCCCCCTCCCCAAACCAGCGAAACCCAAAACAAACAGCGAAACCGAAACTGCCCAGGAATGCTTCTTACTGTGCTCTTGTCATCCAAAACCCAATTCAAGAACACAAGGTATGTCGTAAATTCCGCTCACGCTCACAATTTGCTATTTTCACAATGCTGAATGTGCTTGAGATTGATAATGAGGTTTAACGTGCCGACGCTACACCAGCAATGAGACAGGCCGTAGTGGAGGGCTCCGGATTAATTTTGACCCCCTGGTGATTTTTAACATGCGCCAAATGTGCTTGTGACTTCGTGACAACAGAGGTTTGTGACGTTCATTGGTATACAGATACGAAATTTGAAGTCGTGGGATAAAGAGGACATGCGAGTGGGACAAAAAAGTACAAGAGTTCGCTGCAGCAGAACTTTGGCAAGGCTTTCGGTGAAAGTTGAGCAATGGGGCGCCGGTATTAAGTGAAGGAGTGGATGACACTTTTTTCGAGTTTTGTGAGCCAGAAAGCACAAGGCGTGCTGAGTAACCGGCTTCTATCTGAGGGAGTTGTTAAATAGCGCACGCACTGCTTGCAGCTCAGAAATTTTGTTGCGTCAAGCCAGTGCATCAAGCAATAGAAATAGCGAATTACAATGCGTCCTGCCACTAACGAAAGCCAGAAGACACCAGAAGATTTTTCGGAGGCCGCAAAAGCCTTTCGCTCTGCCGTGAACACAGTCCGAACACAGCACGAGTACAGCTTGTTGAACAAATAAAAAAATGGACCAGACGATGGTTAGAATGGATTCTCTGGCTAACAGCATTAACGACATGGTTGGCGAGAACATTGTGAATTGCTAACACTGGTTGCTTCACAGTCTTCTTTATCTTCAATAAAAGTACGTTTCTCTCCAATTTACTGCACTATTTTTTTTTTCTTTTTCTGGAGGGGTGGTAAGGGGGTGAACATTTTCAGGCCGCCATTTTGAGTGATGGGGCAGTTCCGAACAAGGCGAAGTATCGAATCGCAGCACAAGACGAGGGACATAAACACAAAAGACGACACACAGAGCGCGCTAGCGCTCTGTGTGTCGTCTTTTGTCATTTGGTGCCGTGTGCGGAACCAGACCTGCACTGTTTTAGGGGCGAAGCTTCTTAAGTCATGGGTCTGTCCATCTCTTGTGTCTCGTGGTACGTGACCGCCGCATGCTTTCGGAGATGTCGCAAAGTGGGCCGCGTTGCACGCGCAAGAACCGGCTGCAACCGGCAGCGCAAACTCGGCACCGGGAGCGCGAGCTTGTCTGTGTTCGCCAACGGAGGCGCGAGCGCACGTGCACTGCGAGGGGGAGATCACGCAAGAGACACGCCACGAACGCAGGCAGTCGTTCTCGGAGATCGAACGAGACGCAAGGACCTTTGCTCGTTTCCTCTCGTCTTGTTCGGGCACAAGTTTGCCCTAAATAAAAGTTCTTTCTTTACCGTTGTGTCCCATCCTACGTGACAAATTGTGGTGGAGGTGCGGGGTAGTCCTCGATGGCGCGGGGTCTTTCATCAAGTCTGGGCCTCGGAGCATTGACTCCGAAAATAAAAGTTGATTTGTACAATGTACGCACACAGTCTTACGTCTTTCTTAATGATGTAATGGGCGAACTTTCACGGGAGAGTTACGGTTACCGATGATCTCCCCCTCTCGAGCTTCGCCCCACTTATCATCATTCATTCCGTGGATATGGCGTGATTTTTTTCACTGCACCCAAAGAATGCATTACAGAGGGGGGTGAAGAAATGCAGGCGCAAAACGTACTGCTGTACAACAAGGCATGTCCACCGAGCTGATTACTTGCAGATAGCTGCTAGGCCGTCCCCCTCTCAAGTCCCCCTCTCGCTTGTGGCAGGAGCAGTGCCGTTCAGGAGCAGTGCAGGAGCAGTGTGGCAGGAGCAGTGCCAAGGCAGCTACTGACCTTGGCAGGCTAGACGTGCGCGCTTGCTTTTAACATGACCGCGCGCTTGCGACTAAGATAGGATGACTTGGCTTCAAGACCAAACACGCAAACTTGATTTTTGCTCTTGACTATGAAGAAGGATAGAAGGAAAATGGCAATGACAGCTGCTCACAACACATACATGATGGCGCCGCGCCAGCAGCGGAGCACATTCGTGCGATTTCAACTGGATACGGATTGGCTGTAGTTCCGGCTTGGCAAACCGGGCCTGCGCCTAGTGTAACTACGGCCAGCCACATCGTTATCACCATAAAACAATGGCGTCTGCCCATGAGTTTTTGTTTTGTTTTGTTTTGGGTGGCGGTGTGGGCGCACCGCGCATGTTTTCGGTGAAACTAAGCGTCCTGAATGTATAAAAAATTACAGATAGCTGGCGCTATGCTTATTTTATTGTAAAATAATTGTTCAAACCCAGCCAAAATCATCGAAAATTTCGTTGAAGCGAAAGCAAGCCTGACAAATGGTTCGTTGTGGCGAGGACTTTGTTGCATTGACTTCTATGGCTAGCTGACGGGGAATTGGAAATATTTCGTTGAAGCGGCGTTCGTTGTAGCGGGGTTCGACTGTATATACAGCAGATGACTGATTATTCGGACCTTCAAGGAATCGCGAAGATGTCAGAAAAATCAGGCAGTCTGGAAAAGCAAATGTTGCCCCAAAAAGCTTAACTCTTTCGCTACCGCACCTATCAAAATCGATCAATTTGATCGATACTTTTGGGAGCGCGTTTTCATAGCGTTCCAGGCGTTGCTCGAACAAGTAAAGCTGTTTGGAGTTAGATCAGAAAATAGCCTTTCAAAATCAGTTTTGTTTTCATTTTTGCAACGAAAACGTGATTTTTGATAAGCGTATGGATCACCTGGGTGTGGAAAAGGGGCGTGGTCATCGCACGTCACTGCTACCAGCGAAGAATGCGTGCCACTCCTAATTACTCTGCACCAGCGTTTGTTTTTTGCTATCAGGGCGTGAATGGTGAACCAGCAAACGATTTTCAATCGTCAGGTTCGCACTCTGACAGTAATAATCCCAGAAATCGGCTGAAAATGTCAAGCAGTGCCTGGTTGCTAAGCTACTTTATGATTTTAGGCAGTTTTATTGCCTTTGCGCACGTTGTTCTAAGTTCTGTGGTAGTTCTACGTACCCCAGGACCATTCGCGAACAGTTTACAACAGTTTCGGTTTCGTTTCTGCATCGCGAAATTCATATTTAGCGCTACTACGCAGTTACCCACCTTCAAGGCTACCTGCCATGGCACCTGGAACGTCCGCGACTGATCCTCGAACAAAGCACGCCGCTCCTGATTTCCCCCCACCCTGACCCGATTTATCCGATAAGAACATCAGATGCAAGTCAAAAGATCACACCCAGTCGCCAGATATCTGTTCCACCGAGGACAGCGCTTCAAACCGGCCTTACACTGCCAGCTGTTCGCCTTCCAGTTTCGTCTCCATGCGATGGTATATCCGGGTGTCTAATGTTGCTGCTTAGTTGAACTGTCTATTTGGACGGAGTCTCCGATAAGTTTTTGTACTGTTTCATTTGAAAACTGTCAGGTGGCGCTGCAATAGAGGAGGCTTGTTGTGGTGATCTTTTTCATCGCGCAACTGCTACTCGGCCAAAGATCGCAGGGCACGATTCTAGCACATCGTACCTCATTTTTGCGAGCAAGGCTACAGTTGTGAGTAAGAAGATGATAATAAAGCTCAGCTTTATGTTTTGAGAGATAACTGACCGTGAACGACAACAAGCATCAGCCACGGCGTTCCGTTTCCAACTTCATGCATGTTTTTTTCCGCATCGCGTGCTTGTCCCAGATATTGTGCTCGCTGTAAATGCAAAGTCAGCCATTGACAAGATGTTCTTACGTTATCTGGGGGCAAATTGGTGCCTCTGATAATGACAAACCGCCAGATTTATTCCAGGAAACCACCCGAAATTGCACATTTTGAATTGGAGGTTGGGCTTCACCGCATGACACGAGCACCGTGCATGCTAACATTTTTTTTTATATCTGACAAACTGTTCCGCGCAAGTCGACATTTTTTCTAGGGCGTGTTTTTGAAATGTTTTCCTACAAAATGTATATTCTAATTTTTTTCTACTACCTGTGGTTTGGTATACACAACTGCTTTTTTATCATTTTTTTTCAACAACTTGACAAAAATTTTGATTTTGATATTTTTTTTACAACTATGATATATAAAAACCTTCATAAAACTGGTGTTATTGGAAAGGCCGTTAAATAATCTGCATTTTGTGTTCCTGCAATTAGTGCCTAACCAATTTTTTAGCAGAAAAAAAAATGTTTTCTTGGACCCCTAAAATTAGTCAATTTTCCGGCGGTAGCGAAAGAGTTAATGTCCGAATAATCAAGCATGTCCGAAAAATTATACCCATGCCACACGTACACAAAAAATGACATTAAATGCTGAAGGCCTTCAGATGCCAAATGACATTAACTGGTCGGGCCGTGCTACACGCGAAACCGCAAAGGCATTAAATGTGTTAGGCATGATGGTTATCACGACCAAAAAGAGAAATATACTCAGATTTTAGAAGTCTTTAACGTAGACAAAAACATCTTACAAGGGTTAGAAATGTTTTTTGTGAAAGAATACGTTATGAGAAACAGTGTCTTCTTAAAAATGGTGTGAGCCATTTCTAAAAGTGGCTTCATGAGCTGCCATCGCCTGCCAGTGGTAGCCAAATCTGAAAAATTTAGCACGACGAGTGACGTGATGTTTTGCCTTTTGCCGCTGTTTTTTTGAACTTCGCCTTCTTCAAAACTTCGGCACCAAGAGTGCACAACAATCGCCTTATTTCGAAGCTCGCCTACATTTCCGCGTCACCACTCTGGTGCTGAGAGTTCCGTTGGTTTCATTTGGTGCTCATCGCGTTCGAGGGTAGGCAGATTTAAGGTGTTCGTGAGGGTAAATGAGTTGTGCGAAACTCAAACCAAAATGACATTAGAGCGAATGGCATTAGATTTCTGCGTGTAGCAGCGAATTAATGGCATTAAAAGTTAAGGCATTAAGCACTTAATGTCATTTTTCGTGTACGTGTGGCATGGGTATTAGGCGTCTGAACAATCGGTCAACTGTATATGTGTGCGAGTACAGTAGTGCCAAAGTTATCCCAGCCCAACCAAGTACGCCAGTGTTTAGGCAGCAGGAAGATTGAAATAAGCCCCATTAAATGCAAATTCCTTGGCAACAGAAATCATTGCGTGCTGAACAATACTACCATGGATTATGCACCGCCCCATCTTTCACGTAAAACAAAGTTATATATCGTCTTCATGGTGCCTTCATGAAACCCATTAGGACAATGAACAGGGAAAAATGGGGAGGTGTACTCCACTAGGAGCCCTTGTCTAACTCGAGTTTCCCTTGCATTAAATTGGAGGAAAAATGATCTGAAGCAGGCACTAAGGTCTGCTCAGGTCCACAGAACGTATTGCGAGCACCCAGCTTACTTGCAGAGAAGCCAGCTAGGTGGGCGATGAGGTAAGGGCACACCTGGCCAATCAGTTAATGGGTGCAAGCAGTGCCTGCCTTCTCCTCGAGAGGACGCTCCCTAGAGCAGCCGCCCGACATATGCAGGTGCGAGGATTTGGGGGCCCATGCGGGTAGCCCTTTTTAGTTAACAAAGCTAGTAAAAAGCGAATAGTGATTTTGTTCTCAGAGTTTCAAATTGATGAGAATACTTTGCAATCACCAACGCCAAAAAGGAAATTTATAACTGTTTATATGTGCATCAGTTGCTGGCCCATACAGCCAACAGCTCCGTAAAAAAATCCCGGGCCACCTCCCCAAACGTGAAACCTGGGGAGGGATGAAGCATGCAGTGTACAAGTGTATTCTTGGCACCTTGGAGTTTTTGGCCAGGGAGATGAAACCGTTGGGGGGTACAGGCTTTGCTGTGAAAGTCTCATGTCTTCGAAGCACAAAGCGTTCTAGCACGAGGCGTTGGGAGATGAGTGTCCCGGTGTGTTCTTTTAGCACGTGTTACGTTCTAATGCGAAGCGTTGGAAAACGAGTGTACCGGTGTGTTCTTTTGGTATGCATTACGTTCTAGTGCGAGGCGTTGAAAAACGAGTGTCCTGGTGTTTTAGTACTGTGACTACATGAGACGAGATACGACGACATGCCGTCGCCAGGAGACACCGACAGCTGGAGCCCCTAAAACTTTCCTGTGGTGTTTAACAAGAGCAGCAACATACATAGGTACACTATTCTATCACTATTTCACAGGGTGTTGCAAAAATGAATAAGCCTCCTTAAAAACGTAGTGTAAAGAAACGGCTGACTTAGTTGTGCTCAAACCTTCCAGGAAGTTGGCATGTTGCCTTTCCCCCCATTGGAAAGCCTGCGGTGAGTGAGGGCATGTTACAGAGGCAGAGTTGCTTGTGCTTTGGTTGGCTATGGCCGCACATACTATAGTTCATACCTCAAGCTACGTGCAGCACTGTTGAGGCTACATACAGTCCGCCCACTGAGGTCGCCTACCTCACCATAAAGGGGGCCCTGAAAAGACATTCCCCTCTCCCCCCTCGGAAGGTGGAACCGCAAGGCCTCGGCGCCTTTTGTCGCTTCCTTCGCAGTGAGTTTGGCACCCTGAGAGAGCGGATTGTTGACAACAATGTAGCCTCCACAGTGTTGCACTTAGCTTGCGGTATGAACTATAGTGGCATAACACTCTCTCTTAAAGGGGCACTGACACAAAAATTTTGCATCTTGTTCTTTTTTTTTTTTTTTCGTGCGATAAGTAGCTAGTGACCTACCTATCACCTGTAGAAACCTCATTTGCTTCAGCCTGCGACAGTTGTTTAATTAGAGGCATTTTCAATGCAGCTGAAAATGCAGCATTTTCAATGCAGCCGCTTAATTAAAAAGTGACCGTGGACGTGAAGGCACTGCGAGTGCAAATGCTGCCGCGGCTAGAGAACAACGTGCGACGCTCGAGACAGTGGGTGGCAAGACGTGCGCTGGGAGCAGCCGGCCAGTCTGCCTACAGGTCCGCCTACAGATATGTTTGTCTTAGCACTGCGGCGGATATTCGATAGCCGCTCTCGTAACCGGTGCAGATGACAATTTTTAATGCAACCCGCCATCGCATCATTAACTCCTTTCGCATATAAGCTGCCATGGTTGGGACCAGAGTCCAATTTTATGCAGCGGTAACAAGCTATCACTCGAGCTACCTGTGCCGGCCTGCGCCACTTCGCGGCCGTAGCCGCCGTTTGCACAGCGACCGTGCGGCTCGCTCAGTGGGCTTTCCGTGTCTCCGGCGCATTTTCCCGTCCAATGTAAATAAAAAGTAATAAAAATATAGTGCTTGGAATCGCTGTGCAAGTTTGGTCGCCGCCAGCTGCCTGATGAGCCGACGAAATCACGACGCCTCCGCCGCCAACGATCGGGTCGTTCGTTCTCGAGAGCAGAAGCTCCGCACTCCGATTTGAGCGGTGAGCCGGCGGAAAACGCCGGCAGTGCGGAAGCGGCAAACACAAACTTTTGACGTGTTTGGATGTTGTTTACAAAATAACCAGGTGATGACGATTGCGCGAGGTCCTCTGCTGGCTGCTCGGTTGCGTTTCGCACACTTTAAAATTGATTTTAAATATGCTCTAGGCTGTATTCGCCACTGATATTTTGCAGATGTATGTGTGTTCACACCAATCTATCTCCGAAGTTATCTCGCCTTCAAAATTTTGTGTCAGTACCCCTTTAACTCTTTCGCTACCGCGCCTATCAAAATCGATCAATTTAATCGATACTTTTGGGAGCGCCTTTTCATAGCGTTCCACGCGTTTCCAGTGGTGCCACTGATGAACGGTGATTTGGAGCAATTTTTGTATCAGCAAATTATTAATTTTGGAGCACCTTGGAGCAACTAAACATCAACTGCTAGATGTGTCCAAAGCATCTCTCAACACTAAAAATTGACCAGTACAGTTGAACCCCTTTATAAGAGACACATACCGGGGAGCAGTTTCTGTCTCTTATACGAGATGTCTCTTATAAGCAGGGTACCATGTTTTCACTTACTAATCAGACCCTACTATATTGTGGGCACCGTATGACTAAAATAAGCTCAAAAGAACGCTACAGCATGCTGCAAAAGGCTCATTCTAATTTATGTTTGGCCCCCAGAATTTATGAAACAGTTCTGAATCTTTGTTTGCTTCATGACTGTATTTACACTGTTTTTTACAACCGATTCTACAATCTTTTTCCTTTCACTGTTTGTAGAAGATGAATCGTAGATGTTGAGTTCACAAGCCTGATGAATAGCCGGAGTGCACAGCTTCTTCCGCTGTGTGCTCAGGCTATTCATTACGCTAGCAGGACTCAACATCTGCGATGCTTCTTGATTGGGAGCTACGCAAGTGCGAGAGCCCGCATGTGCGGTCGCGCTCCAATGGATGGCAGCAAGCTTCAACCACTTCTGCAAGTTGCATTTCCATTGGCAGGGCTTCTCATCGTCATTTCATAGCTCACTGAACCGCTCTGTGTTTACTGAAGTTATAATAAATAGCTACTGCAGGCGTCTGTTGCCCACCTGTGTTTCCACAATGGAAGCAACTGCAATTAGTGACTGGTGGCACTGGATCTGAAGTTAAAATATCTGTTACAAGCGAGATTATTGATTAAAGTTCTAGGATGACTTGTCCCTTATAACCAATCTTCTACATCCGATGTCTGTTATAAAAGAGGTCAATTTAATGGGAAAGATAGGGCAGCCAGCCATGTGGGTGAATAGTGTCTCTTATACCCATTTGTCTCTTACATCCATGTCTCTTATAACGAGGTTCAACTGTATCGTCGTCCAGTAATTGATGTGGAGGTCGTCATGGAATGCACTTCAAGGTGCTTTTCCCACATGCGATCACAAATGGACGGCACAGCTGAAGAATTATGCCCTTCTTGTCCTTACTAGGGGAAGTCTTTTTCAAGGAGTCACTGAAAACGCTTCATAGTTGGCAGGCTCGAACATGCATTAAAAATAGCTTTCACAGTCAGCTCTCCAAATAGCCCAAGAATAGCGAAATAGCCAATAAAGAAAAGTTCTACAACCACAAGAAAAAGTAGCCATATTTGGCTCTTTATAGCCCAACCTGTCATTCCTGGGACAATGGGATTTTTTTCCCACTTATTTCGAAACAGTCGCTAGAAGTCACCAGAAGTTTGATGCAATTAAATCCCCTAAGTATCCACGCAATAGCAAAAATGCAACAAAACATAATTTGCAAGGTATTTAGTTCCTTTCTGGTGTGGATAAAAGACAACATGCAACACGATAATGAATATTGAAAGGCTTCGACAAACCTGCCTAGCAAAAAAATCAACGCGCCTCTTTTCTAGTTTATTAATTGTTAAAGCAAGCCCTCGTGTTTTACTTTTTCGATTTATTAGATGCAGGCGCTTGCTATCAGTCCTCGTGCGCATTTCCAAGCTAGCTGGAAATGTGCACGAGAAATGCGCATGGAGCACTTTTGCATGCGATTCACGCGCGTCGGCGTTGCGCGTGCGATTTTTTCACCCCCGCACGAGGCAGTTTCTACCACGCTCAGAAAATGACGCGCGTCGCGTGCGGCAGTGGGAGGAGCCTGGCGACTTGCGCTAATGGGGAGGCGCGTGCCTCATGGCGGCGGTTTTGAAGTGCTCGAGACAGCCCGGTCACGGCCGGCTGGCTCCGTCAACGGTTTTTAGCAGTAGTATTAACTCTATGGTTTTTAGGCTTACCACCCCGGCAGGTATTGCACGGACATTTTCACTAGCGACGCGGATGATGTTTTATAGTACCGATTTCGCCCACATTATAAGCTCCTTTACCACACAAGCAACTTCGTGCGCGCCTTGAGCGGTGTTTTAGAGAGCGCTTAAAAGTGGTCGCTCGAGCTCCCCACACCACTTCGCGGCCGAAGCCGCCGCCATGTTGCCGCGTCGTGCGCAGCGTGCGGCTGCTTACGCGGCGCGTTTTCGCAAGCAGAAAACGCTCCATGAGGTTCGTGCTTTAGAGAGACTGGCTGTTTTTCACGACCCGCTTCACTTGTGGCGGTCCCCTCCGCGAGCCCAACAAGCGAAGCGAGAGCTTGCAGCCTACCGCGTCACGCATGCCGCGAAACGGCGCTCCCGCTGGCTCTCGGAGCGGAGAGGGCCGGCAATAAACGCCACCTAAAACTACCTATTGTTTATAGCAGGAATTATTGGAAACTACAACAAGAAGGAAAGTTTTTAACCGCGGTACGCCAGCACTGCAATGACTTGCTAGACAAAAACACTGTATCGGCGGTACAGTGACGGCACCAACCAAACTCACCGCGGAAAACACGATTACGGGTGCAGGGGAGTTCAAGTTATCACCCGATTTAGTTATACATGTCTAGAGACCACTGCGAAGTAGTCCTTGTAACAGGCTGCAGGCGATTGGCGCGACACAGGGCGCACTTTTGGCGCATTTGCTTGCAAAATCGTGGTTTTTTATCAGGATGGCGCAGGATACCTCATTTGGCGCAAATTGGTGCATTTGGCGCAGGAGTGGCAGCACTGCGTTTCTCGAACAAGTAAATCTGTTCGGAGTTAGATCAGAAAATGGCCTTTCAAAATAAGTTTTGTTTTCATTTTTGCTACGGAAATGTGATTTTTGACACGCTTTTGAATCACCTGGGTGTGGAAAAGGGGCGTGGTCATCGCGCGTCACTGCTACCAACGAAGAATGCGTGCAACTCGTAATTACTCTGCACCAGCGCTTGTTTTTTGCTATCAGGGCGTGAATGGGGAACTAGCAAACGATTTTCAATCGTCCGGTTCGCGCTCTGACAGTAATAATCCCAGAAGTCGTCTGAAAATGTCAAGCAGTGCCTGGTTGCAAAGCTACTTTATGGTTTTAGGCAGTTTTATTTCCTTTGCACACGTTGTTCTAAGTACTGTGGTAGTTCTACTTACCCCAGGACCATTCGCAAACAGTTTACAACAGTTTCGGCTTCGTTTATGCATCGTGAAATTCATATTTAGCGCTACTACGCAGTTACCCAACTTCAAGGCTACCTGCCATGGCGCCTGGAGCGTCTGCGACTGATCCTCGAACAAAGCAGGGCGCTCCTGATTTCCCCCACGCTAACCCGATTTCTGCGATAAGAACTTCAGATGCAAGTCAAAAGGTCACACCCAGTCGCCAGATATCTGTTCCACCGAGGACAGCGCTTCAAACCGGCCTTACACTGCCAGCTGTTCGACTTCCAGTTTCGTTTCCATGCGACGGTATATCCGGGTGTCTAATGTTGCTGCTTAGTTGAACTGTCTATTCGGACGGAGTCTCCAAGAAGTTTTTGTACTGTTTCATTTGAAAATGTTAGGTGGCGCTGCAACAGAGGAGGCTCGTTGTGCTGATCTTTTTCAGCGCGCAACTGCTACTCGGCCAAAGATCGCAGGGCACGATTCTAGCACATCGTACCTCATTTTTGCGAGCAAGGCTACAATTGTGAGTAAGAAGATGATAATAAAGCTCAGCTTTATGTTTTGAGAGATAACTGACCGTGAACGACAACAAGCATCAGCCACGGCGTTCCGTTTTCAACTTCATGCATGGTTTTTTCCACATCGCGTGCTAGTCCCAAATATTGTGCTCGCTGTAAATGAAAAGTCAGCAATTGACATGATATTTTTACGTTATGTGGGGGCAAATTGGTGCCTTTGATAATGACAAACCGCCAGGTTTATTCCAGGAAACCACCCGAAATTGCACATTTTGAATTGGAGGTTGGGCTTCACCGCATGACACGAGCACCGTGCATGCTAACATTTTTTTTTAAATCTGACAAACTGTTCCGCGCAAGTCGACATTTTTTCTAGGGCGTGTTTTTGAAATGTTTCCCTACAAAATGTATATTCTAATTTTTTTCTACTACCGGTGGTTTGATAAACACAACTCCTCTTTTATAATTTTTTTCGACAACTTGACAAAAATTTTGATTTTGATATTTTTTTTACAACTATGATATATAAAAACCTTTAAAAAACTGGTGTTATTGGAAAGGCCGTTAAATAATCTGCATTTTGAGTTCCTGCAATTAGTGCCTAACCAATTTTTTAGCAGGAAAAAAAATATTTTCTTGGACCCCTAAAATTAGTCAATTTTCCGGCGGTAGCGAAAGAGTTAGAAGCACTAACTGTGCCCGCCACTTTTATTTTCAGGTACGAATGAGCACGGCACATTTTAACATAAATCCTCCAATCGAAGCCAGCCCATTACTTTTGTATCCCATTTATCAAAAAAATTATTGTATTAGAATCGAGCAAATAACTGTGTTCACAAAAGCCAGCATCATCGTTAAAGCTTCATTTATGCAAACTTTGCCAGCATCACAAATCAGTATAAAAGACCACTGCGAGCTACTTTACCAAAGCTAACATAAACGCTGCGCATGCCTTCAAAAGCAGAAGAAAAAAAATTGACTTACGGCTTGACAGCAATTGGAGGGTAGACCGTGTTAAGCAGAAGTTCTGGCCAGGTGATGGGGTTACCCCTGTTTTGGGAGCAAAAATATGTCGCTCAATGGCTGCTGTAAACAATCCTAAAAGGACAGTGCCTCCTTGACTTATGCCCTGAACTTTTCACTCCTCTTGTGAAGGATTACCCTGCCCATGCATCCCTTGTATATGTCCTCCAAGAGTGTTCGGTAACTCCCTTCTACCCTGTGGTCGAGGAGAGTTATGCTAGCAGGGTGTCCTGATACAGTGGACACAAAGGGGGGGCGAGGAAATGTGCACTTACAGCCAACTGGGGACCTCCTCGTCTTCCTCTGGAGGCAAAGCAGGCGGCGCAGCCCGCGGCCAGGCTGCGCCTCCCGAGGCAGCTGATCCTTGCTGCTTCAAAGGCGGGGCATGGGGTTGAAAGTCCAGTTCAAAGTCTACTGGCCCACGAGCCGGCAGGCCTGGATGAGGCTGCTGCGTCACTCCTGTGGAAGGCTCTGGAGATGACCCTCCTGCTAGCGATGTGGAGGACCGCCAGCCAAGGGGGTGGCGCCCACGGGGTGCCTCCTGGGCATGCATGTCACATAGTGCAATCAAAACCGCCACTGAGCAATGCCCCCATACTAGGGGACAGCTGAAGAATGGCAACGGAAGTTGCCCCTGTGCCTCATCACCGCAGCCGGCTGTTACACCGCGCGGCGCAAGTAGTGCCTTACTGCGAGTATTTTGAATGTGACACGAGCCGTTTCCGTGATTTCTCACACTTAATCTGCCTTTAAATTCCTGCGGCGACTGCAAAAAGACTAGGTGCGAAGACGACGGCGACGTTACGCATTAAGCACAATCTCGTTTCAAAACGCGTGCCTGCGCTGACATCCAGGTCCGTCGCTTCGGTGGAGTGATATACAACATGAACTATTGCCGTTCCTAACTTGCACCCGAGTATAGCAACAACATTCTCACAATATTCCTGTGTGCCCCAGAGAACACACATGGGATTCAATGAAACTGCACTCCCTAACTCAATGTTTCCAAGCTAGTGACTCGCAGAATTTTCTATGGATGGGCCTGGAAGTAACTTGTAAGCTTTGAAACAGCCGAAATGCACCCACTAAGCAGCCCACACAAATTTCCGCCAAAAGGCACTGCCCCCGCTCAGTTGCTCGTATTTTAGACAGTGGGCAAGGTGAGCTGGACTGGAGCTAAAGGCTACATTTGCACGACACGTGCCAATATTCGATGCACTCTCAAAGCCCATTTCCGGAGTTTTCTGCACCCACCCTGAATGCAGGCACCGGTGCACAGCTCTTGACAGTGGCTTGCAGCCCATGAACCGCGGGCTGGGCGTCCCCAATGTCAGAGACATTGGAAGCGATCTCGCGCAGTGCCCTCAGGCGCCGCCCGCCGAAGTCTTCCCCTGACCACTGCACGACGCGCTCCGGGGACAGCGGCGGCCTTGTGACGTGTTCCTCAGGCTCCTCCTCTACAGCCGTGGAACCCTCGGAAGGGGCCAACTTGCTGCACAGGGCATCCAGGCGTCCCTGGAAGTCAGCACCCGAAGTGACGGGCAGAAGCGAAAACACCGGCTCCTTGGGAGACGGCGACCGCCTGAGACACGGCCGTAGGTCCGCAGCCGCCTCTGCAGGCTGCAGAGGAAGGTCTTGCCTCTCCAAGCACCGCAGGGCACCGAGGTGCTGCTCAGTGTCATCCAGTTGCTGTCGCAGAACATCAGACCCACTAACCCCGTAGACTGGTTCAACAGCGTGCGACATGGGGGGGCTAGCCGGCTGCTCCGGCAGTGACGGTGCTGAGGATGGGGTCGTCCATCCAGTGAGACTCAACGAGGACGGGGCAGAGGCTGCCGGAGCGCTCGCGGCCAGTGGCAGGACATGTCCCACTGGCTCCTCCGGTAGCTCCTCGTCCTGCCAGACAAGCACATTTGACATGAAATAAAGCACTCCACTCTCAGGACATCCCTACCGAACACTCCCGTCAACGTTTTTTCCACAAGCTTTGTCCCCTGATCACAACATTCAAAATACCCAGACTGAGCAACATGCAACAGATTGCAGACCAGCATAATCTTCCTGATGCCCTCCACTTCTTTGAGACAGAAGCATTAGGCAAGCAACCATGGCCTTTGGCAGCCTTGCAGACAATTACAGTATTTTTTCACATATTACCCGCACCAAAAATAGGTAAAATGTGTTCGAAACATGTCGGTGCAGGATGTCTACGAGTATTCAAATAGGGAGGGGGGGTTTAGCCTGACGGCAACCCACAGCCTGCCATGGAGGGTCCGCATCCCCATCGACATCATTGTGTTAAGCCAATAAGAGGCCAACAAAGCCCCAATAACAAGTCCCCATCCATAGCCTGTTTCGCAGCAATGCTTTCCTCCACCAACCACACCTTCCCCATGATTTATGTGCTTTGTTCGAACGTTGTCTGGCCTTATGTTTTGGCATAATGGGCATGTCTTGATGGCAATCTTCTAGAATGAAAGAGAGCTAAAGATTGTGAGATTAGTTGGCAGATTAAAACCAGGAGTCCATAGGCGGTGTTCTGACCAGACTGGGTGTGCTTTTGCAAATTTATTATTGTAAATAAAAATATGACTTCGAAAAAAAATTGCCCCCACC
Source organism: Haemaphysalis longicornis (assembly GCF_048455015.1). Classification (NCBI taxonomy): domain Eukaryota; kingdom Metazoa; phylum Arthropoda; class Arachnida; order Ixodida; family Ixodidae; genus Haemaphysalis; species Haemaphysalis longicornis. The sequence goes on along the minus strand of NW_027526203.1, from coordinate 225,925,722 downwards.
TCCCCGAAGGGAATCGTGAGGAAGTGCGAATGCATTTCTTGCGCCGAGAGTACACGGCGTAGTAATTCTGCCATCGCCTTGAGAGGCGCAGTACCGGCGACGGGGAGCTGTCAGGCGAGGGGAGAGGCGCGCGCCGAGGGTGAGTGCAAACCTAACGGGGGGAGAGGCGCGCCAGCTGCAGAGCATGTGACGTCACGGCGCGAGGAGAGGGGGAGCAGACGCAAAGGCGCCAGCGCGCGGTCACGTGGGAGTGTGACGTCACGGCGCGAGGAGCGGTGCGGGAGCCGGCGCGGGCGCGCGCAGCCACGGCGCGGGAGGCGGAGCGCGAGCGGGTCACGTGGGGTGTGACGTCGCTGCGCCGTTGCTACAGACGCTCCTCTCCGCTCCTCGCGACGTTGCTAGGGGAGAGGAGGAGGAGCGCGGATGACGGCGGATTCAGGGTCGCTTATAAAGTGCATCGCACTTAAAACTGTTTCCCCTGCTACTATATACTAGGTGAGGATGCATCCTCCTCATACATCCTTCTGGCTGCTTTCCTATGACGTTTCCTATGAAGTGCACACTTTCAGATTGGCTTAACCCTGTAATGCCCAAACAATGGAAACAATAGACAAAAATTCTAATGCTTTATTACATCATCATTGAAAATATTTTTTTTCTCCCGAGGTTATAATGTATCATATGCCAATGAAAAGTATACGGTACAGTAAAACCTCGTTACAAGAGACACTGTTACAAGAGACACTTGGTTATAAGAGACGTTTGAATGAAAGCGGTTTGGTTAGTTTTCCTGTTTGCCATGTTAGCAACATTGCATACAAGAGACAGGTTTTTTGGTTCCTTTGAGTGTCTCTTGTAACGAGGTTTTACTGTATAACATATATAATGTAGGTACAGCCAAAGCTCGATGTAACGAAGTCGCTAAAATTCGTAATTTACTTTATTACACTGAAATTTCGCTACATTGAAATTTGCAGTTAAAATGAAGTGTTAACACTGCGTGAAGCAGTTCCTGCAAACGAAAATGTGACGTGCATACACGGCTGGCGCACTATTTCTGTCTACGCACGCATCAGCGTGAACCGCCTGGAACGTCTTCTGCACGCAAAAACGTGCAATGTGAACCACACGTGCACTGACTCAGCCATGGAGACCACCCGTGCGATGCAGGTAGCTCCAGCAACCGCTTCTAGACGAGGGGCAAATGAAGTCGTCCACGTGGGGAAAAAGCCGATTATGTGGGCGAAATTTGCATTGTAAAACGCTTAAAAAGGGGCTTAACTAATATTCTCCGTGGTGCTAAGCCTAATCATCTCTAGCAGAGCCAGCCGGCATCCCTGAGCACTTTAAGCTCCCGTCAGAGGCAAAAAAAGTGTGTGTGTGTTTGTGTGGGGAGAGAGAGAGAGAGAGAGAGAGAGAGAGAGAGAGAGAGAGAGAGAGAGAGAGAGAGAGAGAGAGAGAGAGAGAGAGATTAACTAAACCTAAAAACGGCGCCTGGTGGACAACTAACGCCATCTGGCGTATCTATTGACAACTCATTTATCGATTTTATTAAGTTTTGTTGATATTTCGCGTGCAGAGACCGTGCCAAGAGTGAAATTTGAACCCGCGGTAGTGGCGAGTTGTGTGAAAACGGCATCCACTGTATTTGGTCTGTATTTATAAACAAAACAGGCTTCCTATCTGACGACTGCGGCTTTACACATTGATTTGTAGGGTCTGGACAACGTATGGTAGGGATATTTTGCCAAATGCGCCGCGTCATATCGCGTTATCACCTGCATGATAGCCTGGCACTCGTGTCAAATTACCGCTACGGAGCGATGCACGACACTTCTCAAGAGCACTGGATTTTTTTTCTAGTTTTTTACCACTAAAGTGAAAAGGATTTTGTGTAAGAACACAAAAAAGTGTGCTTGGATGCATGACCGACTTACACTCGAGTGGCTTCGAGGAGTGGCACAGCCGTCAGTTCCGCTAAGTTAACGGGCCCACAAAAATACAAAACTTGGTGTACAGCATTGATATATATATTGAATCATAGCCAAGAAATGTAGGAACAATTTGTATATCTTAGAATTCCTAAAATATTTTTAGGCTCATTACAATCGCCTATATATGTTGCTTGTATACTTTTTGTGCATTTTTTTTATTATTTGACTAATAAACTGTAATTGTACCTTTCACAAAACTCCTGGTATGTGTTTGTAAGAGCAATCTATAAGCTACAATTACATGCATAGCAATGCTTAATGTGTCCACTAGCTCAAGAGAGAAAAATAGTTTTGTGTAAGCACTCAAAATCGGACGTTTTTCCGCAGTAACGAAAGAGTTAATGTTCCCTCAGAATAGAAACAACCATTGTCAGAAGTCGTCAAGCTCCTCCCACTGCTGCGCGCGGCACTAGTCACTTTCTAGCCAAGGCAGAAGCCTCCACCAGTGTGCAATCGCAGAAGCAAAAAAAAAAACTGCGCACGCAAGGCTCATATCATAATGACCCACAAATGCTTTGCCACACATTTGCTGGAACGATGGCACCCAACAAGCATGAGCGAACTTGAACGAAGGGCAATGCGGCAGCATGCGGTGGTGGTGCCATACACTGCTTGTAGGCAAGGAGCTTGTAGGCAAGAAGCTCGCTCCCATACTCCGTGGTTCTTTGCATCCACAGCATTGGGCGGCCCGAGTCGCCGTTCCGAGTTTGAGATTCCGTGTGGCGCTTGAGTCTTCCAAAATCTACTTCAACCAAAATTTCGTGCCTAGTTGTCCATGAAACTTCATTACATTGAAATTTCGACAATGGGGCCCAGGAGAAAATATGCTAGCTGGTTTCAGCTGGTCCCAGCTGGGACATCCTTCTACATAGCTGGTACCAGCTGGGACCAATGGAGTTGCTTTCCAGCTGGCAGCTGGTTCCAGCTGGGACCAGCTTAGTTGCTGCCAACATGGGACCAGCTATGCAGGAGCTGGTCTCAGCTAGGACCAGCTTAGCTGCTGCCCAAGCTGGCAGCTGGCATGAATGGAGACCAGCATAGGCGAGCTGCTCCCAGCTGGTTTCAGTCTAGCTGGATTGATTGATTGTAGGGTATAACACGCCGACACTTCACAGGTGATGAGGCATGCCGTGGTGGAGGGCTCCAGATTAATTTTGACAACCTCGGGATCTTTAACATGCACCAAAACCTCGAACACACAGACGTTTTTACTTTTTGCCTCCATCAGAAAAGTGGTTGCTGCGGCCAGAAAACGAACCCGCATCCTCGCGCTCAGCAGCACACAATAGCCACTGAGCCACCGCGGCGGGTCAGCCCAGCTGGAGCCAAACTAGCTTGTTTCAGCCTGTTAAAACTTATTCTAGCTTGTTACAGTCATCAGGCCGTAGCGGCGACAGTGGTGTATCAAAGTCCACTGCGCTCGCAGAAGCACTAGGCGAAGGAAACAGATATGTCGCATTCGATAGGAATCGCATTTGTGTTATGTTGGGCCTCTTTCCAGCCTCCTAATGGAGTACGGAATATCGTCAATGCTGCCTACAAGGTCAAGGTACCGCTTCTGAGGACCCATTGTCTTGATGTTTTATGCACATTGCAACGAAAGAGACGCAAATACGGGCCAATAACACAACAAAACATGTAGAATCAAGGACAGCTAATAGCAGACACGAGTCAAGTCAATAGAACCTAAACGTGTAAAACAAAGTAGAAATTATAACGACACTGCTTAGTTCTAAAAAAAAATTGTTTTTCAAGTAATTTTCAAATGAAAATTTTTTGTTAAGACTGGTGCTGCCGTTCCCGACTTTGGTCCTCTGCACACTGTGTGTGGTGCGATGCATGCATGCGTGCGTGGGCATGCTTGGTGTCACACTTGCCGCTGGACACTGGTCCTGGGCTCTCTCTCTCTCTCTCTCTCTCTCTCTCTCTGTGCGTGTGTGGGTGCGTGCGTGCGTGTGTGAATGGTGCAGGAAGATGTTTGTGCTTGTGAGATTTCTGCATGACGACAACAAGCGATTACATGCTGCGCCGGAAGTTGACATAGAAGACTTCGAGCCGGTCCATGTACAAGGCTTCAACTGAACAATTACAAGGACACAAAGAGAAATTGCGAGAACACCGTTTTCCACGACACCCACGTTTTACTGCTTGCCAGTAAGTTAATCATAAACATATCATAATCATAAAAGAAACTCAGCGGTATTTGTGAGGTTAGATGTTATAAATGAAGGTTTTAACAATTTGTTTAATAATTTCCAGCCTGAAGTGGTGGAAGCATTTAACCCTTTGAGGGTCAAATTTTATCGCCAAATGCGACCCCCCAGAGTAGATTTTTTTTTATTACTGATTGAAATTCTTCGGATGAATCTATTTCGAGAAAAAATTATCGCAACTTTTTTAGGGTGACCATAAAATAACAAAAAAATCGTTTGTGTTGTTACATACATGTGGTTTATTCATGAGTAACACAAGAAAAATTCTAAATAAAAACGAGAAAGCAACAAGCCGGCACCTTTTGAGTGAATCGAAATCAGATAGACATCAGTTTCGTGGGCGCAAAAAGCGGGAAGCGCCTGAAGGACGATACCGAAACCAGCCGCTGCGCGCGCGCCGGATGCGACAGCGATAGACGGCACACGCCGATCGCTACAATGCGGTCGAGCGCATTGATGTACGTGGGACTACATACGAAGTATGCGCGTACGAGGCCGCCCCCCACGGAACTGTGGAGGGGGTGATTCGCGATATACCACTTGAAGACTCAGCTCTGGATATCCAACAGCACGTGGTTCACGAATATAATCCAACGGCACTGCAAGCAAACCGCATCGGCAAATCACGATCAGTGGTGATTGCTTTCGCAGGGAGGAAAGTTCCACGCTACGTCAGGTACGGAAACCTCCTCACGGAGTGTACGCTATACCGTAAACAGATTGAGGCCTGCCAAGCCTGCGGCCGGTTGGGGCATTGCCTCGACGTATGCCCTGACCCAACAGACAAGATTTGCCGGGGATGTGGGACCGCCGGACCCGCTGAGGATCACGCGTGCGAGCCCAAGTGTGGTCTCTGCGGAGGCAACCACATCACAGCAGACAAAACCTGCAGAGCAAGATACAAGACCCCTTTCATCGTTCGGCAACGTCGATGGGAGAGGAGGCAGAAGAACCAACAAGAACGGGGACGAAGCCCCGACCGCAGAGGTCCTGCAGGCGGACCCCAACGGGACAGCAGATCGAGATCGAAGACGCCCACTAGGTGCGCTGGGGGTCGTCGGCGCAGCTGCTCCCGGTCGCAATCTCGGATGCGCGGTGGCGCCGGCGGCCGACAGGGGCGCTCTCACTCAAGGCCGGTGCAGAGTGGCAACCGCCACTGGGAGACGGCGGGGCGAGGAGCGTCTACCGCACGGAGTGGTTCGAGACGGTGGAACGAGCTCGAGGATGGCGAGGCGTCGGCACGGAGGCGGCGTTCGAGGTCCAAGGGGTGGCCCAGAGATCAACGCGGACCAGCAACCAAAAAGGTGGGCTGGGCTAGCAGGTCTCCCAAAACGTCCGACTCGGAGTTCCCTCCCCTAAATTCCCCCTCTTCCCCTCCCCAGTCAACAACCAAAGAAAATGCAGAAATTGCAGAGTTAAAACAAATAATCGCGAAACAGAACGCGCACATCCTAGAACAAAACGCCCAAATCAAAGGGCTAATGAATAAGCTAGAACAGTTAGTAACAAGAGGACCAGGTCAGGGAGCATTAAAGGACCAGGCAGAGATACCAGCGGCGGAGGGCCCGCGGAAAATGCCCTGCAGGAGGTCACCCCCTCCGACTTCAAGCACGACGCAGGCCCAACACAGGCAAGAGGCCATGGAAGCCGAGGACACTACAGTCAAGGAACTAGCCACACAGCCGCCGGCAGAGGAGCAGAAGCAACTTACGCACGGGGAAACGGTCATCCTTACGGCACTAAGGCGCATAGAAGACCGGCTCGGCACACTTGAAGTTAAGTACGAGAAACATGCATCACGTATTGCAGCATTGGAGATCAGGATGAGATCCATGTCACTGAAGAAAGAACGAATGTGTAGAATAAAAGAAGCCATTGCCAAGCGGCGCGGAAGGCTTGAAGTCACGAACAGCGAGGATAATGACCTCAAACTCCAAGCACAGTAAGAGACGGCGGGGCAGCAATGAGCCCACGACAATTTTCCAATGGAACTGCAGAGGCATCCGGAACAAAGACATGGAACTAGCACTATACATGAACGCAGTAGAACTTAGACCAGCTATCATTGCTCTACAAGAGACAAGAGGAATCCCGAAGGTACCAGGGTACGTTACGTACACCGACCCCACCACAATGGGGACGGCGATTCTTGTGGAAAATCGCATAGCAGCAACACAGCACCTGACAGCGCAAGCGGGGTGCGAACACACGCTGGTTGAAATACATGCGCAGGAAATCGACAGCAAAAGTAATCTTTATCATGAGTGTCTATTGTACACCGTCGCAAAAACAATACGAATTCGACCGAGTTGTTTTGGATGCGAAGAGGTTGGCCAGGACCAGGCCACTTCTGATCCTGGGGGATTTCAACGCACCACACACACTATGGGGATATAGGTTTCAATCAAAGAGAGGAAAGGCCTTAGTCAAGACTATGGAGGCCCTGGATATAACGCTACTCAACGAACCTGGAGTACCAACACGAAGAGGGAACAGCGCATCTAGAGACACCACACCGGACCTGTCATGGCTCAGCGGTTCACTCGACGTCACATGGAAATGTGAAGACGAGGACCTGGGCTCTGATCACCGCGTTGTTACACTCACAGTACGAGGTCCTGACTTTCGAGCCAAGCTGGGAACAGCCCACATCACAGACTGGGACAAGATGCGTACATGCACACAACAATCGGAGGACGACGCGGAAGAAACGACATCATCTCACTTATCGTACAAGGAATGGGCTGACAAGCAGAAGCGGATCCTCGACCAGTTCACCCGGAAAATCGCGACAACAACAAAGGTACCATTTGTTGACAGCAGGCTTGCCCACATGTGGGCAGCGCGGCATTCACTCACCAGGCGCTGGAAGAGACAGAGACGGAATAAAAAGCTCGCCCGCCGCATAGCTAAGCTCAACGCAGACATATCAGAACATGTGTCCAAACTTAGTAGAGAAAATTGGCTACAGATATGCGACGGCCTCCAAGGCCAGCTGTCTGTGGGAAAGACATGGAAGCTGCTACGGCACCTCATCGACCCCACAGGCAGCAAGACGGCAAGCCACCGCTCGTTGACAAAAGTATTAAACACATATGACGGAGATGGTGACCGGCTGATCAAGGCGCTGAAAGAGCACTATCTACAGACGGAGCGGGGGCAACACCCGGCCCCACAAGAATACACAGGTCCCCATAACGAGGACCTAGACAGGCCCTTCTCGCTTTCGGAGCTCTGGTCAGCAATTGACGATAGTAATAAGAAGAGTGCCCCTGGCAAAGATGCTATTACATACAGACTACTTACAAACATGAGCAGCAAAGCAGCGCAGTCCCTCCTCGAACATATAAATAGGGCTTGGGAGAGCTCGCAGCTCCCCCCAGAATGGACAGAAGCCGAAGTGCGATTCATTCCTAAACCCGGAAAAGCCCCAGCCATAGAGAACATGAGGCCAATCTCGCTAACCTCATGCGTGGGAAAGGTGATGGAGAGGATGGTGCTCCGTCGACTCCAAGCGCACCTTGAAAACACCGATCAACTGCCAAAGACAATGTTTGGATTTAGGAAACAACTATCCACCCAAGATGTGATGCTCCAACTTCACGAGTTAGTCATCAAGCAAGCTACCAGAAACAGCCCCAGGGCAATTCTGGCCCTAGACCTAAAGGGGGCTTTCGACAACGTTACACACGCAAGCATTCTGACGAACCTCAACGGTACGAGATGCGGCACACGCACTTTCGGATATATCAAGGATTTCCTATCCTCCCGTACGGCGCAAATCTCGGTGGGCAACGAGCGATCGCAATCCATCGAACTTGGGGAACGAGGCACCCCTCAGGGAGCAGTCCTGTCACCACTCCTTTTCAACCTGGCTCTGCTACCCCTCCCACGCCTGTTGGATCAAATTGAAGGGATCGGTCACGCGCTCTACGCTGACGATATTACAATATGGACGAAACAAGCGGGTTCCGATGGTTGGATAGAGGAGACCCTCCAAGCAGCGGCACTGACTGTGCACGAGTACGCGAGGACCTGCGGACTCAGCTGCGCGCCACAGAAATCGGAGCTCCTCGTGGTCCAACCCGGCAAACCCCGCCAACAGCTCCCGCCTGACATCGCTATCCAAATCAACATCAAGATCACGCCGACGGACAAATGCCGAATCCTCGGGCTTACCCTACAAGATAACGGAAAGGCACACGCCGCCGTCGATAAAATTAAGAACAGTGCTGAGAAGATCCTTGCGATGCTGCGAAGAGTCACCACCCGGAACAGAGGCCTGAAGGAGGACGACGCCCTCAGGCTAGTACAAGCGTTCATAATATCAAGAATTACATATTCGGCACCGTATCTCAATCTCAACAAGACCCAGAAGACTACACTCGACACCATCATCCGAAAGGCCACTAAGCAGGCCCTCGGCTTACCGATATACTCGTCAACCCAGCGCTTACAAGCCATGGGCGTACATAACACGGTTGACGAGCTCATCGAGGCCCACCTATCCAGCCAGCGTCTCCGCCTGAGCCAGACAATTCCCGGCCGCGCGGTGCTGGACAAGATAGGATGGTGCAAAGAACAGGCAACAATCAAGACCACCATACCAACAGAATGGACGAGGACCTTAAAGACCAAGCCCCTACCCCGGAACATGGCCCCGGGCAAGGACGACGGTAGGAGGCATGCTCGAGCCAAAGCAGTGTCCCAGCAACTACAACAAGAAAATGGAGTGCTCTACGTAGACGCCTCTCTTGTGAAAGGAAGCAATCGCGCAGCGGTGGTGGTCACCGATGCACAACGACTCATCAACAGCGCGGCGGTAAAGACTAAGGAGCCCACGACAGCGGAGGAAGTGGCCATAGCCCTGGCGCTCGTTCAACCGGGCGTCGGGGTGGTGGTCACTGACTCAAAGAGAGCCTACAGTGGTTTCAGAAAGGGGGTGATCTCCTCAGAGGCAGCCACAATACTATCGAAAAAGAGGGCACCGGGCCGAGCCATAGAGCTCACATGGGTGCCTGCCCATACAAAGGTAGCCGGCAACGTCATCGCTGACTACCACGCCCGAGCAATGACCCTCCGGGCAGGGCAGGACACGGACACCCCAACTCCGGCACTCACATATAAAGAAATTACGAACGAATACAAAGACGAGCGGCGTACCCTCCCCGAGCCACACCGCACCCTGACCAGGGAGCAACAGACAATACTCAGGCGCATCCAGGCGGGGTCACTAGCCCACCCCGTCCTGTTGCATACATTTTACCCTGAACACGAGGGGGACCGCTGCCCATTCTGTAAAACAAACAGCGGCACGCTCGCGCACATACTGGCGGAGTGCACTGAACTAAAGGCCCCTATACCCCCCCACCCTCCCTCCACCCCCCCTACCCCACTCCACGAGCGATGGGAGACCTTGCGGTCCAGCCCCGCCCTGCCGACCCAGCTCGCGCTGACGGCCAGGGGCCAGGAGCTGCTGGCCCAATACGGTTCCCGCGACCTGGGAACCGCTCCGTCTGGCGTCTGAACACGCCTCGAGCTCAAATAAAGTTACTACTACTACTACTACTACGCCCCATAAAATACAAAAGGACCTACGAGCACCTTTTTGGATCATCCCAAAAACATCCCCCTCGCGAGGGGCACGATCAAATGCAGAGCATTTCTGTGGGGGGGCGCGCCTGCAAGTCGTATGGATTACGTATTGGTTGTTGTTGTAGTAATTGTTGTCTTCCAGCGTAGACATTGTCGATGAAGTCGATGGTGAAACGTGCCGTGAACCCCCTGCCGCGGCTATGACGCAACGTGGAGCGGCTATGACGCAACGTGGCGCGGTTATGACGCAACACAATCCACTTTAATCCAATCCAATCCAAATCCAAGCCACTCCAATCGAATCCAATGCCCCTCGCGAGAGAGTGTTATAGCGCCGAAATCGCCACCACGCGAACGCGTGATGCTGACGTCACGATCACGCCACAGATGTTAGCGACCGCAGCGCGCGCGAACGACATATGTGGTTTAAGCGCGAACCGACCGCGGCGAGAGAGCGCGATGCGAGCGCCCCACCTGTTCTTGCGCGCGAACCTAACGCGGCGAGAGAGGGTGTTGCGCACGTCCCCACCTGTTGTGCGCCCGAACCGAACGCGGCGAGAGAGGGCGTTGCGAGCGAAGAGAAGGCGAGGAGGACGCGGGGGAGAGGGCGAACCTCTGGCCGACGGTTGAATGAGTCAAGGATATAAGGCACGTTCGTAACCTTCCGTTCTGTGTCGGCTTTGTGGCTCAGTTGGTAGAGTACCGTGCACCTTGCGTTCCGCCCGCAGAGTTGTAGGATCGAAACCTGGCGCCGGCAAGTATTATTTTTTTATATAGTGTAGGGGGAGCGATGCGGACGCGGACTACGGACGCCAACGCGGGTGACATCGTGAGTTACTGAAATGCGCTGCATTAAAAAAAAAAAAAAAAAAGGGAGAAAAGAGCCTCATCAGTTTCGCAGGCGACCTTGGTCTGTGGCAGGCGCAAGAAGCGAGAGGCGCCCGGACGTCTGGTAGGCAATACCCATTGCACCCCCTCGTTAGCGGATGCGCAAGCGATAGCCGGCGCGCCGCTGAAGTAAATCATAAAAAAATAAAAAGAAGAGCCATCGGCACAAGAAAAAAAATTTGACGTTTTTCTGAAGTGTGGCAGCACATGCCAAGCAAGAGAAGCTGGCGAAAAAGGCGCGCTTTTTAAAGACACAAGCGATGCCGTACATGTATGTCAATGACCATTTTGAAAGTGTTCGCCAATGCCGTACATGTACGGCCGTGACCCTCAAAGAGTTAATTTGTCGCCTACTATAGCTCCCACTAACGCACCCTACAGGCTAACTAACCACAGATATACCATATTACATCATAGCATGTACAATGTATGCAAATCGATTCTTGTTTCTTTGCAGCCACAATCGACTTCTGGGGCAGACAGCCGCAAGTTGATGTCGCGCCCACTATCACTGCGATGGCTTGTTTGTTGACGGAAAAAATTCAAGCTGTGTGGAGGTTGCAAAAAAAGCTTGCACTTGTAACGCTTATATAGCGAAAAATAAACACCTTGTTAGTTAACTGTAATGCTTTTATGGCGAAAGATAAACAGTTTTTTTGCTCATCTTATTATTCATGGTGTCCTTGTAGCAATTTTTACTGAACCAGCCATACCAAATAGATGATGCCAATGTCCAGCTGTAACCAGCTAAGCCTAGCTGGTCCAAGCTGGGAATTTAACCATAAACCATCTCAGCTTGGACCAGCTGAAACCAGCTAAGATATTTTCCCCTCGGGTACTTCGTTACACAGAAGGTGAAAATACATTGTGTGCATACACTTGAAGTAAAAAAAAAATTACAAGATTCATTCCATCGGGGGTTTCATTACACTGAAGTTTGTTGCAGCAAGGTTTGACTGCATTTTATACATATGTCATATACCCATTTTTATGTAGATATATGTATAACTACACATAAGAGCAGGTATATAATGTATCATATACCCATAAAAAGTAGGTGTAGAAACGCCGGGCGTGCTTACAATGGAGGGAGCCATCTTGCAAACTATGTGGGACTCCATGTGGCCAGTTATGGAACTATAGTTCTTTGAAAAATGCTCAGGAGGCATCAGAAATGATACAGTGGGCATTTCATTGCGATAGAAAGGTCCATGTGCGAGTTAAAAAAGAAAAGGAAGATTGCTTATCTTATACGATACGTTGGGCACTACAGGGTTAATTAATTGCGGCGAGTGCACAGCTCACAGAACCACCGAAAGGTCGTCAGAAGGAGACTGCGAGCTGAAAACTGAGACGCGAGAAGATTTGCATCCCGAAGAATATGGCTTCATTTTGCTACTTTGCAGAGCATAATAAGCTTCGAAAAATGAAGTCAAAATAACTTCATACTAGCGCATATGCGATCCATACATTGCCATTACGACGCTTCACTGACTTCACATCACTGCAGTTGCAAGCAGCATATGCGCATGCAACTGGCATGCTTGTAGAAAACTTAAAGAAGCCACGCAGACAAAATACTAGTTTGCTTTATTTGAAAGATTTCATGTTCTATGGTGCCCCGAGCACTTGTCCGGCAGCAAATGATGCCATATTCACTGAGAAATTAATCTAGGTTAAAATTTTGATTCCCCTGCCAAATCATGAGTTTTCTCGACGTCAGCAATGAAGAAAAGTGTGCACGTATTTCTAAGACTGTGCAGTCTTGTTTACCGTCAGTCCTCCCACATGGCGCTACCATACTCATCCACGGACCGTTGTCCGCCGTTGCTTTGTTTTTGACTGTATTTGCACATGGCTTGTTTTTGTTACTGTATATAAAGTAATTGTTTTACGAAACATGGGGTATCCTCGACAAACAGGTTCACTTAAGCAACGTCGCTTATGCCAATTGGCCAGTGTCGTGTAAGACAACTCCAAAGCGGAAGAGTGCCGTGCAGCTAAAACAAGCATAGTGTGCCTAGTACCAACTGCAGTGCACATCGGTACTGCTGTGCTTACATGTATTTTCGTAACTTTCACTTTTTGTTCTTACTGCTGTAAAATGAATATGCATTACATTTAAGTGCAAATAGCTCGTTCGGCAAGGTTTATAAGCAAGGCCTAATTTGCGTTTGCTTCTGCTGGCCTCAGCTAATCGCACAGCTGGGCACATGACACCATACGTTCTATTGTGAGAAATGAGCTAGTGGGTCGCACGGCCATTCCCCTTTTTCCTAATTATATAGCTTATTTGAGAGAAGTGTACTTTAAAGGAGCCATGAAGAGAAAATACAACTTCGTTTAATTTGAAAGAACCAGGAATCAGTATCTCACTCAGCTCCATTACAGCCACAAAAGATGTTTGTTAACGAAAAAAAAGCAAGAAGTATTTAAAAACTTTCAAATTTTGCGCCGCGGTGACGTGTTATGAGCAAGAATGACGTCATACGGGCCAACAATAAAACATAAGTTTCAGTGCCTTAAATGCGCGTTAGCATTCAAGTGATGCGGTCAAATAGAACTAGAGGCCCCATTACAGACGTCCAGTCATGTGCCGTCGCGACAGGTGGGTTAGGTTGCCGCCAATCACACAAACAAGGTTCCGTGACGTCATAGAAAAGTTGCGGGAAATTGGCTAGGGGGTCGCGACTGCTTCACACGTTTTCTTTAATATCTCCGTTATTTATTCGAAGATTGCGATGATATTGGTATCATTGTTATCGGGACTAAGCAGTCTTTCTAACAAACCCAACTTGTATTTTCTCTTCATGGCTCCTTTAAGAGCGGTGTCAGTATGATTGTAACGAGGCAATCTTTCGAATGAACTAAACTTTTCTTTTGTCTACATGGCCCCTTTAAGGTCAATTAAAGGCAAGAGGAAGAGTTAGTGAAGCTAATCCAGGTAATAAGGAATTAAAATCAACTGAAGCTTTTATTGTAAAGCGTAAAACCAAGGTACAAAAAGCTCTTTTTGTTGCAGGGTGAACAAGCAGACCAGTTTGCAGCACGGCCACATAGTCGCGATTGGTTTTGCAATGCAGTTGCTGGTGATAAGATATTTGTGGGGGCTAGGGGGAAGCTTACTGCACGTTATCCAAGAAGTGCTGAGCTTAGTAACTCTGAATTCTGCAATCAAACAAGTTAACAGCAATGAATGACATCACGGGGTAGACCTCCGCATAGTACACTTCCGTAGCTGAGTCTTGTATAGAGCACTACACAACGTCTCATCATAGAGTTTCTTACAATATACACTAGAGAGGAATCTGGCGCTAGCGTCTATGCGGCTCACCTCAAGGCCGTCTGTGTAGTCATGAACCACCATTATACATCGCGCTCGCCTTAGTTTCATCATTGGCTTGGATTGAAACGTTTTAGTGACCGCAAATTTAAACAAAGTGCCACAAAAACGCGAAAAATAGTGTGCAATTATGTAAGTGGAAAATAAAAACAGGCTGTTTTAAAACTAAGAAAAAAGGAAGTAAAGCCTATTTTCGCAGGAACGGTTGTGCCTGCTATTCCGCAGGCCAAGGTTGTAGTCACGAACCATTTGAGGGAGAACTCATTAGAGACCCTGATTTTATTAATTTTACCATTATTTGAAATAAAAAGTTGTTTGAAGAGATTGGAAAGTTTTTTGAGCGTGCCTATTAAAACGTTGCCTTCGTGGTGAACTGGTGCACCGACCGCCAACTAGTTTAACAAGAAAAAAAGCTAACTTGGCATTAAACAGTCGTGCACGATGACAAGATAGGACGCATACAAGCGCCCGTATCTGTCGTATCCCATGGTCATCTTTTGTCTTCGTCGAAGTACGTTTTGTTTCTTCTTTTCCTCGGCTACAAATTTTGCGGCGGCATATTACCCGCTGAGTCATGCGTCCTTCGACTGCAGCATGAGCAACGTCAGGTGCGATCACGCACTGCCTGCTGTTTCACCGAACGCGGCTACCACAGAAAAGGGAAGATTTCGGCTTCCTTATAGCTCGTAAACGTGTTAATGCATGGTGAAGAAAGCAAATCCCCAAAACCATTTAAGAAACCAATTGTCATGCCAAGCCCAAGCCAAAAAGGGGGTCTTACCATGAATCCCCACGACATGGCTTACGAGGCGCAGTTTCCTCTCTAGTATACTTACTAAGAAACTCTATGCGTCTCATGTGGGTTTACATACCCACCAATACCGTAAAAACCCGCGTATAATACGAAATTTTTTTCCAAATTTTTTTCCAAATTTTACTATGTAAAATTTGTGCCTCGTATTACATGTGGATCCCAAAGTCTTCAGTCGAAAATTTGCACTTTCGGTTTCGGTTTCAGCGGAGGGTGCGCCATCTTGCAATGGCGTTAGCTGGCTGCTGCTTTTCTCAGCCGGCGCCATTTTGATTGTTTTGACCACGGGAAGGATCGGCACGTTCACCGCAAGTCTATCACGATGTCGGGTGCACGAAGGCAGTACAGTTAACCCCTTTATAAGAGACACGTACCGGGGAGCAGTTTCTGTCTCTTATAAGCAGAGAACCATGTTTTCACTTACTGATCAGACCCTAGTTCAATGTGGGCACCGTATGACTAAAATAAGCTCAAAGGAATGCTACAGCATGTTGCAAAAGGTTCATTCTAATTTATGTTCGGCCCCCAGAATTTATGAAACAGTTCTGAATCTTTGTTTGCTTCATGACTATTTACACTGTTTTTTACAACCGATTCTACAAGCTTTCTTTCCTTTCACTCTTTGTGGAAGATGAATCGTAGATGTTGAGTTCACAAGCCTGATGAATAGCCAGAGCGCACAGCTTCTTTCACTGTGTGCTCAGGCTATTCATTACGCTTGCAGGATTCAACATCTGCGATGCTTCTTGATTGGGAGCTACGCGAGTGGGTGAGCCTGCATGTGCGATCGCGCTCCATCCAGTGAATGGCAGTAAGCTTCAATCACTTCTGTAAGTTGCATTTCTATTGGCAGGGCTTCTCATCATCATTCCATAGCTGACTGAACCACAGTGTGTTTGCTGAAGTTATAATAAATAGCGACTGCAGGCGTCTGTCATCCACCTGCGTTTCTACAATAGAAGCAACTACAATTAGTGATGGTGGCACTGCACCTTAAGTTAAAATGTCTGTTACAAGTGAGATTAATGATTAAAGTTCAAGGATGACTTGTCCCTTTAACCAACTGTCTTCTACATCTGATGTCTGCTACAAAAGAGGTCAATTTAATGGGAAAGATAGGGCAGCCAGCCATGTGGGTGAATAGTGTCTCTTATACTCATTTGTCTCTTACATCCATGTCTCTTATAACGAGGTTCAACTGTAATCAGCTGCAATTAAAAGAAAAGTTATTTTATGTGCCTAGACCATCAGGAATTGCGCCGCAGAACGGCACTTCGGCGTCACCGAAGGCAGCATTCGCTGGTGGAGAAAGCAACTGGTGCTTGACTGGATAAAGTCTGTGTGGTGTCGGCGGCCTGGAGCACTGTTGGGAGTTCCCGTCAGTGCTCGTGTTGGACGCCTTTCGCTGCCACCTGGCCGATTCCGCGAAGAAGTTGTTGCGCCAACCCCGCACCAAACTTATTGTCATTCCAGGAGGAATGACATCCCAGCTGCAACCGCTAGACGTTTGCATCAACAAACCTTTCAAAGACTGCATCAGGTCCTGCTACCAAGTGTGGATGAGGTCAGGAGACCCGTAAGTGACAGCTACTGGATGGCTGATGCGGGCTTCTCCAGTGGTGCTTTGCGGCTGGATCGCGGATGCTGGGCCAGCATCCCAGCGGAGCTCGTCAGTCGCTCTTTTAAGAACTGCGGCATCTCGAATGCCCTTGATGGCACTGAGGATCACTTTCTGTGGGAAGACATCTCCAACAAGGCGACTTCAGGAGACAGTGGCAGCAAACCTGACAATGACTGAACGGATGCGGGAGGCAGTGCCAGCGAAAACTGACGATGACTGAACGGTAACTGCAGTGCAAATAAGTGTTTTCTGTGCTCTTTACTTCACATTATATGCGGATGAAAACTTTTTTTTTTCTGATTTTGCTGTCCCCGAATGACACCTCGTATTATACGCGGGTCCGTATTATACGTGGGTTTTTAACGGTATCCCCCCCTCGCGACTCGGCCGACATCTTTTATGCTGCCTTTAGCACCTCCCTTTGGCACCCAGCATGTACACCAGAAATGCACCAACCAGCCCGTATTTCTACACTGTAGAAAATCCCCTTAAACGCCAACTGCCGTCAAAATTTTATTCTCTTGAACAACGGAAAGAGAATAGTGCCTATTTTCGTATAGACTGCTTAAAAAGAAAGCAACACGCAAAATGCAACAGCTGAAATATGCGTGTAGGCGCCGCAAGCGGCCAGCAAATATCGGCGATTTTGAAACCGAAACCCAGGATAGCGCAGTCATTGCAGTGACATTCCAGCTATCCAGCGAGTGGCCGGACGGTCACAAGCTCGGGAGAAAGTCTGTGCGCAAGCTCTACGCGTGCACGGGGCAGCAAATGGGTGAAGCGTGTGCAGCAGAGCTCGACCGGTTCTCCAGCTGCGTGGCTGGCCAGAGGAAGAAGCCCCTGTTGGCTGGAACGTCACAGGTGCGTCATGGCTGTTTACGAGATCCGCCAGCAGGTGCAGCATGGTCTGCGGCGGAGCTTTTTTAAACGCTTCTGACTGATTAACGAGGCGTTTCAGAGGGCTACCACTCGTGTCCCAGCTGATTTGGGGGTACTTACTACGCATTAAAAATAAATATGGTTGAGGTGAAATTTGAGTACAGTTGGCCTTTAACTCCACAAAATGACTCCACACAAAATGAAGCACAAAGAATAGCAGGTGGGTAAGAAAGTCCTTAAACTTGACTGCAAACGAAAAATTAGGCCACTGCTTCGGCATGCTAGTGCAAATTGCCCAGGCAATGATGCTGCCCGCAGCAATGGGGGCATGCTAACATTATGAAAGCGTTGGGTAAACTTGCTGCACACTGCCCCTTGGGCTCACTTGCTGAAACAGTGCCTTAAAGATGCCCTCTGGAGGTAGGCCACCAAATGCCGAGAGAGCTGCACATACCGTGAGGACAGAAGCGGCGTGGCCGAGATCCACCATTGCGTCGGGGATGTGCACCTCGGGGTCCACGCACGTATTGCACAGGTGGACGGAGCAGATGGAGCCCCGATGCTGCACACAGACAAGCAGAGCAGAGCACCAGTCTCAGCTGGGCCGACACAGGCAAGCTCTCTTCACTGCCGCAACCATTTTGCCGGCTGGCCGCCCCCAAGTCTGCCACCACAGAGCACAGTTACCAACTAGTCTTCACCTAAAAGCAGTACTAATTAAGGGTGTGCGAATATTTGGAACTTTTCAATACTGAAGAAACGCACAATACTCAACTCAAATACAGACAGAATAGCACTGTTTGAAAATTTTTATAGTATTTTCGAAGTATTTTGAAGTTCAAAAACCCAAATGAGCAGTTGCCATTAACAGTGAAGGGCTTTTCCACAATGCACCAGTGACGTGCGGCAGCACCAAGAAGGTGCTTTTGGGCAGCGCCCTTATCTGCTTGGCCAGGGCCTTATGCTTCTCTTTTCGTATCCAAATAATATTGCACTCAAGCTGCCCTGACCAGCACTCGCTAGATGAGAAAGCCTATCTGCGTGCTGACAGCCTCGGGTCTCTAATCAAATTATGCAAAATGTTGAAACATTAGAAGAAAAAAAATCAACTTTGCTTTCAAAGTTGATTTTTTCATTTTCATTAAATTTCAGTGCAGAAAAATCAGGAATAATGGTTTTCAATGACGCTACCACCGACGTAGTGTCTATCCAGCAAGGCGAATTACCTAGAGTGAAGGAATATAAATATTTGGGAGTGTGGATAAACGAAGGGGATAAGTACTCACGAGGAGCAACTTAAGGTTAAGGGAAAGCGAAACGCAGCTATAATGAAGCATAGAGCTCTGTGGGGGTATAACAAATATGAAGTAGTAAGAGGAATGTGGAAAGGAGTAATGGTTCCGGGTCTCACGTTTGCGAATGCTGTACTCTGCTTAAAATCAGACGTTCTATCAGGCCTTGAAATAAACCAGAGAACGGTAGGACGTTTGGCCTTAGGCGCGCATGGAAAAACAACTAACGAAGCAGTTCAGGGAGATATGGGCTGGGCGTCGTTTGAAGTTAGAGAAGCTCAGAGTAAAATATGCTTTGAGATGAGGTTCAGGGCAATGGATCAACGAAGGTGGGTAGCTAAGGTTTTTAGGTACCTATACTTGAAAAGCGTGGACACGCAGTGGTTAAGAAAGACTAGAAGGCTAACGATGAAATACGGAAAGAACAGTGGGGAATCCAAGACAGCCAAGGTAACCAAAAAAAAGGCAAGGCAGATTGAAACGAATAAATGGAGGGAAAAAATGGAAGCTAAAACGTCGTTAGAGATGTACAGGGCTGAGAAGATGAACATCACAAAGAAAAATTTCTACGATAATTCCCAGGGCAGTGCTTTGCTTTTTGAGGCTAGAGTAGGTTGGCTGCGAACTAAGAGTTTTGTGGGGAAGTATTCACGAAATGATGTTGTATGCGTGGTCTGCGGAAAAGAAACAAACTATGCGGCACATCGTGTTAGAATGTG
Organism: Haemaphysalis longicornis; assembly: GCF_048455015.1. Taxonomy (NCBI): domain Eukaryota; kingdom Metazoa; phylum Arthropoda; class Arachnida; order Ixodida; family Ixodidae; genus Haemaphysalis; species Haemaphysalis longicornis. Next base: position 225,906,367 of record NW_027526203.1, on the reverse strand, counting down.
AGGGTATCCATCCAAATCTACATGAAGGGAATATTGGGCTTTCAGAAGCCCTAGGATTTAAGGGTATCACAGAGGAAGTTAACTTCAAGGCTGTCGAGGGGACGAAAAGAAGATTAGAATGCTGGTGGACGAAAAGCAGAGAGGGGAATATTGCCTAGGACAGTTACCACCTGTAACAGGAAAAAAAAAAGTATTTTGTGCCTAATAAGCTTTTTGTGCCTGCCCTAAGCAGCGCTAGTATTGAACCAAAAGTGTAAAACATAGGTATATTAGTCCTTTTTGGTCAGATGACATGTCATCACCCCGATACAAAGGGGAAACCAATAGAAATCATCATCATCATCATCAGCTAAGCAGCATGAAAAGCCCCAACCGTGTGGGATCCGTCATTCTGTACAAGTGCTCGCATTTGATAACAAAAGCTACTTTGCCCAAACCAGACAAACAGGCTCCACCACACGGACACTAAGGAGAGTTTTCTTGCCAGATTAAAAAATAGAATGCAATACTGCAAGTTTTTTTTTTTACTGCAAGAAAAATAAATTCAAAAATGCCCTTTCACTCACACGATTCCCTTTGTCGATTTGCTGACGGCTAAATTTAGCAACTTGGTAGCACGTTTAACTCTTTCGCTACTGCGCCTATTAAAATCGATCAATTTGATCGATACTTTGGGAGCGCCTTTTCATAGCGTTCCAGGCGTTGCTCGAACAAGTAAAGCTGTCCGGAGTTAGATGATCAGAAAATGGCCTTTCAAAATCGGTTTTGTTTTCATTTTTGCAATGGAAACGCGATTTTTGACACGCTTTTGAATCACCTGGGTGTGGAAAAGGGGCATGGTAATCGCGCGTCACTGCTACCAACGAAGAATGCGTGCCACTCGTAATTACTCTGCACCAGCGTTTGTTTTTTTGCTATCAGGGCGTGAATGGTGAACCAGCAAACGATTTTCAATCGTCAGGTTCACGCTCTGATAGTAATAATCCCAGAAATCGTCTGAAAATGTCAAGCAGTGCCTGGTTGCAGAGCTACTTTATGATTTTAGGCAGTTATATTGCCTTTGCGCACGTTGTTCTAAGTTCTGTGGTAGTTCTACTTACCCCAGGACCATTCGCAAAAAGTTTACAACAGTTTCGGTTTCGTTTCTGCATCGCGAAATTCATGTTTAGCGCTACTACGCAGTTACCCAACTTCAAGGCTACCTGCCATGGCGCCTGGAGCATCCGCGACTGATCCTCGAACAAAGCACGCCGTTCCAGATTTACCCTCACCCTAACCTGATTTCTGTGATAGGAACTTCAGATGCAAGTCAAAAGATCACACCCAGACGCCAGATATCTGTTCCACCGAGGACAGCGCTTCAAACCGACCTTACACTGCCAGCTGTTCGCCTTCCAGTTTCGTTTCCATGGGAGGGTATACCCGGGTGTCTAATGTTGCTGCTTAGTTGAACTGTCTATTCGGACGGAGTCTCCGATAAGTTTCTGTACTGTTTCATTTGAAAACTGTTAGGTGGCACCGCAATAAAGGAGGCTCGTTGTGCTGATCTTTTTCATCGCGCAACTGCTACTCGGCCAAAGATCACAGGGCACGATTCTAGCACATCGTACCTCATTTTTGCGAGCAAGGCTATAATTGCGACTAAGAAGATGATAATAAAGCTCAGCTTTATGCTTTGAGAGATAACTGACTGTGAACGTCAACAAGCATAAAAAACGACGTTCCGTTTTCAACTTCAAGCATGTTTTTTTCCGCATCGCGTGCTTGTCCCAAATATTGTGGTCGCTTTAAATGCAAAGGCAGTCATTGACAAGATGTTTTTTACGTTATGTGGGGGCAAATTGGTGCCTCTGATAATGTCAAACCGCCAGATTTACTCGAGGAAACCACTTGAAATTGCACATTTTGAATTGGAGGTTGGGCTTCACCACGTGACAGGAGCACCGTGCATGCTAACATTTTTTTTTTATACAGTGTAGACCGCTTATAACGTATGTCGCGGGAGCCGCAAAAATCCGCACTATAAGCGGTACCGCACTATAACCAAAACACGCGCGAATTCAACCACATCGCCACTTAGCTCTCAAGTCGACCTATATTTATCATCACTCAAACGCACAGCACTTAAAAACGAAGGCACGGTCTATATTTCGTATTATTTTTAACATCAGCCGCTGCTGCGGGCAAAAGCGCAGTCTCACAAACGGCGAGCGCGGCTTTAACTTCCCTTGTGTTTGTTTTGAAAGACCATGGCTGCGTTTTTAGCGTCTATGAACAGATGCCGCAAGACGTGATAAGAACGCCAGCGGGATTTTTTTTTTTTTTTTTTACCCCACCTTGCGTTCACGATGCCGAAGGCGGCTGCTTATCAGCGCAACGTACTGGTGGTGGAAATATTCGGCTTCGCGCGGCTCGAATGTTCGGAAAGGGAAAGAGCGGTGGCTTATCTGCAACAACGTTGTAGATTTGGTATCGCGAAAACGTGCAGTGCACGCCAGCGCGGATACAACTCGCGTGGTGGGGGCGGCGCGGTAAGAGGCGGCAACATGGCGTCGGCACTGGCCGTGAAGCGGTGCAGGCAGTTCTAGTAAGTTCCAGCGACCGCTTCTAACCGCTCGATGCCGCACGGGGCGCAAGCGAAGATGCTCATGCAAGAAAAGAGCTAATAATGTGGGCGAAAAGTGGAATATAAACTGCCATCCACGCTGCTTGTGAAAGCGCCCATCAAAAAATACCGCGGTGGTAAGCCTAAACATCTCTGGCGCGACTAGCCGGCTCGGAGCGCTTCGAATCTCCCGCCACTAGGTACGCGTCTCCCCATTGGTGCAAGTCGTCAGGCTCCTCCCACTGCCGCGCGAAGAAGCCACCGCGAGCGCGGAATCGTCAATACGAGCACGGAAAAAAAAAAAAAAAAAAAAAACCCTCACGCGCAACGCCGATGTGCACGATTCGTGCGCGAAAACGGGCCATGCGCGGTTCACGATTAATAAAATCAACTTGCCGCGCGCGGATGGGGAGTCTGTCGCTATCTTCCGAGGTGCATCAATCAAGGTCAGTTGTGGTTATCAGGTACTCACGAACTAAAGGGTGCCTATTTTTTTTCTTTGGGTGTCTACGTTTGAGGAGGGCAAGGGGTGCACGCTGCGTCAGATGGCCGATTTCATCCTTCCTTTTTTCTTTTGCGACCCTAAAACGATGCTTCAGCTGCGCCGGTCGATCAGCAGACCCGCCGATAAACCGCACTATAAACGGTATTGTGCTTCGGCCAACCGCATCTTAAGCGGTATGCTTATGCATTGAGTTCTATGGGAGGCAAACCGGTGGTCGCAAAAACCCGCGTTATATCCGGTCCCGCACTATAAGCGGTTACGTTATAAATGGTCTACACTGTATCTGACAAACTGTTCCGCGCAAGTTGACATGTTTTCTAGGGCGTGTTTTTGAAATGTTTCCCTACAAAATGTATACTCCAATTTTTTTCTACTACCGGTGGTTTGATATACACAACTCCTCTTTTATAATTTTTTTCGAAAACTTGACAAAAATTTTGATTTTGATATTTTTTTCCACAACTATGATATATAAAAACATTTAAAAAACTGGTGTTGTTGGAAAGGCCATTAAATAATCTGCATATTGTGTTCCTGTAATTAGTGCCTAACCAATTTTTTTAGCAGGAAAAAAATGTTTTCTTAGACCCCTAAAAATTGATCAATTTTCCGGCGGTAGCGAAAGAGTTAATGTGCGCAACCTGTGTGAGACGAACAAACAGTGATGCTTAACCATGAAATTGGTGAGAATTAAAATTCTGAAGGGTGAGATGGCATAAATTGCGTTCCAAATCAATGCGAGATCATTACAGTAGTCAGCACAGCAGCCTTTAATGCCACCCGCTAAATAGTCAAACAATGGAATACATAACTGCATAATGCAGCCAAAGAAACTTAAGCAATTTCAGTCTTCAATGTCAGCTCGTTTTCGTTCGCATAATGACTGGATGATGCCTATATGCCTTGTTCTCGTAAAAGAACGGCAGTGTTTTTGCAGGCAGATACCCCGTGATCTGCTGTCGAGGAAAGAGGCGCTGTGAAAACTGAGGTAAACAAACAAAAGCGCACGCGCTACAGCAGAGTTTCATAGCAAACCTCCAAGAGGGTGCACACGACTGTCCGTTCATTTCCCAGCAAGCGGACGAAGTCCTCGGTCGCTTCTGGGGTCCAGCCAGCCTGGAGAGACAAGGACACAGTTTCTGAATCACAAATGCATTCACTAACGACCGGCAGAAGTTGCTCTGCGCATACCATGCAAGACACTGAAACACAGTAGCGCGAGCTTCCGACATTATGGTTTCACACTGAACACCTCTTACGTAACACAACAAGCTCCAAATTCCACCACTCAAATCATACACAACAGAATCGCAAGCAATAAACAATAAAATAAAGTGCCATAGACACTGATCCGTAGTGTTTCCAATAACCAGCCACAGCCAAAAACTCCGCAACGAGTTACCTTATTTATTTGTAAGGCAAGGTTTTTTTTTCGAAAACCGTGATTTCGCAACAAAAAAGCAGGCATTGATGCCTGCTCGCAAGCGTGCGCTGAGGCTGGTAGGGTGGTTTTTGAAGCAATAAATGTTTGTTGTCGAATGGTGTGGTTTTCTGAAAGGGCAGTATTAAAGGAGTACTGACAACAATTTTCAGCGATATTATTATTGCACAGTTCCCTTCCTTTACTCAACAGAATACCCTGGCTGAAATTGGACCTCATTTATCGCGTCGACGGAGCAGCGCGCCGAGCGGCACTCAGCAAATGGACATCAGCGTGACATCATACCGTGAAAGCCAAAAGAAGTGACGTGACAGCGCTCGTCAAAAACTCGTGATGTCACTTCAAGCGCGCGAGCGGTGAGCGGGCGCCGGCGCATTCACAAACGGGTGCATGTACCCCAAGCTACAGGCATAACCGCTGCCCAGAAAGGCACTGTTGACAAAATAAAGTTCCACACACGGGAAAGGAAGTGATAATATAGCCCAGAATCGCATTAGAAGTCGCCGTCAGGAGTTTTATTGAAAGCGGTCATCGAATTTCCGCCTCAATGGTAGGCCTAGCCCCTTCAGGCAGCTCAGCCGTTCAGCTCCGGCGGCGGCACGACCAAAACAACGCCCCCACCGACCTCCACAGTGTTTTGACGTCCGCACAAAGCGGTGAGGCCACACCGGGATTCTGTGATATGCGCCTTTCGGGATGAAAGCGCGGAAATTTGAAAGAAATGATTTTCAGGCCGTTCAATGTAATTAATTATCGAGCGCTGAAGTATTTAAAGTGCTGTTTCGGGTACGCCAGACCGTTAAGCATCGATGAAAGCAATAAAAGTGGAACATAAAATTTTCGTGTCAGTACTCCTTTAAGTTCGTCACTCAAACTCTGCGCGCATAAAAACACAAAATAAATGGGTCATTCCATGCCAAATGTCCCAGCCGTAAAATTGACCCAGTAAATCGCCCAGTAAAAATTGTGGGTCATCCTCGCATGGCCCACAATGCTCCCTGAAAGAGTTTTTGTCCAAAAAAATTGTTCTTTTTCTAGCAGCCCTTTACCTCCAGGGTTTAAAGCAAACTTACGTCTGTGAAAAAATTTTTGAAAAAGTAACTAATCTTGCAATGGCCACCATTTTTTGTGAACATCATGTTGACGCCCTGGGCTACTCTATGGCGCATTTTTAAAATATGTTTTTTTTTTTTTGCTGTGATTACGCCATTCAGAAAATACACGATGTGGAGCATTCTGAAACATTTTTAGCAAATACGAGCACATTCTCTCAGCCAATGAAGCATTTGTACCTGTATCTCAGCATTGTGGAAAATTGGTAAAAATTGCATTTGAAAAAAAGGTGAAATGTGCGAGAAATACAAGCCATTCACTAGCACAAATTAATCAGAACAGTTTAATCAGAACAGTTATTGTTTTAGTAGAGAAAAATTTTTTTTAAATTTGTACAGTGACACTACTTCACCCCTTTGTTCCACAGAGCGCCTTCTCTGCACGGCATGCACCTGCCTACTTGCGCCGCGCGGGGAAACATCCGGCTACGGTGACAAGGCACAGCGGCGGTAACTTCCAGTGCCGTTCTTAAGTTGTCACCGAGTATAACAGGGGCATCCTGCTCTTGTTGCCACCCCAACAAGGCCATAAATAATGACGTCTGCTTCAAGTAAGCCAAACCCGTGTGGACGTGCAGACAGAAACTTACCCCAATAGGCTCCAGGACGTCCATTGTTGCCCTGATAGCCTGGGCCGGGATGCTAACGACCTCGTTCCTGGAAGAGGGGGAGGCAGGAAGGGGCAGTGACGCAGCACGCCTCTCACAGCTGAGGGTCACAATGATTGACCCCTTCAGAGGGCCCGCGTTGACACGCTTCACTGGCAAGCCAGGGGCCCCTCGTGCATTCATTTGCACCACTTATCTGCAGGAGTAGGCTCAGCTCCTCATGTTCTGAGAAGGGGAGGGCAGCTTCTCTCTCTCCAGACGTCAATGCATCACTTTACAACACAGACCGCTCCCCTGGCTTGATGACAACTGTCCCACTGCTGGCTCTGTGCAATGTCATGCACCTTTGTGCACATTGTTCCATAGGGACCACTTAGCTCCTGGGGTACCCCCTCTTGAAAATGCACCTTTTCCTTCTACCCTGACAAACTCTACTGCAGTTTGCATATTTGCCCATCAAGCCAGCAAAGCAGGTACACTCAGTAATTTGATCATAAGTTTGTGTGTCTGATGAGGGAAAAAAAAGAAAGTGGAAAGTATGAACGGCAAAAAAGAAATTGCAAGCACCAGCCCCCCCAGTGAAGGCTCTTGAAGTCCTGTGCACTGAAGCAGAAGGGAAAAAAAAAAGACTCAAAGATCAGGCAGACTTTTGAATAATTTGGTTTGCAAATTGACAATGCAGAAGGTATTGAGATTTGGCACGCAGTTTTCTGTATGGGAATCACTACCATTGTAATGAAGCCCTTGTCGTCCCAAGGGCCGACAAGTGCTTCACCTGGCATTACTACCTTTTCCCTCCGTCCTCCCCCCTTTATTTGAGTGTTAATTTTCTGTATTGAACTGTAGTGCGTCACATTCAGCATAGATGGCAACACAGCAACCAGCATAATCAGTTTACATGGAATGAGCTAATAAAGCAAGCTCCCGGGCAGAGCTGGGGGGTTGCTTTCGCGCTGGAAGCCTATGGTGTGCGTGTATCTCAGAGCTGTGGACTCTGTCTGGCTGGTCCCTCGGCGCACCCATTCGGATGCCCTCAACAAACTACTCAACACTTTATGCAGCTGGAGCAGTAACAACATTATTACAGACTGGCTTTACCCGATCTTCGTTACGTCCCCCAAAGGCTTTCGTCATTTCTAGACTCTGTGCTCCTCTCACCCCTCCCCCATCACGTTTGCTACCTACAAATCCTCGGCTGTGTGTGGAACGGGCTTTACACAATCCGAAACACAATAATTTAGACAAGCTATATGATTAGCACATTTCCCTCATAAACGGTAAATGCAAATGGCAGTTTCATGGACTTTCATGTAAAATAATAAAAAAGAAAGGCATAAAAAAAGAGCGCGACTCATAACCCCTTTTTTCTGCATGCTTACCCGACATGGTGGTATCGTCCCCACTGTGCATTTGTTTGCAGCTCCCTTTCCCAATACTAACAACCCATGAAAAAGCACGTGCACTACACTTGCTTGCACCTCTTTTTCCTAGTGCTAACAACTCAAAAATTTTGCTTTTAAAAAACACTGAAACCCCTCATGTTTTTGCATGGACCCATAAGAACCTTAACCCTTTGTGGGTCACGGCCGTACATGTACGGCATCGGCAAACACTTTCAAAATGGTCAATGACGTACATGTACGGCATTGCTTGTATCTTTAAAAAGCGCACCTTTTTCGCCAACTTCTCTTGCTTGGCATGTGCTGCAACACTTTGGAAAAACGTCAAATTTTTTTCTTGCGCTGATGGCTCTTTTTATTTTTTTATGAATTACTTCAGCGGCGCGCCGGCCATCGCTTGCGCATACGCTAACCAGGGGGCGCGCTGGGTATTGCCCACCGGGCGCCTGGGCGCCTCTTGCTTCTTGCGCCTGCCACAGACCAAGGTCGCCTGCGAAACTGATGAGGCTCTTTTCTCCTTATTTTTTTGTATTTTATAAACGGTGCGCCGTCTACCTCTCCTGCATCCGGCCGCGCGCGCAGCGGCTGGTTTTGGTATCGTCCTCCGGGCGCTTCCCGCTTTTTGCGCCCGCGAAACTGGTGTCTATCTGATTTTGATTCACTCAAAAGGTGCCGACTTGTTACTCTCTCGTTTTTATTTAGAATTTTTCTTGTGTTACTCATGAATAAACCACATGTAACAACACAAACAATTCTTTTGTCACTTTATGGTCACCCTAAAAAAGTTACGATAATTTTTTCTCGAAATAGATTCATCCGAAGAATTTAAAGGGACCCTGCAGCACTTACCATCGACTACTCAGAATGTATTTTGGGGTAAAGTCCATTGTCCCAGCAATCTCCTCCCACAAGAACTATGAAAATCCGTCCACTATCACCGAAACTACGCGCGATGAAAAATCGTGCATAAATGTTCCCTCTCAACTCAACCGCGGACAACGCGACGAAAGCTAAACGCTCTCTCCCGGAGTGGGGGGGCGGCACGCAGCATTCTGTTCGGCGGCCTTCAATGTGTCACAGGCCGGGGAGTTTTGTCCTTTTCCCCGCAACGTAGACGAGTCTATTTCCGGTCTGGTGCTACAAAAAAGCAGGCATGGCGGCCTGCTCGCAAGCAAGCGCTCAGGCTGGTAGGGCGTTTTTGAAGCAATAAACGTTTGTTGTCGAGTGGGGTCGTTGAAAGTGGAATATTTAGTTCGTCACTCAAACTCCGCGCACACTCAAAACAAAAGAAACATCAAAAGCATGCGGACAGGTTCAGACATTAAAGAGGTTGATACAAGCGCCGACGACGGCGGATCGTCACAGGAAATGCCAGAATTTAGCTGCAAAGTTGACCAGCGACAGCCAATAGGACAGCAAGGACAGCCATGACCCGATTGACGTCGCAGAGGCCATGCCAGGGGTGCATAATGAGAATTGAAGAGAGCGCGGTTGGTTTTTTCGCGTCTTTCACGGTGATTTGCGCGCTTACCGCTTCACGCACACGTGTAATATTTGGCTTGGGTGTTCCTGGCAGTGTAATCTAAACGTCGCGCAGGTTTACTTGCACTGCACGAAGAGTGTTGCAGGGTCCCTTTAAATCAGCAATAAAAAAAATCGACACCCGGGGGTCGCATTTGGGGAAAAAATTCGACCCCCAAAGGGTTAAAGGAGCCATAATGACAAAACCCAAGTTCGGTTCATTCAAAAGACGGCCTCATTAGAATCATACTGACACCAGTTTTAACGTAAACTTCGCTCAAATAAGCAATATAATTAGGAAAAAAGGGAATGGCCATGCTAGCCACTCGCTCATTTCATGCAACAGAACCTATGATGTCATACCAGCCTGCTCTGCGATTGGCGGAGGCCAGCAAAAGCAAACGCAAATTAGGCTGAGCTTATAAGCTTGCAGAACGAGCTATTTGTGCTTAAATTTAGGGCACATTCTTTTTAAGGCAGTAAAAATGGTGGGACAAACAGTGGAAGTTACAAAAGCACAAGTAAACATAGAAGTACTGATGCGTAGTGCTGTTGGTACTGCGCGGACTATGCTAGGTTTAGCTGCATGCCGTGCGGGGCCTTGGGGTTGTCTCAGATGACACTGGCCGATTGATGCAAGCAACGGTGTCTCACGTGACCATATTTGTCAAGCGAGCACTATGTTTCGTGAAACGATTATTTTCTCCCAGAACAAAAACAAGCCGAGTTTCAAAACGGTAAAAAAAAAAAAAAAAAAAAAAAAAAAAAGCAGAAAACGGGTTGCTACGGTATGGTGGCGACATCTAGGTTCAGTAACGTAAAGAAACACACAAACGCCGCCGTAGGGTACCTCGAAGCCAGCACCGCCGTACAGGGTGGAGACACCCTTTGAATGGTCCCGTGCCGCTGCAATTGGGTCAACGTGCTCAACGTGTTGTTCCTTTTGTTTCTTATGAGACCCAGCAACGCGAAACAGATAAGATGATTCAAACTTCGCCAGTAAACGGCGTTGCGGCGACAATTTTAGCGCGGTTTTGATAAAATGACTTGCTTCGGTGGCGAGCGAGTGACCCAAAATGGCGGCGCCAGCGTATACCGTATTTACTCGAATCTAACGCGCCCTCGATTGTAACGCGCACCCGTTTTTCGTGACCTCCCCCCCCTCCCAAAAAAAAAAATCTTGATTGTAACGCGCACCCGTCAGCCAGCACCTGCTCGCTTTGAAATCGCTCCGCGTTAGCCCTGTTTGTAGGGCTAACTGCATCGCCCGGACTTTGAGCAGCTCAATCGTCACGGGCCGCTGCGCCGCTCGCTGCTCTTGAACGTATTCTGCGAGCCGCTCTTCTATTTCGGCAAACCGGCCCTGCTTCGGTCCACTGAAGCCCTTTCGTGTAGCCTTGCTGGCGAAAATAGTCTCCTGCTGCTTGCGCCAGTCCCGCACGCATGTTTCCGGAACTCCGAATGCGTGTGATGCGGCCCGATTTCCGTCCGTCTCCGCACACATTATGACTTTCCTTTTAAAAGCGGCATCATGATGAACTCGGCGTATCTTCGCTGTCGGCACGTCCATGCTTTTAGATCAAACGCAGAAAACGGGTAGACTAACCTAAGCACATGTACTACCACAGCACAATATTCTAGTTCACTGTAACACGGAGGACGCTGCCAGGCGGCCATTTTGAAATGCCGATGGCGATATGATATCGGAGATTTAGGGTCGTACTCGATTCTAACGCGCACCCAATTTTTGGACCCGATATATCGGAAAAAAGGTGCGCGTTAGATTCGAGTAAATACGGTACGTGTCTCCACCCTGAACGGCAGACGCACGAATCAAGGCACTCTAGGCTGCAGAGCGGCCGGTTCCTGTGATGTCATTGCAGACCACGAAAAAATACATGATTTAGCGGGAAAATTAAAATTTTAACTTAAATTGATTAATTTCTCAGTGAATGATGATGATAAATTCTTTTATTAGGAAGGGGAGGACCGAAGGTCGCTGGAGGGGGAAGAGGGGGAATAGGGAGGGAGGTAGACACCCACTAAATCACACTCGCCAGGCCACTGGCAACGCCAAACTGGGCTAAGGTCACAAGGTGTTGAGGATTTTCGAGAATGTCCATACGTAATGCTTCTACATCTGAATTTTGAAAAACATTATGCTTCAGTCTATGAATATCAAAAGTGGAGCAGAGCAGAAATAAAGCATCGTTTGTATCCAGACAAGCTCTGGGGGCACTAGAAAACGCGAAATCTTTCGAATAAAACAAACTTGTATTTTGTCTTTACGGCTACCAAGAAGGGCATGTCATGCCTAAGAAAAAGGTATAAAGAAGCACATGAGTCTTCGGGACCAAAAAAAAATCGCTTTTCTCTTGATTTGTACAGTTTTTCCTCTGACAAGTTAGTTGGTACTTGAATGGCACCAAAAGCCACACAGGCCTGACTTAAGCAAAAAAAAAAAAAAGGCATTTTTTTCTTAATTCTTCATTTTTTTCACCATGAGCAGTACCGCAGCAATATGATATTCTCAAGAGGTACATCCCAGCATGTAGGGCAGCTAGAAAGATAATCTAGAGTGCAATATTTTCACACTAGGCTTGTTGAATTGTAAATCATAAAGTATGACAAAGTATAATAGTCCAGCTGGCAATACACCAACATATGTCATGGATAACAGCAAAGAGGAACAAAGAAAAAACAGTGAAAAAACAAGAGGGAGAGCAAAAGTACCAGTACATAAAGACACTACAATTACACAGTTCTTCGAAAGACAGGGTAAAATGCTGGTGCCATTTTTGCAATAAAATTCATTTAGCATAAAACGGAAAACACGAGGCCTCCCACATTTCCACAGAGTTGTCAGCTGGACGGCTGACTGAACAGTGAACTGGCTAGACGTGTAACACGGGGCGGCCTCTCTAGCATCCATAGTGGGGTCATTTCAGATAAGATCGAACAAAGCATGGCTGGTCGACCTCTTCAATTTGCTTGAAATTTTCTTACCTCATTCCCGCATGTATTTAATGTGCGGATTCACAAATATTTTCGGCGGAAAAAGTTTTGGCCGGCTGAAAAAAAATTTGGAACCCACCCGCGTGGATCCCGGCCGCTACCTGCCCATGCGCCGCGGCCAAATTTAGCGACGTCTACCAAGAAATATACTAATCAGGCGGGAATGGTAATTTTTATGCTTAATCTACGCCTGGTGTACATTCTGCGCCCAAAATATCGTTGGCTAGAAAAACAAATTTTTTGTAATAAATTTCCAAATCTTGCTCAGAGCGCATTTTGTTGTGTACTTTGCGGGCCAGTATTATCGTAAGTAATGGAGCTAGAGCGTTCAAATTTGAGTGAGGGCTGCTCCTGGCAAGCACAAATAAGGGCCGTAAATTTCGTGTCTATGCACACTACGGTTAAAAAGTAAATGGCGCACAAGTGTAAAGAAAAAACTAAAACACTCCGAGTTCAGAGGCTTATTAAAAAAAAAAATACTTCTTCGATTTTGCTGAAATTCTCCCCAGATGTTCACCTGTGCATGTACTTCAATGATCATTAAAAACATGTTGCATCATTTTGTTCCTGACACGCCTACAGCGTGAGAAAAAAGCCTGGTCGGCCAGGTCTTCACAAGATCCTGAGACATGAAACAGTGAGAGCAACTTCCATTGAATGTGCAGACATTTGATAATTTTTTTGTACCAAAGGCAAACGATTACTTATTGATAGCATTACGGAGAATTCAGAAGCGAAACTGAAATTTTTATGTGAATTTTGGAACGAAAATAAAATATCTGCGCACCGCTAAACGTGTACTCTTCGAAGAAAAAACGGAGGAACTCCAGATTCACGCGCATTTAAAAAAAAAAATGCTTCTTCGACTTTTATGAAGCTTTCCACGGATATTTTCCTCTTAATTTAATTGCGTGAGCCATTAAAAAAATTCGCATCATTTTGATCACTGAAAAGCAAAAGAGCCTTGTCAAGCATGCTCGTCACAAGGAGCTGAGACATAAAACGACGATTGTGACTTTCTGCAGATCTCCCTTATTTATTTTGTAGAAAGGGCAGAATATCTTCTGAGATAAGGAGAATAGAATAGCCAAGTGAGACTAATGAAGTCAACGTTTGACATGACAGAGTTCCATCGACACCCCATTAATACCGTGCAGCTACTAGCTGTTTATTTACACATTGCTTGCTGCATCAATGTTCACAATTTCCTCAAAGGGGCACAAACAGTCCGCGCTGCGTATAGTTTGCATATATCTGCTTCTGATGACTTCCTTAAACTCCACACGTGCCAGGACTGTATGCCGGGAAAGGCATGCACGTTCGCCATTCTTCCTTTTTTGTTTCACGATAGCTGGAAACTTCGTTCCCCTTGAGGTATATGAAGTGAACGCCCTTGATCATCTCAGACAACACAGTTACCATGTCTTTTGCCGTCTGAATCGCATTTCTTATTGGTTCTCTTAGGTTGTAAAGTGTCGCCTGGTGTTTGACGATTCCCCCAACTCCGTCGCCGGCATTCTTTCCGTGCCCTGTTGCGGAGAATATTCATTGTGTTTCAGGCATGTCGCTCTTTCGCAACTCATGAAGCTGGTACCTGTTTTTAAAGTGACTGTCAGCTCCGTCACTCACATACGTCACCTTGGAGTACAGTGGGAGATTGTCGTCTACCCACACCCTGATTTTTTCTAAAGCCAAGCAGGCATGCGCAGAGTCATGGCAGACGTCATCGCTTGCAACCACAAAACTATGACAAAAGAGACTGAGTAACAAGCTAAATATATACAGAAAGAATAATAAAATCAGAATACTTAAAATGAATAATAAAAAGTGATGAAATGAAGATTAAAATGCGACCGTAGTCAAATAGCGGGGAGGCAGCGCAAGGCACTCTCCCAGTGTGACAGAACCCGCCGCGGTGGCTCAGTGGCTAAGGCGTTGCGCTGCTGAGCACGAGGTCGCGGGATCGATTCCCGGCCGCGGCGGCCGCTTTTCTGATGGAGGCGAAAAGCAAAAACGCCCGTGTGTACGAGATTTCGGCGCACGATAAAGATCCCCAGGTGGTCAAAATTAATCCGGAGCCCTCCACTACGGCGCGCCTCATCGCCTGCGTTGCGTCGGCGCATTAAACCCCACAATCAATCAACCAGTGTGACAGAACTGAACACTTGTAACCGTTCGAACGCATGCAGCCCCTTTTCTTCCAGTCCCCTCTTTCGCTCTTTCTGTCAGCCAAGTCCCCGCCGCCGCATACGGTTGAAAAAGTCCACAAAATACTCGACTCAAACACAAAAATGAAGATCCCACATGTGTCGTCCCAGACCCCACCGGGCTCAAGGGCTTTTGCCTTCCTGTTTGGTCGCTAATTCGGTAATTGAACCAGTGTGTCCCAAGGAGGACTGAAGAGGGGCGTGCTACCTGGAGACGTACCCGTGCCAGGGTCGTGTGTGGCCGATGTCCGTTTTTAATACTTGCCATGTGTGCTGCCGACCGGACGGGCTTCCGTTGAACCTTTGATTTCAGGAGAACGAAAGTTACGTCCAGGTGAGTTAAAAAACAAGACTGCGTGCACCTTGTCAAATAGTTGATCTTATGAACCAAATATATCGCATCACGGCAGCAGTGCGCACAAAAAAAAGAGCGTTGATAACGTAAGACAAAGAGTGACCGTGGTTGGGGAAATCTAGAGGAAGCTATAAAAATAGACCCGAAGACCTTTAAAATTGCGAGTTTTACCACCATACATTGCAGCGGTTTCGCCACCGTATGACTGTATCCGCGCTGTGCTTAGAATGACGCACAATATTTCTATGGCTTCATAAAACTCGAAGAAGCGTTTTTTTTTTTAAATGCGCGTGAATCTGGAGTTCCTCCGTTTTTTCTTCGAAGAGTACACGTTTAGCGGTGCGCAGATTGTTTATTTTCGTTCCAAAATTCACATAAAAATTTCAGTTTTGCTTCTGAATTATCCGTAATGCTATCAATAAGTAATTGTTTGCCTTTGGTACAAAAACATTATCAAATGTCTGCACATTCAATGGAAGTTGCTCTCACTGTTTCATGTCTCAGGATCTTGTGAAGACCTGGCCGACCAGGCTTTTTTCTCGCGCTGTAGGCGCGTCAGGAACAAAATGATGCAACATGTTTTTAATGATCATTGAAGTACATGCACAGGTGAACATCTGGGGAGAATTTCAGCAAAATCGAAGAAGTATTTTTTTTTTAATAAGCCTCTGAACTCGGAGTGTTTTAGTTTTTTCTTTACACTTGTGCACCATTTACTTTTTAACCGTAGTGTGCATAGACACGATATTTAAGGCCCTTATTTGTGCTTGCCAGGAGCAGCCCTCACTCAAATTGGAATGCTCTAGCTCCATTACTTACGATAATACTGGCCCGCAAAGTACACAACAAAATGCACTCTGAGCAAGATTTGGAAATTTATTACAAAAAATTTATGTTTTTCTAGCCAACGATATTTTGGGCGCAGAATGTACACCAGGCGTAGATTAAGCATAAAAATTACCATTCCCGCCTGATTAGTATATTTCTTGGTAGACGTCGCTAAATTTGGCCGCGGCGCATGGGCAGGTAGCGGCCGGGGTCCACGCGGGTGGGTTCCAAATTTTTTTTCAGCCGGGCAAAATTTTTTCCGCCGAAAATATTTGTGAATCCGCACATTAAATACATGCGGGAATGAGGTAAAAAAATTTCAAGCAAATTGAAGAGGTCGACCAGCCATGCTTTGTTCGATCTTATCTGAAATGACCCAGTGGTCCCGCGTAATTCGCGCCAAAAGCGCCAAATCCTCACTGAATGTTTAGACCTTGAAATAAGAGAAACATATTTTACATTTCATGCTTCAATACTTGTTTATATAGTGTTATTTATAATTGGTTAGCACAGGTACTTTAAACCCAGAAGTTAGAATTGGTACAAACTTGCATGTGATTGACATAAAAAAAAACTGCTTTCAACATTCCATTTTCCACATCTTCTAGTATCTATTCATGCCTTGCTGAGAATTTTTGTTGAATAGTATCTTTCTCAATTGTTCCCATGAACAATCAAAAAAGATTTTTAATTATTGCATAAAACTAATTTGCATCAAAACTAATTGGATATTTTAAATTAGCAAACTGAACAAGCCCACCAGTTTCATCAAAATTGGTTGGAAAGCAAATGTTTCTAAGAGCAGTGTGCCCCTTAAAATTTGAGACCGAAATCCCCCCAAATGCGCAATAACAAAGGCAAGTGAATGATGACAACTGAGCATAGGAAACCAGCTTGGCTAGTGCCGCAGTGTCAGCGTCTGCTTGTCAAGAAAGCGTTATCTGGGATCTAGGGGCGTAAAGCTAAACAAGTTCATCGTTTTTATTATCTCCTGTATAGAAAGAAGAAGAGCAACATTACAGTTTAACTCTTTCGCTACCGCGCCTATCAAAATCGATCAATTTGATCGATACTTTTGGGAGCGCCTTTTCATAGCGTTCCAGGCGTTTCTCGAACAAGTAAAGCTGTTCGGAGTTAGATCAGAAAATGGCCTTTCAAAATCAGTTTTGTTTTCATTTTTGCAACGGAAACGTGATTTTTGACACGCTTTTGAATCACCTGGTTGTGGAAAAGGGGCGTGGTCATCGCGCCTCAAGGCTACCAACGAAGAATGCGTGCAACTCGTAATTACTCTGCACCAGCGCTTGTTTTTTGCTATCAGGGCGTGAATGGGGAACTAGCAAACGATTTTCAATCGTCAGGTTCACGCTCTGACAGTAATAATCCCAGAAATCGGCTGAAAATGTCAAGCAGTGCCTGGTTGCAAAGCTACTTTATGATTTTAGGCAGTTTTATTGCGTTTGCGCAAGTTGTCCTAAGTACTCTGGTAGTTCTACTTACCCCAGGACCATTCCCAAACAGTTTACAACAGTTTCGGTTTCGTTTCTGCATCGCGAAATTCATATTTAGCGCAACTACGCAGTTACCCAACTTCAAGGCTAACTGCCATGGCGCCTGAAGCGTCCGCGACTGATCCTCGAACAAAGCACGCCGCTCCTCATTTCCCCCCACCCTAACCCGATTTCTGCGATAAGAACTTCAGATGCAAGTCAAAAGGTCACGCCCAGTCGCCAGATATCTGTTCCGCCGAGGACAGCGCTTCAAACCGGCCTTACACTGCCAGCTGTTCGCCTTCCAGTTTCGTTTTCATGCGAGGGTATATCCGGGTGTCTAATGTTGCTGCTTAGTTGAACTGTCTATTCGGACGGAGTCTCTGATAAGTTTTTGTACTGTTTCATTTGAAAAATGTTAGGTGGCGCTGCAATAGAGGAGGCTCGTTGTGCTGATCTTTTTTAGCGCGCGACTGCTACTCGGCCAAAGATCGCAGGGGACGATTCTAGCTCATCGTACCTCATTTTTGCGAGCAAGGCTACAATTGCGAGTAAGAAGATGATAATAAAGCTCAGCTTTATGTTTTGAGAGATAACTGACCGTGAACGACAACAAACATCAGCCACGGCGTTCCGTTTTCAACTTCATGCATGTTTTTTTCTGCATCGCGTGCTTGTCCCAAATATTGTGCTCGCTGTAAATGCAAAGTCAGCCATTGACAAGATGTTTTTACGTTATGTGGGGGCAAATTGGTGCCTCTGATAACGTCAAACCGCCAGATTTATTCCAAGGAACCACCCAAAATTGCACAGTTTGAATTAGAGGTTGGGCTTCACCGCATGACACGAGCACCGTGCGTGCTAACATTTTTTTTTTATATCTTAAAAACTGTTCCGCGCAAGTCGACTTTTTTTTTAGGGTGTGTTTTTGAAATGTTTCCCTGCAAAATGTATATTCTAATTTTTTTCTACTACCGGTGGTTTGATATACACAACTCCTTTATCATTTTTTTCGACAACTTGACAAAACTTTTGATTTTGATATTTTTTTTCACAACTATGATATATGAAAACCTTTAAAAAACTGGTGTTATTGGAAAGGCCGTTAAATAATCTGCATTTCGTGCTCCTGCAATTAGTGCCTAAATAATTTTTAGCAGAAAAAAAAAATGTTTTCTTGGACCCCCCAAAATTGGTCAATTTTCTGCGGTAGCGAAAGAGTTAAAAAAAAAAAGATAAATTTGCGCACTGATCTGACCACCGGCAACTCGGAGACTACGACAACCCAAAGCTGGTTTTCTGATCTCGAGAGTGTTAGCTCAGAGACCCTGAGGATGGGAAAACAGAAGGCCGTTGCCAAAGGGGACCGAGGTGCTGCCCAAAAGCACCTTTCTCTTGTCGTTTAGCTGCACATCACTGGAACAGTGTGGAAAAGCCCGTCACCACCGGCGGAGAGCGCCTATGCTTGTTCCTGAACTTTGCAATGCATTAAAAAAATTTTCTTTTTTTTTGAAATTTTTTTAATAGCGTTACTGGATTCAAAGCCGAATAAAATATAGCGTTACTCGCTTCGATATTTGAACATTTCGAATAGAGTATAGCAGCTTTTTGGGGAAAAAAAACTCTTCAACACCGGGAGTAATTTTACGTGGCGAATAGATAAAGAAGAGAGAGAAGACATGCTGCATACCCAAATAAAAGAATTGGTGAAAGGGAAAAAAGGGAAAGAAGAGAAACAAGCAAACGAAAAGATCAAAATACAAATTTCTAAATTAGAACATTGAGAAGACCCGCAAGAAAGGCGAAAAAAAAAAAAAAAAAAAAAAAAAGGAAATTGAAGTGGTGACGAATTAGAGGCAAACAGAGGAAAAGGCGAGCTGAAGAGGAAGACGAGGATCGAGTGAGCGGAACGTGGAACGCGACCTCGAGGCAGTTGATTGACCCTGCTGCATCCTGCTCCACAACACTCCAGCGGGTTTGCTTGGCTGGCCTCGTGGTGTTTGGAGACGCCCAGCACACCAGCGGCAATAAATCCAGAAATGTTGAGAGAGTGAGCAAGGTGACATAGCACCAACATCCCCGGGGCCGACAACCTCGGGACAAGGAACCAGCACGTGCCGTCGAACACGCGCCAGCTACGATCGCCGAGCCCTTCGCCCAGTTGCTTCGCTCAAGCGGACATTGCCACCCATGGTAGAGAAGTGCTCTTCAACATCATGGTAGGACACGCATCATTAACTAAGGCAGAGAGCGGACAAGAAGGGGGTGCATGGCTAGGGTAATTTAGGATAGAGGACTTTTAAGGATTGATTAGCTAGATGTAAGTGCAGTGTTGTATCTATGCCCTACTTGCTTGGAGTTGATAAGTTTGAGCTGGTTTATTCTTTTGTGTTCTTCATTTTGAATTTAATGCCTTCAATTACAGTCATGTGTTTGCGACTCAAGCCTCATCAATTGTCGCGGCGAGACACGTAACAATGAGCGGTTAACTTTTAATCCTGCACGGTAATTCGTGCAATAGTTTATTTTAAAGGGGTACCAAAACTATTGCTACTTAGGATTTTGCATCTTTAAATTACTACACACACATTCGATATTTGAAGTTTTTTACTTTATTCGTATTTGATTCGTATTATAAAATTTCAATATTCGCACAACCCTACGTAACCTATCACAGTGGACAATTCCTCTCTAGGTGTTATAAAGCTGGAACATCTCCCCCTGTCCCTCCAGTATTTTTCGCTCCTTTGCTCATGCCCATTCGAGTAGGCTACTTGCATGCTTGCAACCCAAGGTGAGACATTTCACCAAAATTGAAACAAACACCCATGAAGGTGAGGCAGCCTATTTTATAGCATTTACTAGCTTCAGTTTTGGTCTTTTCAAGAACATGAGCCAGTTGCCAACACATTTATGTGATATTTAGGTGCCCATACTTTTTTTTCTTTCGGAAAAGCACACAGACAAGCTCTATCTATTCCATTTCACCATTCATGAGTTGCGATATTGCAAACCTTAGTGCAAAAAAGTGTATAGAGTGGTGATAGCCATCCTCGCTTTTTTGAAATTTTCTGCAA
Organism: Haemaphysalis longicornis; assembly: GCF_048455015.1. Classification (NCBI taxonomy): domain Eukaryota; kingdom Metazoa; phylum Arthropoda; class Arachnida; order Ixodida; family Ixodidae; genus Haemaphysalis; species Haemaphysalis longicornis. The sequence goes on along the minus strand of NW_027526203.1, from coordinate 225,886,203 downwards.
TGATAAAGAAGCACTGCTGCGGCAAGTGGCGTTATTTGTTCGGGACACTAATCTACCAATACACGCCAACTTTTACGCTTCAACATCCTCCAAAAAACTTGGTGGTGACCCAGCCAGGTTAGAATTGGGAACGATTTCTGGAGAAGAAGAAGAAAAAAAAAAAAAAAAAAAAAAAAAGAGAGAGCACTGGAGCAGCTCTGGCTTCCCAATCAGATGACAGCACCCAGACACATTGATTTCAGAGTATAAAGGGCAGCAACGTCCCGCTCCCACTCCCACACTCCCCCGGGAGAGACCGGACTAACATTTTCAACATGGGCTTGTACTGATTGATTTGATTGATTGTAGGGTTTAACGCGGCAACGCAACGCAAGCGATGAAGCGCGCCGTAGTGGAGGGCTCCGGATTAATTTTGACCACCTGGGGATCTTTAACATGCACCGAAATCTCGTACACACGGGCGTTTTTGCTGCTTGCCTCCATCAGAAAAGCGGCCGCCACGGGCTTCTTGTATGGACATGGGCTTGTATGAACACACGGAGCCAGCACAGGGTACATTCCTGTTGCCCACTTCAAAAGAGTGTGTGGCCTCCCCATAAGGTAGGGTACCTTTGGCATGAGAAACCGAAAAGGCCTGGAGGAAGGAATGGTCAGCAGTGCAGTCGCAGAGAAACTGTGCGTGCAGCACCTCTGCGACAAGACTGCCATTACTTTCCAAATACTACGCGCATTTTGCGGACATCACCGTTTTTTTGAAAAGATTATTCGGCTCTTAGGAAAGCTCCAAAGGCACACTTGCCGCTACACCTACCATGCGCATCGTATGTGACATAGGAAAACAAACTCTCTTACCAAACCTGTAACTTGCTGGTTCTCCAGTGCCCAATGTTCTCGCAAAGTGCCCATTCGAAAGCCACTTGCAGGCTCAAGAAAGGCTTGAGCTCAACGACGAGAACCAACACACCTACAATCTCCCTTCATTAAGCTCGTTTTTGCTGGCGAGCTCTATGCAGCACTGAGCTGCTGCCATGCCAGCTTGTCCGTTCATGTTTCCCTTCTCTACGTCCCACCAGCCAGGGGAAATGGCCGCCATTTTTCCAGTTTCTGAAAACATTACCTGTAACGATCGAGCCTTTGGGTTTTGGGCATTCTCCTGCTTCCACTTGTAAAAAAAAGTGAGTAGAGTTAACCTTTGAGGGGTAAAAAGTTGACCTCTTACTTGAGAGGGTGCAGATCAGTCCTCCGGACACGGCTTGCGTAACCATAGTCAACAAAGAAGACCTGCAGAAGGAAAAAAACGTGCTGCAGCTATGTCTACAAGCCTGAAGACAAACACAGCTTGCACACCCTCGTAAAACAGCGCAAGCAAGAGGGGGACTGCACAGTGAAAGAACCAGTGTGCAACAGGGAGATTACCACAGGGCTTGCGAAGAAGAGCTCGCCGGCTGGGTGCCACTGCTGTCGACCACTGCGACTCGCACCGAGTGTCACCGTGCAGGTCGGCACGCACCAGTGACACGCCAGATGCAGGCACCGTGAGCAATCCCCCACCCCCGCGGAGAAGCACAGGCTCAGACAAAGCAATTGAAGAACAGGGAAAGAAGCAATAAGGGTCAATCCCAAGACAGGCCAATTAGCACTTCAAGAGGGAGTGCAGTTGAATGAGGAGGAAGATGAGGCCACGCTCCCGAAACAGCACCCAGCTTGGCAGACCCAGAGCACGGCCTCGTGACGTTTCCGGCCACCACAGAGCGAGCTCCAGGATGCGATGCTGGAGCGACACCCCTTGGCAACGCACCGTTGGCGGTTCCAGAAGCTACTCGGGGATATGGAACAAGAACCGGCTGAGCTGCTGGGCTGCGACGCTCGGACTTCGCACCCAGATGGGTCCCTGCACGCACCTGGGGCTCCGCACCCCTGCCTCTTGGCTGCGACGGCTGAGCTCGTGACTGCCAAGCTCCCCTGCTGACACGAGCACTACCACTGCCACCACCAGGAAGCTACCAACGCGAGACTGCGCTAGGAACAATGATGACACCCTGTGAACTCTAACACTGGGGACGTTCGTAGCTAGGTGCATAGTTAATTGCTGTTCCTTCTGTGAAATACAGTCTGCCTCTAATAAATGCTTTTCTGTACAGTCAAACCAGGTTATATCAGACTTGCAAAAAAACACCTATCATTTCGATATAGGCAATAATTCAATATAAGCAAGCTAGCGTATTGGACGTCATAAAAGCACATAGCATTTTAAAAAACAGTTTAGCGATGAAACTATCTTACTTTCAAGCAAAATAATCCTGCATCTTCTTCTGCTTGAATAAACTGGCTGGCCAAGATAGTATGCACTTTTCTACACTGTGTAAAGAGTCGGAGCAGCTGAGGCCGCAATCTTTCACATTTGCGAATAAGCGCAAGACTAGTGTGAGTGCGCCAATCACTTCGAGGTTGTACGCAAAGGATCGCCGTTGCTTCCCTCGTTGTGCCCGCTTTCACTTGCACTCGGTACGATGTTGGCAATGTAGTCCTCCAAACTCTCCCATGGTCGTGACACCACCATCAATGTAGTCCTCCAAACTCTCCCATGGTCGTGACACCACCATCAACTCTCACAACCCATTGCCGACCCGTTGCCGACCCTTTGCCGGCCGTTGATTCGGCAACGGCATCCGGAAATTCCGACCCCTCGCTCCCCACTTCGACAACAACAGCGGTGGCTTCATTGCACTCCTCAGGATTTTTGAATCATCACCAACATGAACAAGCCTGCAGACTTGAAGCAATTTTAGGCAGTTTCTTTAGTAAGATCTGCCCAAAACCTACTTTCACAAGGTGTTCTCAGGAATCTCGTGCCCGACGGGTACGCCCGACTTCTCACCAAGTACGACTCGGCATACGGTTGCCAGCTTCACGGCAAAAGTCAAATTTGGCTACTTTGCGCTAGCTAGAGCCACTAAATAAGCCTTTGTTTAATGACACTAGCATAATGCTGCATTAGCCACCACACCGACACTTCTGAAAAAGCCCACAAAGGGTGAACGACACAAACGCAAAGAATAAAAAACAAAAGCATAGCGGGTGGGCCGGGATCATTTTTTGCAAGGGGGGTGCCGACGGCTCGCACTTGGTGCGATGGCGCAGCCATGATAGGGAGGGCGAGGTGAGGGAGGGAAAAGAGCTGCCCCCTGCCCATGAGCAGCCAGGCTAAACCACGCTGAGGGGTGTGCCGGAGGAATTTCTCCAATGCACCGAGGGAAATCCAACTTGGGGGAAGGGCGTTTCACAGCGGCGTTTCACATGTGATATATTGGTTGTCGTTGGTATCTTTGTTTGATATAGAAATATTTTTTGCTATATACATATTCTCATTGTAAACGTACCGTGCCCACAAATAGTCCCATATAATCAGGGGTGGAACAGGGTACATGGGTTTGGGAGCAGTCCTGGCAGCAGGAAAAAGTGCCTTTTGTAGCAGGCTTTGAGAAGCCAGAAATGCCATTTGGAGCAGATGTAACACCATTTCACAGCATTATGGTGCCTCCCTTGCCTCCCTACAGGCCGCTGTGCAAGTCCCCTGCCAATTACGTTTTACCTATCGACTATATCAGGCGTTCTATGATGATGTTTGTATTTTTATGGGGCAAGGCCGACTGAGGGCGAAGAGCGCCAAAGGATGGTTAGTTCATTCGAGTGACATGAAAGTAAAAGTGAAGCATTTCGGTAAAAATAAACGAAGTAAAACACAAGCTAATGAAGATGACTGGTGTAAAGGGCTAGGTTGTCATGATGCATGATAAGAGATGAGATGTAAAAAATTGACATCAGTAAGAAACTTAAAAACACACCTGATGGAAAACATGGGCTCATCTCCTAAAAAGTATGACGGGTGTAGTTCTACGGGCGTATGCGCTCTACCATGCACTAGAACCTACTCTGAACCAGGAACGCAGTTCTTGTACTATATCTAGAGGTTTACAAAATGCGGAGTTATCTACCTTCAACTCCAGCGAGCACGCCGTGTTATTACCGTTCAAAGGTCAAACCTTACACGCAGAGTTAAGAGATCAGATAACAGGCCTTCCTTTGTGTCAAGCAAACGGCAGTGTTTATGCGAACACACGGCGGCATTTCGTAAAACAAGGTGTTTGCTTGCAGTTTTTTCTATGGAACAGTGATTTCAGTGTGTGGAAAGCTGAACACAGCTTTCTTGGCCTGTCACGGGGTTGCGAGAGTCGACGAACTTACGCTGCACACTATGTAACTAGAGCCTGTTAGAAGACTAAACGATTAATGTTGGACCATCCTCCACAAACCAAAGCTAACATCAAAGTTTGCAGGTGAAAATGTGTAATTACCTCACAACAACAGCAAACTGAATTAACAAGCAAGGGCAGAGCATCAGAGACCCTGTTTGTTGAATACATGTAGCTATGAAAAGTTGCGGGCAGCCAAGCTAGGATCACCAAAAATGGGTGACTAAATTGATGTGCACCTCCAATAAACTACAATTTTTCATGCGAATATTATTGTTTTTGATGAGACACAAAAACAATTTACTATTCGTCATTTCCATTGATTGTGGCGCAGCGGCCGACACCAGCAAACAGAACTGTGCAAATGCAATACAAAAATGCAAAGAGAATGCAGAGAAAGCGCATAGTGCCTGTGGCCTTACAGCTAAGCCAAAATCAACTTCCATAGCCACCCATAGCCTCCGAAACCATAAATGCCTTGATGAAATTGAAAACACGATGTTTTAGCCAAGTTTTCGGGTGCTGGGCATCATGGCGGTCGTATCTCGTGGTTCAATTCAGGCGCTTCGGAGCAGGACAGCACTGATAAACGAGCTTGGCAAGCTTGCACAACAGGGGCTGTTTGGCGCAGGATGTGCAGGTAAACAAGTCTGGCGCTCAATGGCACAAATGGCACAGCTGTGCCACCCCTGAAGGATAATACGATGCAAACGGGTTCGATATAGCCGGGTTCCACTGTACATCCGATTTACCTAGGAAGGAACACTGAAGCAACAATTGTTTTAGCTTCTTGGCCCATCTCCTGCACCTCCAATGACTGACCAGGGGAGTGAGTGCACAACACCTCTTGCATACCTCTTGACGATGCGCTGTTCCATTCTGGTGAGTGGCGACAAGCACCATGACACACAATTGCTATGCACCCAAAGCATATCCGTGTGCAAGCAATGCTCCATGCGTTCACCATTATCCACTTCTTCAAGAACAACGCGAAAAATCTACAAACTCTGGTCAAGCTATTGTCGTAGCCCGCAATGTTGGCCAGGAAGAGAAGTGCAGTCGTACTACAGTGCAGTCATAGCACAAGGCATCGCACAGTGTATCCCATGCACCACTTCTCTTTCGAACAGCGGGGGGACCTCCGTGCACTGCCATCAGGTGCCGCTGGCCAGCGCAGGCAACGGCCCATCCACCACCCTGTCGCGGCGCTGATCAGCGACGTCCCGATTGTTACCCACTGACATCCCTGCAGGGGCCCTCAGAGGAAAGGTTGAACGAACAGGCCGTACCACTGCCTCACCTACCCACCACAGGTGAGCACTCTGAACTTGCTGCACAGTCGCATGACCCAGCTTCTCCTCAAGGCCAAAATCGGCGCTTGTGGCAAGTGTAAGTTAATCGCGTTCACATCGTAAGGCGCACTGCTTTTCACCCAGGCGGATGTCACACCACAAAGCCCAATAAAAGTTTTTTTTTTTTTTTTTTGTCAGTGCTGGGACCTACGCAGTGTCCCGAGTAACTCCCCCTCTTCCGTTTCCGCGAGTCAAGCAGAGGCAGAAGGCTGCATGTTGCACTCCTCCCTACCAAGACAGAGACGCGGTGAATAGCAGCAAAGTGAAAATGCTCACTACGGCATCTCTCTCATCCTGGGCATCAACAGCGTAGATGATGGCCCGCAGCCAAGTGGTTACGCCATCACTGCTCGTGTAGGGTGCTGCGCAGGGCATGCCCACAGTCAGGGTCTGCACATTGTTCTGGTGCACCCCCCAGCCTCTGGACACCTGGAAAGAAGCCATCCACATTGATCGAACTGAACAAGTGGGAAAGCAACATTTCAGTGACAGTCAACTCCAAATGGCCCTGATATGGCTCCTCAGTTGAACCATTCGCTGCTGCTGGATGTGAAGAGCAGAAAGGGAGTGGGGGTATTTTAGCAAGACGGTAAATTGGATATTTTTACCCTGTTAAGACCAATCACAGCTGCCAGCTCGCATGCAATCAAATCGCTTTACCCAATGACCGAAATGCTCAGCAAAATGGCTGTCCATTCGAGCTGTTTCGAGTGGTTCATGCATGCAAACTTCTGCAGCGCGCAGAAACTTACTAAAGTTGGTCAGGAAGGAACTCCTCCTGTTAGAATGCCAAACGATTTCGTTGCACAGGTTTTTAATCACACCAGGGCGGGACAGCAGAGACCGGATTTTGAGCAAACCTCGGTTTGGAGCAGTCAGCCAACACAGTACTAATTCAAATTGGAATGACTCGGGATCACAGACACCCTTTTTAGGCAGCTAGTGATCAGCAGCCTACAGGAAAAAGCTTTCAACATCCTTGGGATTAACAGCAGAACCTTTTTGAAAAATACGAGATGCACCTGTAAATGGATCAAGTGAAGTCCTGCAAGTGCTAAAAAAAGAAAAAAGCAGTGCCTATTGTCAGGTCCTTTAGTTGCCCCTTTGCGCTACCCACGAGCACAGCCCTTAGCCGCCCGCAGCACCCACGTTTGGGATACGTCAAGTTGCTGTGTCGTCATGCGCGCTGACACGCCGGCGGGCACGAACTCCCCACCACCACCGTCGCTCCTCCTCACCCAGGAGCCTGCCTCCTTCCCGCCTTACGAGCGTCTTCCTTGGGGGAGATTGGGGAGATAGGAGACGGAGAAGGGGGATGCTGCTTGATCTAGGTCGCGGCCTGCCTTTGACCCCGATCAGATGTGGGTGGCCCACGTGCAACCTCGGCCATGGCCGCCCGTTCAGGCGAAGCCTGGAGGCGCACGTCGGTACAGTGTAGTTCTCATAGCCAGTCTCAACGATCAATATGCGCTGTACCACTTTGCCAATAAATCTCCTACTTCGTCTTGGCTCTTTGGAGCCTGTCATCGCTTTGACGGTGAGTCGAACCTGCTGGGGGTCCCTCGGGACACCGCGAACTCTTGGGGGATTTTGGAGGGCGTAGCTTAAAGGGACCCTGCAACACTCTTTGTTCAGTGCAAGTAAACCGGCGCAGCGTATAGATTACACTGCCAGGAACATCAGGGCCAAATATTACACGCGCACGTGACGCAGTAAGCGCGCAAATCGCCGTGAAAGACTCGGAAAAACCAACTGTGCTTTCTTCAATTATCCTCATTATGCACCCCTGGCATAGCCTAAACGACGTCATTTTGGCCATGGCTGTCCTATTGGCTGTCGCTGGTCAACCTTGCGGCTTATTTCTTGCATTTCCAGTGACGATCCGCCGTCGTCGGCACTGTGTAACAACCCCCTCTACGTCTGAACAAGCACGCATAGTTACGGTGTTTCTTTTGTTTTGAGTGCGCACGGAGTTTGAGTGACGGACTAAATGCTTTCCTTTGAATGAGACCACTCGACAACAAACGTTTATTGCTACAAAATTGCCCTACCAGCATTAGCGGATGCTCGCGAACACGCAGCCATGCCTGTTTTTTTGTGGCACCAGACCGAAATAGACCCCTCCACATTACGGAGAAAAGGAGAAAACTCACCGGCCTGTGATATATCGAAGGCCGCCGAAGAGAACACCGCGAGCCAGCCCCTTCTCCAGGAGAGAGCACACAGCTTTCGTCGCGTTGTCCGCGGTCGAGTTGAGAGGAAACGATTATGCGCGATTCTTCTTGCGGGAGGAGATTGCTGGGACAATAGACTTTACCCCAACTTTTCCAAGTAGTCGATGGTAAGTGTTGCAGGGTCCCTTTAAAAACAGCCTCAAATCCCACACTTTGGATAAGCCGTCCAAAGTAAAATGCCGAGTGCACAAACATTTTCCCCACACAGCAGGCTTTCTGCTAACACCAATGCCATGAAAAGTGTACCATTACTGCAGAACAGTTAAAAATAGAGACCTGCTCACCCATCAGCAAAAATGCTCGTGTTTATAGTACTCAGTGGGCCGAAGCTCTTGCACATTCTCGATCACACAGCATCCAGGGTCTTACATCTTCCCAACAACACCCAAGAAAATCACAAAAAAGGGGGGAGGGAGCACCGTGCATACCTGCCAGGTTTGCCGGGATGGCATTAGGGAGATCTTACTGGGGCGGGGAAAGGCAGGAAGGGGGGGGGGGGGGGGGTAGTAGCAACAACAGAATGGGTAACTTTCCACACATTTTTTTTATTTACTTACAAGATAGCAGGAAATGAACTGTTTCTTTGCCCAAACTACCAACAAGCTACACCACTTAAATGTTCGACGTTGCTAATGCCGCCCTTTTCAGAAAGTCCTGGAAACAGTACTGCAAGCGCAATACAAAACAGCAGGAACTGAACTGCTTTGTTGTTTCGTCTAAACTAACAACAAGCTACACCACTGGAGACTTGCTGAATCTTCAGAACGGAAGTGCTTGTGTGTAAATGAAAGTGGCAGTGGCGCTGCGTTTCTATAAACAGTAAAGTAACAATGGGACGAACAGGTTCACCGTCTGCGCATGGCTGACTACGCTTTTTAAGCACTTCACTGATAATGATGCGAACTGGTGTCGGGTTGAATTGCCACAATATACCTCCGGCATATTGTGGCCATACTGGGAAAAGGATTAAGCCAAAGACGGGTGCGTTTTCGGGAGATTTTTGTTTCTGTCGTACAATCGTACAAAACCATGAAAATTCGGAAGTCTCCCAGAAAATTCGGGAAACCTGGCAGGTATGCATCGTGGCACTTTGGCCTACTCAAGCAGTGAATGAACGAATGAGGACACAAAAATGTGCCTTTAGTGAAGCCTGATGTTTCTTCCCATTGCTCATGTGAAGATTTACTCTTTGGGTGTTTTAATGCAGCATGCCTGCTTACAAGCAGTGCTGACAAAAAACACTGAGCGCCACAACACACACACGCCAGGAGACAAGAAGATGGGGTCACGTAACAGGATGCTGTGGCAATAACTGCAAGATTTTTAGTCCTGGCTGAATGGGGTGTAAGCACGACCATTCCATGCATACCATGCATCCTCCAACCTCAGCCATTTGGAACAACTGATGCCCTTTACCTAATAAGAGGTCACCTGCAGTGTATGGCAGCAGTCAAAAATAATTGATGGGGGCCCGCAAATCCAGGTTAATTCCGCTGCCTCCCAGTGTCATGGTTATGGCAGCCCACTCTGGTTAGACTGACTGCCTCACGGATTGTAGTGTTGGCTGCAGTGATTTCCCTACACCCCCCCCTAGGGGGTGTGTAGACCCCCCCTAGTTTTTCTAGACACCCCCCCTTGAATCCCCAAATTTCACTCTTGTCAGTACTTGTATGGACCTTTTCCTCCCGCACATAAACACACATATAATTTACTTTCTTCATTGATTTGATGCCGTTCTTTGTTTACAACCGTAATCTTTGCAGAAGCTCTTTCAGCATGTACATTTAAAATGGACAATTTGGCGAGGCGAAGCGCTACGGAAGCTAATCCTGGCGTTTTAATAAATCGGGAGCGTACAATCGGTGCCTGATTTATAAGTGCTGCATAATTCGTGTACTTCCTAAACATTGTTTCAAGAACTCAAATTTCGTCACTGGCCCTGGTAACAAGTTCGAAAATGTCCTTATACGTTGAAAAATGGTGAGAAATTAAAAAAAAAAAAACTGAATACGGACCGGACCTTTCATGGTAAAAAATGAATTTCTCTAAATTTGTTTTTTTCTTAGATTGAATAGAAAGCACCGCCTCTCAGGTGTGTGTGTGTGTGTATATATATATATATATACAGTTGAACCTCGATATAACGAACCTCGATTTAACGAAATTCGCGATATAACGAATTTTTTCAAGTTTTCTAACAAAATTTTGCTAAATGCATGTATTTTTGTCTCGATTTTACGAAGTAATTTTGTGCGGCGGATTCGATTTAACGAAGTCCCGGCAAGAAAGGAAGAACGAAATTCCGGTCAAGGCACGTTTTATTTTGCCTCTCAGGCCCTACATTGAAAAAATTCAGTGCTCAAATTGACTCTTGAAGGCTCAAATGAAAGAAAAGCGGTGAAATCTACGGTTAACAACAATTAAAAGCGAAGAACGAAGCTGCACAAACCGCTAGCGGTCATAGACGGTTTAATAGTGCGGCCACTATTTTGACGTCTCCATCGTTGCCTACGCCAGCGCCCTCTATGCTTAGGCTACCGAAGCCTATTTCAAGCTTTTTTTATCAACGCGTCATTGCTCACGGTGCTGCTGCTCTAGGTTGTGCTCGCTGATAACCAAATTAATATTTTGTTCGTGCATCGTTAGGTGAGTTTTGTAAGCAGCATGAGCACTCCAAGAGAAAGAAAAGTGTTCCGAACAAGAGCCTGAGGAAGTTCGGTGAAACTGACAGCCACCGAAGTGTGATGGATGCCATCGATGTTCTGCGGAGGCACGCAGGTGCACACGAATTTTAAGACCTTGTTAGCGCTGTCAGCATACGACCGTCACGTAAAGCCCGCCCTGGTCAAAAAACGCCAAGCACTGCTTACGGACTTCTTCACTACGGCTTGAACATCGAGTGCTGGTGGCAATAAATTGCTCTCTTTGAACGTGGTCATCTTCGTTTCACCAGCGTTCATTAGACAGCTGCGGTGCGGAGAAATCAGTTTCGTAAGGGCTCAGTGGGCATAAAAGTAATTGCTTAATCGAATTTGGCCGGAAGAATTTTATTTAATGTAAGCTTTCCGCTTTCCGGAGCACGTAAGCGCTGCTCCACACAGTGAAGCGGTCCGCGTGTACTCCGCTGAACTCGCAATCATGGCTTTATCTCAAGTGTTGTGGTTGCATCACGCGCTTATACTGCAGAGCCTTTGTACATGAAAAAAGTCTTTCGAAAGTTTCATAGCAGCCTTCCGCTGTTGGCCCGCCGCGCCTAGGCCCCTAAGCCTACCACTGAATAGACGAAAAGAGGCGTAACTTCGAACGAGCACCTCGGCGGGGTGAAGTTCACGGGACATGGACGCGGGCGCGGGTTCAATTGACTATAACAGCGGCATTTAGTAGTGACCGAAATGAAAAAACAGAAAAAACAAAAAGTGGAAACCTAGTCTGCTATCATATTTAATGAGGCGCTGCGGAAAAAGCACCGGTTTTACGATGACACATGAACTACCGTCGGCTATCCGAATTCCATTGCCCAAGTGTTGAAACTCTTAATTCACACAATTTTCGCGGCCAGTTTTAGTACAAATTTCGCTTTAATTGGAGAGGTAACTACATAGCAGTTGTTGCCTGGCGAGGGCCAAAGTGTTAAAACCCCAATAACTGGTTAAATGAACTGTAAAATCGAAACCTCGATTTTACGAAATTCTCGATTTAACGAAATTTGCGGCCCCAAGTACGACTTCGTTATATCGAGGTTTAACTGTATATATATATATATATATATATATATATATATATAGATATATATATATAAAATGAAAAACGTACGTCACGGGGATGAGCGTTTGGTTAACAGACGTCTATCATTTAACTAGTGGGATAAAAAAACAGCTTTTATAGTTTATGAACCCTCCCCCCCCCAAGCCGTTGAGACACCCCCCCTTGATTCGATGCCTGGGGAAACCCCTGGTTGGCTGCAAAGCCACGACGGAAAAGTGGGCATGGGTTCATGAGCCCCGTGAAGGGCGCTTTTTCTGCCATACCTCAGCTGCCCCGCAACGCTTTCAGCAGGGAAGAGGAAACCACAGCTAGTGCCGAGTGCTCAGTTTGAACAAAGCAGTGCGCAGCAGTGCAAGAGGGCGAGAAAAAGCCAGCACTGACCACCTCCAGGTGGACGGTGAGCCATTGCAGCGTGCGCTTGGTGTCCTCGTCTACACACTGCACGTAAAAGTGGTGCGGAGAGTACACGCGCGTAACGTAGACGAGGGTGGACTCCTCGCCAAGTTTGTCGCACAGCTGAAACGGGCCCTCAAGGTCCACTGGGGGCGCCAGAGGCTGCTGCCCGATGGGGTCCAGGCTGAGCTGCAGGACGCCCTCTGCCCCTGGGGCTGCCGCGGGTGGCTGCGATGCCCTGCTCGAGGGCCGCTCCGTGCCCTCCTCCTCCAACGCACGGTCCAACGGCGGGCAGGGCTGGAGGGGCACTGCGCGCCGTGCCAGCACGTCGGGGACAGCTGGCACCAGCTGTGCTCTCCCCCCGGGTTGAATCCCGGGCTCCTGCATGCCCGTGGCCGAGCTCTGCCCCCGAGGCTCTACAGAGCCCCACACGTTGTCCGGGACACACCAGGGCCGGCTCCTGGGCTGAGGAGGGCTTGCCAGCAGGTCTGCCACCTCACTTGGGGCCACTGCCACCGTGCCAAGTTGCTGCCTTTCTTGGGATGCTCCCAGCCGGATCAAGAACTGTCCTGCAGGTGCCAAGAACAAGCCACGATGAAAGAACAACCGGGCAGCAGTGGTGCCACCGTTGGGTATACCGTATAAGCCTAGCACGGTACATCCCCACATGTGGCTCTTACAGGGTGCCCATGAAAACAATCGCATCCACACAATCCAGTGTAGTGGTTGAGGCTATAAAGAGGCTTCATCGCCCAGCTAGCATAGCTACAACACAAGAACCAAAGCCACGGTCCACTGTGCAGCATCAAGCTGAGGGTTCGATCCACTCACCCGAAGGTGTTCAGAATGCGCTTGGAGGCAGGCAAAGTCAAGGAGCCACGCTTTACAGGGACAGAAAACTGATTTTTATGCAGTATATGCTCTCTATCGCAAATTAAAAAGCATCGCTTAAAACACCTTAAACCGAAATGGTTTCCTGATGGGGCCCTAGAACAACTGAAAGTGGAATTTTTAGATCTACCAGCCTTAGGTATGCTGCCAAAACAAACACTGGCAACCATGACAGAGAGTCACTCGGCAACATATTTACAAAACTGCCCGGGAAAGCCAAAAAATTTGCTATTGAGAGAACTTCGTTGCCGCGAGAATGAAAACCAAAGGCCTAAAAATTGCCCCCAAACCAAATATACGTTTCCGGAAGTCAATTATGCAGTCGAACCTGGACATATAGAACTCCAAAACGATGGCAATATAGTTCACCATACAGTCGAATCCCACAATAACGAATCCGCCAGGGAAAGCCAGAAAATTTGCTTTTGCGGGAATTTTGTTGCCGCGAGAATGAAACAAACGACAGGAAAATCGCTCCCAAAGCGAAAATTTATTCCTGAAAGTCAGTTATATTACTTTGCGAGTTTTACCTCTGCGAGCTTAGCTTTCACACTACAAGAGGTGCTTCATTGATAGTCGTGCGCACTTAAGAACGACTGAATCGTGTAAAACACATCTAAAACATCTCGAGGATTCGCCTTCTCCGCACGTATTTCTCCATGTTCCTCGGCGCCTAGTATGTCCAAGCATGCAAGTGAAACCCAGCTGCTTCTGTTGACAAACTTTGCGAGACAAGTTGGCACCTCATTGCGCCAATGCTGTGCACAAAACTAAGTGAACACCGCTTTGTTGACATCCAGAAAGGCCACAGCAGGGGTGGAACAGACTCCATGGGTTTGGGAGCAGGCAAAAGTGCCTTTTGTAGCAGGCTTGGAGCAGCCAGAGAGGCATTTTTGGAGCAGGTTCGGAGCAGCCAGAATTGCCATTTGGAGGAGATGTAACACCATTTTAAGCATTATGGTGCCTCCCTCATCTATGTACAGGATGCTGTGCAAGTCCCCTGCCAAGTACCTAATCCCTCTACTATTTTCAGGCGTTCTACCATGCACTAGAACCTACTCTAAACCAGAATCGCCGTTCCTGTGCTATATGTGGAGGTTTACCAAATGCGGAGTCATCTACCTTCGGCCCCAGCGAGTGCATTGCATTATTACCATTCGGAGGCCAAACCTCACGCGGAGAGTCGCAAAAGATCACACAACAGGCCTTGTTCCGTGTCCAGCAAACGGCAGTGTTTATGCGAACACACGGCGACATTCTGTAAAACAAGGTGTTCGATCGCATTTTTTCTATCAAACAGCGGTTTCAGTGCGTAAAAAGCTGAACATAGCTTTTTTTTCACCCATCACAGAGATGCAAGAGTCGACGAACTTCCGCCGCAGATAACGTACCTAACTAGAGCGTGTCAGAAGGCCATATTATTACACCATCCTCCACTAAGCAAAACTAATCTGAAAGTTGAATTGAATTGATTTTAATTGAAGATTATTTGTTCTTTTCTGAATACACTAAAACGGGGGTGAAGGGGGGGAGGCAAAAGAAAACCAGCATGCTTCTGTTTAGCAGGGAGTTCATTTCAAGTTTCAAATTCATTTCCGTTTCAAGTTCACGAGCGAAAATGAGTAAATACCTCAAAGCAAAAGTGCACAGAATAAACAAGTGAGGGCAAAGCGTTCAAGACTCTGTTTGTTCAATACATGCAGAAACGGTAAGTTGCAGGCAGCAATGCTAGGATCGGCAAAAATGGGCGACTAAATTGATGTTTACCTACAATGCACTACAGTCGAACATGGATATATCGAACTCCAAGGGGATCGCGAAATAGTTCGATATATGAAAAATTTGATATAGGAAATATGGGCTCTGAGACCTCACCTATCGCGGACGATCACTTACCGATCGTCGCGTTCAAGAATGACAACTAATTCCGCACTCACGACGCAACAGGACGCATTATTTCCGTGAAAAAAAAAATCGCTGATCTTGGCCTGCTTCTTCGTCCTGGAAATGAAATTAAAGACGCTTGTATCGATCTTCTCCCGGCTGCACAACTAGAAAATTCCAGCAGTACGCTGCGCCTTCGCACACCATGCACAACACGCACGCAAAAAAAGAACAGCGCGCACGTACCACAAGAACTTTGAAGGTAACGATTCCAAGGCTCTCTGAACGGACTCCAACAAAGCGATCGCGATGGTCATCTCCGAGAGAAACAGTGATCTCCGAAAGGTGCGGGACAACTCGCCAAACAGCAGCAACAGCAGCAAAATGCAAAAGAAGGAGGATGCCGTCAGCGCCTTCGTTCCCTCTTCCCTTTTCCGAGACGACATCGGGGGAAGACAGACCCAGAGAGAGAGAAAAAAAAACTATTTTTTGGCAAGCCGGGGAACGTACGCAGCCGAAAAAAAAAAAAAGGACGTGCGCAGTTGGGGCATCCCTACCTCGCACTGTCACATTTTCGAGCGTTCGGGCTTGTGTGCCTAGAGAGAATTAGCATACCGGGCTCCGTCCTCTAACGCTACGGCGCCGGCAGCGGGGCCCGACTGGGCAAGCGCAAATTCGTTCCGGTAGGGGGGATTAGTTCCGCGAGCTAGTCTTCGCCATGCCCGCGCATTCCTCCACATCCTCCTCAACCTCAATCGAGGGTGCAGCGACCGCCGAAGAGCACCTTCCAGCTCGCGCGGCGTTCGATATACCCAATGTCGGGAAAAGTACGGTTCGATATAAACGTACGAATTCCTATACTTTTACGCAGAATTTTCAAGGGTATAATTTATGAGTTCGATATAGACAATAATTCGATATACCCGTGTTCGACTGTATAACCTTTTATGCAGATATTATTCTATTTGTGATGAGACACAAAAACATTTTACTTTTGGTCAAATTTCCTTGATTGTGGCGCTGCAGCCGACACCGGCAAACACAACCATGCAAATGTAACACACAGAATTTCGAACAGATGGTGCGTAACTGCCTGCGGCCTTATGGCTAAGCCAAAGCCAGGTTCGGTAGCAGCTCATAGTCTTTATGAAACCGAAACCATAAGCGCACTGAGGAAACTGAAAACACAATGTTTCAGCTAAGTTTCAGGGTAATAGGCATCATGGCGGTCCTATTACGCGGGGGTGGGTCTTTAGACAATTTTTTTTTATGTTTAGTGCCAGATAGATGAAGATTTGCAGCCTTGATGCACTTTTACGCTCATTACAAATATGTAATGGGTTTTAACATAGCTTTATTTGTTCATGAAATACAATGCTTCAAAATTTATTTGTTGAGGCACTGCTTATGGGGTTTAGAGCGATTTTGCTTGATCAAACTCAATAATTTGTATGGATAATACCAAAAGTCTGCTCTGCCAGGCTATGCTATTTTTACTCATTTTGAAGACTCTTGCAATGCATGAAGGAGGTGAATATTTAATAACAATTCGTATAAAATTGTCTAATCTTTACTCATTGTTGCAAATAGGTGAGCATAGACAAAGTAATAAAAATAGCATCACCTGCTAGATCAATTCAGCACGAATGCAATGGTACCAGTCTTGTCATGCTAGCCCAAGGGCAACATTACAAAGCCCCCGTAAAGCAGAACATGGTCTTGCAAAAAAAAGAAACTGAGAAAAATGCATTTGAAGTTTCAAATCATGGTAACTTTTGCGAAGGAATATCTACGACAATATAATTAGTATCATTTTGTAGCTCTGTTCTTCACGGAAAAAGCACAAATATGTGATTACACAAGGATAACTCTGGAAAGGCTGACGTAAATTTACACGAATACCGTACAAATTGGAAAGGTAAATTAAATTTTCAATTGTTAAACTTCAGAAACTGTATATCCTCTTTCACTTTTTCTCTCAGTGTCTTTTTAGAATACAGAAAGGCTAAAATACTATGTGTTGTTATTTTTGTGCTACCAATGAGACTACAGCACAGCAGCCCCCCAGAACTAGGGATTGTCCTACAATGCATCTCAAACCTACGACAAGGCTGTAGGTGATTTGCACTTTGGTGATCAACGCTTCAGGGATACAAATAGCACCACCTGCAAGATCAATTCAATACAAATGAAATTATAGCAGTCTTGCTATCCTAGCTCAAGAGTAAGATACATCCAGTAAGGAAGAGCGTGATCTTACAAAATAAGAAAGTGCATAGCTGCAGGTGGACTTTAATTTGGCGACTAATGCCAGTGATACAAACAGCATCACCTGCTAGATCTATTTATTGTAAATGAAATGATACCAGTCTTATCATCCTAGGCCAGAAGCCAGATAATGAAACTCCATAACGCACACTATGATGTCGCAAAATAAGATAGAGAAAAATACATCCCTAGTTTATAACTCTTGCTACAGCATAGCCATAAAATAAAAAGCACCGTGTCACTCTGTTCCTCAAGGAAAAAACAAACAAGAATGTGACCATACCACAAAAATAACCGGAAAAGCTCTTTGCAAGTAATGAAAACCTTTGTAAACAGCGTTAAAAAACTACACTTTTCGCTGAACTTCACAAACGGCACTAAACTTCACAAACGGCACTTGCTACTTTGCACTTCCTTCAACGTCTATGCAAACTAAAGAAAAGCACAAACATATTGTGCTCCCAATTTTATTTTCACAAATAAGACCAAAGCACAGGAGCTAACTAAATCTGGACGTTTCCACGCGGCGTTTCTCTGACCAGATTCGTATGTAACAGGCGATCCCGGCACCGCCGTTTACGGCGTGTTTCGTCGTCTTTTCGTACGCTTGCAGCGCGTAATTTGTTGAGGTAAAGGTCTCCAAGCATTGCGGCACGAGACAAAAGGACGTTGCAACAGAATCGCAGTCACTAATCGCAGAGAAAACGCACCCGAATTGAAAATACTGCGGCGGCAAACGTGCGCCTGCAAAAACAAAGCGGAAAAAAAAAATTGGAGGCTTAACCGCGCTGGCCAATCAGACACGCGGAACGGGGGGCTTGCCTCGAGCGCGCGTGCTCCTGCCAGTCAGACGCTCGCAAACGATCTTCGCGAAATCGGCGGTAACGCTCGTTCTCCTCATGCAACGCCATTTTGAGATAGCGCAAAATACCCACAAATATGAAGGAAATAAACAAAAGAAAAGAAAAAGAAAAAAAATTAAAGCCGTACCACTCAACGTGAAAGCTGTCGCAAATGCAGAGCAGTGATTCGCCATAACGGCCAGTGGCATCGTTATCCGCTTACTGCTACTACCCATCACGCTCTTCGCCTCCCTGTCTCACTTCTATCTTGATGAATTGAACGGAGGTTTGTCCAAAGCAGTTCAAATTTCCCGCCTTCGCAGTGCTCGCGCGCCCCCTGCCTGGAACGAACAGCGCGAGCGGTTCTCGCACGTGCCGGCACCTTACTGCGCAGTCCGCAACGCGTTGTTTTTGGCGGTCCCATCTCCCCGCGAGGGGGACTCGAGTAAATGCGTCGCATAGGGGGTGGGTGTATTGCGTTAACGTTTAGTGTTTGGGGAGTTGGTGGTAGTGAATGCGTTGTATCAGCAGCTTCTTGACGTAGTTTGAATGAGTCAAGGATATAAGCCGCGTTCGTAGCCTCCCATTCTGTGTCGACTTTGTGGCGCAATGGGTAGAGCACCATGTACATTGCGTTCCGCCCGCAGGGTCGAGGGATCGAAACCAGGTGCCGGATAGTATTTTTTTTTATACAATGTAGGGGGAGGGGTGCGGACTACGACTACGGACGTCAACGCGGGTGACATCGTGAGTTACTGAAATGCTCTGCATTTAAAAAAGGAAAGAAACAGTATTTTTTCCTCAAAGCCCACAAAGAAAGCAGCTACAAGGCTAGCCCAAGAAGGTCGCCGCCGCCAATCTGCTTCGCGTGTGGCGAGCACGCGAAGTTCAAGCTTTTTTAGCCCGATTCTCGGCGTTTTGTGGCTCTCGCTGTGCTTGACAAAGTCGACTAAGATTTTTCCCGACCAAATTTAGCGGTGAAACTTTTAGAGTAGGTGCTTGAAGGTATAGAGACTTCAAAAATGTTTTTCCCTAAATGCATTTTTTAGCAATTTCCAAACATTCCAAGACCCGCGTCCCCCTTAATTTAGGCGGGTTTGGCGCAACCGGGGCAGTTCAGTGCAAGATGGCGCAGGTAAACACGTTTGGCGCTCAATGGCACAAATGGCGCAGCTGTTCCACCCCTGCCACAGCCGTCACTCTTTTGTTTTGCCCTCGTGCACCATCAAAGAGTGGCGCCCTTGCTTTTCAAAATGGTAGAGCAGGCAGTTCCAAACTCAGCGCTATCCTCCCTCCTTCCCCTTGGGCCACTGACTTGGGCAATGGATGGCTGCTTACCTCATAGCGATAAAAACTTCCGCTTTTGAGGCTGGCGGAGGCACCTATTGGGAGCAAACGTGCCAACTGCACACACACACAACACATGCACGCTGTTCAGCAATTCGCAAGGGGCACGCCCTATGGGAGGCTTGCAAAGCGATCCAAGATGGCTGTCTTAAGGAGAATCGGGGTGTTCTCTCTACAGACCCACGCTTGTGTGCGCGTTGAAAACAAAGGGGTTGTTAGCTCTACTTTTTAACGTCCTTAGGTGGCGGTGACGCCAGATTTTAATGGCTGTCCTTAACTATGATATTACGTGCCACATTAGAACTAAAGACGAACATTTCGCCCCACAAGCGAAGGTGAAGAGATATGGCAAAAGCCGCTCACGTCGCTTGCTGCGGCAGTAGGGCTGCAAGCGCTCGATCTGTGGCGCTACAAAGTTAAGTTTCTGCCTGAAAATATCGCTGGTTCACTAGCCACCACCACAATTAGTAGAGTTCGCTCATTGGTGGTTCAGACTTATCAGAGTACACGCGCTTACTAGGCATTTTAGTACCGCCCAATTACTTGACAAATCAAGGCATTTTCATAGTATACCGCTCGGTACGTTGTGTCGCTCCGTGCAGAACATGCAAGTCAATGGCCTGGCCAGCATGAATAGTAATAGTTTCCCACTAGGTCTGTTTTACCACCAGCGAAGTCAAGGATATAAAAGTTTCCAATCAAACTACCTAAACGTGACATTTTCTTTTTGTTTAAAACAATACCGAGCGGTCGACAACATGGCAGTCTTAGTCGCATTGCTCCCTACTAAAACCAATATTTTGATAAGGGGCACTATTAGTAGAGCGTTGGATGCTGCTTACAAAAAAAAAACACATCCAAACCAGCCAAACAATTTTGTGGCTCCAGATTGGAGCTGATTAAACACCTGAAGCTTCTATGCAGAATGTTAACCTCCAAACCAGCTTGAGCTGCTTTCTCACTATCACCTAACATTTTCTGCATTGCTAGAAGCGGCTCCCTGAAACAAAGACAAGCAAGGATGAAAAACAAAGCTCTTCACATGTAAATCAATAATTGCAATATACTGGTTATAAACTAGCGTGCCTGGGCAAGCCTGTTGTCTGTGAAATGTGAGGTGATGGCCAAGGTGCCCCAAATTCAAAACTGCCCTCGCGGTATGTTACGTGCAAACAGCTTTGTAAATATGAGCCTATGTCTGAAAACGCGTCCGCACAACGCACGATGCGCAAAGCAAAGAAACAGTCAACAGCGGTAGGTTTTGAAAACAGATTATGGTTCAGCGTAACATCTCACTAGTAAAATGTGTCATGCCTGCGCTCTCACACCCATGCTTTGCTATGTAAGAACATGAGCACGAAGAAAATAAAATAGCAACGAATTGTTATCGTGCCTTGCACGATTAGGGCGACGGACATATCGGCGACCTGGATCGAACTTGTCATATGCATACAAACGTCAAGTAAGGGCGACAGAAACTACAGTCGAACCCCGCTACAACAAACACCACTTCAACGAAATTTCCGCTTCAACGAAATATTTCCAATTCCCTGTCAGCTAGAAGTCAATGCAACAAAGTCCTCGCCACAATGAACCATTTGTCAGGCTTGCTTTCGCTTCAACGAAATTTTCGATGATTTGGGCTGGGTTTGAACAATTATTTTACAATAAAATAAGCATAGCCCCAGCTGTCTGTAACTTTTTATACATTCAGGACGCTTAGTTTCACCGAAAACATGCGCAGTGTGCCCACACCGCCACCCAAAACAAAACAAAACAAAAACTCAGACGGACGCCATTGTTTTATGGTGATAACAATGTGGCTGGCCGTCTTTACACGAGGCGCAGGCCCGGTTAGCCAAGCCCGAGCTACAGCCAATCCGTATCCAGTTGAAATCGCATGGATGTGCTCCGCTGCTGGCACGGCGCCGTCATGTACGCGTTGTGAACAGCTGTCATTGCCGTTTTCCTTCTACCATTCTTCATAGCCAAGAGCAAAAATCATGTTTGCGTGCTTGGTCTTGAAGCCAAGTCATCCTATCTTAGTCGCGAGCGCGCGGTCATGTTAAAAGCAAGCACGCATGTCTCTCTTATCTTCTGCGCAAGCCCTTATACTCTGCGCAAGAGCGCAGAGGGTAAGATAACGGCACTGCTCCTGCCACAAGCGAGAGGGGGCCTAGCAGCTATCTGCAAGTAATCAGGTTGATGGACATGCCTTGTTGTACAGCAATACGTTTTGCGCCTGCATTTCTTCACCTCCCTCCGTAAGTGCAGTGAAAAAACAGATAACCATTGGTATGTTTGTTATCCGAATAAACATGATGTTATTGCGCATCACTCCTTTTTCTAAGCATTGTATTATGCCGCCAATGATGCGGAAACAAGCGGGGGTATTTTTCTGGCCTTTCCGTGGTGTGTTGGGGCAGATTTCACCTCAACAAATTTTCACTTCAACAAAATTTTTCGCTTGTCCCATCAATTTCGTTGTAGCTGGATTCGACTGTAAAGGCGTCCGCCCTGTAACAGCAGAGTTGTTGCTTAGACGAGTTGGTACATAATTGCAAGGATTTAAAAGCATTGCACGAAGACGAGGGACTACAACATCAAAATACACACCATGCGCACTGTGTTCGATTCGTGTTTCGGTTCCTAGTTTTCGTGCAGCGTGTCGCAATCTCTTGCACACGGTGTACCAAGCACGAGACCTTTTAAAACATAACATGCATCCGGTGAATGCTGTGCTTGTTATCACGTGAAACGGCGTCAAAATCCCCATGATAAGACGCTGCCAGCCAACGCGCGAGCATGCGGGCTCCAACATTTCCGTCGCTCACCGATCCTCCATGGAGTGATTTCTCCTCCTGCCACCGCGCGGCGCCACCGTCTGTGCACCTTGCGAATAGCCGGCTAGCGTAGCCCAAGCCAAAGACCTGCCGCGAGTCACCATGTGTCGCCCCCTGGTGGTGTCGCTGCAAGGCTGTCTCCATGGCCGTCTGTTGCATGGTCTTTTATGCAAACAAATATGGTGGCGGCCATGCAAGCGCACTGTAGCAGAAGTTTACACACATCCAAGCAAAAAAAAATGCATTTGAGCACTTTTCAGACACTGTTAGCCTCAAATGGGTAGATAAAATGCCGACCTGACTTGCAGCCAATTTCATTAACATGAGATTGCTTCCCAAAAACATTTCGTTGCTGCAAGTTATGAAATATATGGGCTTCTATAGACGTTTGCCGGGGATCCGAAAATATTTTGTTGCCGCAGGAATTTCGTACTGATGGGATTTCATTATGTGGGGTTTGACTGTATCGATAATTTGAAATATAAAATATGCCCATTTGAAGCTTACATAAAAACTCCAGACAACCCTGAAAGCTTTCCAAGATCACGACAAGCAGTAGTTTACCTCGCCATCTTCTGCGTCAAGTTCCCCAAACTATCTTCAAGCCATCCAAATAAGAAAGACCGTGCCGTTCACTGCGCCACCACAGAGGTGAATTCGAAACAATTTTTGAAACAATTTTTGCCTAAAATTTAGCCTGTTGCAGCTGATAGTCTGCTCTAGCTGGGTCCGTTATGAGTGGAGTGGACTCCATTTAAAATGCATGGGGACCAGACAAACCAACAGAAATGGTCTGTTGTAACCAAAAGTCCGTTGTTGCAGGATCCGCTGTAACGAGCGTAGACTGTATTTCATTTAAATACAGTTGAACCCCTTTATAAGAGACACGTACCGAGGAGCAGTTTCTGTCTCTTATACGAGATGTCTCTTATAAGCAGGGAACCATGTTTTCACTTACTAATCAGACCCTAGTTCAATGTGGGCACCGTATGACTAAAACAAGCTCAAAAAACGCCACAGCATGTTGCAAAAGATTCATTCTAATTTATGTTTGGCCCCCAGAATTTATGAAAAAGTTCTGAATCTTTGTTTGCTTCATGACTTTACACTGTTTTTTACAACCGATTCTACAAGCTTTTTTTCTTTTCCCTGTTTGTGGAAGATGAATCATAGATATTGAGTTCACAAGCCTGATGAATAGCCAGTGCGCACAGCTTCTTCTGCTGTATGCTCAGGCTATTCATTACGCTTGCAGGACTCAACATCTGCGATGCTTCTTGATTGGGAGCTACGCGAGTGGGAGAGCCTGCATGTGTGGTCGCACTATAATGGATGGCAGTAAGCTTCAACCACTTCTGTAAGTTGCATTTCTTTTGGCAGGGCTTCTCATCGTCATTTCATAGCTGACTGAGCCACTGTGTTTGCTTAAGTTATAATAAATAGCTGCTGCAGGCATCTGTCGTCCAGCTGTGTTTCCACAATGGAAGCAACTGCAATTAGTGACTAGTGGCACTGCATCTGAAGTTCAAATGTCTGTTACAAGTGAGATTATTGATTAAAGTTCAAGGATGACGTGTCCCTTATCTGTCTTCTACATCCGATGTCTGTTATAAAAGAGGTCAATTTAATGGGAAAGATAGGGCAGCCAACCATGTGGGTGAATTGTGTCTCTTATACCCATTTGTCTCTTACATCCATGTCTCTTATAACGAGGTTCAACTGTAGGACTGAAAAAGTTGCGAATGGTTCCTTGCCTTAAATTTCTCCTTCGTGTAAAAACGTCTGCTTACACCTCTGCAAGCGTTACATTTTCTTCCTAACTGATGATGATGTTGCTTAATTAAAAGTCAGCATCACCTGGTGAATAAAAGAAGTGGTGTCTAAATAAAATTGGCTACGTATGACCTGCTTCTACATTTCGAGATTGCTTCCGCCGCAGTCTACACGCGCAATTATGGCCTCCAAGATCAAAGTTTGTTACCCCAGCGGGAGTCAAATCAATCCCCATTCAACCCAAAGCCAGCCAGATGGCTAAGATTCAAAATGGCGTCGTGCGCTAGTCGCACCGTAGTTCTGTCATAAAAAACCTAGTTCGGAAAATCAAACTTGTGCCTATTTTGTCTTATATATCCGCTGTTCATATACATTAATCACATTGGACGACTGGTGGTTCCTCAGGAAAGTCTGGAATATCCAGCAATTCTGAATTTTTGGAGTCCGAAAAAATAGTTGGCTACTGTATATTCTCACTGCAAATATAACGTGACAGAAATAGTTCAATATAAAGAATAATTTGACATAAACGGGTTCGATACAGTCGGGTTTGACTGTATTGGCTTTGTGCCCATGCGCCTTTTATGACCTGGTGTGTGCTATAGAGTGAAAATGGGCGTACTACAAAGGTGCGGGAGAAATGCCTCCCAGAAGAGCATCTCTGATGGCGCAGAGGGCACGCAGTTACTGCATACACCTCGGCTTGTCTTTAGAAGAAGAAGAAGTTGTGGTTTTTTGGCACAGCAACCTTTCTTCGGTTATAATGCGCCAGACGCAGGGTAGAATAGTTATGCGACGGTTAACCGATGTTATTCAAGGTGTTGTGAAGATTAAAAACATTTTAAAAGGACTCAAAGATGCACATAGCTAAAAACGGTGTAGAAGGCCGGTGTCCTCAAAACATTTGAAAACGTTACTGAAATCCACCAACGGTTCATCACTAAGTAAAAGCGCAGGGTGTAAAGGGATGCAAAAGGTGTATAATGCTTTGAAATGTCTGATGCGTGCTGCTTCAAGGTGTGGGCAGCTTATTAAAACATGAAGTACAGTAAGAGGATCTCCACAGTGGTCACACACGGGTTTCTGTTCTTTCTGGATCAGGAAGCCGTGTGTGAGCACAGTGTGACCTATTCGCAGTCGGCATAAAATAACCTCATAAAAACGATTTCTGTGTCTGCAACTTTTCCATTCAGATCGGTATGGTTTCACTAGGTGTAGCTTATTTTCAGTCTGTCTGTCTCATTCAGTTTGCCAGTACACTGTAATGGACTTTCGTATGGTGTTCCGAAGGTCCTGGTAAGGAACCTTGGACTTCGTTATTGCACAATGCTTAGTATGGTATGCTGCTCTATCGACAGTTTCATTTTCTGGAATGCCAATGTGGCTTGGTATCCAACAAAAGACGACACTAACCCCTGCCGATGTAAGGCAGCACAGTCGATTTTTTAGCATACCTACAGCCGCATTCTTTGAAGGGGCAAGGGAGGTCAAAGCGCGTATGGCACTTAAGGAATCTGTAAAAATTGCCACTTTTTGTAGTCCATTTGCTATTACGTCTTCAATAGCTGAGGTTATACCAAAAACCTCTGCAGTGAAGACACTGCCCTCATCAGTTATCCTCTCAGCTACAGTTACTGCCGACGAGTTTACAAAGGCGTAACCGGTGTGACCAGCAGTTTTTGAACCATCAGTAAAGTAGTGGCAATAGCTACTGCATTTATCCTTAAGTGCAAGAAATTCTTGGCGCAAAAACTGGTGTGGAAAAGCTTTCTTGTCGTATTTTAACAGCGACAGGTCACATTTGACAGCACTATAGTCCCAAGGGGCTAAAGCATCCGATAAACTCGGAAGAGTTGGCGGGCATATCTTGAAAAAGTACAGAGTCATGTACTCCTCCAAACGGAGGGCAAGAGGGCGGACCACTCTTGGTTTGTTCTCATAGCTTCTTGTACTTATTTTCAAACAATTCTCAGGCACAAGGATGGTCATTTATGCATGCTATTTTGGCTGCATATACTCCACTTAGGTACACTCGACGGTACTGCAGAGGCCACTCATTGCACTCAACGTAAAGAAGACTATCAACAGGGGAGGTACGATATGCACCTGAGGCAAGTCTGAGGCCCAAGTTGTGCACTGGATCGAGTGAGGTGAGAACAGATTGGCGAGCTGACCCATAAACAATACAGCCATAATCAAGACGAGACCGTACAAGTGAGCCATAAATTCTGAGCAAACATGCGCGGTCGGCCCCCCATGACTTGTGCGACAAAATTTTCAATATGTTAAGTGTCCTCATGCAGGTCATTTTGAGTGTCTTTATGTGAGCCCCAAACGTTAATTTGGAGTCATAAATGATGCCCAAGAATTTGTGCTCACTGTGTACTGGAACAAGCATATCCCTGATTTTTATTTCAGGCTTGGCATGAATACCTCGTTTCCGCGCGAAGCACACACATGCACACTTCTCAGGAGAAAAGCGAAAACCGTTTTCATCTGCCCATCGTTGCAACCGATTGACCGTGGTCTGGATTTGTCTTTCACAGACTGATTGGTTACATGATGAAAAGGCAATCTGCAGGTCATCGACGTAAAGGGAGTACATAACCGGTCGAGGAATAACCTTTGCCAAGGAAGTTATTTTAATGGCAAAGAGTGTCACACTTAGCACACTGCCCTGAGGTACTCCATTTTCCTGGCTGAAAGAACGGGAGACTGCATTGCCCAGTCTCACAGTAAAGGTTCGTTCTTGAAGAAAATCTTGTACACATGAAAACATTCGCCCTCTGATTCCCATTGCTGCCATATCCTGCAGAATTCCATACCGCCAAGTGGTATCATAAGCCTTAGCCATACCAAAAAAGACAGCAAGGCAAAACTGGTTGTTAACGAAAGCATCTTGTATCATTGTTTCAAGCCGAACAAGGTGGTCAGTTGTAGACCGAAACTGCCGAAAACCACAAAACTGCCGAAAACCTATCTAAGTAACCTGAACGTTCAAGAACAAAGACCAATCTAAAATTGACTATCCGCTCAAATGTCTTGCACAGACAACTGGTCAACGTTATGGGTCGGTAGCTTGATGGACAGTCGGGTTGCTTGCCATCTTTCAGTAACGGAATTACGACAGCCTTTTTCCATGCTTTGGGCAGCCTACCCGTTTTCCAGATTTTATTAAATAACTTCAGAAGCACTTCTAAGCAGCTATCATTTAGGTGTTGTAGAAAAGCGTAGTGAATGAGCTCAGGGCCAACAGAAGTAGCCTTGCACTGAGATAGTGCTCTTTTAAGTTCGTACAATGTAAATTCTTGGTTATAGTCTTCAGTGTTATTGCTAGTATTTTTAATCCTGAGCTTTTCAGCCCTAGCCTTATGTCTCATGAACTCTTGTGTGTAATTTGTATCGCTAGAAACATCTGAAAGGTGGGCACCTAAAACATCCGCTTGCGTTTGCAACAAATCGTTCCCACCGTCGGTAGAAAAAAGTGGTACCGTAAACCATCTGTAGATGCCTCTGACTTTGCGTACATGGTCCCAGACTTTTTTTGCGGGAGTGGTAGTGTTTATTGTGCTTACAAAGTTTTGCCTCGAGTTTCTTTTTGCTTCTTTTCTGATTTTTCTGGCAGCAGCTCGGGCAGGCTTAAAGCTCAAGCAGTTGTCCATGGTAGGGTACCGTCTGAACACACCCCAGGCCTTGTTTTGCTTTTTCCGGGCTTCGCGACAGGCATCATTCCACCACGGCTTTGGCTGCTTAGGGATTCGGCCAGATGATTGTGGGACGGCTACTTTAGCAGCTTTAACAAGTTCCTCGCAAATGTAGGCATTTGCTTCATCTATGGACATACTGCTCATGTCAACTCCCTCAAAACTGACCAGATCCTTAAATTTTCCCCAGTCTGCTCTCTCGAGCCTCCATCGGGGTGGACAGTTTTTGACGGCTGGAAGTGGCTGCACGTCTCGCAACAAGGCGGGAAAGTGGTCACTTCCGTGTGGATCGTTCACTACACTCCACTCAAAGTCCATCTCGAGCTCTGGCGACCCAACACAAAGGTCTATCGCAGAAAAGTTTCCCGTACCCGCAGAAAAATATGTCTTGTCTCCATTATTGAACACAAAAAGATTGTTATTCATCAACCACTGTTCGATTTGTTTTCCCCGACTGTCGATTTTGTCACCTCCCCATAGGCAGTGATGAGCATTTAAGTCCCCCATAATAACAAATGGTGCAGGAAGTTGCTCAATAAGATCATTAAGTTCCTGTAATGACACATTATCAGATGGTGACAGATAAAGTGAGACAACAGTGACCAGTTTGTTGACATAAACTTGTGCTGCAACGGCCTCCAGAGTAGTGTCAAGTTGTATTGACTTTAGAATTGTGCCCTGTGACACAACCAAAGCCACACCCCCTGAAGCGCGGGTGCTCTCTTCTCTGTCCTTTCTGAGGAGGTGATAACTGCGGAGAATTTTATCGTGTCTTTTTGTTAAATTTGTCTCCTGCAATGCCACCACTTGGGGCTCATATTCATCTAACAACTTGTGTATGTCGTCAATGTTGTGAATTATGTATGTATGTATGTATGTATGTTTGTGTTTATTGGCGCAAGGGTAACTAGGACCAAAGAGCACCAAAGCTATGTTAAGTGGTCCGTCAATAGTCAGGTTTGAGCTTAAAATATGTATGAAATGAGTATGATATATCCTAAAATACTGTATATATGGGTGTAGAGGGCCCGTAGACTAAAAAATGGAGATGTTCATAATGGCGGATGAAAGGAATTGTGAATGGAACGCGACTGTAGCTCGAGCCGAAGAGCACGCTACGGTAGCGGGCCCCTCGTGCGAACAATGAAAACATGAAGGCTTTGCTCAATGCTTGTAGGCTCTGAGGTCACGCACTGTACGAAATGAGCTTTAAAAACTTGACATCTGCAAGATAACTTAAAAGGGACTTGTTTGTGAACATAGGTTCATCTCCTAAGAACAGTGACGGGTGTAGCGGAATGTTGAAAGTATAGATTTTAGGGAAATGCCGTTTTCTGGCCTCATTGCAGGATGCGCACTCAATTGAATTAACACATGGAGGACGGAGAGCCGGTCCCCACACTTATCACAAATCGGTGGGGGTGTGCCATTTAAAAGATATGCGTGCGTAGCGTAAGTGTGGCCGATGCGTAGTCTGCAAATCGATACTTCAATGAATCTGTTTTGTTTTTCTGTTGTGTATCTTCCTAGGTGGGGTTTTATTGAGTGGAGCTTGTTTTCTGTGTGTGTGTCCCACGTGTCCTGCCAGCGTTTACGGATTCCCCTTCGGATCACTGGCTTCAGATCAAGGTAAGGGATTTCCGCGACGTCAACACCACTATGGAGGGCCGCCAAAGTGGCGTTCTGGTCGGCAATTTCATTGCCTAGAATGCCACTGTGTCCAGGGATCCAGCAAACAAGTATTTTTAGTTGTAATTTATGAGCAGTCACGAGAGCTTTAAAAAGGTGATTGAGGACAACATTTTTTGTAGGTTTAAAGGAACCTAGTGCCGTAACGACACTTAAGGAGTCCGTGTAGATAACTGATTCTTGTATTTTGTTCTGTGTAATGTGCTCCACTGTAATTAAAATACCATAAGCTACTGCTGTAAAGATACTGGTATTTTTGTTCAAGGTCCTCGTGCTGGCGAAATCCGGGCCATGTGCAGCACACGACACAGCGGAAGCACACTTTGAGGCATCCGTGTAAAATGAGGTGTATGGATATGTGTGTTGTAGTTGTAAAAAATGCTGGGAGATCAGCTCACGAGGTGCACGGCGCTTATCAATGCGTTTAAAGGATGTGTCGCAACGAATCGTTGACATTTCCCAAGGCGGGACTTCGTCGGCGATGGAAGTCTTTATGCCCTCATCGAAAGACACCCCTATTTCCTCTGCAAGGCCTTTGACACGTAAGGATAAAGGGGCAAGGATCGAAGGGCGCGCTAAATACAAATGGGCAGATGAGACGTCATTCAGAAATGAACTGCACGGGTGATTCTTCACAGACATTGTCCTAGTAGCATAGAGCAGTGCTGTATAAGCACGCTGGTGCTCTAGGCACCAGTGGTCACATTCTACATAGAGACTTTGAATTGGACTTGTCCTGAAGGCTCCCGAGGCAAGGCGAAGGCCCAAATGTAGCACTGGGTCTAACATTTTTAGGGCAGTTTTAGATGCAGACCCGTATGTTACGCTTCCGTAGTCTATACGGGACCTAACTAAACTGATAAAGAGGCGTAAAAGGCAATCTTTATCAGCACCGTAAGACTGATGCGACAAAACTTTTAAAATGTTTATGGTGTTTAGGCATTTCTGTGAGTGTTTTTATGTGCCGTATGAATGTTAGCTTTTCGTCAAGTATAACACCTAAAAACTTGTGTTCTTTTTTGACGGGAATCCGTTCTCCGTTCAGCGTAATGTCAGGTTCCGGATGGATTCCACGCTGTCTTGTGAATAAAACACATGTACTTTTCTGAGGATTCAGTTTAAAACCATTTTCCTCTGTCCATTTCCGGAGCCTGTTTACACCTAACTGTATTTGCCTTTCACAGATGGACAGGTTGGAAGACCTAAAGCTAATATGAACATCATCAACATACAGTGAGTAGGAGATTGTGGGTGGCAAGGATTTTCCAAGCGAATTCATTTTAACTACAAATGGAGTACAGCTTAATACTCCACCTTGGGGAACACCATTTTCTTGTATGTACGTTCTGGATACAACTGTCCCTATTCTTACCCTAAACATTCGCTGTGACAAATAACTTTCAATAGTGTTTAACATGCGCCCAGACACACCAAAAGCCTTGAGATCAAGCAGTATGCCGTGGCGCCAAGTTGTATCATATGCTTTTTCTATGTCAAAGAAAACAGAAAGACAGTGCTGTTTGTAGATGAAAGCATCTTTGACATATGACTCGAAGGCTACCAGCTGGTCAGTTGTGCTTCGACCTGATCGAAAACCCGCCTGACAACTGTCCAGGATGCCGTTATATTCAAGAAAATACATTACCCTCTTATTTACCATTTTTTCAAAAAGCTTTCCCAAGCAACTTGTTAAAGCTATTGGTCAATAACTGGCAGGTAGTGAGGCATCTTTCCCTTCTTTCAGTACGGCAACTACAACAGCTTCTCTCCAAGCTCTCGGAAAGTATCCTGCCGCCGAAATTTTATTGAAAAAGTGCAAAAGTGTTTGGAGAGTTTCCGTGTGCAGATGTTGTATCATTGCATATGATATCCTATCTGCCCCTGGTGCTGAAGCCTTACATGTTCCTAGGGCAACCAAAAGCTCTGTTGGAGAAAAATTCGAGTTGTATGGTTCATCGGATGTTCTGTTATCTCTAATCGGTTTTTTCTCCATGGATGATTTGTGTCGTAAAAAAGTATTCGTGCAGTGAGTAGAACTCGAAATATATTGAAAGTGTTTTGCAAGTGCGTTGGCCTGGTCCTCCAGGGTGTCGCCCGCACTGCTAACCAAGGGTAGGCTGTGTGTTTTATGTCCATTAAGCTTTTTAATTTTATTCCATACTTTGCCTGTATCTGTGTATGAATTGATAGAAGTCACAAAAGAGCGCCAGCTCTCCCTTTTGGCTTGCTGGCGAATGCGCCTTCCTTGTGCTTTCGCGCGTTTGAAGGAAATTAGGTTTTCAGAAGTGGGATACCTGCGGAGGACACCCCATGCCTTATTTTGCGCCTTTCGTGCATGCCGACACTCGTCATTCCACCACGGCCTCCTAGCGTTAGGTGTGGCACCAGATGTTTGTGGAATTGAGCACTCAGCGGCATGAAGTATATGGGCCGTAATCAGTTCACACGCTTCATCAATGCCCAAATGGCTTAAAGATGTGTATGAAAGCTGAGATAGTTGTTTAAATTTCAGCCAATCTGCAGCAGATTCCCTAAACCTTTTATAGGAGTTGAAGCTGTTAGGGATTTTGTCAATGCTTTTCAGGATGACTGGGAAGTGGTCGCTCCCATAAGGATTATTGTCAACTCCCCATTCAACAGATGGAAAGAGGACAGAAGAGCCGATTGCCAGGTCTATGTGTGAGTATGTGTTGTGTGTAGTGTTGTAGTATGTCGGCTGTTTTTTATTGAGTAGACAAGCTCTGGAAGAAAATAAAAACTTTTCTAGCAAGCGGCCCCGGGCATCTGTCCGTCGAGACCCCCAGAGTTCACTGTGAGCATTAAAGTCGCCTACCAATAAGAAGGGTTCCGGGAGCTCATCTATGAGGGACTCGAATTCTGAGCTCGATAGACGGTAATCCGGGGGAACGTATAAAGAGCAAACTGTTATTAACCTATTAAATAGGATTGCTCGGACTGCCACAGCTTTGAGGGCAGTGAGCAACTGAAGAGGTGAGCAGGGGACAGACTTTTGCAAGACAATCGCTACACCACCAGAGGAGTGAGTGTAGCAGTCCCTGTCTCTCCTGAATACCGAGTATTGTTTGAGAAAGTTGGTTTGTGTAGGTTTTAAGTGTGTTTCTTGTAGGCATAGGATATTTGGATGGTACTTATTAAGGATTTCGTAGACATCATCAAGGTTTCTAATTAATCCCCTACAGTTCCATTGGATAATGCTTTGAACTGCCATAAAAGGTTAGAAGAAAGGTGCTGAGCATAGGTTTTTTTTAGATGGAGATCCCTATGTCACTGAGCCCGAATCAGGGCCAGTGACTCGGGGAGCTTGTGATTTTTTGCCGCGGCCAAAACTACCGCGCTGGTCTTTAGATGACTGCGATGCAGGCCGGGATGGCGTGACATCAATGTCTTCGTCCGGGTTTTGGGACATTGACGGGAGGGAGGTTTTACGGCGCCCATCCCGCAACGCGTTTGATGGGATGGCAGAAGATTCAGCCACCACCTTTTTTGATGTGTTGGACATGGCTGCAGAAGAGGCGCCTCCTGTACCCACATCCATTGCCACCGCAGTTTCGGCGGTCGGGGTCTGTCGAGGAGCGACAGCAACGCCACTCCCAGAGCAATTCTGGTCAGGTGCAGCGCCTGCGGGCACTGCTGGCGATGCACGAGTTGTTTGGCTTGCCAGGGGCAGCGCCTCGAGGGGTGGGTGCGCCACCAAGTCAGTTTCACTATACTGAGTGGCCGCAGAAACCAGACGCCGCCCCACCCCCCGGCGGGCAGCGCTGGCGTAGCTCCCTGAAGGAAGCAGAGCATAACGCTTACGGGCTTCTGGAAATGAAAGATTTTGCGTCACTTTTAAGTTGATGATTTCTTTTTCTTTCTTAAACTCCTGGCAAGAGCGAGAGTATGCTCCATGGGGTCCTCCACAGTTGCTGCACTTTAGTTGTGTGCTTTTGCAGTCGTCAGCATAATGGTCCTGCTCAGAGCACTTTGCACACGTTTGTTTTCCTCGGCACGAATTGCTGCCGTGCCCATACCTCTGGCAGATGAAACAGCGTCGCGGGTTTGGTATGTATACTCTGGTCTTACAGCGCAGAAACCCTGCGTTTACGTACTCTGGCAAAGTGCATCGATCAAAGGTCAGTATTATGTGCTTCGTCTTAATTTCGTTTCCGTCCCGTCTAATGGTGATGCGTCGCACAGCGGTTACACTCTGCTCGCGCAAACCTTCGAGCAGGTCAAAGTCTGTTTCGTTGATCAGTTCTGATTCGGAGATGACACCCTGGCAGCTGTTAAGGGTACGGTGGGGAGTTACTGTGATCTCAAGGTCGGCTAGCTTGGTTTGCTTCAAAAGAGTGTTGGACTGCTCTCTACTCTTGACTTCGATCATCAGGTCTCCAGAACTGAGCTTTTTCGCTTCATAGTTTTTTCCTATCAAACCTTCAATGAATTTTGCAACCAAAAATACAGATTTGCTGGTAACGGGAGTTGCTTTATCAGCTGACTGCATCATTAGGAAGCGTGGGAAGTTGTCAGGGTTGTTGAAGGTGAGGTTAGAAATCGGTTTGAAAAGTTCTTCGGTGCGGCCTCGTTTCGGAGGCCGATCAGTTCGTTTGGGTGGAATGGAGAAGGAAGCCATAAACTATGGAATGAATTCGGTGGCAAGGCCAGTCACCCACCACGGAGCCCAACAAGGGAACGTGGCTTTGCAGCGCACGCTAACTGTACGTTGCCACTATAACCCTATGCTCGGGATCTAGGTTGAAGCCTTCGCACAGGGTTAACCCTCGCCGCCTGGGGAAAACGGAGAAATGAAGAAAAGAGAAGATGACAGGACAGGGTTAGGAAGGACAATAGGAAAGCAAAAGAATGGAGAGGAGGACAGGAAAAGGCGACTGGCTGATTCCCCCCAGGTCGGGTCAGACTGGGGGCACCGTCTACGGGAAGCGGGGGCCGAAGTGGTGTGTTGCCTCTGCCAGGGGGCCATAAAGGTCCAAAACAACCCTGGCTTTGGCTCAACCACCAGGATGCCCTTTTCCCCGGACACGGCAAAGCCACGCACAGCCAAGGGCGTGGGTGGGTCCAACCCACATGGGCTCGGGGTCCGCGGTGTCGCCACTACCGTCACCTTGAATAGACAAGGCGCCCCTGCGGGCTGTTGTGAATTAAACCTCTACAGTTCCAGTGGATGAAGGGAACCGGCATTTTAGTTTTTTGGATGAGGTACAATTACTTTTTTTTTTTTTTTTTCTTTTTGTCAGGTGGTTTCCTTGCAGGAGGTTCACTCCTTGCAGGGATCTTGGATGCGTTCTTCCCAGTACCTTTAGAAGGCACGGGTAGGAGAGATGTTGAGTGTCTTCCAGTGCCCCTTTGGGGCCCTGAAAGGGATGAGGTGGAGGGAACAACGTCCATGGCCTCCTCAGCCGGAGCAGAGAGGGCCGGTGGTTGCACAGCCTCGGGGGCCGGAGCGCGTGCAGTCGGCTGTGGCTGTGCTGGCTGCTGCACGGGGGGAGACTGGGCAAGGGCCAGGTCAGCAGAGCTAAACAGAGCTAAACTGAAATCTTGGAAAGCTTTGTTCTTTTAGTTGGAATGGGAGCCTTGATACAGGGTAGCTTACTGCGGTGCGAACTCGTTTTCGAGCCCGATCATGAGGAGGTTTTGTCGTAGCCATAAACTAGCAAATAAACATTCAGCAGCCATGCTGGCCACCCACCTCGAAGCCCAACACGGGAACGCAAACTTGCGTTAGCCATACGTGGCCACTATAACTAGGCTTGTGCGAATAGTGATATTTTAGTTCGAAGCGAATTCGAAGCGAATAGTCCTAGTGGTCGAATACTTTCGAAGCGAATTCGAATAGCTGTCAGGTGTCACTGAGACATTCCGGTAAAAACGTTCTACAGTAAAATCTCGATACGAATATCGCGGGACCGCAAAAAATATTCTTATCATCCGAAATTCGTATGAACCAACACAGACCAAGAAATTGAGCACTTAAAAAAGTTTTCGTTTAATTCTTTTCTTACTTTCGCATGGAGAAATCCGTGACGTTTTTCTGCTTGTTCTTAACCTCCGTGTCGCCGAGCGGTAATTTCTGGACTTTCGTCTATTCACTCGCGGTGCCCAAGCTCACTACAGGAGCGGTTTTGCACGCGATTCATGCGCGTCGGCGTTGCGCGCGCGATTTTAACGCCCGCCTCGGCGATTCCGCGCTCGCGGTCGCCTGTGCCTCTGTCAGAAAATGACGCGCGTGGCAGTGGGAGGAGCCTCGCGCCAATGGGAAGGCGTGCACCTCAGGGCGGCAGTTTCGAAGCGCTCGAGACAGCTGGCTGGCTCCACAGGAGACGTTTAGGCTTAGCACCTCGGCAGATATTTCATAGGCGCTTTCACTCGCGGCGCGGATGATTTTTTATAGCACCATTTTCGCTCACATTGTTAGCTCGTTTACCGCACAAGAAACTTCGTGTGTGCTTTGAGCGGTATCTTAAGTAGAGGTTAGAAGCGGTGGCTCGAGCGCCCCGCACCACTTCGCTACCGAAGGTGCCGCCTGGTTGCCGCGGCCGGCCGGCAGCGTGCGGGTGGTTTCGCGGCGGCGTCAGCGCGCCTGTGGAGTCCGCGGCGCGTTTTCGCGAACAGAAAACAACAGCTCGGCCGTTCCTGGAGAAAGAGCCCGTACGTCACCGTCTCTCGCTCGTTCGTCAGTCGGGCGCCTCGCCGGCTCGTTTGTATCATCCGCCGGGCCGCGCAGGCCCGTTCGCGAGAGCCGAAATTTTTCCCATTGTTGCAGTGGGAACAATTTCCTTGTTCGAAACAACGAAACAGGAGTCTCGACTACCCTGCCGAACATGCGCGAAGGCTGCGACGAAGCGACAACGCTTTGAATGTGGCTTAGCTTGTCTTGGCTCCACATGTAGTCAAGATGTAGGACTGATGTCGATGGCACTGCGGCTTGCCTAACGAAACCGAAACTTGAACGAAGTTTTGATATTCGTTCATCCCGAATACTTCGAAATATCGGAAATTTTAAATTCGAGTCGAAGCGAATTCGAATACTGTAATATTCGTTCGAATATTCGAAGCGCCCGAATATTCGCACAAGCCTAACTATAACCCTGCATAAAGAAACCTAGGGTGGCCATTCACACAGGGTTAACCCTTGCCGCCTGGAAGAGGAGATCGGAAAGCAGAAAAAAATAGAGGACAGGAAAGATGGAGAAAGAAGACAGGAAAGCGAAAGAGTGGAGAGGGGGACAGGAAAGGGCGACTGGCTGATTCCCCCTCGGCCGGGTCAGTCCGGGGGTGCCGTCTACAAGAAGCGAGGGCCAAAGTGGCGTGTTGCCTCCACCAAGGGGCCCCAAGGTCCACAACAACCTCGGTGTCGGCTCAGCCACCAGGATCCCCTTTTCCCTGGACACGGCTAAGCCACGCACAGCCTAAAGCGTGGGTGGGTCCAACCCACATGGGCTTGGGGTCCGCGGTGTCGCCACTACCGTCACCTTGAACGTACAAGGTGCCCCTGCGGGATCGGCTTGTCTTTAATTGCCACTGCATGGAACAATACTTTCTCGCTAGAAGCAGTGCTAGGAGGTTTATATGGCACATTTCTGCAGCCAACAACATGGGAATAGCTGGTCATAGCAATCCCTAACGTATCACCAATGTGCGAACACAGATAACGTCGGAAGCCATAGACCTATTGCACTGAACCTAAACTGGTCCGAACAACCCTCCAAAAATAAACCACAAGAACAATGCCTGTTGCCACATGTTCAGGCTTTTTTCTGAAGAAGAAAGGCTTTTATTAAGGCTTTTTTCTAAAGAAAAAATAACACTGACTCACACGCAAGCGCATATGCATTAAGTTCAAAATCCTGAACGCTGCCCAATCACACTGCAAAACGAGTGTGTCACTGCTGTAATTGTTGTGGCCAACACAAACATCCCATGGCATTTTCCCCCCTTTCAGGCTAGCTAGATGAAATAAAGCTTTAGCGAATGGATAAATGGCAAAAGTGTGTTTATTTGAGCCCGTCTATGCAATAAAAACACAAACTGAAGTTTGACGAATTCACTCCAGTGTCCCTTTGAATCGTGGCTGCACACAGTCAAAGTAGACAGCAAACATCTGTTACAAGGGCCACACACAGATGGTGCCACATCCGTGCCAATTTTGTGTTTTTTTGCAGCATCATGCAATTAACACAGGTCAGAGGAAAACATCACCCAGGGGCATCCTTCAACGAGTGTGGGAAAATGCCACTGGGTATTGCACCCCTTCCCATTAGGGCGGCAAGCCCACACCCCAGAGACCCACCTGTTGGTTCTGGCCGCTCCAAATGGGCAGGCAGTGTGAAGCAGAGGTAGGACACGAAGGATTCCACCGAGAAGCCGTACTGTCCCGGCTCCAGACGGCGACCTGTTGCCTCCTCAAATGCCTTTTGAAGA
This sequence comes from Haemaphysalis longicornis, assembly GCF_048455015.1. Classification (NCBI taxonomy): domain Eukaryota; kingdom Metazoa; phylum Arthropoda; class Arachnida; order Ixodida; family Ixodidae; genus Haemaphysalis; species Haemaphysalis longicornis. The sequence goes on along the minus strand of NW_027526203.1, from coordinate 225,848,523 downwards.
GCGGCCAGGGTAAGGCCCCGTGAACCAGCGGGCCTGCAGAGCAGCACCACAGGGGTGGATTAACATCACAGTCTTTGATCAGCAACCCTCGACGGTTTCCCGCCATCCCACTGGAAGCCAGCAGTGAAGTGCACAACGTCAACGCCTTATCAAACTTGCCCAAAACATTGCCCTGAAACCACCCTCCCACAGAGGATAAAATAGATACTTGCGTAGCAGCCACCAGGTCTACTCAGGTTAGGCTGGCACATAAAACTGCCACTCAACATTGCCACAGCCAATTCTCAGTTGTGCTTCACCAAAACAGCACTCAACATCCGCCATTTAAACAAGACAAGCAGCTTACACTAGGGAGCTAATGAGAAAGCAAAGTGACCTCCATCCTTTGACAAAGACACGCCACCCACTATGCAGCCGCAGCAGAAATGGGACTGCCGCCTCCCTGAGCCTTGCACTCTGGCATTTTCAAGCATTTCCCCGAGCCCACAATCTTGCACACTGTGCACATTCTGGTTCACATATTTCATGTCAGCGTTCTGTTGTTACCACGTACCGTACCTAGGAAACTTCCAGAATATTACGTTTGAAAGTTTCGAAATTTGGAAATTTGAAAATTTCCAAATTGGAAATATCACACAAGCAGTCACAGCGACGCCATAAGTATTGGCCCCACCAAACAATCGCAGCCGCACACTGCAGCAAGCAGCCAGCTGCAATGACAAGACAGGCAGGAAAAAGTGCTGCAGACACAACCAAGGAGGCTGCCAATCTTTATAGGTCATCAGCAAGGCAGGCATGCGAGGGAGCCGAGCCCACCGTTCAACCGTTCACAGAAAGCTGGCAGTGCCCCCTGTTGGCCCTGCAGAGAGACTGCACATCTCTGGCCCACCGCGCACACACAGCAACTATACCTGTACCATTGTTACTATATTATACGCCTCGAGCTTCGCAATCGCTGCGCCGCCTGTCGCCGCTTCTCCGCGGCGTTTACGGGATTAGCGCTGCGTGACTGATAGGTGGTCATGTAGTATTTTGGTTCTCTTTCGCTTCTCTTTGCCTTTCCGCGCACCAAACAACTTGTTATGGTGACGCCTGTAAGCAAACTGCACGTTTAGGGCACTACAAAAAAACAGCTGCCTCTTGGTAGAGCGCTCGAACGCCAAAAGAGCTACGCGGGGAGGCGGTTCTGCGCGCTTCTTGGCCGCTCTTGCGGGCGTCGGCGACGGCAGCAGCATATCACCATTGTCACCTTCGAAGACGTCAGCTTAAGTAAATTCTATTTATTGTCACCTCATTTAGACCTGATATTGGCACCGTAAGAGATTGGTTCGTTTTGCAGCGCAGCAACAAATGCGGCTTTGCTTCGAATATGTACGTCGTAGAAAAATATGTTTCGGGGATGTGATAACCCAATAGCTGACACCTTGAAAAACAGCGCAAAAAACTCGGACGTAGAGAGGTGATACAGACACGAGCGCTGTGTCTGTGTCACAGCGCTTGTTTTTTCAAGGTGCCATGCATACCCAACTAGCCCAAAGTCAAGCTTTATTGCCAATAGCTGACAATAACTTGTGCCTTTTATGGGAATATAAGCCACGCGAAAATGTTAAGTACACTCAAAGGCTGTGCGTTGTTAACTATGTGCCCACTCACGCCTTTTAGCAAGAACCAAGGCATAAGGTAATGAAACTGCGGAAAAATGAATGATTTGCAAGCCAGGAATAAATGGAACAGTGGTATGGGAATGACAAAAAAACAGTTCAGCATCGGAAATGCTAAATACGTTTGCTTAATCAAGGAAGTTTTCACCAGAACAACTAGATGCGAAATGCACTAATATTTCGCAAGACATGGGGGGGGGGGGGGACGCTCAACTATCGTTGTTTACAAATACGGAGCGAAATCAACGGATGAACGTTTTAGTAATCACACACACAGGCTGCGTGTTCAGTTTCCATTTGTTTTTTGCCTTCAACGAACGGCTGATCACTTGGCAGATGGATTTTTTTAAGAATACAGGGTAGGAAGTTCACAAGCGATACGAGGTGTCGTTGGAAGAGTTCATTGTTTGATTGTAGGGTTTAATGCGCGACGCAACAGAGGCGATGAGGCACGCCGTAGTGGAGGGCTTTGGATTAATTTTGACCACCTGGGGTTCCTTAATGTGCGCCAAAATTTCGCACACACGGGCTCGTTGGAAGAGTGTGGTATCTGAAGAGGCCCTGATTTCGGTTTGTTAGATTCTGTAGTCTCCCTATGTCATATGACGATGTTTCGAAGAGTTTAGTCGCGACGCGGATTACTCTATAAGACCGCCTGCACGCTTCTCGTGGAGGATAATGTAACATGATCTGCGAGCGCTCACCTCGCGACAAGACGATCCAGCATTAAATTTGTCGTCGTGTGCTGACTCCCGAGTATAATTTTACAATATCCATCGTACTTATTTCGTAGAATGTTTGTGAAATTTATGCCACTGTCACGAGGTGAAGTGAAAACGATAATGAAGGTGCGCTCTACGGGATATGCTCCAAACACCCCGAACATCATCATCCGCGTCTCCAACATCATCATCGTCATCTTGCCAAGCATCCAATGAGAAGATGTCAGCAACTACGGAGGGGATGCGGTGACAGGGAAGAAGAAGAAGAGGGGGGTAGGATGCTGCGGAAATACATGGCTGTCGGGCGCTCGGACCCGAGCGTGTAGCGGCGAGCATCGACGAGTTACATCCGCACCTACCATCCGCCTGTCATCAACTCCAGCATCAGGAGGGGTCGACCGTGCGTCCACGAGGGCCGCATTCTCTTCAACCGCGAGAGCCTGGAACACGGTGCACCACAGGGGGCGCCCATACGTGATCGGGCCCCCACCAACAACCCATGCCACGACTGGCCCACACCAACGCCGCCACGCCTTACCCGGACTGACCGTGCGACGGGACTCATGAAACTGTAAGCCGTGCGCTGTGTTCGAACTTTTGTATAGTCTCTTCCGGATGGTTAAGCTGTCCTCTTTTTGGTGATACGTGTCTTTGTTCCGTGTGTCTGTCGTCGGTTGACCGGTACATAAACACAGTTATTCCTGGTCCTTTCCTCTATTACTTCGCTTCGACTAAGAACCTGACAATAATTGGCGTCCACAACAGGACCAGTTCGTTTAATAATACCCATAAAACCCACAATGGACACATGGGAGCTCATTGCCATGGGCGAACGCTTGGGCTTGAGTGGCGAGGAATTGAGGCAGTGGGTCCAGGCTGAGCAAAAACACTTGCGCGACGAAAGAGCGCTAGGCCGCGAAGAGAAGGCATGCGAACAAAAAGCTATGAGCGAGAGGGCTGAGCACGAACGGGTGAAAGCCGAGCAAGAGCGGGCTCGTGCAGAAGTCGAAGAACGCAATTTGCAGCTGTGGATTCGCTTGGCGGAGCTCAATTCAGCGCGAGGAGGGGGGGCCACAAACAGATGGCGATGGAGAAGCCACTGGTCAGGCTCAGGCTGCCACCCCACAAGGCTTCAATGCACGCAAATCTCTGCCGCCTTTTGAGGATGCTCGAGATGATCTCGACGCATACCTGAAACGGTTTGAATGCGTAGGCCAAAGTCAAGGCTGGCCTAAGTGGAAATGGGCCATCGCCATCAGCACGTGTCTTACTGGAGAGGCACTAAAAGTCTACGGCCGCCTTTCGCCAGAAGAGTCACTAGACTACGACCAGGTCAAGCTTGCCTTACTGCAGCGCTTTCGATTGACCGCAGAAGGCTATAGGGAGCGCTTCCGTCACTCGAAGCCTGAGAAGGACGAAACCGCTAAACAATACGCCGCTCGACTGAAAGGTTATTTTGACCGGTGGGTAGAACTATCTAGCATTGACAAAACCTTCGACAACCTCGCTGATTTGTTAATCACTGAGCAACTTCTCTCGAACTGCCACAGAAAACTCGCTATGTTCGTGCGGGAGAGGAAGTGCAAAACACTCTCCGAGACCGCGGCCGTTGCTGACCATTTTATGGATGGCCAAAAGCAGAACCCTTGTTAATTTTCAATGATAACGGAGAACAACGAGGAAACCTGGAGACAAGTGAACGTAACGCTGAACAACAGGATAGTCCCGGCCCGGGTGGTGCAAGGAAAGAAAAATGGAGGATGACTAATGCCGTCTTAGACATCCGTGCAAAAATGGATAATATGCCTGTTTCCAAAGGCAGAGTCGAAGACAAGCCAGCCATCGCTTTAAGAGACACGGGGAACTAACACAGTAATCGTTCGCCAGTCTCTCATTCCAACAGCGGCATTCACCGGCACCTCCTGCCCGTTACAGCTAGCCGATGGAAAATGGGTTACTGTCCCAGAAGCGAAAGTGTTCATAGAGTCTCCGTTTTTCACTGGAATGGTGTTGGTAAGCTGTTTCAAATCACCACTGTACGATGTGATCACTAGCAATGTTCGAGGGGCACGAGACTTTGAGGATCTAGCCCGTGGTCCAAACCGACTGAGCCCCGAAACAGGATGGCCCGGTAACTGTAGCAGGCCAAAACATCGGAAAATAAACGCAGCCAGAGGTCAGGAGAATGCCGGTTACGACCACGATCCAGGCGGCTGTCAATCAAGCCAATGGTTCCCTGTGTATCCGAGCAGAGTATTTTATTCGAAACGCCGAAGACCCTCAAATTCTCTGTAATAGCCTCAACAGCACTGCTATGATGCTGTGTTGGCTTGCGGCTCATTTGCTTTACGTTCGTTTTGAGGAAGTTTGACTACAGTTGGTCAGCATGCGTGTTAAATTGTCCTTGTGTGCCGTTGTTTAGTGCGATGATGCTTCTGAAGACTAGGAATGGAGTTGGCGTGTTATATTATGAGTGTTCCGCCGGTAGTTTCGTGAAGTTTTGGGGAACTGTGCATGTTTAGGACTGTGAAAAGACATTTTTCGTGGAAAAATGCTAAAGTGGGGGGAAATTGTCACGAGGTGAAGTGAAAACGATAATGAAGGGGCGCTCTACGGGATATGCTCCAAACACCCCCAACATCATCATCGGCGTCTCCAACATCATCATCGTCATCTTGCCAAGCATCCAATGAGAAGATGTCCGCAACTACGGAGGGGATGCGGTGACAGGGAGGAAGAAGAAGACGGGTGTGGGATGCTGCGGAGATACATGGCTGTCGGGCATTCGGACCCGAGCGTGTAGCGGCGAGCATCGACAAGTGACATCCGCACCTACCATCCGCCTGTCATCAACTCCAGCATCAGGAGGGGTCGACCGTGCGTCCACGAGGGCCGCGTTCTCTTCAACCGCGAGAGCCTGGAACACGGCGCACCACAGGGGGCGTCCATACGTGATTGGGCCCCCACCAACAACCCATGGCACGACTGGCCCACACCGACGCCGCCACGCCTTACCCGGACTGACCGTGCGACGGGACTCGTGAAACTAAGCCGTGCGCTGTGTGCGAACTTTTGTATAGTCCCTTCCAGATGGTTAAGCTGTCCTCTTTTTGGTGATACGTGTCTTTGTTCCGTGTGTCTGTCGTCGGTTGACCGGTACATAAACGCAGTTATTCCTGGTCCTTTTCTCTATTACTTCGCTTCAACTAAGAACCTGACAGCCGCATTGGCTTGTCCAGGGTACTGATCAATTTCTGATATGTGATATTGGCAAGCGTAACTGGTGTACTGTCAGGTATGAGTGCTCCGCTGGATTATGTAAGCGCACAAAGCTGATTTACATCATAGTGTATGGCCGCAACATGACCATCGAAACACTGTTTATGGAGACACTGCATGCCACTAAATTTCAGGGCAGCAGAATTGCAATCAGCTGCTTGCATATGCCGGCTTCGGGACGCTGGCCTGTGACACGCAACTGGCGCTCATACAAACCGAATGTACCACACTAAGATCGCGTCATAAACGTTTATATTCTCCTAAACACACCACACTTGCAAACAGAGTGCCTGCTTTACATTATTCAGTATTTAGAATGCGCACAAATGGGAAATCGCAGTCTTGAACGAGCCCCAAAAGCAACGGCGACAGGGGGGAGCAGGCCGGAGACTCCCGCGGCTGCTTTCGAAACGGGCCGCTACGGGGATTTCAGTGGCGCCCCTAAGGCCGTGCTCGAGGTGTATACTATAACTGAATTCTCTAGTTGGACCATACTGTGCAAACATTACTCACAAACACACACACACCTGCACGCCATATTCTTCCTGTCTGTGAACAAGCCAAGAGTTAGTTCAGACCCCTGCTAGAAAAACTGAACACTGTGGATCCAAGAGCAGTACAACTTTGTTCCAAAGTGGGGTAAAAAAAAGAAAGCAACAGTGGCCAGCAAGCACGCTCTTGGAACATTTCAAGGCAAAGCCAAAGCAAGCCAAGGGACATGCCCTTCATCGATGCAACAATTATGGCCATCAGACATGAAGCAACAAGTCCCCACCTGCGCAGAAAAAGGTCTGTAGCAGACCTCAGCTGACAATTCTTGCGTTTAGAAATACCGGAGAGCTCGAGGCTTCGCTGTGTGAAAGAATACCTGATTCATTCATTTGTCATAGCGCAAGACACGCATGCTGCACTGGCTGCGATCCAATCAGACGCTCACGCTGCCATCTTAGCCAACCGTCTGCCAATCCAATCCTAACAAAGTAGGCAAACAACAAAGCATCAAAGTCAAGCACTAAAATAATATGGTGCCAAAACCGGTGCCAAATAGAGTGCCAACATAATGTATATCAGTGTGTCGAACCAAAAAAAAAAAATACCGGTTTGGTTACGGTTCTGGTTCAGGCGAAATCATTTTGTTCTGGTTAGGTTCCAGTTCGACAAACTCACGTACCAAACCGGTTCGCAAACCGTTTCGGGAGCTTTGTTCGACGAGTTGAATTATCACTGAAATTAGAAAAAACATTTAGTAGTTTAAAACGAGTCAAATCAAAATACAAACAAAAATTCAAAATGCTGCTGTTCCCCAAGGGCAGCGGCGCAATTGCAAAGCAAACTTTAAACAATTACGAGATATTAGAAAAACAGATGAAGTGGCGACAATTTACGACCTACTTTCTCGCCCAGACTTTATGTTGTCCTAGCGACTATTCATAAAGCCACTGCCAAGAGATATGACGGTGGGATATATTTCCTGCCCTTTCCTTTTTTGTTGAAATCGCAATCGTCGCTATGGAATCGCCCATCACGCTAACCCTGCATACTGGCGCGTTCAAATACCAGCGCTTAATACCAGTGGCGCACATTTTTTTATATTTGTAAAAAAACAGAAAAATCCTACAACAGGCACATAAATACTACCAATGAATTAGATTATTTGGTCACCGTGAATAATTTGTTAGCTGTCACCTTATCGAATGTAAAAGTAAGCTTTAGTTAACGCTCAGTAATTGCATTATTGCTCTGACCACTGCAATTCCTTTTGCGATAGCTATACCGGATGTGTACATTACAATCAGTATGTCATCGTACCGCTGGACCCCCGGCCATTGTTTCGTGTGCTACATTGCGGAATCTTGTAACAGATTATGCTGTTACAAAATGAAAGGGAAATTTGATGCGCGGAGTATGAGATTAGACTTTTTTGGGTAGACGCTCTTTAATTCATCCACAGCAGTACTCCCCTCCAGAACGAGTAGCAGTAGAAGTAATGTAGAGAGTTGGGCAGAGTACAAGTGCACCTTCGAAAAAAAGCAGATCTGAAAGAGGCAAAACTGCAGAACAAACAGAAAAGATGATCACTGGGCGAATGGGGCTGTGTGAGGTACCGGCCTGCCTTTCTGTACGTGTCATCTGCTTTATTACGTTTCTGCTTCCAAGACAAGGTCGAGGGCTGCAGCTTCTTGCCAAGGGATTACCATATTTACTCGCGTAATTTGCGCACTTTTTTTCGCGAATTTAGGGCCTCAAAAAGGGAGTGCACAAATTACGCAGGTATATTGCGAAAAGTGCAAAATAAAGTGTAAACGGTCCTAACGCGGACTATACAAATAAGAGAAAATCGAGTATGATAGCAAAAGCGAACGATACTCGTTTACTTAAACGTGTACACCGTCAAAAGTACACAGAAAAGTAGTTGAAAGTACACAGTCAAAAGTACCTACAAAAGTCCAGTCTGGTTGTGGTCTAGTCGGAATCGCTCGTCGAGAAATCCGACTCCGAGTTGTCGTCACGGCCGCCATCACTGCCCTCCCAAAGCGCATCGTCCTCAGTTCCGTCGAGTGCATTCGACAGCCCCGTCTTTTTGAAGCTGTGCTCCACGATGCTGGGTGAGACCATGTCCCACGCTGCCACGATCCACTCGCAGACAGTCTCCAGTGGCAGTCGCTTTATCCTCCCAGTGGGAGTGAGCCCGTGCTCTCCGCTGGCCATCCACTCGACATACATCTTGCGCACGCAGTCCTTGAAGGGTTTGTTGACCGACACATCCAAGGGCTGCAGGACAGATGTTAGGCCACCCGGAATAACGGCCAGGTGGGTCCACATGTCGCACAACTTCTCATTCACACTCTCCACAAGATGCCCTTTGAAGCTGTCGAGCACCAACAGCGATGGCAGTCGCAGCAAAGCCCCCGGTCTCTTGCCCCAGACAGTGTCGATCCAGTCCTGCATCAGCTCCTCGTTCATCCAACCATTTTCTTGAGCACGGATGTGAATGCAGGCCCCCAGCTTCATTTTGGGCACTATCTTCCTCTTGAAGATGACGAAGGGCGGGAGTTTGCGGCCATCCGCTGTCACGGCAAGCATCACCGTGCAGCGTTGTTTTTCGCAGCCAGTGGTCTTGATGGGCACAGACGTGACGCCTTTCTCGCTCACTGTGGTGTTGGGCGGCATGTCGAACGTCAGTGGCGTTTCGTCAGCGTTCCCAATTTGGGACATGATGAAGTTCCCCGTTCGGCGTAATCCAATCACGAAGCGGTGAAACACCACAATTTTCTCCTCGTAGTCCTGCGGTAACCGCTGGCAAAGGGTCGTTCTCCGTCTGAGAGACAGTTGGTGGCGTCTCATGAAGCGTGTCACCCAGCCTCTGCTCGCCTTGAATGCCGCAGCAGGGATCCCTTTCTCGTGCGCAATCTTCCTTGCTTCAAACTGTAGCATCCCGCACGACACGGCAAGCCAGGACGACCTCATCTGTCGAACATACTTCAACAGCTCTTCTTCCACGGCAGGAAACTTTCCTTGCTTTGGTCCCCGAAACGCCCTCCTTCCAGGTTTGGTATTTTGGAGGGAACTCTTCTGCTTCTTCCAATACCGCACGTGGCTCTCGTTCACGTTGAAGTGCTTTGCGGCGGCACGGTTCCCTTTTTCCTCGGCAAACTCAATGACACTGAGTTTGAATTTCTCCGTATAGTTATTGTAGCCCATTGCTACTGTAGCAAAAGGTGACTGACTGACGGCGATGGCAAAACGTGAACACAAAGGGAGGATTTCGTCGCAGCGCGTACGCAGGAAAGAGGCAGAGGATTCTCTCGCAACACGAACGCAGGAAAGAAGAGGCGGCAAGGCGACACCGCGGCAGGGCTGATATGTCCTCTCACACCTCCGATGCAGAAATTAGTGCTTCCGACTCCACGTCTGCCTTTGTGTATGTTGTGTGCGAGTTCTCACGGCACAAAAGAAAGGAAAGGAGGAGGAAGGCACACACTCGAGCAGTTTCGACTCCCAGCGGAAAGGACGAGAGGAAGGGAGTGTCGGGAAGGGCAGAGCAGGGGACTGTAGCCGGGTAGGGCGCCTGGATGTTCCTCCTCGCCTGCGCTCCGTCACCTGTCACGGAGGGGCGGAGTGGAGGCGCACCCAGACACAGAGAAGGGAAGAAGTGAGAAAAGAATGAAGGGACTATAGGGAGGCGAAGCTAAAGTTTGCCGGGCGAGGGAAGCGCTGCCCTCTCCCCTCCGGGGGAGTACGCCGGGCCGGCGGCCTATTCGGCACGTGCTTTTTTCGCTGCGCGCGTGCTGCATTTCTCGCGCTAGGAAGAGGGCTGGGTAAAATTTTCTTTCGACTTATGAAAGCATGCACATGAGCACGTGTCCAGCAAGTTCGGTTTAAACGTAGAGTAGTTACTGAATTCATTTTTGTCGACGTTTGTCTTGTCGTCTGCTACAGACGCGCCGCCTGCTTCCCGCCGCTCGACCGGCAGACTGCCCCGATTTTAAGGGGGGAAACGTGTTGTTCGGCGGTCGTCGGTTGCTCTTTTCTTCTGCAAGGCGACAGCTGTTCAGCTGGTTACAGCGTACTTTTCTCTTGTTTGTTACTCCCTTCGCGTGCTCGCGCTTCTGACATCCGGACTTTCTGGACTGCAGAAACACTGACGCTTGCAAGAAATGTAAGATAAACGTGATTGATTATGGTTAATAGATTATTTCTTACTCTTGAAACAATCAGCTGCATCTTATTAAAACGCATTAGAAAGGCACACGCTAATAAGGGGTGCGCTGACAGCGCCGCATTTCCATTTTACTTGTCCTTGAAGAAATTTTTGTTTGCAATGTTTGTCACCCGCTTGGAGTACAAGTATGGGTTAGCGTGACAGTTCGCGGAAACAACAGAGCAGCTTGTGGCGTATAACTTTTAATTACTATAATATACAGAATTTGATGTATACCTCTTCTAATTACCAGTATTGCTAAATGTGGGAAAAAAGCGAACAACGCAGAAATCCCTTCCAGAACACAAGTCACAATGACAAGACGGACCAGAGCTACTACACCCAGGTAAATCGCTAGAAACTATTTTTTTTTTTACCCATGCAAAATGTCAACCTATTGTGTTATATATGGACGATATCGAACAGCACCAGCTAAACAACTCCGAAGTTCATTTATTATAGCGGAAAACAATCATTGGCAGCATGCATTAAAAAAAGTGTAGAGGGGAGGACTCGTTAGAACACTAGTTTGCATTTTCAAAGCCGGGTAATGTAAACTGAAAGCACACAGATACAAACAAAAATGTGTCAACTTATTTCACCTTTCGAACCGCAGTGATCCATGCTTACCATCTATCCTTTTGGTGCGCTTTCTCGGGAATATGCAGAATTTAACGAATGGATCCTCTTCTTTCGCCTTGTTACTGTCGTGGCAGCTGACCATGCAACAATATGGGGGGTTTGCTTCACTTTCAGTTAATATTTTCCTTTCGGGCGAGTGAGGAGTGTTCCCGCCGCCCTTTGTACGTGCTGGCTTAAGTGGCTCGCGAAGCAGGCGGTCGCTTTCTTCGCATTCGTGAGTAGGGGGCTGGATGCCTCAGGCGGTGCGGGAGACAACGCGAGCTGCGCGTGCACTTGCCAGACGCGGAGGAGCGGGCCGGGAGGCGACTGCTTCACAAGAGCACTCTTTATCCTGTGAAACCGCAGGGGCGCTCGGCCGTTCGAGCGGCGCGTAGCAGACGACGCGTCTCTAGCAGACGACAAGACATGAACCGGCAAAAATGGACCCAGTATCTACTCTACGTGTAAACCGAACTTGCTGGACACTTGCTAATGTATATGCTTCCATAAGTCGAAAGAAAATTTTACCCAGCCCTCTTCCTAGCGCGAGAAATGCAGCACGCGCGCAGCGAAAAAAGCACGTGCCGAATAGGCCGCCGGCCCGGCGTACTCCCCCTCCGGGGAGAGTGCAGCGCCACCCGGCGATCGTTCCGGAGCCTATTGGCGCGCAGCATCGTGCATCACTACTCTCCCATGCGCCATGCCACCGTCCAAAGCGTGCTTGTTTGTGCGTACGTGCCAATGGGTTCTCTTGGGTGAGACAGGGAGCGCAAAATATGCGAGTAAAATTTTTTTTCTCAAACTTGGAAAAAAACTTAAGGGTGCGCAAATTATGCGAGTAAATACGTAAGTGCGCACCTTGGCAGTTTTCCCTGACATATCTGTTGTTATTTGTATCTGTAAAAAATGGAACTTGTCCACTGTACTGTCCTCAAAAACTGACCACGGAACTCACTTCCTTCGCGTTGATGACACGTTTGGTTGTGAAAGGCAGGGCGAAAAAAAGTACCGTAAAATACCGATCAAGCGCCCCCACCCATGCAAGCGCCCCCCAAGCATTTTCCCAGAATTTAGAATTTCTGTACACGACGAAGCAAGCGCCCCCTCCCACTTCCCGCCATTCCGAAAGCGTTTTTCTTCCAGGCTTTTGGATGCCACATTGTTCAAAGCCGATGCCGAATCCAATACAATCCAAGTCGTTGCTGCTACGAGAACGCATGGAGGAAGAAAAAAGTTAGGAGACGGCGCCGCCGGAGAAACGTGAAGCCTATACATAAAAAGTAAAATCGAAGTCGGCCCAGGCGTCACTGCACCACGTGACCGCACCGCACCGCCGCTGTATGGGTCGCCGCGCACTCTTCAATTTCGTCTGCTCGAAACTGCTCTGCGGCCCGTTGTCAAGAAGCCTGCTATATGTTGGTTTTTTTTTCCACGGCTTTTGTCTTCCGCACGTACGCGACACTCCTGCCCGCACGCGGGCACGAGATCGCCGAGCAGACAAATGCAGGAAGGAAGGGGAACAGCTACCGCCAACGAAGCACGAGAGATGCGCCGGAGTCGGAGACCGTCGGCGCCGCCGGCCCACCCGACCATGGAGGTCACGTGCTGGGCCGACTGCGGCGGCTTGAGAAAGGGAAACGGCGGAGGGAGCGGCTTCAACGGACCTGAGCTTGCGAAGGCTCGCTGCGTGACGTTGCTGCGTGTTGCTGCAAGCAGCAACAAAACTTCGTTGTCCCCGAGGACCCTGACGAGCTGCAGACCGAGGGCCTGAACCTTATTTTGGGGTCGAATTCTGAAGAATCGTTTTGCGGATTTAACAGTGATTAAAGTGAATGTGAAAATTTACGTTTTTAGCATTGCCTAGAAGTGTCACGACTCATAAACATTTTTTATAATGAAGGCTACAGTGCCTTTCTCGCGATAGCCGCCATTTTGTGCCACCATCTTGAATTTGGGGCCCGATCCAAATAAGGGCCCCCTCCCTATCTCTAAGCCAATTATCTACAAGTTTTTGGGGGGGGGGGCGCTTGCTCGGTATTTTACGGTATAGAGCAATATCCACGTTTTGGTGCTTTTTTTTTTATTGGGTTTTACTGACTTTTTACGTAATATTTTAAAACAACGTGATTCGCCTTTTCTTTTTTGTTGTTTTCCGTGTAAAAACTTTTTTTTTTTTTTGAACTGGTGCATTTGATGCCCCATGCTATATCTCTGCTCCGAGGCGCAGCTAATGTTGCAGGCCAGCAGACTTATTTTAACCAGCTGGTGATATTAAACGTGGATCAAAATCTCGATACACCGATGTTCTCAATTTCCGTCTACTTCAGAAAAACGGTCGTGGGAAAGGGAAATCGAGGTCACTTGTGGTGAGCAGCAAACGGCTTAGCCACTGAGCAGCTCCTGCGGTCACACTTGTCAAATATTAACAATTTGCAGGTGTCGGACCTTTTAAACAAATTATGAAATGCAAAAAGTTTGCACACATCGCGTGTGGGCTTTCGCTGTTGTGCAGTGGAGCGCTCCTGCAGCCTGATTGCTCCAATAAAGTCGCAGCTATGGAAGGGCAAAGTCGTTTTATATCCCCTGCAAACTGCCGAGAATGACATTTCGTTTGGTCAGCTTGCACTACGCTCGCGCTTTCAGCAGCAACAGACCATTGCTACATTGGTGCTCATTCATTTCTCCTGTTGTTACATAGAGCGTGATAGTGTTCAATTGTCTGGAGGGGAAAGTGCGCGAGCGGGTACGAAGTTGATGGTACGCGAAAGAAAAAAAGGCCTGAATTGCATTGACTGTGCAAAATCAACAACGGAGGGTCAAACCGTTTCGGCATGAACCAGTAACCGGACAGACAGACAATGAACCGTTTTTTTTTTTTTTCAGTTCAGTTCCGGTTCGGGTTCAGTGTGCTAAAAAAAACGGTTTGGGTTCGGGTTCAGTTCCGGTAAAAATACCAGTTCAGTTCCGGTTTTCGGTTTGGTTCGGTTTTGGTTCGACACCCTATTTATTTTTGCTTTGCCTAATTTATTTTTGCACCAGTTTTGCTTAATTTATTTCTGTACCATTGATCATAGTTTATATTTTAAAAACATAGGGTCCGTGTTTACTAATATGTCTGCCACTATGCTTTGGCAGTGTGTTGATGGTCACTGTGCTGTTACAATTCTTTCTGCCTCAGATGACCAATTGCATAGCTCCTTAACTCTTGTTACCATGCCTATTCAAAATCTTTCAACTTTAATGGCAGCTTCACTCACTGCCCTTTTTCACCCTGTTCGAGGTGTTTCTAAAACAGGTAAAGCTCTATTCGGTAGTTAGATCAGAAAATGCCCTTCCAGGATCAGCTTCAGGGACATTTATGCACCAGAAATGCAACTTTTGATGCAAATTTGCATCACCCCAGAGCCAAAATTCGACTTGGTTGTGGAAAAGCTGCTGCTATGAAAGAAAAAGGTGTGCCGCCTATAACTACTGTGAATCGGCATTGGGTTTTTGTTATCAGGACACCCTCAGGTTGGCTAAGAGTGAGAAGGTTTTTACATCACATGGAGGAGATTTGTTGAACAGAAGATGATTTTCAATCTATGAATTTGCACTCTGATGGTTCTTATCACTAAAATCCGCTGAAAACCCCAAGGAGGGTGTTTGTAAAGTTAGTTTTCAATTATAGGCAGTTCTGTTGCCATTGAGCATGTTGAAGGTCTTATTGTGGTTCTAAATACCGCAGGACCATTTGCGAACAGCTTCTGTCTCATTTCTGCATTGCGAAATTCATATTTGGTGCTACGTACAACCCAGTTACTTAACTTCGAGCCAATACACTATGGCGCATTCATCGCCCGCTACTGTTCCTCAAAAAAAAAAAAAAAAAAAAAATTGATTCGTGTGACATGCGCTACAGCTGCAAGTCGAAAGATAATACCCCGTAATGTGATATTACCCCAGGCATGGACAGCGCTTAAATCAGTTTTGCACGGCTGTATGCCAGACAGTTTCAGTTCTGTGTATGGGTGTGTTGCTTCTACGTAAAACAGACTATTCTGACAAAGCTTGCTACAGTTCTGGCATTGTTCCTTTGCAGAAATATGCAATGCTGCAATGCAGGAAGGAGGCTGTTTGCATCGAACAATTTTTGTTGCTTGAGAGCTCCTTGCTGAAAGCTTGCCGGCCACAATTCGGGCACATCACACCTCATGTCTGCAACCATAAGTGCAATAGCGAATCTGAAGATGAGAATAGACTGCAAGTATAAGTTCTGTCAACTAAATCGTAATAAAGTGAGAGTGAATGTCAGCAAGCATTTGGCACCAAGTTTCAGTTTCAGGAGCACCAACAAGTGGGCAAGTTGGTATGGAGACATACTAAATAAAAGCGCAGAAAAACGCGGGACAAAGAGAAGAACTACACAGGACGATCGCTTACTAACAGCCGAGTTTAATGAAACCAAAAACGACAAATCTCGACGCAGCGCACCCTTGTGGCGCAGCATACACAAAAAAACTGACGTAATTCAACAGCAATCGGGAAGAAATCAGCAAACCCATGCGCCGCAACAAATTGCCCGATGATCCGCGCGAATGTTAACAGATCAATAACATCAGCACCGAACATTGCGAATCCAAGAAATTTACTGCCTTTTCACTGGACGCTATCTTCAAGATAGGCGATTTCCTCATTAAGGAGGGCGACGGATGGGGCGCTTACACAAGTTCCATTCTTATTGCACAAAAAGATAAAGTAAGCCTCTGCCACCTCGCGTGTGCGTTGCTCGGGGTGCCTAAACAGGACTTCTGTTTTTTCCAACAGAGGCACACACCCATGCTTCCTACAATGGTCAGATAGATGGGAACATGGAGTCCCCTTCAAGGAAGACGAGTGTTCACAAAGACGAATGTTTAGGCACCTGCCCGTCTGGCCTACGTAGGATCCGCCGCAATCAAACGGGATCCGGTAAACAACGCCTTTCGTGCATTTTACGAATTGTTTTCCATGCCTGACCCCGCACCCGTCTGCTCGAGTTTCTTTTGGTTGACTTTTCTTGCTATAGCCCCACACAAAGAGGACAATTTGTATGGTGCAGAGAACACTACCTTGACATCAAACTTCCCCGCGACCTTCTTTAATCGGTGAGCCACGCGATGGGTGTATGGTACAACCACCTTCTTGTCCCGACGGGCCACTTCACCGTCATCCTCAATGAGTACACGCGGGCGCTGGGCGCTACATGTCTTTTACAACGCGTTGCGCTGCCGAAACCAACACTTCTTCAGGAAACCCTGCCTGCTTCAGGCGAGCCACCTGACATGAAAAGCTGGACTGCAGTCGGTGGTGGCACGACTTTTTCAAAGAAGACCTGAGGCAGTTGACGGCTAAACCGTTCTTGACTGTCTTCGAGTGACAGGAGGAAAAATTCAAAAGGGGTTTTGCACTCCTCGGACTGAACTCCCAGCAAACGTGGTCCGAACCGAAAATTAGAACCAAATCTAAAAACCTGATAGCGTTATCAGTAGGGACTTCAGTGGTGAAAGTCAGCCCCATCCTGCACTGCTTGAACTGTTTCAAAATATCAATCATGTCCCGCATCATGTCCGCTCGGCGGCAGAAGACCATGTAATCGTCAACATATCTACATACTTTTAGAACTGTTCAATCCCTCGACCCGCTGCCTCCTCCGACCACGAAGACGACGAGGCAGTAGTAAAAAGGGACGAGAGCTCGTGCATCGAATCTGGCAGGGAACGGTTCGGAAACTGGCAGCATAGCCAATAAACAGTTTGCTTACGCCTTGAGTTTCGCTTTTCGGCACTCGTGGCTAAACATTTTTTGGTGCCGACGACCCGGGACTATGGCCGGGACCTGCTGAGTGCTTCGAGGAGACCGAGCAACATGGAGAAACACAAGTGCAAGCGAGCATCGAGGCGGGCGCAGAATACCAAGCTCATCAACGAGGCAAGTGCCATTCTGATGGACAGTTGCGCTTCGGTAGACCAACTGACGTCGTTATACGAAAGGCTCAAAACGAACAACGACGAACTTAACAAGATCAACACTGAGCTTGAAAGCTATATCGAGGACGGCGTGTTCCAGGCTGAGTACAACAGCGTGATTGAGTATCAAGACCACGCGACACGCATCCTTACCAAACTGAAAAGCAGGAGCACTCGTTTGTCACAGTCTGCGACAGTCATTACAACGGCCGCCGAGAATGCGAATCCTCAAGTCGTCACTACACAGAGAAAAGGAGCAAGCCTTCCGAAGCTCACCATCGCTCCCTTCTACGGGGATTTGTGCAAGTGGAATGAATTCTGGGAGCAGTTTGATCAGATGATCAACCAAGACAGCGGTCTTACTGTCTCCGAGAAATTCAATTATCTTCGACTCTTTTTGAAGGGAGAGGCTGCCTCAGCTGTCAGCGGATTACCAACGACAGAAGCTTGCTACAAGGATGCTATCGGAATACTAACAAAACGCTTTGGTGACAAGACGCGTCTTGAGCAAGAGTACTTCGCCAGACTTCGCATGCTGAACCCCGTCAAGACATCCAGCGACACAGTGGGGCTTCGCAAGCTCTACGATTATGTGCTCGTCAATATAAGAGGCATCGAGACTCTGGGTGTAAAGAAGTCATCGTTTTCGTCGATGCTCTGCGACATTCTTTTGCGGGCTCTACCCCGTGACATTGTCGTCCAGTACCACCGCACGTCTGCCGCTCAAGCATCTACCCAAAGTACAGACGCCTCTCAAGAAGAGACTGACCTGGATCGCCTGTTGACGTTTCTTGGCATGGAGCTAGAAAGCCTAGAGAATAGCAATTTTAAGAGCACCAAGGGCCAGCAGCATATACCAGGTCACATCGAAGGCAAGGGCTGCCATTACCGTGACCAGAAAGCGACATCGTCCGTATTGCACAACCACTCCATCAAGACGGCCGAGAACTGTGCCTTTTGTAAGTCGACGCAACACCTGACCGAAATCTGCAGGGCAGATATTTCTTTGCAGCAAAAGAAGCAACTTCTGGCAAAGGGCATGAGATGTTTCCGCTGCACATGGAAAGGGCACCGAGCCCGCGATTGCCGTGGGAAAGTGTCATGTGGCAAGTGCGCCGGCCGTCATGCTTCGAGTATGTGTGATCCCGACAGAAGCCGTTCACAAGCACGACGAGATACCGGGGGAACCGATGCAAGTGCGACGGTGTGCGCGTCCTTTCAAGGGGGCAAACAAGTGGTCGATGAACAGCGGAGCTCTGTCCTTCTTCAAACCTTTCGAGCCTGGGCAGTTAGTGACGATTCCTGCAGATATGTCAGAGGAGTTTTCGACGGCGGCAGCCAGCGCACCTTTGTGACGGAGGAACTATCTGCGCATCTTCGGCCGAGGAGCATTGGTTTCACCACAATTGCGCTGGATACGTTCGCTAACGTGAGGACCCAACCACCTACAAAACGTCGCGACGTAGAAATCCGGCTACGTAGCTAGTTCACGGACAGTGAAGTTCTGTTGCGGGCAATTGTGATACCCCACATCTGCCACGACATTGAGGCGACTTGCATGGAGTCATCCTTTGTGGCGACCTTTAAAAAGTCCGGGAAAAACATCGCCGATCAACTGATGCAGCCGACCGTCGCAACTACAGGTGGCATAAGCGTGCTAATAGGTTCAGACCAGATGTGGACAGTGCTAACCGGAGAAGTCTCGAGATTTGAAGAAAACGAAAGCCTAATCGGAATGAATTCTAAGTTCGGATGGACCTTCCAGGGTACCACAACCGCTTTAGCAACAGCCAGCAAAACCTCGCGCATGATGGTTTACGTCCTAAGAACACATGCAGTCGAGTCAGACAAGATTGTCCGCTCATTTTGGGAGCTTGAGAGCATGGGTATATCGGAATCGATCGACGAATGTTCCCAGCAAAACACAACCATTCAGCGCTTTGAAAAGACTATTCGTTTCCTAGATGGGCGGTACGAGGTTGCTCTACCCTGGAAGGACGGCTTCCAGCTGTCTAACAACAAGCAGGTTGCCACCACGAGACTGCAACGACTCTTATGCAGGCTGTCCAAGAATAAGGGACTGTTGAAAATTTATGAGAAGACAATCAGAGAGTACCTCGAATCAGGACACGATGAAGTAGTAGAAACCCCTCCGTCAAACCCAGAGAAACTCTACTACATGCCTCACAGAGAAGTGATTAGAGAGCAGGCCCTTACCACAAAAGTGAGGATCGTGTCTGACGCGTCGTCACACGCCAGAGGGTGTAAGTCCCTCAATGAATGCCTTGAGAAAGGTGATAACTTGTACCAAGAAATGGGAAAAATTCTCCTCCGGTTCCGGACTCACCCCATCGCCATTATGGGTGACATAGAAAAAGCCTTCCTTCAGATATCTATCAAAGAAGATGACAGGGATTCATTTCGATTCCTCTGGTTTAAAGAAGGAAGTAGCTTACAGTACGTTAAGGATGAGCTCCAGGAATGGCGAATGACGAGAGTTCCGTGCGGAGCAACATGTAGCCCATTCCTGCTTACCGCAACAATCCTTCACCCCTTGAAGAATGCAGTTAGAGAAAAAGCTGAAACAGCCAAATTGCTCAGCGAGTCATTCTACGTCGATGACCTGGTCACTGATGCCGCCACAGTACAGGAGGTCATCAAGGTATGCAGTGAAGCGCAAGAAATTATGGAGGCGGCAGGAATGACACTGAGGAAGTGGGCGACAAACTCGGACCCAGTCAGGGAGTTTCTGCAGCAAGAGCAAAGGGCGGCGAGCAAGGAAATGGTTGTCATTCAAGAATCCACGGTAAAGGTCCTAGGAATCACTTGGGATCCCGCGAAGGATACGTTCAGTTTTGTTCTGACTAACCTGATGGACTTTTTGAAATCAAGAGCAAACACATAACGTTTTGTCTTGCAGACGGCTTCGCGTGTTTTTGACCCACTCGGATTTGTTGGCCCTTTCACCATAGCGGCAAGGATATTCTTTCAGAAGCTTTGGTCACGCGGCATCGCTTGGGACGAAGAGTTACCGCAAGATCTGCGATGTGAATGGGACGAATGGGTGCGACAATTACTGAAAATCAACATTGTCACCGTTCCTAGGTGTGTTGGTGGAACCTTCGCCCTACCAGAAGAATTAGAGACACATGTTTTTTGCGACGCAAGCCCGTTAGCATACGGAGCTGTTGTCTACATCGTCACAAATCGCCCAAGACAAGGACATTTGCTAATTTCAAAATCACGCGTAGCTCCAATCGAGAAGGTAACCCTCCCTAGACTAGAGCTTTTAGCAGCATTGGTTGGGGCAAGACTTCTTACATACGTGGCCAAGGCTCTTGCGAGATTCAAAATGGACTATAGGTTCTGGACAGACTCTACGATCACATTGACTTGGATAAAGAGTGCGTCGGTCAAGTGGAAGCCATTCGTCGCGAACAGGGTTAGAGAAATCAACGAAAAGACAGATTCAACCAAGTGGAGGTATTGTCCTGGAAAATACAATCCGGCAGACCTGTTAACTCGTGGTGCATCCATTGAGAAAATAATATCAACCAAAGCTTGGTGGCATGGCCCTGCATGATTGACGGATAAAGATAGTTGGCCATCGCAAGCTGTCGACTGTACCACTGAATGGGAACCCTTGGAGGCAGAAGCGGTAACCGTCCAAATCGCACCCGTTGCTGAATCTGAAGCACTGGAACCACTTCTTGATATTGCTCGATACAGCAAGCTTCCTTTGCTGCTTAAAGTCACGGCGAGGGTTTTCCGCTTCATAAACCACTGCCGACGCCTTGAAATAACCTTCGGCCCAGTGACAGCTGAAGAAATGATACGGGCCGAAAAGTACTTGGTCAAGCTGGTTCAATGTCAAGCATATAAAACTGAGATCGAGTGCCTTTCAAATGACACCGCTTTAGAGGGCTCATCACCAATCACTGAACTCAATCCTCTTCTGGATTCTGATGGTCTACTTAGAGTTGGAGGTCGTCTGTCGCGACTACCTGTTCCAGAAGAAGTGAAACACCCAATCATTCTACCACCATGCCACCGTTTGTCGGAACTGATTGTAGTAAGATCCCACCTTCAAGTTATGCATGGTGGTGTGAGGGACACGTTAACTCAACTGAGAGAACGTTTTTTACTGGATTCACAGAGCTCGATCCCTAGTCAAGCGAGTCATCCATGGCTGCTACCTGTGCAAGCGGTTCCGAACACGTCCAGGCAGTGCTCCCGCTGCCCCTCTTCCTGGTCACAGCTTGTCATCGACTAATCCTTTCGAAGCTGTGGGGATAGACTTCGCAGGGCCACTCTACATACGGTCCTCTAACAACCCCAAGAGCTACATAGCTCTTTTTACATGTGCTACATCACGAGCAGTGCATCTGGAACTGGTCAGTTCGATGACTTCAGAAGCATTCCTGATGTGTTTCCGGCGTTTCGTGTCATGGAGGGGCCTACCTCGAGTCATTTATTCAGATAATGCCAAGACATTCAGGAAAACATCATCTGACGTCAAGCGACTGCACAGGATGTTCCTTCAAGACGGCGTCGCTGGGCACATCAGCAGCGCCGAAGTTGCTTGGAGGTTCATCGCGCCTGACGCCCCTTGGTGGGGCGGGTGGTGGGAGCGTCTCGTGAGAACTGTTAAGACGACACTGCGAAAAATTCTTGGTAAAGCTCTTCTCACCTTCGAAGAACTAGCAACAGTTCTTACCGTAGTCGAAGCTGTGATCAATTCTAGACCATTAACATTCATCGAATCGGACATAGGTGAACCGTGTGCGTTAACGCCCGCCGACCTCCTGATCGGACGAAGGTTTACAGCTCTACCGCATGGGGCATCGAATGTCGCCACCACTTCAACGCGCACAGATGCTCTCCGGAGGCAACAGTATAGAAAGCGACTCACGGAAAACTTCTGGACAAGATGGCAGAAGGAGTACCTCCTTCAGTTGCGATCAGCCCATTTTACACCCCGAAGGACGGCAACAGAATTTAACGTGGGGGACATCGTGCTCGTCTATGCTGAGAATGATGATGATGGTTTAAGTTTAATGGCGCAAGGCCGACATGGGCAAAGAGCGCCAAATACAAAGTTATTAGATAAGGAGGGAAATCGGATAAAGTCAGTTAAATACTACGAGCACGTCTGGTGTAAAGGGCCAGGGTGAAGAACGTGAGTGGTTAAAAAATAAATACGGTGGCTGGTGTATAGGACCAGGGGTAAAACTATGGGTGATAAGAGATGAGTTGTAAGAAATGAACTTCAGATAGGAACCTTAAGGTTCGCTGAACAGAGAACATGGCTTCATCTCCTAAGAAGTATGACGGGTGTGGTGGAATATGTCGTGTGTGTAGTTGTGGGAAGTGTTTTCGTCGTGTAATGTCGAGTGCCTTACATTGTATGAGGATGTGGATCACGGATAGGGCCTCTCCGCACCTGCTGCACAGAGGTCTTGGAGACCCCGTGAGAAGGTGCGAGTGCGTTGCATGAGTGTGCCCTATCCGTAATCTAGCCAAGGCGACTTCAGTGTATCTATTACGTGTGTCGGTGGTGTATGGTCCCAAGTGTTGTTTTATTACGTGTAACTTGTTGTCTGTTTGTTCACTCCAGTGTGTTTGCCATGTTTTGCGAAGTTGTTGTCTGATGTGTGGTTTCACGTCGGTGTAGGGTAATGTGGTTATGTCTACTGTATTCGAGAGTGTAGCAGCAGCAGCCATTCGGTCCGCTGCTTCGTTCCCGGCTATACCACTGTGGCCAGGGACCCAGCAAAGAACCAGTTCAAATTTGCGTACATACGCCGACGTAATACCCTTGACTATTAGATTTACAACGTGATTTTTTGAAGACTTTGTTGACGACAACGCCCGCACGACACTGAGGGAGTCTGTATATATAATGGATTGTGGGATGTGACTTTGAAGGATATGATTAACAACAAGAAGTACACCATAAGCCTCTGCCGTAAAGATACTGGTATTACTGTTAAGAGTTCTAGTGACATTAAGGCCGGGCCCATGCGCCGCGCAGGACACAGAGGTGGCAGTTTTAGAGGCGTCCGTATAAAATTCAGAAAATTGATACTTCTGCTGCAAATACAAGAAGTGCTGCAGAATTGCACATGTAGGAGCTCGGTTTTTATCTACATGTGTGAAGGATGTGTCGCATGATACAGGGCGGAGATGCCATGGTGCTATAAAATCTGTTTGAGAACTTTGTATGGTGTCTAAAAAGGAGACAGAAAGCTCTGACGCTTCCTCTCTAACTCTGTAAGAGAAGGGCGCAGAGAACGGGCGCAGAGAACGATGGTCGGTTTAGGAGTAGTGCAGTCTGAGACGTATCATAAAAAGCCGATTTAAAAGGATGGTGTGGCATAGATGAAATTTTAAAAGCAAAAAGAATATCTGTGTATGCTCGCTGACGTTGTAGGTTCCACTTATTACACTCCACATAGAGGCTTTCGACGGGCTAGTCCGGAAGGCGCCACATGCCAACCGGAGCCCCAGATGAAGCACTGGGTCCAGCATTTTCAGGGATGTCTTACTTGCTGACCCATAAACAACGCTTCCATAGTCTAATCGTGAACCTATCAGGCTGGTAAAAACACGTAAAAGAAGTTGTTTGTCAGCCCCATATGAAGAGTGGGACAGAACCTTGAGTATATTCATGGCCTTTAAGCATTTATGTTTAAGTTGTTTTATGTGTGGAATGAACGAGAGCTTTTCGTCAAGGACTACACCTAAAAACTTGTGTTCATTTCTGACTGGAATTGAGACACCATTGAGTTTGATGTCTGGATCCGGCCGAATGCCGCGCCTTTTCGAAAACAAAACACAAGTGCACTTCACTGGATTAAATTTAAAACCGTTGCTATCTGCCCAGCCAGCTAGCTTGTTAACACCAAGCTGGACTTGGCGCTCGCAGATAGACAGGTTACAAGACTTAAAGGATAATTGCACGTCGTCTACATAGATTGAGCAGGAAATGGTTGGTGGCAGAGCCTTCCGAAGAGAGTTCATTTTTACAATAAACAACGTGCAACTCAAAACTCCACCTTGCGGAACACCGTTTTCCTGCACATGAACTCTAGAGAGTGCAGTTCCAACTCGCACGCGAAACGTTCTTTCAGAGAGGTAACTGGCAAGCGTGTTCCACATGTTACCCGACATACCAAAGGACTTCAAATCGCTGAGGATGCCGTACCGCCAAGCAGTGTCGTACGCCTTTTCAAGATCAAAGAATACTGTCATACAGTACTGCTTATGGAGGTAAGCATCTTTAATATATGACTAACGCAACGAGTTGATCGTTTGTAGATCGCCCCGCCCTAAAGCCTGCCTGACAGCTCTCGAGAAGACCGTTGTACTCTAAGAAGTACACGAGTCTCCTGTTTATCATCTTCTCGAAGAGCTTACACAGGCAGCTTGTCAGGGCAATGGGGCGATAACTGGCGGGAGAGGAAGGGTCCTTCCCTTCCTTTAGGAAAGCCACTACTATGGCCTCCCTCCAAGAGCGTGGGAAGTGCCCCGAAAGAAATATTTTATTGTAGAGGTGAAGAAGTGTTTCAAGTGTGTCTGCATGTAAGTGTTGTATCATTGTGTATGAAATCCTGTCTGCACCTGGAGCTGAAGGTTTACAAGTACTAAGTGCGATCTTCAGCTCATGCAGTGAGAAGGGGGTATTATAAGATGAGGTCGACTTATTACTGTCTCTCAAGGACTTCTTCTCACAGGATGTTTTGTGTTTTATGAAAGTGTTGGTGTAGTGCGCTGAACTGGACACATGTTGGAAGTGTTGTGCGAGTGTGTTAGCCTGGTCTTCCAGTGTGTCCCCTGTTGTACTAACCAGGGGCAGGCTGTGTGTTGTGGGGATCCGCTTGATCCCCGTTCCTCCTCCCGCGAGCGCGATGTTCGAACGAGCGCGTTTTCCCGCGCACGTGACGTCACCTCGCGGGCCGACGCGCCGGCGGGCACCGACTGTCCTGCCGCCGCGGTCGCTCCTCCTCGCCCGGGAACCTGCCTCCTCTCCCCCTCTCCTTATAAGCGCGGCGCGTGCGCTTCGCGCTCTCTCTTGCTCTTGCTCTTGGCTCTTCCTCCGGCTCTAGCCCCATGGATAGGGGAGATGGGGGAATGGAGGAGATGGGAGTCGGATACCGGGGCGCTCCTTGTCCCCGGCTGGCTCGTCTCCTCCCCGCCGCGCCGGCCGGTCGGGCGCTGTTTGGCCCTGATCGGACGCGCAGGGTAGGCCTCTGGTCACCTTGCGAGCGGCCCGCGTGCAACCTCGGCCATGGTCGCCTGTTTGGGCGACGCCGTAGGACGCGCGTCGTTACAGTGTAGTTCTTAACCCGGTCTTGGCGTTATTATGCACTGTACGACTCGGCCAATAAACCCCATGGTTCGTCCTGGCCCTTTGGAGCCTGTCGTCGCCTGTGTCGGTGAGTCGAACCCGTCGCGGCGTCTCCCTTGTGGACGCCGCGTACCTCTCTGGGGCATTTTGGATGGGTCATTTCCGGGCGTCGAGCTGACATCGTCGCTCAACGTCTCTAACGAGGCTAGCCGGGGTCGTTTGTTATCCCGTAGCCAGACCCAGTAAGCCCACATTGGCGCCCAACACGGTATCGACACTGCGCGACGGAACAGGCCCCTGGCCTTAGTCCCTGTGCGATTTACTGTGAGGTGAGCGGTTAGGCTTTTCAGCACCACGCTGTTTTTAGCAACGTGCTCGGGCCATCCGCCGCTGCCCGCGAACAGAGGCACTTATCGCCCAACCCGCGCCAGCAATTGGCTTTTGGGAGCACGACGCTCCGTCGTAACGTGCTCCCGCCGCTCACCGCTGCCCGCGAACCGAGGCACATATCGCCCGACCCGCGGCAGCATCTCCTGTGTTCTGTACTACTCAACGTAGCGGCGATCCCGAGCCTGCGAAATTGACGTACGATTTGAACCTGGAGCAGAGCCATACGCTCGCTACGTCGGAAACGAGAACATCTTTTGCTCGGACGGCGTTAGCCTGCGGCCAATGTATCTCCACGTGCAGACGCCAAACGGCCCTTGTGGCCAAGTTTGCGCCTCGCTAAGGAGCCCCCTGCGCCTCGTCGAGAAGGAGCCTCCCGCTCTGATGACGATAATGCGCATTCGTCCTACCACGTGCGAGCGCCTATCGCGCATAGCACGCGTGGACGCCAGGGCCCTGTCGCAAAAGAGCACCTTTCGCTTCCACGACACGGCCGGGACAGCGTAGCACATCCCCGCGCAGGCATTGTACGACGCTTTGTTGTCGATCTTGCCCGGCGCGCGTGAGATGCAGTGCGCTGAGTCCGCAGCTAGGCCCACTGGGAGCACTCTGTTTCCCAGGCATAGCTCGCCTTACGATCTCGTGTTTCCAAAGCACGGCGGCCCGCTCGCCGCGTAGTGCTACGGACTACTTAGAGATCGGGCCACACGTTCTGAACGAGTTTGACCGTTCCGTCGACAAAAGTTCGTTCGTAGTGGAGACGGACCACGTGGCATTCAGCTGGCTTAAGCGGATACGCGAACCACGCGTGCTGGCCATATAAGCTGCGCCCGTGAAAACGTCACCGTGCGCAATGGGAGCGGTAGCACCACGTGGTGGCGGACACATGTCGTGAGCCCCCGTGGCCGCTTGAACGTTCCTAACGCGCCTAGCGCCCGACTGACCCCGGTAGCCACGTGCTGAACGCCGGCCAGTTGGTGCGAGCCCCGAAGGGAATGCATTAAGCGTGCAAACGTTGCAATTCCCGGGCGATATCGCATACCGAGCAGACCCATTGTCAGCCGGTATTGCATCCAGCAGAGACGAGCAGGTGCCCGGTGATCAGAACGATCCGTGTTGTAAATATGATTTTAACTGGCTCTGTGTGAGTCGTGCTCTGTGTGAGCGGGCGACGCGGTCGCCGGAGGCTACTAACCGCTTGTATTGTGGTCAGCCTCGAGCGCTTTGCAGCTCGTACTGCTGCAGGCGCGTTTTTTTTATCTCTCGGATTCGTATCTGCTACACGCTCAATGTCTCTCGCTGAAGTTATCCCACCGAAGGAAATTCCCCCTGAGAGTTTCACGGTGGTGAGCACCCGCAGTTTGAGGAAGGTATACGATACTTCCGCGACTCGCGGGCGGCTGGGCGAGTGGCCGCAAGACTTCCCGAAGTTGTGCCGCTCCGCTACCTGGCCAGGCATGTAGCGAGCTGATCTCCACTATCCTCGCTCTTGCCGTTGCGCTGAAGGAAGGGAAACGCGAACGTGGCGGCAAATATCAGCCCCAGTCGCTATAACCCGGAGTTCCTGACGCGCGCCGCACCTGACCGAACCTATCCCCACGTGCTCGCACGTGTTCGTCGGTGCGATCGTCGAAAGGAGCACTGCCACGAATTTGGCAATCCCTAGACGAGAGGCGCACCCGGGGACCATATGTTGTCCGCCGGCATCGCCTTTGGCAGAACAAACCTCCTCCGAACGCAGCACGAAGGTCCGATTTGTAAATATGTAAATAGTAGGTCGTTTTGGCTCTGTGTGAGTCGCGCTCCGAGATGGAGCGGGCGACGCTTTCGTTGGAGGCATATAACCGCTGGTACTGCGGTAGGTCTCGTGCGCTATGCAGCCAGGCTGCTGCAAGCGCGTTTTTATTTTTGCCTCGGACCCGTGCCTGCGAGGAGCGGATGGGAGTTCTGCCGATAAAATCTCACCCGATAAGGCCCCACGAGGCTCAGCAAGGGTGGCGATTTACCGCAGTCTAGGGAAGCCGCGTTGAGCTTCCCCGACTCGCGAAGGGCCGGATAAGCGAGCGACCGTAAGACTTTTATTAAGTTGTGTCACTCTGCTTTTAAAATCGGGCCGAGCGCACATCGAGGAGCCTTTTTGCTGCTTCTCGCTCGTGCAGCGCGTGCCACAGCGCGGATCCCTCAATCCGTCCGACTTCATGCAGCCAATCGAGAGGCGCAAACCACGGCAAAATACGGCGTACACTTTGGGACTCCATCCCGGTGGCCGTAGTCGTCGGTTCCTTTCGGGCTGCCGCTGTTTGCTTCGCTGATGGGCGACATTTTCGCCCTGCGGAAGCACTAGGCATGCGCGATGACGACAAAGGACCGCGATATTCACCCGTTTGGCTTTTTCCGCGGGCCTGATCATGCGTCCTCACGTCCGAGCGGAGCGTTGGCGCGGGGCGACGTTTCCGCCCCATGACCAACCCTACCGAGCGCCAGCGAGCGCCAACGCCGCAGCCACGGAGGGATTGCTTCGCGACGCCCGGCTGGGCAGCGAGTTTGCCCCCTCTTCTCCGTGGCGGGCGGAAGCGCGTCACGTCAGGCGACGGGCCCACCAATTGGCCCAATAAGCCCACGTGACACGCCAGGTGGACCCTCTCTTATGGCGGTTGTCGGAGAGACACCGCGGGAGAAGGGCACGCCACTCAATCGGCGGCCTAGGGAACGACGCGAGCTTCACGCCTTCCGTTCCAGTATTCTTCCCTCCATGCCTTCGTCGCCGATAGCGACGCTTTGGAAGGGGGGGAGGATGGCCGCCGACGAAGCGAAACGGGGAATGCCGGCTACCTTCCGTGCGACCGCTGTTACGCACTACGCAGCCGTTAGCTCTCCCCAGTTTCTCGCGGCACCGGCGTTACGGCCACTTTTTCGGCCCGAGCCTTTGCACGCCCCTATCGCTGTTCCCGGCAGGTAGTTTTGGGTTTCGCCTTTTGTCTCCCTTTTGCAGCACTGTTCCTTGGCGCGGTCCCCAGCCCGGTTTTCTTCAGTCTTCAGTTGCCGCACCACACACGGCCCTTGTCACACGCCAGCCTGCATCGACCGGCGGCTTCAACGTCGCCACTTGCCAGGGCCATGGCACACCCAAGCAACTCGGGCGCTCCGGCGCTTTCTAGGGGCACTCCCTCACGATGCCTCGTGCGGCGTCGCTCGCCGCGGCTCCTCTCCTTGGCGCCTTCGACGAGCGCACCCTGGGTGCTTCTTCGGGACCTTCAGGCGGTACGGCACCCTGCGGCTGCTGCCACTCCAACCTCCGGTGGCCCTCTCCTGCTGCAGCTGGTCGAGCTACGCCTGGCAGCTTCAACCCTCGAGCCTGTTGCTCGAGCGTCCGGCGTGAACCTGCCCCGCGGTCTGGCGGTCTTGGGCCTGGCTCCCTGGTGTCCTGGCGAGTCATCTAGACGGCCCCTGCTCGTGCCGACCACTCTGGCGTCGTGTCGAACTCTGGAACGGCGTGTCTTCGGAGTGTGAGTGTGTGTGTCGGCGTGGACTCCAACGTGCGGACATTCGCGGACTTCTTGGGCTGGGGACCCGTTGTAAGCTCGTAGGGTATGTGCTGTGCCTGCAGTTGTCGAGTCGGTCCTTCAGACCGGGCTCGGTTTTGAGGAGGGGGGGATGTGGGGATCCGCTTGATCCCCGTTCCTCCTCCCGCGAGCGCGATGTTCGAACGAGCGCGTTTTCCCGCGCACGTGACGTCACCTCGCGGGCCGACGCGCCGGCGGGCACCGACTGTCCTGCCGCCGCGGTCGCTCCTCCTCGCCCGGGAACCTGCCTCCTCTCCCCCTCTCCTTATAAGCGCGGCGCGTGCGCTTCGCGCTCTCTCTTGCTCTTGCTCTTGGCTCTTCCTCCGGCTCTAGCCCCATGGATAGGGGAGATGGGGGAATGGAGGAGATGGGAGTCGGATACCGGGGCGCTCCTTGTCCCCGGCTGGCTCGTCTCCTCCCCGCCGCGCCGGCCGGTCGGGCGCTGTTTGGCCCTGATCGGACGCGCAGGGTAGGCCTCTGGTCACCTTGCGAGCGGCCCGCGTGCAACCTCGGCCATGGTCGCCTGTTTGGGCGACGCCGTAGGACGCGCGTCGTTACAGTGTAGTTCTTAACCCGGTCTTGGCGTTATTATGCACTGTACGACTCGGCCAATAAACCCCATGGTTCGTCCTGGCCCTTTGGAGCCTGTCGTCGCCTGTGTCGGTGAGTCGAACCCGTCGCGGCGTCTCCCTTGTGGACGCTGCGTACCTCTCTGGGGCATTTTGGATGGGTCATTTCCGGGCGTCGAGCTGACATCGTCGCTCAACGTCTCTAACGAGGCTAGCCGGGGTCGTTTGTTATCCCGTAGCCAGACCCAGTAAGCCCACAGTGTCTGTTGTCGTTTTAGTTTATGTATTCGTGTCCATACTTTTCGCGTGTCAGTGTACGAGTTGATGGAAGTGAGGAAGGTGCGCCAACTCTCCCTTTTCGCCTCACGGCGCACTCGCTTCCCAAAAGCCTTGGCCCGTTTAAACGAAATGAGATTATCTGATGTGGGGTACCGGCGAAGGACACCCCACGCCTTGTTCTGGGCCTCTCGCGCCTGCCTACAGTCCTCATTCCACCACGGCCTCCTTTGGTTGCGCGGAGCGCTGGAGGTGTGGGGAATGGACTTTTCGGCAGCGTCGCGGATGTGTGCCGTGATTAGTTGGGATGCTTCCTCTACGTGCAGGTGTTCTATGGTTGTGTGGTGTAGTTTAGATGTTTCTGTGAATATACTCCAGTTTGCTTTTGATTCATTAAACCTGTTATGGGAAGATGGACTGCATGGGCCTTTACCTATATATGTTAGGGAAGTGGGGAAATGGTCACTACCATATGGGTCAGTGCCCACGCCCCACTCAAGACATGGAAAGAGAATTGCAGAACCAATAGCCAAGTCGAGATGTGAGTATGTATTATGTCCTAAGTTATGGTATGTAGGCTGCTTTTTGTTGAAAAGGCATGCTCCTGAAGATGTAAGAAATTTCTATATCAGGCGACCTCGGGCATCCGTTCTAGAGGAGCCCCAAAGAGAGTTGTGCGCATTAAGGTCGCCTGTTATGATGTACGGCTCGGGCAGCTGGTCGACCAGCGCCTCGAAGTCAGAGCTCAGAAGTGCATAATCAGGACGAATGTCAATGGAGCATACCGTTACCAACCTATTAAAAATTATTGTGCGTATTGCTACAGCCTCAAGGACGGTGTTGAGAGTGATAGGGTGGCATGCTAGGGATTTCCGGGCTATTATTGCTACACCGCCCGAAGAGTGTGTGCAGCCAACCCTATCCTTTCTGAATACCATGTACCTATTTAAGAAATTTGTGTGATTGGGATTCAAATGCGTCTCCTGAAGACACATCACACTTGGCTGGTTCGAATGCAATATCTCATGGACATCATCAAGATTTTTAATGAGGCCTCTACAGTTCCATTGAGTAATATTTTCTCTTCCCATTATGGAGATTTAGAAGCTACTGAAGTCTGTGTGTATGTGTGTTCATGTGTCTTTCGGCGCTGTTACTCTAGGATTTGGCTTTTTGGGCCTTTCTGCTGCTGGCTTGGGCGTCGGAGGCCGCTCCTTGCGCTGCGTTGCAGGCAGGAACGGCCCGACATCCATCTCATCGTCGGATGTCCGAGGGGTGCCCGACGGACCGGGCCCCCCGGACTTGGCCCCCATCGGGAGCCCTTCGTTTGAGCCGCCACCGCCGCGGGCGTCGGGGACGCCAAAAGTGGCACAGGCGGTGCGGTGGCGGTGGGAGCCGATGCGGGGCCCGTGGTGTTCATCACCTCGGTACCCTCCAACGCACTGGAGGACGGGGAGGCGGAGGCGGGAGCAGCACCGGTCCCTACAGAAGAGGTTGTCACCACAACCGCTGCTGCCTCAGCAAGCGGCGTGGCGACAGATTGGGCTGCCTGAGGCACCCCAGGGGGGGGCGGAGGAGGGACCAGGTCAGACTCGCTGAACTGGGTCCCTGTAGACACCAGACGCCGCTCCGCCCCCCGGCGAGCCGCGTCGGCGTACCTCCCCAGGGGGAAAGAGGCGAACCTCTTTCGCGCCTCTGGGAAAGTGATGTTCTCAGTTATCTTGATGTTGATGATCTTTTTCTCTGTGTGAAATTTTTCCATTTGCGGGAGTACGCTGCATGCGGCCCCCCGCAGTTCACACACGTGAGGGTGTCGGATGGGCAGTTGTCACTGGGGTGATCGTACGCGGCGCATTTTGCACAAGTCGTTCGGCCACGGCAAGAGTTTGTACTGTGCCCGAACCGCTGGCACTTGAAGCAGCGGCGCGGGTTCGGAATGTAAGGTCGAATGGAGCATCGGATGAAGCCTGCATTTATATATTGTGGAAGTGCCGAGCGGTCAAAGGTCAGGATGATGTGTTTGGTGGGGATTATCTTGTCGTCCCTGCGCATCGTGATGCGCCGCACAGCTGTGACGCCCTGATCCTTTAAACCTTCGAGAAGGTCGGCATCTGTTTCCGTCAGGAGATCTGTCTCAGAACTCACACCCTGAGAGCTGTTTAGGCTCCTGTGTGGCGTGACCCTGATGTCGAGATCATGGATGCGGGTTTGTGCAAGAAGAGTGCGGGCTTGTTGTTCGGCATTGAGTTCTACAAGGATTTCTCCGGTCCTGAGCTTTTTAGCTGAATATTTGCCACCTATGGTGCTTTGCAGAAATTTAGAGATCAAGAATACGGACATGGAAGCGATAGGTCTTGCTGAGTCAGCTGACTCAATCACAAGAAAACGAGCATAGTTATTCACAGTTGTTGACAAGACAGTTGTTGAAAGAGGTGGGAACGAAACTTCGGTGCGGCCCCTTTTCGGGGGCCGATCACGTTTGAGGGGGGGTTTGGAAAATGCCATATGATACATTGGAAAGCAGGGAGACGGGGGTACTTTCTTCTTTGACCTTACCCTGGTAGTCAAAGAGGTCCCGGAGCTCCCTGCCTGGTAGACAGACAGGGAGCCCATCCGCCGGAGCTTGACCTGGGCTCCGACGGCCACCGTTTGTGGTTTCTAACCCTCCACCCATAAACACATCGCCACGGTTGGATCCAGCTTATGTTTGGGGGCTCGGGGTCCGCGGTATCGCCAGTACCGTCACCAAGATTGCTCAAGGTGCCCCGTGCGGGGGTAATGCAGTCTTTCACAGATTGCATAAGCTGGGCATGCGGCAGACTATAGAACAAATCCTCAACGTCTACACTGAAGCCGGTGCAGTGGCCAGGGTTTTTCGTTGCCAAAAACTCAACGAGCTGCTGAGAAGAGGACAAAAGAAATGGGTCAGCTAGGCTCAGTGACTTCAAATGCATCAATAGGAACCCCGAAACTTTATACTGCCAAGACTGGCGTTCAGACACAATTGCCCTGAATGGAATGCCCGTTTTGTGGGACTTAGCTGTGAAGAACACGGCCAGCTGCACCCCTTTGGCTTTCTTTAAAGAAGCTGCTAGGCTAAGAAGGTTTAGCTTCTTAAGTGAGCTCAAGGGCTTGCCTTTTTACAGCCTCCAGTTTAAGAGTCACTGGAACAAAATTCTTCTCTAAAGCAGCACAGGCTTTTTGAGAAAACATTCCCTCAGGCTGCGTCGAGATTTGTCGTTTTTGGTTTCATTAAACTCAGTTGTTAGTAAGCGCGCGTCCTGTGTAGTTTTCTTTGTCCCGCGTTTTTCTGCGCTTTTATTTAGTGTGTTTCAGTTTCAGCTCCAAGTGGATTTCTTAGCATCGCTTGCTTGTCCGAGATCTTGTGTTGGTCGTAAATACAAAGCAAGTCAGGTTTTTACATCATGTGGAGGAGATTTGTTGCCTCCAGTAATTTCAAACAACAAGACTTTTCAAAAGGACCACCAAAAATCACACTGCCTGAAATGAAGGATCAGCTTCACCGCACGGCCTGGGCACCACGACTGCTAGCTTTTCTTTCGTCTAACCGACTTTTTGGGTAAATCAATTTTTATATTAGGATGTGCTTCCAAAATGTTTACCAACACAATGTACAGCCGGCAAAACACTTGTCTGTAACACTCGAGCGGCATGCTTCAGACTGCGCGGGAGACATCTAGCGATAGTGCCTGGTTTGAGACCGGCAAAATGTGAGCATGTGCGACCCGTATCAGTGTGATGGCCGTGTCCATTCTCACTGTGCCCGTCCCCAGGGGTGAGACAGCTGAGTCAGATTTTGGAGCAGAACCACCTTGATTTGGAGCAGAAGCATGATGACATTTATTATGTCACCTTGGGAGCCTAAAAAACAGTTTTTTCAGGGTTCGTACAGGCTTCAAAAGCAAAAGTTCAAGGGTTTTCAAGGGTTTTCAAGGACTTTCAAGGACCAAAAAACACATTTTCAAGGTCCCCATCTAATGTTTTATCTGGGATTATTGATAACTTTTTCAACACAATGCAAAAGTTTTTTATTGCACAATACCTAAGCACATTAGTGCACATTAGATAGGTGCTGACGGGTTCGTATATGCTCCCCAAGCTTTATTTTTTTATTTCATGGCTCACATCTTCGTGTCTCCCATCCCCAAACACATGCACCCTTCCTTCAATCAAGGCAGAAGACAGGCCCGCGTCACCCGCCTCCGAGCCGAATACCACAACAAACCGGACACCCGATACACGGACGTCGCTCCGTATACATTCCGCCCTGCTCACGCACTGGTTGTCGTCGACTCCAAATTTGTCAATGTTACCTCCCTCAGCATTCTCCACGCAAGCACCACGACGGCTGAAGAGACAGCCATCGCTCTAGCAGCGACCACGGCTTCCTCTAACTACGTGGCAATCCTCACAGATTCGCAACAGGCTTGCCACAACTACTGTACAGGCCGCATCTCTCCCTCAGCGCTGAAGATACTATCCTCAATCAAGGATCCACCCCACATCCAGATTGTATGGACATCAGGCCATTCTTCCCTCGAGGGAAACGAGGTGGCACACGCCGCTGCCCGCGCTCTTACAATCCGGGCGTTTTCGTCGACGGAAGAGGACCTTTCCGAACCCTCCATCTATCCCCCGGTCCCTCCCCGATACACTGAAATCCTATATCATTATCGCCAACTGCGGCTTCAATACCCTCCTCCTCACCCATCCCTCAGCACACAGGCGGCTCGCATTTGGCGTCGACTGCAGACCAACACATTCTACAACACCACGATACTCCACCACATATCTCCCTCCACTTACCCCTACAACTGCCCTTCTTGCTCCGTCCCAAACATTACCTACCACCTAGTCTGGAAATGCCCCTACGCGCCAAACCCTCTCCCTTCCCCATCCCCTGAGCAGTGGGAGCGCGAGCTGGCCAGCTCACGGTGCGAGGACCAAGAACGCTTCATCACTCGCGCCCAAGCAGCTGCGCTAGCTCGCGGCTATCTGGACTGAGAAAGCCACCCACTTTTATGCTCATTAAATGTTTTCCAATCCAATCCAATCCAATCATGGCTGGTATTTAGAGGTTTTTCTTTTTTGTGTGTGTTTTGCTGAGGCTGTTTGATTTCTAAACTTAGTTAATGTTGCCTGCATCCCCTGCTTTGTCAGCAGAGCACCAGCTGAAATTAAATCGAGCAAGTGTTGCTTCAAGGCAGGATGAACTATGTACACGTCCACCATTTGCACGTAAAAGCAAACGTAGATGGAGCGTATGAGGCACAGCAAACATGCGATGAGCAAGCATCCACAGACTAGATGGAAGATGCAAGATAGAGAACAGAAGCTGGCTTCCACTGGATTGTGTCGTGATATGGATTGGATTGACAAGTGCCTTCTCCCAATGTTGCCTTGTAATAATGAAAATCCACCAAACTTGTAATTTCACACAATACACTGAAACTTGATTGTTACAATGTTTCTTCACATTTGTTAACACCTAAAATCCACGACAAACACTTTAAATTCTTGTGAAAAGGCAGGGCCATTGATTCTCTCAGGAAAAATCAAGGGTTTTCAAGGACCATTTAAAAATTCCAGGACTTTCCAGGCCTTGAAATTGACACTTCTAAATTCAAGGGTTTTCAAGGTTTTCATGGACCTGTGCGAACCCTGTTTTTTGCAACTCGGGGAGACGGGAGACACTTTTTAATCAGTTTTGAATAAACATAACACTGAAACAGCCTTTCAATAAAGTTTTTTGTACTAGAGTTGCACAAGGTACGAACTGCACCACCTTTTTACAAACCATTTTTAAATTCTTAGGCTCTATGCATAGATATATGAAGTGACATTGAAAACATCGAATCGAAAAACTAAGCAATCCTAAGGCATTTTCATTATCATATAAATGCCGAAATTATTATTTTTGTAATCCCAGACTTGGCTTTACACAAAAGTGTAGAGGCATGGCAAAAGTTGTGCAAAGCGAGGTGACAGTCGTCGCACCCCACCAGCCCTCCCATTTCAATCCCCAAGGTGCGTGTTCACTATGATCGCAATCTGAAGAACGTTGGTATGTTTAGCCACCTCCCTCTTGGCATTAAATTTCACTTCAGATAGGTAAACCATTATTACTAGTGTGCAATAGCCCGTCCCGATATCGGTCACTGCTTGAACAATTTGCGGCGTATACGCCTCGAGATTCGCGATCGCTGCGCCGCCTGCCGCCGCTTCTCCGCAGCGTTTGCGGGATTAGCGCTGCGTGGCTTATAGGTGGTCATGCAGTGTTTTGGTTCTCTTTCGCTTCTCTTTACCTTTCCGCGCACTAAACAACTTGTTATGGTGACGCCTGTAAGCTAACTGCACGTTTAGGGCACTTAAAAAAAAAACAGCTGCGTCTTGGTAGAGCGCTCTAACGCCAACAAGAGCTACCCGAGGAGGCGGTTCTGCGCGCTTCTTGACCGCTCTTGCGGGCGTCGGCGACGGCAGCAGCATATCACCGCTGTCACCTTCGAACACGTCAGCACAAGCGAATTCTACTTATTGTCGCCTCGTTTAGACCAGATATTGGCACTGTAAGAGTTTGGTTCGTTTTGCAGCGCAGACAACAAATGCGGCTTTGCTTCGAATATGTACGTCGTAGAAAAATATGTTTCGTGGATGTGATAACCCAATAGCTGACAAAAACTTCTGCCTTTTATGGGAATATAAGCCACGCGAAAATGTTAAGTACACTCAAAGGCTGTGCATTGTCAGATATGTGCCCGCTCATGCCTTATAGTAAGAACCAAGGTATATGTTAATGAAACCACGGGAAAATGAAAGGTCTGCAAGTCAGGAATAAATAGAATAGTCGTACGGGAATGAAACAAAAAAACCGAGTGCAGCTTCTGAAATGCTAAAGGCGTTTGTTTGAGCAAGGTGGTATTCACCAGACTAACTAGATGCGAACTGCACTGATAGTTCGCTAGACATGAGGGGGGGGGGGGTGAGGAGGAGGACGCTCAACTATCGTTGTTAACAATTACGGAGCGAAATCAACGAATGAACGTTTTAGTAATCACACACACAAGCTGCCTGTTCACTTTTCGTTTGTTTTTCGCCTTCAACGAACGGCTGATCACTCGGCGGACGCATTTTTTGAAGAATACAGGGTAGGCAGTTCACAAGCGATACGAGGTGTCGTTGGAAGAGTTGATTGATTGATTGCAGGGTTTAACGCGCCGACGCAACGGAGACGATGAGGCACGCCGTAGTGGAGGGCTCGGGATTAATTTTGACTACCTGGAGATCCTTAACGTGCTCCGAAATCTCGTACACACGGGCTCGTTGGAAGAGTGTCGTATCTGATAAGGGTCTCTGATTTCGGTTTATGCTAGATTCTGCAGTCTCCCTGTGTCATATGACGATGTTTCGAAGAAAAGTTTGGTCACGGACGCGGATTACTCTATAAGCCCATCTTCGCGCTTCTCGTGGAGGATAAATGTGACAGATGAATGTTAGCGAGCGCTCACCTCGGGACAAGACGACCCAGCATTAAATTTGTCGTCGTGTGCTGACTCCGGAGTAATTTTTCATTATCCGTCGTACTTCTTTGGTACAATGTTTGTGAAATTTATGCCGCATTGGCTTGTTCATGGTACTGATCAATATCTGAAATGTGTTATTGGCAGGCGTAACTTGCGTGCTGTCAGGTATGAGTGCTCCGCTGGATTTTGTAAGTGCACAAAGTCGATTTACATCATGGTGTGTATGGCCGCAACATGACCATCGGAGGAAACACTGCTTACGGAGACTGCCATAAATTTCAGGGGAGCGGAATTGCAATCAGCTGCATGCAAATGCTGGCTCCGGGACGCCGGCCTGTGACACACGCCCGGCGCTCATGTAGATCTCACTAAGATCACGTCATAAACGTTTATACTCTCGTGAACACACCACGCTTGCAAACAGAGTGCCTGCTCCACGTTATTCGGTATTTCGAACGCGGACAAACGGTAAATTGCTGTCTTGAACGAGCCCCAAAAGCAACGGCGACAGGGGGATGCGGGCCGGGGACTCCCGCGCCTGCTTTCGAAACGGGCCGCTAGGGGGATTTCAGTGGCGCCCCTACAGGCCGCGCTCGAGGCGTATAGCCTACGACGCAACTTCTGCGGTGTCAATCGTCCCCTTCCCGCCGCTTGCAAGCTCACTGTCAAAGGCGGCAATAATTCAGCTTTTATTATAACACCGCAATGAGTTTGAAATTTCACTTCAAGCACACACCGCGCCTCGCAATCGAGACCGCAACACGGCGAATTCGCAGGCCCCACGTCGTTTTTAACGGACTCCCGTCCTTCGAGTCGCGCAACTTCCCTCCACAGATCAAACGACTAAATGTAAACCCAGCCACCCCCATAACCAAAACCACGGTAGAAATCGGCGAAGGGCACTCTGCCTGAACCACGGGCAACTGCTTCGACCAACGGCGAAGCAGTTGCGATATTCACCACACCAAGATACGGCGCTCCGAAAATCCACGTTTTTTCATCAATTTGCACCAGTAGTTTGTCGCCTGAGTACAGATAAGTATTTTTTCTGCAGGGCTTTGCAATTGTTTGCCATGGAAAAACTTTAAAAAAAAAAAAAAACTCACAGAATATAACATGTGCAACCCGACATTGTGACTTTCGAAAAAACTATCTTGGAGACAAGTTTATGCGGATTTTTTTGTTGAATGATCAATCAATTAAACGCTTACAAACAGCATCACCAAGGGTGCTGGAAAATTATGCCGTCAGTAAGCATTTTTCCCCACTGAAACTGATGGGAGCATTAAAACCCTTGGTTCTCAGACTGTTTCGGAAACGTTTGGCGTAATTTTTGCAATTTTCAAGCTTTTGGAGCAGCCTGGGGCAGGAAAACAAATTTGTATCAAAACTGCGCAATATGCGCAGCTGTCGCACCCCTGCGTCCCCTTGGCTTCCGTACCTTCTTTCGCCGGGAGAAGCGCTACCCGCAGTGCCGGGCGGGAAACAAAAGCGGAGATTAACCCTTTTAGCGTGCAGTGCGCCAATTTCCTGTCTGCATTTATAGCTTTGGCGCACAGTTGTTCTCTGCATCATCGTTCTGCCAATACCTTGCAAGAAAACTTCCACTTTCTACTTTACGGCACCATGTTTACAAGTCAAACTGCTCTTGTACAAACCCCAATATCACCACTGAGATACACGGGGGAGTTGCCTCGGTGTTGCTTGGCTGCGGCTTGACTACAACTGAGCTCCTATACAAATCTATAGTCACTGCCACTAAAAAACAGCACCCCAGCAGTAGTGGCAGCAGGGTTTGTAAAGGCTTCAGAGGCGAAAATTCAAGGATTTTCAAAGACTTTCAAGGATCATAAATACATTTTGAAGGACCCTATC
The DNA here is from genome assembly GCF_048455015.1 of Haemaphysalis longicornis. Taxonomy (NCBI): domain Eukaryota; kingdom Metazoa; phylum Arthropoda; class Arachnida; order Ixodida; family Ixodidae; genus Haemaphysalis; species Haemaphysalis longicornis. The sequence goes on along the minus strand of NW_027526203.1, from coordinate 225,808,990 downwards.
AAATGTTTTATCTGGGATAACTTTTTCAACACAATACAAAAGTGGTTTTTGCACAATACTTAAAAGTTAAAAACATTAGTGCGAGATACTAATAGGTGCTAACAAATCCATAAAAGCTCCCCAATCTTTTTTTTTCTTTTATTTCTTGGTTGGTGTTTACAAGTGTGTTTTTCTACATTTTTTGCTGCTTTTCTCAGGCTGTTTGATTTAAAAACGTAGGTCATGTCGCCTGCACCTCCTGCTTTGCCAGCAAAGGAATCAACTAAGATATTAAATCAGCAACTGTTGCTATGAGCTTTGCCTTAGTTTTTTTGTTGTTTTTTTTTTTTCATGTAGTCAATCTCCTCGACAATGCATCTTTTCAGCTGCCTTGCTCCTGCAGCTGCTCTTTGCTTTTTTTTTTTTTTTTTTGAGAGAGACCAGATTTTGAAATATCTATTTGCTTCAATGTAAGTAACCAATAGCAGGCCCATCAAACAGGACGTAAGTCACATACAAAATCCATCTGTTGTAGAAAGAAAACCTCGAAGCGTCAAGAAAAAAATGTGGTTAGGGAGGTCCTGAAAATCAAACCCGGGAACTTTACGTCGTGAAACCGGCAACCTAACCATTGGGACACCCCAAAGGCCCGAGGGGTACTCGATTAACAGCGGCGGGGAACAATAACCTGTGCAGCCAACTGGAAAGGAAAAGAAAAAATGCTTCCTGTGGTTCGAATCGAACCTGGGTCTCATGTTATGAAACCGTCGTCTATCTGATGGAGCTATCATTGCATCCGGGTGCACAGAATTTCCTTTGGGTTCTGTGGTGTAGTGGCGCCCTCTGTTGAGCGCCCGCTCACTGTGTGCGTTTGTGTAGTATTAGGTTGTTACTAGATGTCGTTGCGGTGGGACGCACGTGATGCTAATGATCCAATCACGTGCGTATGCGTGTCCGGTGGTGCCGTTGTGATGTGAAATAAAGCATTCTTTGTCTGGGGTTGTAACAGCGAGGTCGCACTCCTCCTTGTGGGCTTGTGCGTGGGCCGGCGCGGTGCGCCTTCGCTCCCGTCACTGCTGAGGCCGCTCGCCGTCGCCCACGACACAACAGGTTCGTAGCACGGGCGTTGGCTTCGGACCTGGCTGGGGCTCTAGTGAATGCTAACGTGGTCCACTTTAGGAGCCTGTGGCCGAAACGATCCGGGCCCCCCAGTAATGGAGAACTTTTAGCAGCAAGTTCAGAAATAAATGGGAGGCGATGACATAGAGAGCAGAAACTTGGCACCTTACTAAACAAGTTGAAAGCAAACTTAGATCGGTTCAACGGGTCGTGGAACGAATATTGGTCAGAGTAACACTTAAAGACACGAAACGAGCTTCCTCGGGAACAAACTACAGTTCATATCATAGTTCAAATAAAGAAACAGAAATGGACTTGGGCTGGCCACGTAATTAGGCGAACGACAATAATTGCACGACCGGGGTAACAGTGCGGACAACGAGAGACAGGTCAAGGAAAACAGGAAGGCCAGTTACTCCATGGAGGAACGAAATAAGGAAATTCAGAGGCAAAGAATAGACTCGAGCGGCGCGGGGCAGAAGCTGTTGGAGGTCGATGGGAGGGGCCTTCGGCCTGCAGGGGACCTAGTGGGATGATGATGATGACGACGACAACGATGACGATGATGCAACAGCCGGGTCTCCGGCAAAGGGAGAGGGGCCGCCAGCTCTGCTGTTCCTCCACCCTTGCACCACTAAAGCAAGCCGTGCCAATTTTGTCAATCACCTGCTGCACAGATGAAATAAATGGGGTAATGAGGGGGGGGAGGCCCAAGAACACGCCATGCTGCATAAGCACACAGTCTCTCTTTACAACAGAAGGCCTTTGCAACTTCACTATCTTGGAACATTCCATTAAAGAGATAATTTGTGTGTGACCACGAACTATACGAGGAGTAAGGTGTTACCACTTTTGACATCCACAAAATCGCTGCATCTGTCCCAAACTCGTGCGCCTTGCGCATGATGTCTGTGCAGGGACTCCATGAACAAGTCGGGCATTTATGCAAAGCACAAGGTACTTTCTAAGCAACCTACAACCTTTTTAGCTCAGACTCTCCAATCAGCAAAATGTCATTATATCTAAATAGTTTGCATTGCACGCTCATTGCGTTTGACGAAATCCTGTCTGAATGGGTCCTTCCTCAGCTAATTCAAAAGCGAACATCTCCGGCACAACAAAACTCAGCTACGCGCAAGCCCACCACTGCCCAGACTTGTCCAGAAGCTGGGTTCCATTAGACTGTATCATGACATGAATTAGATTGAAAACTTCTTGCTCTTAATGTTGCCTCGTTGCTTAAAGGTGTTGTGCCACCAAATTTCAAGTCTGTAAAAAGCCTGCTGTAGGCTTCCTCTGCATGCAACGACCCTCAACACGAAGTGCTGGGTACAGCAAGCGCTTAATACATATTTTAATTCGCTTCTAAAAATTACCTAAATGCTCTTCTGGAAATCGGGACCCATCGCTAGCGCCACTAACCATGACGTCAGTGAATTGCCAGCGCAGCAAAGTTTGTGACGTCATACAACGCTAGCGACTCGAGCGACGTCAACGTGAACTCCAGTTACCACAGTTTGTTTGGTCGCTTGGTCGTATCGACACACTATACCGATACGACGGCGACGACGACGCGACGCCGACGAGTCGTTAAAACATCGGCCAACTGCCGAATTGCCAGACCGCGTTGTCACACCACGCCGACGGCGACACAAACACGTCGGCCGATGAAAAGTCGCCATAGTGTGACTGACTCGCCGACCGAAGACGCCAACAAAACCGGTCGCCTGACTGGTCGCACGACGCGTCGTCAATCGACCGAGAAGCGAGAACTGCGCCCCGACAACATTCGTGCCGCAATGAACGCGGCTCTATTTTGTTAGTTTCTGGAGGGTAATAAACTCAGTAAGTTCCATGAAGCCCATACAACTCAACACTAGCGCTAATGCGATCCGTATTTTGGCGTTCGACGCTTCGGCCGTGCTCTTCGGCGACGCCGCTACCTCGGAATGCGTGTGCGATCGGCTCGCCTGTAGAAAATATAAGGTCAGTTTCCTGCAGAAGAACAGTTACGTAGGGTAATTTGGGTAATAAGGGATCAGTATCGGCAAAGGTTTTTAACGTAAAACGTAAAACCAAAGTACGGCAAGCACTATCCCTTCAGTGCAAAATCGCAGTCGCAGCCGGGCACGCTTATTTTTGCGAGCGCTTTCGCAGAAGAGCAGAGTTGATGGCGATAAGCTGTCGCGGGGGCTTCGCGGAACCTTGCTGCGCAAGCGCTATTTAAAAAATGTGAGTTTACAAGCCAGGAATTCTGTAAACTAGCTAGTAAACACCGAGGTACGACTCCAAGGATGGGCCTCCATCTAGTACACCGGCTATATCGCGAAGCGGAACCGTCTGTTCGCTGGCTCAGTGGTCTCGCGCGTTCCGCCCATCCGGTCAACGTTGCCGGTTCGATTCGCGGCGGGGGCAGCTTTTTTTTCTTTTTTTTAGCGTTTTTTTTAGCATTTTTATGGTTTGCAAATCCATGGTTTTCATTTGTCTGCATCCGAGGATGCAGACAAAGAATCCAGGTCGGAGCTGTCGCGGCTTGACGTGACGAGTCGGCGTGTTTACTTCCGTGGTGAAGCACGTATGTGGAGGAGCAGACGCCGCAGTAAAGTCGCAACGTACCGCAGCGCCGCATGGTAGACACGCGTGGCAGAGCGTCCGCGCAACCATAGCCTCCTATATAACCTACTAAAGGAGGCTATGGCGCAACACTGCGACGTCACTGCTTGAATCGGCGCCCAGAAACCGAAACCGAATTCTGTTCACATGAATCGTGCGATAATAAATTTTTCACTCAGAATATGTGCGTGTGAGAGCATGTATCATGCTTTCTAACGAATTATAAAACGTTTGCAACAAAGAATGCACAAGCAACAAATTTGGTGGCACAACACCTTTAACAAAAATCCACTAAGTGTAATTTTGTGCAATGCACCAAAGCTTGAGTGTTAGAATTTTTTTTACGTTAGTTAAAACTTGAAAGCCATGAAAAATAGTTAAAATTCTCGTGAAAAGGCAGAACCACTGATTATCCCAGTGAAAATCAAGGGTTTTCAAGGACTGCAAAAAATTCCAGGACTTTCAAGGCCTTGAAAATGGCACTTTAAATTCAAGGGTTTTCACGGTTTTCAAGGAATTGTGAGAACCCCCAAGTAGCAGCAACGTGTGATGCTGTGGCAGTGGGAGCTGTTTGACGGCGGAAACAGCATCAATAGTAAGTTACTTGTGTGAGCATTTGCAATGCTCCGAATGCACGATTCTAGTGGTCTTCTTTACCAAGCAAACAATAAATTCTTCTAAAAGGCGAATGAGTTACACCTCAGACCTGTCAAAAGTGAATTTACACCACTGCCCCCTCTCCTAACAACAGCCTAGAGGAACTCACCAGCATACACAAAAGGAAATGGCTGAGGTTCTCCTCAAGTAGCACACAGGAACCACAGCCGGGTGGGAAGGCAGAGTCCACAGTCAGCCAGCCAAGGCGTGCTATTATGAAGGGCCCAAGTGCGGGCGAGACTTACGTGGTTGCTCCAGGTTGGTGACTTGCCGCCCGAGTTCCCCGGCCGCGGCCTCGTGGGGGCACGCAGTTGACACTGAAAAAAATGGCGCAAAGCAACCTTGAGGAGTGCAGCAGAAGGCACCCATCAGCAAGATCAGCTACAGAACAGCTTTGACAATACATGATACCTTAAAGCAGCCATGAAGACAAAATGCAAGTTTGTGTTATTCGAAAGGTTTCGTGTTTTATAGTGCCCCAGCACTTGTCCGAATGCAAACGATGCTTTATTCACTGAGAAATTAATCAATTTAGGTAAAAATTTTGATTTTCCCGCTCAATCATGCGTTTTCGTGGTCCCAAATGACATCACAGGACCCGAGCGCTCTGCAGCCTAGGATCCCTTGATTCACGCATCCGCCGTACAGGGACCAAAATGCGCTGGCGCCGCCATTTTGGTCCACTCGCTCGCTGCCGAAACAAGTCATTGTATCAAAACCGCGCTAAAATTATCGCAGCAACAGGGTTAACTGGCGAAGTTCGAATCATCTTATCTGTTTCGCGTTGCTGGGTCTCGTGGGAAACGAGAACAACGCGTTGTGCACGTTGACCCAACTGCAGCGGCACGGGACCGTTCAAAGGGTGTCTCCACCCTGTACGTTGGCGCTGGCATTGAGGTACTCACGCGTTTGTTTACGTTACTGAACCCAGATGGCGCCACCATACCGTGGCGTGTCGTTTTGTGCCTTTTTTTTCGTTCTGGGAGAAAATGGTTTCGTGAAACATAGTGCTCGCTCGACAAATATGTTCACGCAAGACACCGTCACGTCAATCAATCGGCCAGTGTCGTCTGCGACAACCCCAAAGCCCCGCAGTTCTGTGCAACTAAACAAGCATAGTGCGCGCAGTACCAACAACAGCAGTACAAAGCGGTACTTCTATGTTTACATGTGCTTTTGTAACTTGCACTTACCACCATTCTTACGGCTTTAAAAAGAATGTGCCCTAAATTTAAGCGCAAATAGCTCGTTCGGCAAGCCTGTAAGCTCTGCCTAATTTGCGTTTACTTTCGCCGGCCTCCGCCAATCGCAGAACTGGCTCGAATGACATCATAGGTTCTGTTGCGGGAAATGAGCTAGTGGGTCGCATGGCCATTCCCTTTTTACCTAATTATGTAGCTTATTTGAGCGAAGTTTACGTTAAAGGTGGTGTCAGCATGATTCTAACAAGGCAATCTTTTCAATAAACCAAACTTGTATTTTTGTCTTCATGGCTCCTTGTGTTATTCAAAAGATTTTGCGTTAAATAGTGCCCCCAGTGCTTGTCCGAATGCAAACAATGCTTTATTCACTGAAAAATCAATTATTTAAGTTAAAATTTTGATTTTCTCGCTAAATCGTGCATCACTTTTACGGACACCACTTTTAACATAAACATTGCTCAAATAAGTTATATAATTAGGAAAAAAAAAGTAGTGGCCATGCGCCCCACTAGCTCATTTCCCACAACAGAACCTATGAATGATGTCGTATGTGGCAGCTCTGTGATTGGCTGAGGCCGCCAAAAGCAAATGCAAATTAGGCAGGGCTTATAAGTTTGCCGAAAGAGCTATTTGCGCTTAAATTTAGGGCACATTCTTCTTATGGCAGTAAGAATGGTGGGGTAAACAGTGGAAGTTACAAAAGTACACGCAAAGACAAGTACCGATGCATACTGATGTTGGTACTGCACATACCTCGGCAAAATTGGCGCGGCTCACTCAAACTCACTCGCAATTTTTTTTCTTCGAATCACCACTCACTCAAACTGAGACTCAATGCTGAGCAGCACATCTGCGCTCACTCAAACTCAAACTCACATTGAGCGCAAAACTCAGAACTCACTCGGACTCAAAACTCAAAATGCACTCAGAACTCAAAATGTACTCAAACTCAAAATGTACTCAAACTCAAAGTGAACTCAAAACTCAAAATGTACTCAAACTCAAAATGTACTCAAACTCAAAGTGAACTCAAACTCAAAGTGAACTCAAACTCAAAGTGAACTCAAACTCAAAGTGAACTCAAACTCAAAGTGAACTCAAAACTCAAAATGTACTCAAACTCAAAATGTACTCAAAACTCAAAATGTACTCAAAACTCAAAATGTTCTCAAACTCAAAATGTTCTCAAACTCAAAATGGACTCAAAACTCAACATGTACTCAAAACTCAAAATGAACTCAGAACTCAAAATGGGCTGAGAACTCAAAATGAATTCAGAACTCAAATGGCCTCACAACTCTCTCATGCTAGGAATTTACTGGGGGTCAGATGGACTCTGATTTCACTAGCAGTCAGTGTTTTCAAATTCACGCGTGGTAAAAATATTACGGGTGCAAATTCGTGAGCTCAAACTCTTGCATTCGCCACGACATGACACCGTAGCTCCTGTGAGGTCGGAAACAATTTTCGTTGGAGATTTAATACAGCTATATTTGCTGCCCATGAAGAGTAGCGCTGGTTGGAAGCAATTGTACATATATATTGGATACCAAACTCTTGATGTAGGCTCCGTGTTCGTGTTCATGACAGAGGCGGTCCAGGCTCGATGGTGTGCTGGGTCCCCAGGTCGAAACAAGCAAGATTGGGTGAGGGGACGTGCGCTCACTGCTCCGTTCATTTATGTCGAAGCTGTTTAGGGTTACGGTTCCGTGCATTCTTGCTCTGCATCCTGAAAAAACACCTTGTGTCAAAGCGAACTGTCCCCGCGAATCCCTGAAGCATGAGGCGTTCATGGATACACCTTTGCTGTTTTATTGCGTAGCATTCTTTGCCGAGTACACCCCTCCCCCTATCCCCGCCATGATCTTGTAACGGCCTGCATATACACAAAAATGCAGATATCACGGAAGTTCAACCTGTAATCATTATAAAAGCGTAAATGTAGAAAATTGATAAGACTAAATGTTAAAAAACTAAAAAAGAAATAAGAAAAATATCGAAAATGGCGAACCGTGTAACATGGGAGTCATAGTCTCAGATTGGGTGAAAATGCAGAGAGGTGTGGCGCTAAAGAATATGGGGTATCAAATTGAGGGTCTCGAGGAGGGAAATCACGTGGGACCAGCAAAAAAGTGGCTCGTTATTTGCTGAGGCACTTGTATCAGTTTTTATTAGCATTTGCTAGGTGGGATGAGCTCTCGTAGCTCGGAAAAACACCACGCTGTCGTTGTAAGCAATGAACGCCGCCGTACCCAGCTGTTAACTTCCAGCATGCACGCGTGTGTGTGTGTGTGTGTGTTTGAGAGAGTGTGTGAGTGAGAGAGTGTGAGAGAGAGAGTGAGCAAGAGAGAGTGAGAGAGAGACTGAGAGTGAGCGATAGAGGGATAGTGAGTGAGAGTGAGAGTGAGAGAGAGTGTGAGAGTGTGAGATTGAGCAAGTGAGAGTGAGATATTGAGTCAGTGAGAGTGAGAGTGTGAGAGTGAGTGTCAGTGTGAGAGTGAGAGTGTGAGTGAGAGTGTGAGTGAGAGTCTGAGTGTAAGTTAGAGTCTGTGAGTGTGAGTGTGTGTGAGAGAGTGTGCGTGAGAGAGTGTGATTGTGAGTGTGAGAGTGACAGTGTGAGTGAGAGTGTGAGTGAGAGAGTGTGACTGTGAGTGTGAGTGAGAGTGTGAGTGAGACTGAGTGGAGTGAGAGTGTGAGTGAGTGTGTGAGAGAGTGTGATTGTGAGTGTGAGAGTGTGAGTGAGAGTGATATTGAGTGTGAGTGAGTGTGAGTGACTGAGAGTGAGAGTGAGTGTGAGAGTGGAGTGAGATTGAGAGTGGAGTGAGATTGAGTGGAGTGAGAGTGTGAGTGTGTGAGTGAGAGTGAGAGTTTTGAGTGAGTGTGAGTTTCGAGTGAGAGTGTGAGTGAGTTTCGAGTGAGAGTGTGAGTGTGTGTGGTGTGAGTGTGAGTGTGTGTGAGAGTGTGAGTGTAAGTGAGTGTGAGTGAGTGAGCGTGTGAGTGTGAGTGTGCACCTTTTGCTATATCCTCATAATTATAACCAGAAAGCATTTTTCCCACGTGATCTCCCTCGACGAGACCTTTAATTTGATACCCCACACACCCTGCAGGGTCATACGGAATTCATACCAGTCAAACTAACCATGACTCTCATGACTGTAACCAGGACGCAATATTTAAGGGTCCGACGTGATTCCCCTAACTGGAACCTTCAATTTGAAGCCCCACATGCTTCAGCGGCCTCACCTTGAATTTAACCCAATCTATGACTCATAATGACTATCTCATGATTCGAACTACGAAGCATTTTTTTATTTGTACCACGTGATTCCCCTCGTCAAGACCGTAAATTTGATACCCTACACGCCCTAGCGGGGTCACTTCGAATTTTACCCCAATATAAGACTCGCCATGGCAATCTCAAGGTTATAACCAGGAAGCATTTTTGTATTTCTCCCACGTGATTCCGCTCATCAAGACCATTAATTTGATACCCATCACATCCTCGCGGAATCAATTTGAATGTTAAACCAATCAATGACTAACCATGGCTATCTAAGGATATAGCCCTACCACATTTTTGTCCCACGTGATTTCTCTTACCGGAACCTTCAATCTGATGCCCCGGACACCCAGTGGCATCATTGTGAATTTTAACCTAATTTATCACCCATTTTGACTATGTCATGATAATAATCAGGAAGCACGTGATTACCCTCATCGAGACCTTTAATTTGATACGCCACACGCCCTAGCGTCATGAACTTGAATTTTAACCGAATCTATGAATTACCATGACTACGTCATGATATATCGATAACGCATTTTCGTCCCGAATGATTCCCCACATCGAGACCTTGAATTTGATTTCCCACATGCCCTCGCAGTGTCATTTTGAATTTTAACCCAATCTATGACTCATTATGACTGCCTGATGAGTACAATCAGGAAGCATTTTTTTTTATTTACCCCGCGTGATTCCGTTAATCCGGACCTTTCATGTGATACCTTACACGCCTTAGCCTCATCAGTTTCACTTTTCACCCAATCTAATGTAGTCATTATTCTGTCTTAAGGGGCGCTGCCCAGTCAATTCAGCTAGTTCATTTGAAACAACAGAAAGGACAGCCCCCGCCCCCATTTCCCCCCGGCTCTCACCTTTTCCTTTGTGACCCCTAGTATATCAAGCCATTAACAGTAGCAGGCGAACAACCAGCACGCTAGCGCCGCCATGTGCTTTCCCACCACCCTTTCCCCGTCTCTTAGTGGATCCGTCAGGAGGAAAAGTTAAGATAACCCTTTTTTATGACCTCACCAGTCAATTATCACTCACGCGCCCAGCCGCGAAAATTAGGTATACAGCAAGTGCTTATGGCCATGAAAATTCAACAAGAAACTAAAAAAAAATCAGACACCCCCCTCCCTCCCAACCGATCATGCAGATCGCGATTGGTGCCGTACCCGCAGGTAACCTGAATTCCGAGCCCACAGTGACGCATGAAACTTAACAGCCAACCATAGCTGCCTGCTAGGCTACTAATACAGGGTGTTGCAACGATAACTGGAACACTTTAAAAATTTTTCCTGAGCGATCCGCCGCTCTGTTCGCGCTCAAACTTCACACAAAGGTCGCATTTTGTGGTCTATTTTGTTTGACACCGGGAACAACAACGGTACTTACCTGTTTATCCTGAAAATAAATAAAAACGATTTTCGCCTATGGGAAAATGGCCGCTGATTTGAACGTGCGAGCCAGCGCAAGTTGATGTTGGAACGACGGAACCACCTGCAGAGTGAAACGCACGTTTGGGATTCACGTACGGAGCCAAATGGTGCAGCAGACGATCAGAAAATGCACCTAGAAATGAGCTAACAGACGATCAGAAAACCCGGTTTTCGGGCTCGCACGTCCAAATCGCCGCCATTTTCCCATAGGCGAAAATCGTTTTTATTTATTTTCAGGATAAACAGGTAAGTACCGTTGTTGTTCCCGGTGTCAAACAAAATAGACCACAAAATGCGACCTTTGTGTGAAGTTTGAGCGCGAACAGAGCGGCGGATCGCTCAGGAAAAATTTTTAAAGTGTTCCAGTTATCGTTGCAACACCCTGTATGTACTCAAACTCAAAATGGACTCAAAACTCAAAATGTACTCAGAACTCAAAATGGACTCAAACTCAAAGTGTACTCAGAACTCAAAATGGGCTCAAACTCAAAATGTACTCAGAACTCAAAGTGTACTCAGAACTCAAAATGGGCTCAGAACTCAAAATGTACTCAGAACTCAAAATGTTCTCAGAACCCAAAATGTACTCAAACTCAAAATGTACTCAGAACTCAAAATGTACTCAGAACTCAAAATGGACTCAGAACTCAAAATGGACTCAAACTCAAAGTGTACTCAGAACTCAAAGTGTACTCAGAACTCAAAATAGACTCAGAACTCAAAATGGACTCAGAACTCAAAATGGACTCATAACTCAAAATAGACTCAGAACTCAAAATAGACTCAAACTCAAAATGTACTCAGAACTCAAAGTGTACTCAGAACTCAAAGTGTACTCAGAACTCAAAGTGTACTCAGAACTCAAAATGGACTCAAACTCAAAATGGACTCAAACTCAAAATGGACTCAGAATTCACTAGGTCTCAGGCGTACTGAAACTCAATCGGACTCAAACTCAGTCGGGATCACTCGGCTCAAACTCACTCAAGCTCAAACTCACCATGCCACACTAACCTCGCGCTCACTCAAACTCAAACTCACGCGCGAGTTTGAGTCCAAATGAGTGAGTGAGTGGACTCATGAGTGAGTTCGCCGACCTCTGGTACTGCATGCACTATGCTTGTTTTAGCTGCACAGCACTGCGACGCTGTGTGGTTGTCTCAGACGACACTGGCCAATTGGCATAAGCTAGCGTCACTAAATAAAGGCTTTTAGAGTATCGGCACTCTTTTCTCTCATTGTTATGTGCCGCCGGAATTTTCATTGGTCGGTCGGCACCACGTGATGTTTGTTTACACATGGGTGCAGCCATTTTGTTTTTGGGCGCCTCTCCTCTCTCTCTCTCGGCTGCGCGGGCGCTAGAGCGGCCGGTCGCACTCTGCCCGTACCAACCGGCGGCAATTTCGTTCGGAGAGATGGCAACACTGCAAGCCAGAAACAAAATGGCCCCCAGACGCCTCCGGGTGCGCGAAGTGGCGGTACTCTTAACTCTTTCGTTACCACGCCTATTCAAATCGATCACCGGTGATCGATGATTTATATTGCCTATTTCGACATGTTGTAGTCGTTTCTCGTACACCTAATGCGGCCAATGGTTAGTCTAGGCACTGCCCTTTCAGAATCAGTTTAAATTTTCCCGCTCCGGCGACATTGAGATTTTTGACGGCGTTGAGCTGAGGTGCGTGTGTTTTTGAGGAAGGGGGCGTGGCTGCTGCACTTTAGAAAAAAACGATGCAGGTCGTGGTTAGGCTGCATTACCATGATATTTTTTTTGTCAAAAGGCTCCTGGCAAGTCAAATACCAAATAATGCGGTCAGCTTTGTAATCCGACAGCGCTGAGAGGGGATAATTAGTTGAAAATGGCCCCAGCTATTCACTAATGATCTTTGGTTCGCACAAAAGGCAGCTTTATTCTCCCGAAGCTTATTTCTTATGGTCCCCCGCATGTCTAGCAAGTGTGCCTGACATTTTCAACCAGTTTCCAGCAGTTTCGTTTTCGTTTTTGCATTGCGAAATTCATATTTGGCGCTACTACGCAGTTACCCAACTACAAGCTCATTTTCCATGGCGCATCTGTTGCCCGCTACTGCTCCTTAAAACAAGCATGCCACTCGTGCTTCCACTTTATCTATGCCTTGCTTCTGCGATAAGAGCTTCCGCTGAAAGTCAAACGATAACACCAAGTCGTAGGGTATCAGTTCAGGCAAGGAGAACGCTTCCAATTGGCCTTGAACACCGCCAGCTGTTCACCGGCCAGTTTCGGTTTCATACGTGGGTATTTCCGGAGGTCTAGTGTCGCTTCTTAGTAGTACTGTCTATTCTGACAAAGTCTCCATTAGCCTTGTATTTGTTTCTTTTCGAAATTGTTAGGTGGCGCTGCAATGTAGTAGGCTAGTAGTGCTGAACTCACTTCACAGCCCGACGGCGGCTTCGTGAAAGCTTGCTGGGCACGATTCTAGCGCATCGTACCTTATTCCTGCAAGCAGGGCTACCATAGTGAGTCAGAACATGATAATAAACCGCAAATGAAAGTTCTGACTGATAAGTGATCATCAGAACTTCAACAAGTATCCACCAAAGAGTTTGGTCCTCAACTCCAAGTGGATTTTTTCACATCGCTTGCTTGCTTTCAATATTGTGCCGGTCATAATCATTGACGAGGTGTTTTTACATCACGTGGAGGCTAATTTGGGCCTTCAATAATGTCAAACCACCAGATTTCTTCTAGAGAACTATCAAAAATAGCAAAACTTGAAATAGAGGTTGGGCTTCACCACATGGCATGGGCACCACGCGGGCTAGCATTTTCTTTTATATCTGACAAATTGTACTGCGCAACTCAATTTTTTTTCTTAGACGGGTTTTGAATTTTTTTTCTTGGACGGGTTTTCTTTGACGGGTTTTTTCTTAGATGGGGTTTTGAAATGTACATTCTAAATTTTTTCTACTACTGGTGGTTTATTATACACAACTTACTTTTTTCTTATTTTCTTCGACGCGCAGACAAAAATTTCGAATTCAATAATTATTTTCGGAATCATTATTTAGGAAAAAATCATTAAAACTGGCGTCGTTGGAAAGCGCATGGAATCTGCATTTTATGTCACTGCAATGTGTGCCTAACCAATATGCATAGCACAAAAAAAATGTTTTGTTAGACCCTTTAAAATTGGTCAATTTCCTGTGGTAACGAAAGAGTTAAGCGTAGCTTATTTAGTGACGCTAGCATAAGCGAGTGTCTTACATGACCATATTTGTCGAGTAAACACCATGTTTCACGAAATGGTTATTTTCTGCCTTAAAAAAAAAAATCCAGGTGCAAATACGGTGAAAAACAAAGCAAAGGCAGAAAATGGCCCTGCGCGGTACGGTGGGGCCATCTAGGAGGACTGACGGTAAACAAAGTTCCGAACTTGGCTGCCGGGTCTAATGGCACACTAGGTTTCGCTTGAAGACCTGTTCTTATGATATCCTTGCAGACATCACGAAAACACATGGTTTCGTGGGAAAATCAACATTTTTAACTAAATTGATTAATTTCCCAGTGAATAAAGCATAGTTTGCTTCTGGACAAGTGCTGAGGGCACTATAAAACACAAAATCTTTCGAATAAAAGACGTATTTTGTCTGCATGATACCTTTAACCCTTTCGCCCCCGTTTTTTTCATTTGAAGCAAAACGGTGTTTTCTGAGTGTTGTCCTAAATTTTAGGGTCCCATAAGCCCACAAACAAAAAATAGAGCTGGAAGTAAAAGTAGTAGCAGATTTATTAATGAGGCAATTAATGAAGACAACTGGCAATTAAAACTTGTATAGAGCAATGATATCACTTTTTCCCATTTTTGTAAACGTTATGACTACATGAACCTACAAAAATTCAGCTTTGTAGTGCACGTATTTATAGATTTACAAGCTTGGGAATAAAACAGACCGACATTTTTTTCAACCTCAGTGTCGTAATCTTGACTTCACCGGAGCTTTCTCATTTTTGTAGTGAGTAGCTCCTCTAAAATGAAGCATCAGTGATATCTATCGCAATAGGCATCATTGAAGGACGATTCCCCCAAAAAACTAGCAGTTTTGGTTTCGTTCTTTATGTGCTAGAGGAACACAATGTGATGGCATCAATTGACGCCACCAGGGCCAAAAGGGTTAAGGGGGACATGGCAAGTAAAACGTCTTTTTTATACCGGTTTAAAGGGGGATGGATAGTGGATGTAGATGTCCAGCTACGTCTGCGGCTAACTTCACTGCTTTTTGAGAAATCAACTTGAAATTTGAAGGGTATGTATAACAAATATCTACTAAATGTGTGCAAAAATTTCAAACCGAAATATTTAAAAGTTTCTCAAATAAAATTTCAAATTTTTAGCTTTCTTTTCTCGGTTTAAGGAACATTTTCAGAAATGTTTTTACAGTAACAGGATTGAAACATTTCTTACATGTGCTAAATGCCTCAGCCTTTCTTCTGAACCAGAATAATAATGGTGGCATTAATCATTGATTTAAAAAAAAAAATAGTTACCTGGCACCAACACAAATTTGAATCATTTTAGACAGAAAGAATTGTGAATAAAAAAAATAAATATTAGTGAGAACATGCTTATTCTGGTTCTGAATGTGTACACTGCATACATAAACAACTAAAAAAAGTTTTGGAAACTCAAATAGGTGAAGAGAAAATGTCCATTTTCTCGGTGGAAATGGTGTTTTGAGAACTCCCACTTCAAAGTTTGTTTCATTTTTTTTTCAAATTGTGACTTCTTGTGTAGATTCTGAGAAAAGTGAGACAATGATACTAGCACAGGCGTGAAAGATGCTCTATTATGTCGAAAAAGAAACCAATTACAGGTGCGCAAACAGAATTATAGGCAACTGACTAGGCGTAAACACACGTTTCACAATGCATGTGCAATGGTATTTCAACTAACACAGCGCCACTGCGTCGTATAGTGAACCCCAGAAAAATTCAAGTAACTATGCGCTATATTTGCAAGTAATTATCAAAATAAACGTTCTCCCTCTTTTTGAAAGAAAAATAATATAAATAGCACTGTGTGTCACATGATACTTGCAGTGACTAGGAGCGGCCACATGAGGGCGCATTTGGCACCATTTCTAAATAACTTCTGGCACGCATCTGAGGATGCTACTTTGTGGAGACGTTCTCGAAGAACATTAAAATATTGTGGCAATATAATAAAAAAATTCTATTTTTAGTCGGTTTTGCCCTCTATCCCCCCAAAAGATACCTTCTATAGTTTTTAACTTAGAAGACTAATTACCTGAAAGTTACATTCACCATAAATAATTAGGCAAGAAGTCAAGAAGATTGTCACGTCAGTGTCGTCGAAATGTCTATTCTGTGCAAGGAAGCTGGCAACTAAAAAAGTATAGAAGATATTTTTAAACTTATTTAGGTTTCATTATTAGGTTAGTTAATGACATTTCTCCTAATGCGATTAAATTTGGTACATAAGTAACAAGAACAGTTTTACTTGCCTCGTGGGTTTTTGGGACCAAAAAATTGACCAAGAAAGCATATTTTCAGGTATCAGTTTTTCCTTAGTTTGCACAGATTTTCCTCTGAAAAGTTGGTACTTGAACAGTGACAGGTACTTATAAAAGCCATATCAGAGCCGTACAGGCCTGATTTCGATAAAAAAAACAATTTTTCGAAAATTTTCTCCTTTTTCGCCACGAGAGGTATTGCTACAATAGGAAATTCTCGAGAGGTACATCCCAGCATGTACAGCAGCTAGAAAGATAATTTCTCTTGCAGCATAAAGCTGAGTGTTTAAACCACCCAATAAAGGAAGGTAGTTATTTAATTAGCATTATTTCTAATTGTTTAGCAGGAGTACTTCATACCTAGAAGTTAGAATTGATGTAAACTTGTATGTGATTGCAAAACAAAAGAACTGCTTCCCACATTTCATTCTCCACAACTTCTGGTATCTATTCATGCCTTGCTGGTAATTTTTTGTTGATTAGTATTTTTTCATTGTTCTCAGAACAATTAAGAAAGATGTTTAATTATCTCCGAAACTAGATGCCTTACATCAAAACTAATTGGATATTTGAAATCAGTGAAAAAAAAAATGAACAGGCCCATTAAGCTTTATCAAGATTGGTAGGAAAGCAAAAAGAAGTTACCAAGACCAGCGTGCCCCGTTATTGATAAGATTTTTGGCCACAGGTCAGAGGCCACCATGCATCCAACCAGGGATCCCCTGGAGAAGGCTATTCACGTGCTCCTGTTTGCCATGGCAGTCAACCAAAGGACAGCTGTGACCCTGGCCCCACATTAGTACTTCAGAATGCTCCTTAGAATCGACTGTGGTCACACACTGTCTCAAGAAAATGGGGCCTGGGGAGCAAGGCCTGCTTCTAAGGCCTTCCAAGACGAGTAGAATGCCAGAGGGAGAACCCGAGAGAAGCGAATCCTCCCGGCACTGCCCCTGCCTACACTGCACGAAGGTAACCTGTGCAAGCTCCCACAACGTGACCGCGGCTGTACCAAGACGGCTAATGTCGAACACTTTGGTCAATTGGGCCAAACAGCCGGCAAAACGAGGCACGAGGACCCACACGGCCTACAACGGGTGAGGCAGCACAAGACGGGAGGGGCACTAATCCTGCCAGCAGTATCTGGCACTCCACATTCAAAGACGTGCCCCTAAACCAGTTAAGATGGCCGGTCCCAGCTGGTACCATCACAGGCCACTTGGAAGCCTCACCAACAGTGTACCAAAAACCTAAAAGATCACGCACACCTAACAGCCACACGGACAAAAGTTGAAAAAGCACTGCTATTGAGTTGAGGCTGGTAAGCATTGCTCGCTGCGACTACTTTGATTGGTGTCCCCAGCTTCCTATCCCTCCACATTCTGCCGATTCCACAGACCCGTACGCTCTTCCTCATCCCGTCATATCAAGCCATATTTGCCCGCACTTCTAGACATTCACAGATACTGCCACGCCGAGACACCCCTTGCCAAGTTGTGCAGAAGCTGTAACCATTGTGGCCCTCTGCGGCCAGCAAACCAAGGCAGACACTTGCTAGACATAATGAGAGGACATCGAGTAAAGAGGCATGGTCGCTTACCGGTACCACCTAAGTATAACTGGTGCGATTAGAGGACAGCAGGAAGGACAAAACCACCGGTCCCAATGTGACAGCGCTTCAAGAAAGGCTCGTTAAAGTACCTGACCTCACCATGTAACTGAGACGAGGAAAGCTTCTGATGTCCTCGTGGAAAAGAATGCCAGACAAGAGCCCCTGCGAAGCAACTTATGGGGGGACGCGGGTCTTAGAATGGTCAGAAATGGCCAAAATGTCGATTTTGAAAAAATCAAATTTTTGGAATATTTGTACCTTCAAGCACCTGCCTTCAAAATATCAACGCTAAATTCCATCGGGAAATACTTTAAAATCATGTTTTTGAAACACCTCGGGGGGCCTCGAAATGCCCCGAATCGGGCAAAAGTTGTTTCAAATTCCCGCGCGTGCCGCGGGCGAAGCAGCCGACCGATCGCCGCCATCTTGGCTTTGTTTTGAAGCTTGTTTCTTTGTGCGCATTTCGCGACATCTCAAAATGGCATCGCTTGAGTAGAACGACCGCCCTAGCCAGTTTACCGAAGGCACCTCCTGTGTCGCCAATTGGCTGGAGCGCGCGCGCGCGCGCGGTTTGAGTTTGTTGTTTGACGCCTCCCATTGGTCGGCGCGACTGCTACGTCACTTGTTCTTTTTTTTTTTTTTTTTTTTTCCCATCATCATGGCGTCTGCTACGCGCGTCTGACGGAGTCCACTCTTCTGGCGCAGCGCTCGCTTAGAGTAGTTTTGCTATACTCGGTGACAACTTGCCGCTGTGCCTTATCACCGTAGCCGGATGTTTCTCCGCGCGGCACAAGTAGGGCGTTACTAAGAATATTTTGAACATGGCGTGAGCCGTTTCCGTGATTTTTTGGACTTAATATGCTTATATACGACTCCAGTGATGACAAACAAACTGCGCGAGACAAGGCAGACGATATCACGCATTCATACCAAACCCCTTTCAAAACGCGCGCGTACTGACGTCACGGGTTCGGCGCTTTGGTGAAGTGATACACGACATGAGGTGCTGCCGTTCTTGAGTTGTAACCGAGTATAGACATTTTCGCTGTTTCTTTGGATTCTTTCATCGCACACTTTCGTGACTGATGCCAGGAGACGTACGTTTGAAGAGGACGACCCGTCATGCGTACGGGAAGCGAAAGCGTCATCCCACCACGTAGTGCGGCTTCGGGCCACTCGACTCAGCCGGATGAAAATTGTTCGCCGCCTCGTATTGCTTCGCCTGTCCCATGGCCTGACGAACTACCTCGGGAATCCAGACCTGGTCCAAGCACGTCTTGTCGACTTGACACAAGGTATCACACGGCGGTAAAGATCGCCACGCATACGTAACATGCAGACGAGATCAAGCGCAGCATGAAGACCAAATCACCAACGCAGCGGAAATTCGACCACCTTGAAGTGGATCTGGCGCACTCGAAGGTAGAATCCGGCACAGATTTTGTCTTAGTGGATATGGCAATGCTGAAAGACCTTTTTTGCGCACATCGAGTGTGGCAAGTGCGGGCTGGCGGCGCCGGATTTGAGACGACTGACAGGCAGTAGACTCGCTGTTAGGCTCCAGGTGGCGTGCTCGGTTTACGAACATCGTGTGGAGTGTTTTTCGTCACCAAGGACCGAAGGATCTGGCAACATCACTCCCTTCGAGGTGAACATAACGGCTTTGAAAAGTATTCAAAGCAGCAGAAAGGGGGTGTCTACTCTGTCGGATTTCTGTGCTGGGATGAACTTATCCTACAGAGGCTAGCCTACACCACAATATGTTCCAAGCGCACTTGAAAAAAGTGGTCCAGGTTTGCGGGGACACTGCAGCAGCCTCTGAAGCAGATAGTGTGTGTGTCGTCAAGGGCTTGTAGAGGGACCTTGCTCAGCCGCCAAACAACATTGATGTCATGTTTGATGGTAGGTGGATGACCAGGGGACGGTCGTCACACATTGGAGTGGTACAGCAAGCCTTCTGCAACTCGTTAACCCCCCCCCCCCACTTAAAACTTAAGTGCTGCGAAATCAAAGCTCAGTGTTTTGTCACAGGATCGCCCAAACGTTTCCTGCCATGCTGCCATAGGCCAACAAAGCTTGCCTTTCGGCTACTTTTTTTTTTTCCCAAAAAGCTCTTTTCAGGGCCAACGACGTGATGCTTTTGCAGAGAACGCACTGCGCAGTGTCCCACCCCTGTGTCCTCTCAAACTTCCTGCGCAAAAACCACGACTAAAATAGCCTCACCAAAGAACAAAAAAAAGGGGGGCATCTGAAGCAAGTTTCACCCCTCCCTCCTGCCGCCGTACCCAATATTCTGGGTACCAAAGTGCACTGTAATGAATGATGCCAGTTTACGAAGGACTGTTGCAGTTTTCACAACGCCAGCAAGACGCCAACCGATCTGAATTTGATAAATTTTGCTGAATTCCTGATGGTGTACGTTACTTGGCCTCTGGTATCTCCAGTTGTAGTTGACATTTTTGGAATCCAAAGACAGATTTGGGAATGGGAAGAACATGTCTTTGTTGCAGGGAAATACTGCAGTTACACTACTGACCGTTCATTTCATAACACATGGCCAAACTTGAAATGCAGTTTTCTCAGTTTCACATTTTTGGTGCAGCTTTTTGTGAACTCCTTTTTGCTTCGTAAGGTCAATCTTGGTACAGCTTTTTTCAGTAAAACCTAAGCTACCCGATGACATTCTTACTTTTTCTATTTAGGCCATGCATAAATAATGCCTTGCAGTTATTTGATGAGCCAAAATAGCAAATACTGCCATCTTTTATACTTGACATATTTTTTTGGGATGCCATGACTTTAGAGAAAAACGAAGAATGTCATCGGGTATGGGAACTCTCTGGCTATCAACTCATGTAATGAAAAGCTACAAAATGCAATGCGAAAGTTCATTAAAGCTGCGCAGGAAATTACCTAATTATGGTTTAGACTTTGCATGATAACTTTCAAACTAACAGCAGCAGCTCAAATATAATTGCATATTTGAAATCTATAGAAAAAAAATACATTTGTGTGCAAATTTTCATAAGTTTCTACCCATAAATAAAAAAGTTAGTTTTAAGACCCTCGTCCCCCCTTAATATTGAGGGACCATGCTTTCTTGCAGCATATCCTCAAACTATGTTCTCTGCAATTACCCCAATTCACTGCTAAATGCAAAGGGGAAAGCCAGTGGTGTTGCCGGGTAAACTTGCACCTGGGGTCCAGAAAATTTGTCACCCCCTCACATATACAAAACAATTAATAATAAAAATAGTGCCATTGTTATTATTAATAATATTAATGTCTTCCATTGTTACCATATTAAGGCTGGTTCACACTTGCTACCGAAGCTACCAAAAGCGATTTCTGTCGCTCTTGTCGCTCAGCATCGCTCTCGTCACGCAACAAGAGCGATTGGTCTCGACAAATTTTGTATCTTTCATTTAGATACCAATGTAAAAAAAAAACTTTTCACAGATACTGAATGCGTGGGCTTCGAAATGTCAATGCAAGTACAGTCGAACCTCGCAATAACGAAACCGCCGGGGAAAGCAAGAAAATTCGCTTTTGCGGAAATTTCGTTGCCGCGAGAATGAAACATAAACGACCGGAAAATTGGCCACAAACCAAAAATTTATTTCCTAAAGTCAGTTATATTACTTCGTGAGCCTTACCTTGCAGCCAACGTCACAGTTCAGCTATCACTGTACAAGTGGTTCATTGCTAGTCGTCGTGCGCGCCCAAGAACGAGATCGTGTCAAACGCATCCAAAACATCCCGAGGGTTCACCTTCTCTGCACGTTTTCCGCCCTGGCCCTCGGCACCGAGTACATCCGATCATGCAAGTGGAGCCCAGCTTCTTCTGTTTACGAACTTTGCCAGACAGAGTGGCACCTCATTGCACCAATACTGTTTACAAAACTTAGTGAGCACCGCTTTCTAGACGTCCAGAAAGGTCACAGCTGTCACTGTTTCGTTTTGCGCAGGTGCGCCATTAAAAACTGCTGTGATCCTTGCTTTTCAAAATGGTTGAGCTAGTTGCAGGCGTTTCCAAACTCGTCGGCGCTATCCTCCCTTGGGCCACTGATTTGGGCGATGATGGCTGCATTATCTCGTAGCGATAAAAACCTCCACTTTTGGGCTGGCGAAGGCATCTTACTGAGAGCAAACATGCCAATCGCCACACACAAACAACAAACGCACGCGCTCTGTTCAGCGGTAGTGGGCCAGCGTAGCCCAAGCCAAAGCCGCGACTTGAGTCACCATGTGATGATGATGATGTTAGGTTTTCTTGGCGCAAGGGCATCAAGGCCAAAGAGCGCCAGTACTATGGTGAGGATTATTCAAGTGAGAATATAAAGCAGAGAATATATAATAAAAGGTATCTCAGATTTCTGTTGGTGTAGAGGGCCAAGTAAAAACATTTGACACTATGACAGGCATTTTCTACGTGCACCCCTTGCCACCGTCTTTGCGGTAGCAATGAGTGGCCCTACCGGGTTCTAGCGTGCGATGGTGGCTCGGCTCACGGGTGATACGATACATACCTTAAAGAGTCACCATGTGTCACCCCCTGGTGGTGCCGCTGCGAGGCTGCCTCCACGGCCGCCGGCTGCGCGGTCTTTTGTAAACAAATAGGCCGGCGGCCATGCAAACGTGCTGTGGCTGAAGTTTACGCACTTTGAGTCCAAAAAAAATGCACTTGAGCACTTTTTGGATACAGTTACCCTCCAATGAGTAGGTAAAATGCCGACCAAACTTGCACCGAATTTCGTTAACGCGGGATCAGTTTCCAAAAACGTTTCGTTGCCGCGAGATATAAAATACATGGGCGTCTATGGACGTTCGCCGGGGATGCGAAAATATTTCGTTGCCGCGGGAATTTCGTACCAGTGGGATTTCGTTATCGCGGGTTTTGACTGTATGCATAATATGCAACATGCGATTTGAAATGAAGCCACAGGGTAACTGATGTGTAGTTATTTATAAAGAGCTGGCAATATATCAGACAAGTAAGCAGCAAGATAAGAAGTTGTGTTATTTAGGCAAACTAAACCATAATAGCTACACAAGCTTGGTTTAGAGAACCCCAGATGCCGACTCGGGTGCAGATCTCAAATACACAACACCGACCTTTTCAGTGAATTAGGTATCGATAAAAATCCTGACAGCAAGGACCATCGTGATGAGTCGCTCGTGAGCCCGAAAACATTACGAAAACACCATTAGCAGCCGATGGCCAAGAGCTACTTGCGGCAGCACAAGGTGTAATGCGCCAAACCAAAGTGGGGTAGGAGAAAAGTGGAGGCTGATACGGGGCAGCAGGAGAGTACCACATCTTACAGTCTATACCAAGCGAATGGATGCTTGCAAGAGCACTGGAGTTGTGAGAAAAAGTCTCAGTCCTCGTCAGGTAACGACACTAAGGTGGTTGCCAGAGGCGTTTGGAAAGCTTTGCAGCCCACTGTGCTAACTAAATCGTGCAGACGTCCCGAGGGCCTGGAGGAGGATGGCCAGCAATGATAGGGCTGCAAGACAAATAGTCGTTCAATTCAGATCAATTTTCGTGTGTCTAGGAACACACCTTAAACAAATGAAGCTTGAAGGACCACAGGCGGAGCCTGGTGAAAGAAGGCTGGGGGAGAAATAGAAGTTGTCCCAGAAAATAAACAAAAGTCGGACTGGCTTAAAAAAAAAAGCTATTTCCAAATATTGTGCAGGAAAAGTGGTATAAAATGCGAAAGAAAATGACTGCCCCAGAAATTCGGAAAAGCCGCCTGCGCCTACCGGTTTGTCACTAAAGGCAAGCCTCCGTGGTAGCAACTGCATGCTGTAAATTTCTCTAGGTGAGCATTTCAGTACTTTGAAATAGATACATTGTCGGGTCTCTGTACTTCAATGGTTATCTGGTTACTGAGAATGGGAGCAGATAGAAAGGGGACCTTTAGCGGGGAAGAGACGACTGGATGTACACGAGTCGTCTATGCGGCCAGTGCACGGCGGGTCGTGTGGATGTTTGTCGGCAACGATGTCGTCGTTTTTTTTTGTTTTTTTTTTCGTACGTTGTAAAAAATATTCCATCACACATTTTCAAATTTTAATTGACATTGGTGTCTTGGGAAAATGAACACAGTATAAATTGGGAGGTTCAGGCTTACCAGTGAAGCAGCCACCAGCCAATGGAGCAAATCCGAATTGAAGGAGGTTACGAAGCGATAAAGAAGGAACTCTTGAATAAAATATCAGATTCGTACGGGCCCGAGTGCATCACCGTCACACGCTGGCTCACAACCGTTCGGTCGCACCCATCCTGATATGTTGGTGACAACGATTTCATTCACGTCGTGCAGTCGACTAGCTCAAGACGACTCCTAGATGAATCAACCTTTTCCCAGTATCTGAAGAAATAATATCGTCCTCCCCAACCAAAAGTAATAATAACCAAGAACAAGAAGTTTGGCAAAACCAGCTCGATTCACTCTTCAGGGGTGACTGGGGTCACACGTAGCGCCGGTCACTCACAAAGTGCCTCGCTGTGGAGTGCGGTGCCCGCGTGTACACAAGTGGGAGGGTTCGGTGGGAAGGATTTATGTTCTTTGCATTTTTTTCTCCAGTTGGTCATGCTTCCGGAACATTTCACCAAAGTCTCTTTTGCGGCCTGATGTTTCTGATAATGCGATCAGTACTGGGTGACGGTTTGCAGCCGGACGTCGTCGTTGCACTGCCTGACTCGTTCCAGTAGATTTTTTCCTCTCCCCAATGCGTGGGGAGTGGCACTCAGCTCAAAAATCTTGTATACGACACTGGGCGTCCTGTCCTTTGTCGCCGAGTCTGACATTTTTAGATGCGACGCTGAGAGGAGCATCCCTTGCCGGCGGCCCTGTCCTGCGTGCATCCGTCGTCCGCGTCCACACAGCTGCGTTTCTCCTCCGCTCGCCTCCTCTCCTCTCTCCGATAGCGAACACTCTCTCCCAACATCTGCGGTTGCAGTTGCGCCGCGCGCGGCCCTGCACGCGGCTGCGCACTGTGCGCATGTGCAGTACTCTCTCTCTCCGCGGTCTTCTCTCCTTCGGGCGCTCCCACCGGTCTCAGTCGACGGTCGTCCGCGCTTGCGCTTGCGCTTGCTCTCTTGCCGTACCCGACGATTGCTTGATGCGACCATACCTCCTAAACAACGCCTAAACGACTTTCATTTGCATGTATGCGTGGTCAAAAGTGAAAATTACGCCCACCTCCCCTTGCGGGAACCCAACGATGTGATGGAAACGCAATGGACGTCCACTACGCATTTCACGCTATTCGACTAATCGACCCAATGGAAACGCCAATAGAACGCCCTTCAGCGTCGCATCACACCAGGGTTCCCGCGAGGGGAGGTGTGCGTAATTTTTTTTTCTAGTAATGTTCACAAAAAATGTGTGCCTCAACAGGGCTGTGCTGGAGGTTGCACTTCAACAGAATGGCACCCCGATACTGCCTAGAAGCAGCCTGCCTGGGAATGTCTGGAACACAACACACTCGCCTTTGTGGGCTTGAAGTGTTCCCTCTTTACAGTACCAACCCACTGAGCAGCGAGTTTCAGCTCCCGCGGGAAGCTGTGAAAGACCACTTTATCGCGGCCATAGGTGCTGTTGCAACCGAATGACGAGCAGAACCTCGGCATGGTTACTCCGCTTCCTCGGCACGATTGTGAAGCAGTACAACGCAGCACTGAAAAAGTTTCCACTACTAGTTGCTAAATAAATTTTTTTAATATTAACATTGAGCTTACTGATAAAAAAAAAATTCGAGTCAAACCCTGCCGTAACCGGCATGTAGTAAGTGAAACGATCCTGGCCAATCCCCCAAGTGGGTATGCGCCACAAACTGCGCAGGAGGCCGCCTGGTTCTTGCTGCGGCAGGAAACTAAACATCCCCCTCGTGAGGGGCACGATCAAATGCAGAGCATTTCCAGGGGCGCACGACGTTAAGTAGTTTGCGTTACGTTAATGTTGTTGCACTTGTTGCTGTTGGTTGTTGTATTGTAATTAAATGAGGAGACGTAATTACGTGGTCACGTGACATCATTTATTAGCAGGTGGGTATGATTATTGTGGCGCAGTGGGAAGAGCACCATGTACCTCGCGTTCCGCCCACAGGTAGTGAATGCGTTGTATCAGCAGCTTCTTGACGTAGTTTGAATGAGTCAAGGATATAAGGCGCGTTCATAGCCCTCCATTCTGTGTCGGCTTTGTGGCGCAGTGGGTAGAGCACCATGTACCTTGCATTCCGCCCGCAGGGTCGTGGGATCGAAACCAGGCGCCGGTAAGTATTATTTTTTTTATATAGTGTAGGAGGAGGGTTGCGGACGACGATGGACAACTAGAACGGGTGACATCGTGAGTTAAAGAAATGCTCTGCATTTAAAACTCAGCAGAACACTATCACTAGCACAGAAGCTGCCCTTCTCACCCACCTCAATTATCGCGTGGTCCCCCGATCACCTTCCGGAATGGAGCACTCAGAGGATCGAATGCCTAATGATAGAAAGTGGGTGACGTACCTGGTGTTTATGTTTTTGTTATGCAGTTAATTTTGTTGCCCTGTCCTTGTTTTTACTCACCCTCCATCTTGAAAGACAAACCTACCAAAGCAAAATATTTAGGTCATCAGCTTCAAATATTTCGTTACTTCGAACTCCGTGGGACACCCACACGCAAACCATGATAAAATAGAAAAAAATTAACACAAGGCTATCCGCTTTATTTATGTGCGCAATGCAAATACTAATTTACACTGCTTTTAACTTACAGGAGAATGAAACAAAAAACAGAATCACCTGGTTAACCATTCGGTAAATAAAATAAATGCCTACATAACTGTTCTATTTCTTGCATAATTTGTTTGACAAGCTACTCGTCCATTGTTCTTTTAGTTTAATTACACGGGGCTGCATGGGATATGCCCCTTCCATACAGTATCGCCATCTTTGTGCAATCGCCGACTTAAAAAATATCAGCTATCAACACCTGATTTCAGATCCTTCGCGACTGCTTGGATCGTGAATTGGTTGGTTAGTGCAAGCACTGAAGGAATCTGGTGCAACCAAGAAACATTGCGACGACCCATTTGTCACGCCCATTGTTGGACACCCCTCCCCTCCACTTGCGCCCTCCTCCCAACACAGGCTTAATTTGTACAGTTAGCTCCTCTGTACCAACTGCCATTGCATGTTTCACACTTATTTTCATTTCATTTTAATTCTCGGTCCCTGCTTCCTCAAGATTCAATCTTCCCCATTTTTTTTTCAAGTCATTTTCACTTTGGTTTCCTTCTGAAAATATGACAAGTGGACCGGGGTACACGGTCTCCGACTCATCACCGCGAAGACTCCAGAAAATGCTAAACATTCACCATGAGCCCGCAAACATCTCACGTGCGTAAAAAAAAGCCATGTGGAAAGCCGCTGAGGACACACGACCAAAGTCTCATTGGCCCTGATGCCTTCCCCCTTCACCCCTGCCCCTACACCCCACACCCCCGTACTGCTCTCGTCAGAGGCACCAATTTGCCCCCACGTAACGTAAAAACATCTAGTCAATGACTGACTTTGCATTTACAGCCAGCAAAATATTTGGGACAAGCATGCGATGCGGGAATGACGTGCATGAAGTTGAAAACGGAACTCCATGGTTGATGCTTGTTGACATTCATGTTCAGTTATCTCTCAAAACATAAAATTGTGCTTTATGATCATCTTCGGACTCGCTATTGAAGCCTTGCTTGCAGAAATGAGGTGCGGTGCACTAGAATCGTGCTCTGCAAACTTTGGCAGAGTCTGTTGCGCGATAAACAGATCAGCACTGTGAGCCTCCTCCATTGCAGCGCCACCTAACATTTTTGAAATGAAACAGTACAAAACTTATTGGAGACTCCATCCGAATAGACAGTTCAACTAAGAAGCAACACTACCCCCGGAGATGCCCTCGTATGGGAACGAAACTGGCAGGCCAACAGCTGGCAGTGTGTAACGCCGGTTTGAAGCACACAAAAGAAAAAGCAATGACCTTTTCTTTTGTGTGTGGGTTTGTGTGGTTTCCCTCCCAGTTTTTTTTTTTCCTTCTTTTTTTTTTCCTTGGCCTAGTTATTTCCCCCCTTCTCTATCTTTTCTTTTGACCTGAGGCTTGCAGATAGTATCTGATAAGGACCCCACTCTCACCGTCTGGTCTGCTTCCGGCGGTTCTGAGAACCTTTCCTTATGCCCCGCGGCGGGTCAACAAACACCCTGTCATCCTTTCTCTCCAAAAATTCCCGGAATATCAACCACCGGCTGACTTCCCTGTGACCTACTTCGCGGCTTAAACTATGCAACCTTCTTTGCCCCTCAATATCTCCCCTGACATACTCCCAAACCAATCCACTTTCTCAATTTCACTTTCTTCTTTCCTTCTCCCCACCCACCTGGGGACCTACCCCTATATAAAGCGTGCCAGCCAGGCGAGAGATTGCCCTGACGAAAGCAAGTCTCTTTGCTGAAACGTTGGCAACAATCGTGCTTTTACCTTGTTCAAAGTTTTCTTTTCTTGTGTTCTCTACCATCTTCAAAAGTTCAACTGCTACCTATATATATATATATATATATATATATATATATATATATATATATATATATATATATATACACACACACACACACACACATATATATATATATATATATATATATATATATAGGTGCAACGTTCATCCATAGTGGTGAGGCTTACCGGAGGATTTTCTCGACGACGGCCATCATGTGCTGCAGATCTAAGGGTGGGCCTTCTGGTCGCTGATGTTGCTGGTGGCCGTCACGGGGCAAGCCAGGTGGCTCGCTGTGAGGGACTGGTGGCTTGGTACTGGGTGGCTGTTCCCGAGGGCAGATCATGTGCTGCAGATCTAAGGGTGGGCCTTGTGGTCGCTGAGGTTGCTGGTGGCCGTCACGGGGCAGGGCAGGTGGCTCGCTGTTAGGGACTGGTGGCTTGGTACTGGGTGGCTGTTCCCGAGAGCCGATCATGTGCTGCAGACCTAAGGGTGGGCCTTGTGGTCGCTGACGTTGCTGGTGCCCGTCACGGGGCAGGGCAGGTGGCTCGCTGTGAGGGACTGGTGGCTTGGTACTTGGTGGCTGTTCCCGAGGGCTGATCATGAGCTCCCCTTCCGGAGTAGGACGCGTGGCGCCTACGATGTCGGCACAGTGGGGCACCAGCTCCCCCACACGGCCAAAGCCGTGGTCCACTAGAGTCTGGTCATTGCCCGTCAGACCCTGCGCAGTTAGCACACCACCTCTAAAGAGCTGCTCTAGGTGGTTGAGGCACAGAACTGGTGTTGCACAAAAGGAGCGCCAGCCGTGCCCACTGCCAATCAACACCACCAAACAGGATGGCAGGACCCAAGAGCTGCACACCCAAGTCGCATAATCGGGCTACTGATGCAACGCGACCACGTAACTAGCTCCTGCGGCTGAAACTACAATACATCCTGATTGAAATACATGTGAACGATATGTCTCCTGCCTCCTGACTGACCTAACCTAGTGGTTACGGAAACTTTAAACATCACTCTGGCACCCAGCACCTTGCGAGTAGTGCGAGTGCAATGGCAATTAAACTGGAGAAGTTTGCACATGGCCTGCATCAAATATGAATCAAGATATTTTTAGTACGGTAAACTAGATTGTCCCCGTTCTGTTATACAAGAGGTAGATCTATGCATGAACTTAAAATGAAAAACTCACAGTACAAACACAGGCAAAGGCCTACATAAGAATCTGTAAAATGTCTGGAGTCTCCATGCACCCACCCACTCCATTCATCTGTAGCAATGATGCATGATGCACGCTGCTTCACTGTAGCCAGCGATATTTCACTCCCACGTAGGTACGGTGCGCAACACCCTTGTCTATAACACTGAGTTCAACTTCAACTGGTTACTTCTCAAAACTACGGCCTCAAACTTGTCACAAAAGACGTTGAGGCCAAAGTATATCGTCAAGACTTCAGAATGACACAATAGTTTTCTTCAAATGTTTTTCGCTCGAGGCAAGATAAGGCTATAAGTACGAAACCTGTGTTATAGACAAGGGTGTTGCCCTCTGTACAAGCCAGACACTTCAGGCATGGTATGAAACGTGGCGATAAATTGTGCCCCACATCGACTTCACAGATACAAAACCACTTTTAGGAAAGCAATGCGTAGGATTGATCTAAGAAGACATTTTTACATTTTTACAATTAGCGCCAGAATCCACGACTACCGCGAGGCCACACAGGCCGAACGGCAGGCTCCTTCTAGCAGTTGCTCAAGAGAATAGCCAAGCGCTCGAGGCAAATTTGTGGATGGTACTAGGTTATACAAGAGTAGCGTGGTTTGCATCCAGGGGGGAACTTAACGTCACCTGCCACCTGCTACTGGTGACGAGATGCAGCGGAACCATCCCCCCGCCCCCCCCTCATCCCCATCTCTCCCTTCCTGTACGTGCGTCTGCGCTGGGGGGGGGGGGGGGGAGGCAGTAGGCAGGACATGAGAGTTCTTCACCAGTAGAAGGCTAAAGCAGTAAAAAAAAAAGCAAAGCAGAAGGCACACCCTATAGACTTCATTAAACTCCGACAGCCAAAGTCCATCAGGATGAGTGTCGACGACCTAAAACCAGGGTTCTCCCCACGGTGGGCGGCGGTGGAAATGCCGCCCACTGCTCCGCTTCACCATCCACTCACTGCCTTTGGTAGGCCACTCACCACTCCGACATGCCCGTTCGAAGTGCGTGCCGGAGGAACTAAATATGGCCACTGTGTTGAAGCAACGCCAGTAGCAGTGGGTTGCACCTTCGCCATATCGTTACGTGAAAAGGAGATAGAACAAGTGGCTCTGAAGTCTTACATTGCCAGATGCGTGCAGACCTTGGAGTCGATGGCTGCACTTGCTGCTTTCTAGTTTTGTTTAGGAGCTTCCACTTTTCACCACGCTGCGGCACCACAATATCCGGTGTTTGACGAGGCGTTCAATTTATATTATGAAAATTTGAAATGCTTAGATTTTTTGCCCTCTGCCGTCTTCAATTCTCCATATATCCACCTCTCAAAAATTCCTGGGGAGAACCCTGCCTGAAACATAAGTTCACTAGACACCAGTCGCCAACCGTAGTAGTACAGTTGAATGGCCATTAATTAGTGCCAATTGTGAGGGTGGTGTTGCGACCGGGCGGGGGCACCCGATCCGAACTCCGCGGCCTCCGACATACGAGTGGTAGCGTGTATGATGCGAGCGGCCAGCCGCTGTTGCAGCCGTGAAGAAGTCCAGAAGCCGTAGGCTAACGTAACTGTTTACTTCATAGCGAGAGGTGAGCCGAAGCCAAAGAACAATGCCCCGACGGGCGAGGTTACAATACAGGACTCGAGCAGAGCGACAACATCGATTCGCTGCTCTAACAGGAATGGTTTACAACGCTTAGGCAGCTCTATTTATACCCAAAAGCGGTAACGGTCAAACGCCAACACGCTGGAACACGCACTACACTCTTTCCAGAGTTCGTAAGCTGTTCATAGCCTCGGGCACGTTGAGTCCGAGAGAGGGGAGAGAGGAGGACTCCGTTGCGATCACCGGGGCCTCTGTCCTTGAAGAGCGTGGAGACGAGCCACGCAGGCAGCCGCCGAAGTTCAGCCGCCGTAGGCAGCCGCCGAATGCGCAGAGAGCGAAGCGTCTGACGAGGCTTTGTCGCAACTTGTTGCCGACATGATTGCGCCTGTTTTCGAAGGCGCACGAGTGGCTTCGCCGCACAGCCGAGGAGTGATGCGGGGAAGTACTGCGGCGCTGGCCCATTCGTAACAGCTTCTCCGCCGGGGGTCCGAGATCCCGATGGATAAGGGTCTGCAACCGTTGTCCGGAGGGATGCTGTCGAAGTGAAGTGTTCGGCAGACGCTCGACTCCAGGCCTTGGCTGTACGACACCGTGCTGGAGCCTCACCGGGCGGGTCACTGGACGAGTAGTGGCTCCCCAAGAACGTCTCTGGCTTGGTCAGGCAAGCAACAGAACAACACAGGAAGACACAACCGCATCGCCGGCAAGTGCGAAGACAAATCAACACTGAAGATTTACCAGGCTTTTAGTTGCGAAAAGTACGCGAATAACTAACTACTCTAGTTATATTTTTGCCCAGCAGTACTTTAGACAAGTGAAAAACTTGAAAGGTGACATTTCGCTTGATTGGAAATGTCCCACACAAAAAGAAATGTAATCGTAAAGGGCGAAACCTGCTCCAGGAAAAACAATGAACTTGAGAAAGTCAGGCGTCTACAAGCCACTTCTCGCGCTGAGAGCTGCGATTCGAGCTCTCGTCATTGCTCCGAGTTTTCCCTTTCTGGTATCGCACTTTAGGTGCACCCGTTCTCTGAACGCTGCTGCGACCGCGTGAGAGGACACCGGCCGTTCGCTTCGACAACAGTCGAGCGCGCGAAGGAGCGAACGAGATTTTCCAACGTTCAAACGAGAGGCGCGCACTCCTTTTTGGAGGCGGCGTTCCCTTGGCGCGAAGCGAGCTCACTGCTTGGCCTCTCGGCGTGCCCGCCCTGAAACGCGCGCCACAAGTACCCGCGGAAGTTTTCGCTATCTCCTCGTTGCTCGCCTTCTTACGAACGCGTTCGGCAAGCAAACGCCGGAACGCGTTTGCGTTCCTTCCCCTTGGCTGGTCGGTTCCCGACTTCGGCTCAGCCACAAGAGAAACTGGAATCTCAACTAGCTCAGCCGATGTGGGCTTATCGTCGGGAGCATCAGCTGGAAATGACACGGGCACGACGAGCTCTTTAGACACCGGGTAGCTTCGTACAGTCACTACCTCGTCGTCCCTCGCGCTTACGGCGGCAGCCTCCGCACGCGAAGCCCGAAGCGTGTTCCCGTTATGCTTCCTCACTGCCAGAACTACACTACAACTAAGCTGCCCTGTCTGATTCTCAAAAGACGACTCAGCCGCCCGCGACACCTGAATCTCTACGAGCTCGGCTGGCCGTCGCTCGAGGTCAGCTACCTGAGCTGGTGGCACAACGGAATCGGCCTGCTCAGTGGCGAGATTGTCATTTCTCCCAAATGAACCGTGCAAACCGTTCGCTGCCTCGGCTGCAGGCTTTGCCACCACATCGCTCGTTTCCGCACTACCGTCCGAAGGAACAACCTCCGTTTCAGCGGACTCGTGCGGCGTCTCGGAAAGCTCATCGTTTACGCATTCCTGCGAAACGTCGCTATCTCGCGAAGTGTTCACGTTCACGTCAGCAGCAGTTCCCTCGACGTCGCTGCGACCGCGTGAAATGACACCGGCCGTTGTTTTCGACAAAGGCCGAGCGCGCGGAGAAGCGAGCGAGATTTTCCAGCGTTCGAACGTAAGGCGTGCAATCCTTTTTGGAGGCGGCGTCCCCCTGGCTCGATGCGAGCTCACGGCTTCGCCCCTTCGCGTGCCTGCACTGAAACACGCGCCGCAAGTGCGCGCAGAGGTTTTCCCTCTATCCTTCTTGCTCGCCTTTTTACGAACGCGTTCGGCAAGCGAACATCGGAACGTGTTTACGTTCTCTCCTCTAGGCTGATCGGTTCCCGACTTTGGCTCAGCCGCAGTCGACACCGCAACCTCAGCTAGCTCCGCCGATGCTGGCCTATCTTCGGGAGCATCAGCTGGGAGTGACAAGGGCACGACGTGTTCATTAGACACCTGGTAGCTTCGAACAGTCACTACCTCGTCGTCCCTAGCGCTTTCGGCGACAGCCTCAGCAAGCGAACACCGAAGGATGTTTTCGTTCTGTTTTGCGGCTGTCAAGGCTACACTAGATCCAAGCTGCCCTGTCTCAAAAGACGGCTCAGCCGCCCGCGACACCTGAATCTCTGCGTGCTCAGCTGGCCGTTGCTCGAGGTCAGCTACCTGAGCTGGTGGCAGAACGGAATCGGCTTCCTCAGTGGCGAGATCGTCATGACTCCCAACTGAGCTGTGCAAACCACTCGCTGCCTCGGCAGCAGGCTTTGCCACCACGTCGCTCGTTTCTGCACTACCGTACGAAAGAACCTCTGTTTCAGCGGACTCGTGCGGTCTCTCGGTAACCTCATCGGTTACGCATTCCTCCTGAGCTGGTAGCAGGACGGAATCGGCTTGCTCAGTGGCGAGATCGTCATGACTCCCAGCTGAACCGTGCAAACCGTTTTCTGCCTCGACTGCAGGCTTTCCCACAACGTAGGTCTCTTCTGAACTGCCGTCGTCCGAAGAAACAACCTCCGTTTCAGCGGACTCGTGTTGCCTTTCGGTAGCCTCATGGCTTAGGCACTCCAGCGAAACCTCACTATCTCGCGAAATGTTCATGTTCAGACCGGTAGCCGTTCCTAAGGCCTCCCGCGAATTTGAACCGTCCGAACACTCCGCCGAGATCTCCAAAACAAACGCCGACACATTATCGCACTCAGTGGACACGCACTGCCCTCTGCCGCCTCTGGCGACAGTCTGAGCTAATGCGCCGTCGTTATATTGGTTATCTCTCTCAGCAACCTTGCCGCTCTGCTCGGCTGCAACCGTCACCTCCGACTCGCGCTCCCGAGCGTCTGCTACTGGCAGCGCTGGCACGGTGCTTTCCTCGACAACGAGGTCTTTCTCGAGCAACAATTCTAACTCGAGCTTCACTTCATCCTGATCGAGTTGAATTTCATGCCCTAGGTGCTTGTTCTCTCGTTGCAGTCTCTCTCCCTCGAGCTCCCTTCTTTCCTGTTCAAGGCGCTCGAGCTCGAGGTCGTACCATCGCATCTTTTCCTGGTGCTGTCGTTCTTTTTCCTCGCGTTCCTGCTGTCGTTTCTGCCTCTCGAGCTCCTCTACTCGCTCTCTTTCCTCGTGTTTGAGTTTCTGCTCTCGCATTCTTTCCTCGTGTTCTCGCTTTTTCTCCTCGCTTTCCTCACGCTGGCGCTCATCCTCTGCAGCCTGACGTTTAGCCTCTGCCTCGGCGGCCTGACGTTTAGCCTCTGCCTCGGCGGCCTGACGTTTAGCCTCTGCTTCGGCGGCCTGACGTTTCGCGGTCTCCCTGCCATTGATCAGCTCAATGCATTCCGACAGCTCCTCATCGTCAGCCCCGACAGCGAGTATAGCCTGTATCAGCTCTGGCTTTCTCAGTGCGTCCGTAACATCCAAGCGCAACTCTTTTGCAAGCTCCAACAACTGCGGTTTTTTCAACGCCTTCAAATTCATGGCCGGTCTAGAGTGCTGCTTTCCCACTGCTCCAAAAATGTTTTGCGCGAATAACCCACGCGACAAAAACACGCCCTACCAGCTATCCTCAGAAGCCTGGTAAAACTCAGTGAAGAAAAGTCCCGCACTCACCCTTGACCGCCGTGAATTCTGCGAAGTCCGAAGCCGCCTTGACGTCCGTGGTGTTGGGTCTCGCACCGCTGGCCTCAGGTGTTACGAAGTTGCCATCCGACCGCTGCCAACCAGTTGTTGCGACCGCGAAGGCCGACTGCAGCCGGGAAGACGTCCAGAGCTGAAGGCTAACGTAACTGTTTACTTCATAGCGAGAGGTGAGCCGAAGCCAAAGAACAATGCCCCGACGGGCGAGGTTACAATACAGGACTCGAGCAGAGCGACAACATCGATTCGCTGCTCTAACAGGAATGGTTTACAACGCTTAGGCAGCTCTATTTATACCCAAAAGCGGTAACGGTCAAACGCCAACACGCTGGAACACGCACTACACTCTTTCCAGAGTTCGTAAGCTGTTCATAGCCTCGGGCACGTTGAGTTCGAGAGAGGGGAGAGAGGAGGACTCCGTTGCGATCACCGGGGCCTCTGTCCTTGAAGAGCGTGGAGACGAGCCACGCAGGCAGCCGCCGAAGTTCAGCCGCCGTAGGCAGCCGCCGAATGCGCAGAGAGCGAAGCGTCTGACGAGGCTTTGTCGCAACTTGTTGCCGACATGATTGCGCCTGTTTTCGAAGGCGCACGAGTGGCTTCGCCGCACAGCCGAGGAGTGATGCGGGGAAGTACTGCGGCGCTGGCCCATTCGTAACAGTGGCAATTAACTTCTACCTTTCTGCCATCCATAAAACACTGTACCAGGTCACATTCACCCTCACAGTGCCCATGAATACTGCAGGAAGGAATATCCAACCTCATTTCAGCAGTTTACTACTACCCAGAACTCGCACAGGGCAACTCTAACCCAATTCACAGCCACCTGCACCTTGGACCGCAACTACATGCTGTCCAGCCTCCTCTGCACCAATGAATAGCAACAACAGGTCGAATTAAAGCATCTGATGGAGGCGGAAAGCGAAAACGCCCATGTGTTCGAGATTTTGGTGCACGTTAAAGATCCCCAGGTGGGCGAAATTAATCCGGAGCCCTCCACTACGGCGCACCTCGTTGCCTATGTAGCGTCGGCGCATTAAATACCACAATTAATCAATCATTTGAAGGAAATTAGCCAGACACAGAAAAAGCTTTTCATGCACATCTACCCACATTAATTTTAAATGCAGAGCATTTCAGTAACTCACGATGTCACCCGCGTTGGCGTCCGTAGTCCGCACGCTTACTGCGCATGCGCGTCGAGTCGAGGCGATAGCGAACACTCTCTCGCGAGGGGCATTGGATTGGATTCGAACACTCTCTCGCGAGGGACATTAGATTGGATTTGATTGGCTTGGCTTGGCTTGGTTTGGATTGGATTGGATTTAAGTGGATTGTGTTGCGTCATAGCCGCGGCAGAGGCGCTGGGGCCGGCGCATGTGCAGTACTCTCTCTTCCGCGGTTTCCTCTCCTTCGGGCGCGCTGCGCATATAACCAGTGTGCCGTTCTCCGGCGAAGCAACATCCGCGCTTGGTTCAAACATCTAGAGCCCATGCCGCTTTACAAGTACGCCAACGTCGTCGACTGGGACCGGCTTGCGCAGTCCCCTCAATGTATATAAGCGGCGGAGCGCGCGTTCGGAATTCAGTCAAGGGCGTCTTTGCTTGGCTTTCGCTTGACGTGACGATTTGCTTGACTCGAGTAGATGCGACGCATTTACACGAGTTCCCCCCGTGGGAAGATGCGGGCGGCTTTTTTTTTTCTTGAATGCCCATACCACAATCAAGGTGGCTGGCAAGAATTCCACAATAGCACGTGTGAAATTTGTGCCCATGTCACCTCATTGATTGCGCTGCAACCTATGGTCGCATAATGCAGGCTTCAGAACAAGTAGGTTACACAATCAGAAAAAC
This sequence comes from Haemaphysalis longicornis, assembly GCF_048455015.1. Classification (NCBI taxonomy): domain Eukaryota; kingdom Metazoa; phylum Arthropoda; class Arachnida; order Ixodida; family Ixodidae; genus Haemaphysalis; species Haemaphysalis longicornis. The sequence goes on along the minus strand of NW_027526203.1, from coordinate 225,772,375 downwards.
AGACAAAAGACCAACAACCCACCAGCCCTCACACTGTCCCCGTGGTGTCACGGCCAGTCAGTGCAACTGGCAGTGGCCGAAACAGGCCAGAGCCCATACACCTAATTGTGGCACTGCAGCGGTTAATGCGGTCCTCCCTGATAACGCCGCAGGAAGGCTAGCATGGCTATCACACACTGCTCCATCTCTGGCACCTCCTCAATGGTGCCCCCACTGATAAAAAAAACGCACTGATAAAAAGAAAAACAGAAACACACAAGTTTTTCAAGAGCAAAATTTTAGGTTATCTGCGATTTCACCATGGTAAAAAAAAAAAGGAAAGAAAAGGCAGGCAGGAAGTTGAGTGAGCCTTAAGCATAAAACAAGCATGCACGCTGTCTTTTGAGGCCCCTTTGAACATGCTTGCCCCTTCCCCAGCAGGACAAGCGTCTGGCACCCCCTACCTTTTTAATATTTGAGACCAGCTGCGGGCTCAAGGGGCCAGTGCCATTCGCTCGGGTGTCGCCTCCGGCGTGGACTTCAGCGACAGCCGAGGGCTTGGCCTCCGGCGTACAAGGCACGATCTCCGCCTCCCAGTCTTCCTCGGGGGACTCGGGTGGAGGGCTCCTCCTGCAGGAACAACCGCATTCCGAATTTCCACCCCACCCGCTGATGGGGCAAACACCGGCAACCATTTGAGAAGGGAAAAGGGGGAGGGAGGGGAAGCATAAAGACACATTTGCAGGGCGGGGCTGCTGATTTATACAATGGCAGGAGTAATTCCCTCTGATAAAATGCACGTGGAAGTTTAAACTGTGCGCTGCATCCCCTGTAAGCAAACGGTGCAGCCCATCGCTTTCCAGCTACTGAACTGCTTAATTAAATTACAGTACAGCATTACCACAAGATTTTTAGCCCCAGGCCACAAAAAGTATTCGCACTTTGAAAGCGGGGGTAATGACACGGGATAGCTTGTGTGCACACCACGCCAGGGAATGCGGAATAGAGGCCTTTCTCATTGCGACAACTGCGCATCTCACGAACAGTTCAGAGGAGCACTGGCCAGCAAAACCAGCTAGCAAGACGACTTTTCTCAGCCACATTTTGTGGGGTTCCCTTTTCGTCGTCCGACCAGAGACTTGTTCTGACCTCTGAAGGACAAACGAGGATTGCCAAAGTGATCACGGGACCAGTAACAATAACACCAGAGGAAACGATCAGCACGTCCCTTTGTGCGACCCTGTCTCCGTGAATAATCGTATGAGCTCCCAGCAGAACCACTTGAGAACGTGACTGAAGGTAAGGAGTACAGTTGGCCCTCATAATGAACATAGACACAGTGAATTATCAGATATAAAAAAAATGAGATTCTACATTTGCTTGGTCATGCTGAATTTCTTCAGTAGCTGTGCTGTTCACAACCAAACAAAGTACAAAATCCAAAGCAGCACCACGTTTAACGAATGGATTTCGCTCACCGCACGGCTAGAAATACTGACCCCAGCTCCCACAGTCACAGCCTCCCCAAGAACAGCTTCCAAGTGCCGTGTCGTTAGAAGAACGCTGCTGGCGCTTATTTGTTAGTCGATAGCGCGCTCAACCAACGAGGCCTGTAGCCCACCGCAAGGCCTTGTGGCCGATACTGCTACTTCATGCCACACTGCACCACAAGCTGCAAAGGGACAACAGTGAAAGCGGTCATTCCCAGACATTCCTAGCCGAGCCACGCCGCACATGTAGCTACTAACATAACCTAAAATCCGGATAAGGAATGGAGATCTCTTGCTGTCAACTTCCTATATGCTGAAAATCAGCTGACACTAGCTTGCCCTCGACCCATTCAGTGGCGGAACAGAGAATTGGTTACTTCAAGCAGTGCTTGGAACAGCCAAAATGGATATTTGGAGCACACTTTCCAGCTTTCGGAGCAGGTTTTTTCAGACCACTTAAATTGTCTTGTTAGGACTACTACTCAGAGCCATGCAATTCCTCAACACACAATTTGACGAGGAGAAAAAAAAAAAAAAAAACAGAACCACACAGACCCTAAAAGCACTAAAAGAAGCTTTTAGCTGTCTTTTCCAAAAATTTATTTCGAGCACAAAAACACTAGTTCGAGATGACAAACATTGTACAAGCAAAACATAACCCCAATTATCAGCATGATAGGTTTAGGACTTCTTTTTCCACAAGGAAAAAGGACTTCTTTTTCCGGGGTGCGGGTAAATGCCGGCTTAATAGGGTCTCGTGTGACAGGTGGGCTAAGACCTTATGTTGAGGGCGTTCTCTCGCGATTGCCCTCAACATAAGGTCTTAGCCCACCTGTCACACGAGACCCCATTAGGCCGGCATTTACCCGCACCCCGGTTATACGACCCCCCCGGTCATACGATTGATTTGATTGATTGTGGGGTTTAACGCGCCGACGCAACGCAGGCGATGAGGCGCGCCGTAGTGGAGGGCTCCGGATTAATTTTAACCACCTGGGGATCTTTAACGTGCGCCGAAATCTCGTACACACAGGCGTTTTTGCTTTTCGCCTCCATCAGAAAAGCGGCCGCCGCGGCCGGGAATCGAACCCACGACCTCGTGCTCAGCAGCGCAACGCCTTAGCCACTGAGCCACCGCGGCGGGTCCCCCGGTCATACGACGCTTTCGCACGGTCCCTTGAAAGTCGTAGTATCGGGGTTCCACTGTACAACAATGTTTTGTTTTTGTTCCCAGGGTAAAAACTTCCATTACCCCGCGACTGTTCTGAAGCAGACATGGGGCAATTGTTCAAATTAGTACGCTTTTGGAGCAGAACGGAGCAGAATCACCCTCTTGGCGCAGCTTGGCACAATTGGCGCAGCTGTTCCACCCCTGCCCATTTGAAGGTGAAGGACTGCCACGCTGTGCAATTTGTTTTGCGTTATTAAGAGGTTGCGGCTGCATTTTACGCCATAAAAGAACGTTTTGCACTGCGCTTTGCCGTGGAATGCAAAAAACTCGCGTATAACTCGCACCAACAACTGCAGAAAAGAGTAATCAGTGAATTCCACTCTGAAGGCAGCTTCCCCGTGATGGGCACCGTGTCGTGATGCATGCACTGCCACAGCCATCATCACGTTTCCTCCCCTCTCCATTCTAGCCGGCTCATATGTCAAAAGGCAAAACAAAGTGAAGCTACGCTATCCACCGGGCACGCTTGTAGTTCACGGTCAGGTGCCAGTGCGCAGAAAAGAGGCACAACCCGGCAGTTACCTACGAGTAATCGACCTAGCAGATGCACCTCACTAAAAAAAAAAAAAAAGTTGTTTGGCTGCACTCGTTCTTCTGATTGATACGCCCTTCCTAACATTATGCATTTGATTACGCAGGGAACACGCACGGATAGTTCTAACGTGAAAGCTTTAGTAGGCTAGCATTCCGTGATATCGGCACGTTCGCCCACCGTGCCCAGAACTGATGCCATCACACCAAAGTGGAAATAGCAGCAGCAGCAGCAACTGTCAGGTATGCATTTTGGAAGACCACCCATAGGAAGCAGCCGTCTTTGGAGCACCCCCAAAGAATGACGTTGCTACGAGCAGTAAGAAGATCACTTATGTTTCTGCCTTTTCGTTTGCTCAAGAAAATAACAATTGTAGCTCCTAGGAACACATGGTTACACTTCCCCCATTGCACTAATACTGAAGTGTCACCACAAGAGATGAAAGCTGGACCCAAATTTTCTTGTATCGTGCCAAAGAAAAATTTTACCAAAGTTTTCAAACGAGCCTTTTATTTTCTTATGACTGAAGCGTAGCTGAAAAATTGCAAGATTCAGTTTTCATATTGAAAATTGCACAAACCTTGGCTCAAATACAGTAAACCCTCACTACAGTGAAGTGAATAGGACTGCAAGAAAATTTGATACTATAAGCGGCCATTCGGTACACACGACTGCCCCCTGAAAGTTCAATAAACACAGCCGAATTAGCCATGGCAACTCTCCAGAATGGGTAAGCGCGAGATAGTCAGTGATGTCAACTCTTACTGCAGCACAAGAAAGGCCGCAAGCTGCGTCCGTCAGGTTTTTCAGTCACGTGCAAGGAGTGCCTGCTCCATTTTGCCCATGCTCAGCACGCGGTCGGGGTCGAGGCCAGCATGCTCAATAATTCACAACAGACAGAGGCTCTCCTGCGTCTGTGCCACACTGGCTATTTTGGGAGGAGGCTATTGATCTCACGTCTCTTCTTCATTGTCCGTCGGGCCCCCACCAACCAGACCTACCATTTCAGCATCCACCTGGCTGGGGTGCCGATGGGAGCATAGCATTCGTGGCAGCCATCTTGAACAATTCGAAGTTGTCTCGCACTTTGTTACCAATGATTCTGCACACAGCTTTGTACAGCCGGTCAAAAGAGGGCAGAGGGGTCTCCAGAGCCTGGCCTTGAGAATTCCAGGGAGGCACTTTGCTGGCGATGGGGAAAGTTGCTCCCCCCTTCCCTCCTTGAGAGCAGCCCCGAGTATGCAACTGCAACTCACTAATTTTTCCCAAGTGAAGTAAGCCATAAACATGCTACAAGCACTTCAGCCTAATACTATGCATGCATTCGGTTTGGGACGGCGCGACACTTCAATGGAACAGAATTAAAATAAAGTGACTTCATGGCAAACACTGGGTCTACTTATACAGACAAGCGCATTATTTGCTTCATATCTGCTTCGAATGCAGTAGCCACTATGCGCACATGCCTACATGCCACCAGTCTGAACCTAAAGTAATGTAAGACTGAAAAAATTAAGTGTAATGTCAGTTTGCTCGCAATGATCCCCTGCACTTGACAGCTCTGTCAGGCAGTGATTCCGCTGGGGGGCCAGTATTAGCTGCTGCATCCCTCTCCTGCATCGGTGCAGTGCAAGGCGCATACAAGGGGGCACAGGTCGTGGAGCAAAGGTGCCACTTTGCCATTAGTGCCGCTGCTTCGAATGCTGCAGTGTGGGCGAATGTTTTTGTTCTGAACAAGCCCTGTTAAACACTTGTTTTCCCTGTTGTGGGCCAGCATCTTTCCCCACCAACATTGTGCCCCTCCAGCTACATCTGCTCACTGCGACACTGCGCCAAATTTCCAGCACCCTGTTGAGTGCCCCGTTAGCAACTGTGACCGCTGACCCAGCAAACACTTGCGATAAATGGCGCCTCATTGATTGCTACAAGTGAGCCACAACATGCAGCCCACAGCACACACAGCTGCTCGTTGACTGCAAGGATGCCTCAAAGGGTAGCGCACACTACCCCGGTGGTACCTGCGCCTCGGTGCCCGTGCTGAGCATTGGGCCGCTGGTGGGTAAAGTGGGCTCCTGGCAGGCACCACTGCTCTTCGCACCGCATTGGCGAGCTGAGCCTGGAGCGGCCAAATCGGCCCCCGGGAGTACGCAGGACGGTTCTGCCAGAGTGGCGAGTGAACGAGCAAAGGCAGCGGCACCAGTGGCTGCCACCAGATGGGCCAGGGGGAAGCAGCAACCCTTAGAGCCAGCAAGGGGGAGACATGCACAAGCACGGAGGGAAGGTCAGGGTCAGGGAGCCCCAGGGGAAATACAGCGCAGCGAGAAAGTGGTGCTCGACAATGCACACATCCACAGGACACACCTGAAGGCTGGCACACACTCGTTTCCATACTCCTACAGAAAAGTAGCGGCCACATGCGATCCCGCACAGGCATGGAGCTACGCGACACCTGCCAGCGAAACTTAAAGGCACCATGAAAGGCATTTAGACATACTAGTTGGCCTGCACACCTTAAAGAAATGGGCTCCAAACGAGATCACCAACGCAAGTGCTTGTCCCTCATGCTTCTAGAGTTTGACTCATACCCTTGTTACATGGACCCTTCAACAGCTGTTAAAGAGGCCATGGAGACAAAATACAAGTTTGTCTTATTCGAAAGATTTGGCATTTTATAGCGCCCCCAGCACTTGTATGGCAGCAAACGATGCTTTAATCACCCAGAAATTAGCTTTTGCCCAGAGTTTCTCTGCCACACCGCCACAGAGCATCACCGCGTGCTGCCATCGGTGTATGCACGCATGCATGCATGCATGTTCCACTTGGCGTTTTCCTTCACAGTTTCCTTCACAGTTCAAATGCAACATTAAAATGCAACGAAGGGTTTGGGTTTCTTGAATGACAAAGGTAAGTAATTATGGCCCCTCGATGGAAGCAGTAATGTTTCATTGAGCGGCCATGAAGTATTAAAAAGCAAGGGATTGTCCAATCTGTTAGGTAGATGAATAAGAAGTTGCTGCCTGACGTCTGCATGACAGTAGACAAAAGGACTCGTTACCTTGGTGTCCCTCGAAAGCCCGCACATCAAGGTAGCCACGCAACTGCTAAAAGAATTAAAACAGCGCTCGCCAGTCTGGCAGTGCCTACCACGAGCATTTGGAGGGTGCTGTAAGCGGCCACCACTACTGGCCCACTCGCTTCTGTTCCTTCACCTACATCAACGTCTGGCCACAAATAATGGCCACCCATTTTTTCAGTTTGGTAAACACCACATAGCACACGATGATGCCACAACTGTGAACGATTACGCACTTTTGACACAGGAAAATTCAATACATCAAATTTTATTGCTTCGACTGTGCGCGTGTACGTATGTGTGTTCATACAGCTGTAAAGAGTTAAATAAACTGCCTTGCGTCTTTGGGTTCAAAGAGCAAGGATGCACAGAACTACCGTATTTTCTCGCATATAACCCGCCCTCGCATATAACCCGCACCCCTAACTTTGAACTCCCCAAAAAAAGAAAAAAATCCTCGCGTATAACCCGCATGCTTACCTGAAAAAAAAACTCGTTTAGGAAGTCAAAATTGCACAGTTACAATCTCGTTTACAGGAGAACTTTATTTCGAAACGATCGCAGCAACGTTGTCAGCGCCGATTCCGGTTCACTCAATCATCGCCAGACTCGCCACTGTCGCTGCTGCCATCCGAGGCTTCATCGCCGCTCTCAAAGACGCAGTCGTCTTCGGTGCCATCTAAGCAATTGCTGATGGCGCACTTCTTGAAACTTTTGCGCACCATGTCGGCCGGAATCGCCCCCCACGCATCCACGATCCACTGGCACAGCAGCGCAATGTCTGGCCTCCGCACGCGTCTCGGCGGTGTGAGGGCGCAAAGGCCGTCGGCCATCCACTCGGCATACAGCCGCTTCACGTGGGCCTTGAATGGTTTATTTAGGCATACGTCCAGTGGCTGGAGCATGGAAGTCATGCCACCGGGTATAATCACGAGGTCCGTGCGGTTGTCAGCGAGGCGCGCTTTCACTGCCTCAGTGCAGTGGCCTTGGAACGAGTCCAGCGCCAGCATGGACCACCGTGCCAACATGGCGCCTGGCCTTTTTTCCCAGACCGTGCGAAGCCAGTCAACGACGAGGTCACTGTTCATCCACCCATTGTCTTCCGCCCGTACAACAATCCCTGGTGGCAGTGGAGTAGTGGGTAGCGTTTTGCGCTTGAAGATTACATACGGGCGGAGTTTTGTGCCGTCCGCCAAAGCGCACAACATTACTGTACAGCATAGTTTGGTGTTTCCGCCCGTCAGCACGCTTACAGATTTCGAGCCCTTTTTCTGCAGAGTGGTGTCCATGGGTATCTCGAAGTAGACGGGCGTTTGATCGGCATTTCCCACCTGGGACAGCAAGTAGTTGTGCTCCTTCCTGAGCCCGATCACGTAACGCTGATAGTTCAACAGCTTCTCCTCGTAGGCGTTGGGAAGCCGCTGGCACATGGTCGTTCGCCGCCGCATCAAAAATCCCTGCCTGGCCATGAATCGCTGGAGCCATCCACGGCTCGCACGAAACTCGCGTGGGATGTTCATCTCCCGGGCCAACCTCAGAGCTTCCATCTGCGCCATCTCCGTCTACACAGCGTGGCCACGACTCCTCCGCTCCTCAATGAATTTGACAAGCTGCGTCTCAAGAAGGGGGTACGCGCCAGTCTTCGGGCCACGAAATGCTCGCTTCTCCTTGTGTGCACTTTCGAGAGAGGCCTTTTTCTTTCGCCAGTCACGAATGCAGGACTCGTCGACGTCGTGCTTTCTCGCAGCAGCTCAAGTTGCCGATTTCCTCCGCAGCAGCTATGATCTTCAGTTTCTCCTTCGCAGTGAAAGATTGCCGCCGAGACCCACTCATGGTACCTCACCAGACAAGGCTGACCAACGGTGCAAACTAGCTGCACATGACTTGGGGGTCCAACAACTTCGCAACAAGGCGCACGCAAATCACAGCAACAGACGCTGTTGACCAAAGCAAACAAAGCATGCGAAAAGTCCGAATAAACACGCTATGGAGGGGATCTGTCTATGGCCTGTGTTGGCTTCTTATTGGCTTTGCACCAGACAATGACGATGGGGATGCGGACTGCATTGCAGGCCGTGCATTGCCGTGAAGCCGACCTCTGCTCCCAGAATATTCGCAGATAACCCGCACCCCCACTTTTCGAACAAATTTTTTCAATTTTTGGTGCGGGTTATATGCGAGAAAATATGGTACGTTAAAATGCGTGTAGCTTAAAATCTGAAATGAACAGTGTACAAACAACAACCATTTGAGCCCGAACAGAAATAGCCAGCAGCGCAGGCACAGGTGAAAATAACCACTGAATCTGTCCCCAATTGTCCCAATAACAACTGCGTGGACAATTCAACTCTAAGTTCCAGTTTGTGGCATTCGAATTCCCTAACCATAAATACGAGTGATTGCATGTTTTTGTGCGAAGCAAGTCATTACTATAAGAACAGCCTGCCCCTTAAAACGGATAGCGCAGCTTGCACACAGAAGCCCCTCACCTGACTGCCGGTGACACTCGTGCCCCGTACGTGCTGTACGTTCTCTGTTGCCATGGCTGGAATGACTGGCGTACTGGAGTCCCTGCAGTGCGTCATGAGTGATGCCCCGCAGTGAGCACAAGAACACCACACACAGCAGTCGGGTAAAAATTGATGGTGAGAATGCACCCCCACCCCCCAAGAGTGGCCCTGAAAGCAAACTGTCAGTCAAACAACTGCTGAAATTCCCCCTCGTGCCCCCAACAGTGTCTAAGCTGCCACACCACACTCCTGCACACAAGAAACGAGTCGGGATTTCCATGTATATAGGTAAGTAGCAGTGTTTCCGCAAAAGAAAAAAAAAAAGTGGAACCCCAAATATATGACTTCCAAGTGACCACGCAAAAGCATCGTAAATGTCGCCCTAGTAGACGGTCTGACGCAACAGTGGGCGAAGAACTTATTTAAACTGCTAGATTTCGCGTGTACTTGCGCGATTTGCGAACCTTTCGCTAAAATTCCAAGTTTATAAAAAAAAATGCCCATTTCATGCCCCCCTCTCCTTCACAGCATCTGAGCTAGCCCTCCAGCCAAGCACCAGGCCGGCGCTACGCGACCCCCTTGCAGCCTAGGGCTATTTATAGCCCGCCAGCCCTGCCCCTGCCCATGATGAGGAAATTTGCAGACTGATAGAAAAATGGCTGTGGATGCCGCAAATGCCATTTTCCAGAAAACTATTTTTTGACCATTTTTCGGCCCCAAAGACCCATCTTGCCCCTTAAAAAAGGCTCAACCAAAGGCAGCGAAATTTCGATAGTACACAAATACATGTGCTGGCAACTTGCTGGCAGTAAGCCATGTAAAAGTTTACTGCGAGTGAATTTCTTCTATTTTAGCTATTTTGCAGTGGCTGTATAACAATCTATTCACTGAAACAAAAATTCCAACAGTAGTTACCTGCATCAACATATATTCTAAGCGCACACCAAACAGCATGTAACTGCGTCCAGTGGTTTCCTTTAATTATTGCAAATGCTGACGCAACTGAAGCAAAAGTACGATTTTTCACGCTTGAAGTTTGGCTTTTTCTTCTAAAGCCAAATCAGCTGAAATAAACTGGTTAGCGAGGTCAATAACTAGAAGACCTCATCTTTTCAACGATTAGCCACATCTGTGGTTTAAACTGAAGCGCAAAAGCAGCTACATAAACAACATCCAAAACTGGCAGTGCAAGCCAAGGGAGTGGGACCACCACCTACACTCTTTCGTTACGACGGAAAAACAGCCGATTTTGAGTGCTTCCACAAAACTATTTTTTTTATTTTGAGCTAGTGGACACATTTAGCATTGCTATGCCTGTAATTGTAGCTTATAGATTGCTCTTACAAATGCATGCCAGCAGTTTTGTGAAAGGTACAATTACTTAGTTTATTAGTCAAATATTCAGAAAAAAATGCACAAAAAAGTAAGCACACAATGTATATAGGCGATTGTAATGAGCCTAAAAATTTTAGGAATTCTAAGATATACTAATTGTTCCTACATTTCTTGGCTATGATTCAATATATATATCAACGCTGTACACCAAGTTTTGTATTTTTGTGGGCCCGTCAAACTAGCGGAACTGACGGCTGTGCCACTCCTCGAAGCCACTCGAGTGTAAGTCGGTCATGCATTCAAGCACACTTTTTTGTGTTCTGACACAAAATCCTTTTCACTGGAGTGGTAAAAAACTAGAAAAAAAAAAATCCAGCGCTCTTGAGAAGTGTCGCGCATCGCTCCGTAGCGGTAATCTTACACAAGTGCCAGGCTATCATGAAGGTAATAACACGATATGACGCGGCGCATTTGCCAAAATATCCCTACCGCACGTTGTCCAGATTCTACACATCAATGTAAAGCTGCAGTCGCCAGATAGGAAGCCCATTTTGTTTATAAATACAGCGGGACGCCGTTTTCACACAACTTGCCACTACCGCGGGTTCAAATTTCACTCTTGGCGCAGCCTCAGCACGCGAAATATCAACAAAACATAATAAAATCGAAAAATGAGTTGTCAATAAATACGCCAGATGGCGCTAGTTGTCCGACAGGCGCCGTTTTTAGCTTTCGCGGGACGTTTGAAATCATCGGACACCGGCGTCCGATCGCCTATGGCGCCGTACTGAAAGAGTTAACATTAGTCATCTGTATGATGGGAGCCCAGCCAATAGATTACATGGTGACCCCAAACACCCACAAGTTCATTTCAGTTTCGGTGCAATACTCTGCTAGTTAACTGGGTGACACTTGTACGGTACTGTGTGTGCTGCTACGTTTACTACAACCCTCTGTGTGCTTTTGCTGCGCTTTAAAAAAAAAAGACACTGAAACCCTCATTTCGGCTAAAGTCAGTTTTCTCGCTTACCAACTACTGCGCCCTCTGCAACAAAGCACTGTATAGACGTGCCTTGGCAAATTCATCGCTTGGCTGTCGGAAACATCGGTAGAGGGAATAATCGGAATACTTATTCCAGAATGAGATGATAAAGTGAGCAAGATGGTTACCACGCAAAAACTTCGTCTGCAGGCCTGGATTGTGTGTGATTGCGCGATGAGCGCAAGTATGCTGCTAGTACTGTGCATCGAAAGTGCACGACATGAACGTTCGTATTATTTGCCTGCTTCCTTCAATGAATGCTTCTTCACTTCAAACACAGGCAATGTCTACTAAGCGTAGACACGCGCGTCCATAGTGCACATTGTTGCGAGATGTACACGATGGAGCTGGTGCACAAGACAGGTTGGTTCGACGCAAATGTGGTATCCAACCTTCACGCAGCCTAAAAATGACTACGCTTTTCTTCAACAAAGCAGCAATGCTGATCACAGGTCTTAAGAAACATTTTGCTTAGTGGTCCTGAGCAGCAAAAAACAAGGGAGTTTGGAAAGCATGACTGATTTGAGAGAAACTGACGGGACTGTTTGGTACATAGTAGCACAGTATTCGGTTGCTTCTATACGGCTAAACATCCCTGCTGCCTCGCTTGCTTCCAGTTTATCATGACGCAAACCACAGCTCGTCCTTTGAATCATTGAATTGCTGTGAGGGAAATGAAGGAAAATGCGTTGTTTGATTAGCGCTTTCTCAGCAATCAAGGCATCTTTCAGCCCCGAACCAATGCTAAGGTGGCTACAGGAAGGTCAGACCTTCGTTTGAAACCAACTTGCTGGTTGCCTTTAGCATCCCTTAAGATTAAAATAGTTGCTGCGTAAAATGATGAGATCACAATGCAGGATTACTAAAGTCTCTTTCACCACTGTGCAGCCGGTGCTTGTTCCCGGTGCTTCAGTGGCTAAGGTCAGGGGTGCTACTGACTAATTGCAATTTGGAGCAATTTTTGGAGCACAAATATTTAGGTTTTGGATCACTTTGGAGCAATAAATTATGAATTGTATAGAGACATATAGGAGGGTTTTTTGGGAGGGAAATCGCGAGTAACAATGCGTTGCATCGAGAATGAAATGCTGCCAAAGAAAAACTAGTAAATGTCTAAAATTAGGACACTGAACACAGCCACAATTAAGATGATCACTACTTGTTTATTTGAAATGAAACTGATGACCCCACTGCACCGCATTCTAGAGCTTCTGCAATTCTTCACTGACAGCTGCCAGCTTGGCCATGTTCTCGGCAAGGCTAGAATCAGCCTCAGAAAGTAGCACCTGGACACATACAACATCATCCATGTTCCTCCTAGTCACACCAGACTTGACTAGGCTACAGTCATTGACTAGGCTACTCGACGGGCGGGACTAAACGAAATGCGCACGAAGCCGATATACATATGAGTGAGCGTTTTTGGTGAGTGTCATTCGCACGTGCCTTAATTGTGACAGGTGCACTCGGAATGACTTCGCGCTTGACAGCGGTATAAGCTTTCGCACTAAGGTTGCGCACATATCATTCACAAAGGCTTACTTTCTTCATTGCATCTGTGCACGCTGACCGCTGTCTGGGTCCAACCGCACGGTAAGGAGGCCGCAATTATGCTACACAAACAGTTCCTCCAACAATACACGTCAACCGCACGTGAACTGAGTAGCTGCGAGTCACAGGGAGCGCCCAGGGCAACCGTTCCGCCAATGCGCCACATCGTGCGCTATGGACGTAAAATAACGGCGTTTCATGCAGTTCAGTTGGCTGAGACGTGAAATGACGTCATTATTTAAAGATATTACGACTGTTGCGACAATAGTCTGAACCCGGCCTAACGCGATACTCAGCCGCACGTGTACCGAGTGGTACCTGTGACAAATGCAACAAATGGCGCCGAAGAGCAACGCCTACAAGCATACAAGGCCCGCCATTCTCGCGCTGTTTCGGTACACCCGCCAGGGGGCGGTAACAACAGACAAAAAAATGCAGGCAGTCATTTTGGAGCACACTGGCGCAATATTTTGTGTTTATATCAGTTTGGAGCAGAGAATTTGCCTTGGCGCAAATTGGCGCATTTGGCGCAAGAATGGAAGCCCTGTAAGGTACCCCCAAAATAAAGGGCACCATGTGCAACCCACCCATGGCAGTCCTCGGTCCCAGGGTGCCAACCGGCCGGAACCTTCCTCCGTTCCACTGGCCAGGCCCTGGGGGCCTAGGTTGCGCAGGGAAAGGTGGCCTCGGAGGGAAAGGCGGCCTCAGGGGGAGTGGTGGCCTCGTAGTAGCTGCGACAGGGGCTGCACAACAGGACAGCAGTTGCGCAGTCTTAATAAAGCCTGCCCAACCATCAGCCGAGGGATCAAGTCAGAGCACATGGCACTTGCGGAGAGCACACACGAAAGCACAATACCCTTGCTAAGAATAACACTGATGAGCAAGGCAAAACAAGCCACCCGCCCAAAACTCTCCAGACTTTTGCTCACAATATACACCTATTTTAAATTCCAATGGCAGATCCAAAATGGTCACCGTGCTCCTCTCTGATCCCTGAAACAGTAGACCCTCCAAAACTGCCTTTGGAATGCACAGTCTCCCAGTCTGCCATTGGGATACGCTGCTCCAAATGAAGCAAAAACATTGCTTTAAAAGAGCTCAGTGTCTGCCACTGTAATTAAACGTTAGGAAGCGCTATCACGCAATGGCCTACTATCACTAAAATGGTACACACCTAACGCCTTCTCCTCCTGGTGATAACCTACAAGGCCAGGTTGTAGGGTTTACAAACCCCTCTGAAAGACAGGCTACAGGCTTGAAAACACGAAGCAAGCATCACAAATGGGGACAAGCTCGCGTAGAAAACATCCCAGCTCAAATTTTAAAAAGTGGAGTTGACATGTGATGTGAAGGGGCCAGGGTACATGATTTAAATGAACAATGGCCACAAAGGCATGGCATAAAAAGCAGGGGCACGCAGGTAGCTACCCACCTGGAAAAGGTGAAATTTAAGGCATGGAGAAGACACTAGATCGGTCTGACCTGATTATGACATTTACAGGGGTGAGACAGCTGAATCAGATTTGGGAGCAGTTTTTGGAGCAGCGAAATCTCGATTTTGGAGCAGAAGAAAGTTGATTTGGAGCAGAAGAACGACATTTATTATGCCCCCTTAGGAGCCTAAAAAATACAATTTTTGGCAACTCAGGGGGGAAAATTGCACTTCTTAATCGGTTTTGAACGTACATAGCAGTTAAACAATTTTTCAATAGTTTTTTCTACCAGAGTATCACCAGGTACGATCTGCACTACCTTTTTACAAACCATTATTAAATTTAAAGGCTCTATGCATAGATAGCGTGGAGCAGTGTTGAGAAGGTTGAACTGAAAAACTAAGCAATTGTAAGGCATTTTTATTATCATGTGAATACCGAAAGTATTGTTTTTGTAATCCCAGACTCGGCTTTACGCACAAGCGTAGAGCGACGGCAAAAGTTGCGCAAAGCCAGGTGACAGTCGTCGCACCCCACCAGCCCTCCCATTTCAATCCCCAAGGTGCACATTCACTACGATTGTAATTTGAGTAACGTTGGTATGTTTAGCCGTCTCCCTCGTGGCATTAAATTTCACTTCAGATAGATGAACCATTATTACTAGCGTAAAATAATAGCCCGTCCCGTTACCGGACGCTGCTTGAACATTTTGCAGCGATGTAGCCTGCATTGCTACTCCTGCAGCGTCGATCGTCCCATTTCCGCAGCTCGCAAGCTCACTGTCAAAGGCAGCATTAACTCAGCGTTTTATAACACCGCCATGAGTCTGAAATTTCACTTCAAGCATGCGCCGGCTTCACCTTGGAGTCCCGCAACTTCCCGCAGCAGATCAAACTAATAATTGTAAACCCAGCCACCCCCATAACTAAAACCGAGGTAGAAATCGGCGAAGAGCACTCTGCCTGATCCACAAGCAACTGCTTCGCCCGGTGGCCACGTTTTCATATCTTCACCACACCAAGATGGCGGCGCCCAGTAATGTCGTTCCGGAGATACGGCGCTTCAAAACTTGCCGTGTTTTCACCAACTTGCACAGTAGTTTGACGCCCCAGTACACATAAGTATTTTTTCTACAGGACTTTGCAGTGGTTTTCGATGGAAAAACTTTAAAAACGCACGGAATATAACATGTGCAACCCGACATTGTGACTTTCGAAAAAACTATCTCGGGGACACGTTTATACAGGCTTTTATTGAAAGATCAACCAATTAAACCTTTGAAAACAGCATCCCCATGGGGAGGCTGGAAAATTATGCCGTCAGTAAGCATTTTCCCCCACTGAAACTGACGGGAGCGTTAAAATCCTTGTCTCTGAGACTGTTTTGGAGCAGTTTGGCACAATTTTTGCAATTTTCAAGCTTTTGGAGCAGCCTGGAGCAGGAAAACAAATTGGTATCAAATCTGCGCAATATGCGCAGATGTCTCACCCCTGCATTTAACACGCCGACACTACACAGGCGATGAGGTGTGCCATTGTAGAGGGCTCCGGAATAATTTTGACCCCCTGGTGATCTTTAACGTGCGCCAAAATCTCGAAAACACTGCCGTTTCGCTTTTAGCCTTTACCAGGAAAGCGGCTGCTGTGGCCAAGCATCGAACCCGTGTTATTGGGAGGCTACATCGGATTGAGATGGCAGGGCAGCAGCAGTTAAAAAGAAGTCAATGGGAGGTCACATAGTCCTTCAACCAACATCAGAAGAAAGTTTCTTTATGATGGTTCAGATAATAACCCACATGTTCACTTTGATGTCTGTTTCTTGCTCTTCTGAAGTTTTGAAGGAGCTCGGGCATACACGAGCCGATTTTCATTGGGGGGGGGGGCACTTGCTTCCAAGTCACCTGGCCCCTCCGCTACTCCCCTGAAGGATGAGCTTCCCTACCAATAGCCATCATTAATGATCAGCGCAAAAAAAAAAAAAAAAAAAAAAAAAAGACACGAGGGAGAAATGGGCTAGACCGCACCACTCTCAACTTATGTATTTTTTAATAAGACACAGCTTATATTCACAATTTCAATCCCCCATGTGGAGCTAAATCAAAACAAAAAGAACACGATCACTGGCACATCTGCGCAAGCGTAATCCATTTATTGACATGGCTACACAAGGTTGTCGTTGAATAAGCAAATTCACGGTCGTGCAATGCATGCTGATGTAGCTGTCTGCCCATCACCTTATATGGTATGCCTCGATTATTTCCCCAGTTGTTTTATTTAGGGGGTTCTGAAAGCAACATGGCACCTTCAAAAACTGGAACACAGCCGTCCGTGCTACAGTGGTGTGCCAAAAAGACTGCTCATTCCCATGCAGTGATCACTGGTGCTGAGAGCCTGAAACAGGTACGTATGCTGGTGACGCCATCCCAGATACCAAAAACCTGTACCAAACTCTAAAACGAATATTCCACACCATTTGTTAAATGCGCAACAGGTGTATATAGGTTGCTGCTTCAGGGCGGACGTACATGCACGGGACAAACCAAAAGGTGCATACACACCAGGCTATCGGGGCACCAGTGATCACTCCATGGGAATTAGCGCAGTCATTTGGCACACCGCTGTAGCACGTACTTCAGTTCGTTTTTGAAGATGCCCCAGTGCTTCCAGAACCCCGAAATAAAACTAGAGAAATAATCGAGGCCCACCAGACAAGACAATAAGCAGACAGCTGCATCAGCATGCCCTCCATAGCGTAGCATGACCGAGAATTTGCCTATTTATACAACAACCTCATGTAGCCATGTCGATTGCCCATACGTGCTTGCATATGCTCACACATGCGTGCCAGGGATTGTGTTCGTTCTGTTTTGATTTAGCTCTACATGGGTGACTGAAATTATGAATATAAGCTGTGTTTTCTTAAAAATTAAATTAGTTGAGTGTGCAGCTTTTCCGCTTCTCCGCCCTGTCCGCATCTCCCTCATGTGTCTCGTTTTTTTGCACTGGTCTTTAATGATGAACACTCACCAACTTGCCCAACTCAGTCTGTTTGAACCCACCAATGGAGCGTGTAGTGCTGTTTCACGTACTTCCAGGTATTACCCTTCAACGCGCTACACGTTCGCTGCAATACATCCAGCTTGTGCAAAACTGCATTCGGCCATCCCTGCAACTGACGGCATTTTAGGAAAATGTGGGATAGTGATGTGCTTTTACCAAGATTTTTTGGAGCAACTTTTGGTAGAGCAAAAAGTCTGCTGTGGAGCAGCGAGAATGGGATTTTGTAGCAGCCAGGAAAAAAAAAAGAAAAAGAGTACTGCAGCAACAACAAAACAGGGTTTTTTGCACAGCAAAAAGCACTCCTTAGTACAAGGAGTTTTTGTACTAAATCTCCAGCTTCCTATAAAATACCTAGCCTTCTGAGCAAGCGGCATCAACGTTCAACGGTTGAACACAGCCCCATCAAAGGGGATCAAATACCAGGTATCCAAGAGGCAGATAACCCAACCATCATCTTTTCACACTTGCTTTTCCTTCTTTTGCCCTAGCTTATTACACACGCTTTCATTATGCACACACAAAGCAAAGGCTGTGTGTGTGCACAATGAACGATGCTGCTCTCAATTGCAACATCCTCTGAGCTCGAGCTGACTCTACCCAACAGTGGCACTGAACTGGTGCAGGGTGAGTGCAAGTAGATGGCAAATGGCGGCAGCATATGCGATGCCTGTGCTGCAACGACAAAAGCACAAGTGTCAGATAAGCAAGAACAGGCAGTCTTCTCTCCACCGTGGATGCGAACGCATGACAAGATACAGCCGTGTACACGACTTGACACACTTTAAGCGTTCTCAGACTTCTACAACACCCCCTTGGCCCGCCGGATTGTCTCCGTGAACTGGCGGCACCAGGTTCCACCAACCCCCGACAACAGACGTCCGATGCTTCGTCCTTTGTAGCAGCAAATTTTGCTGTAAGGAAATGGCAACCAGAAAAGGGCGTGCAAGCGCTGCACCTTCATTTGCCCGTCCCAGTTTCTACACCTACGTTGAGTCTAGTGTGCCAGGCCATAAAATACAGCTTGCCAAATAGGAAAAGAGGCTCTAAGCTCTAAATTTTCGTGCAGTCTTTCAGTCACTTCCCCATCATGAGAAACTTTAGTGAACCGCCACATTGGAGATCCCGCACTGCAGCACGCACGCACACATGTGCCCAATCTTGGTCTGCCTGCTGTAAACCGACCTCCACACTTGAAGGGGACATGCTGTGTATAAAATACCACACACGCACAATGCCAAGCAGTGCCTCTTAGCTGGAATTACCACCTTGCTGCCCAGTTGCCTCCCACTGCGTGTTGTGGTGGCACCAGGAACCACTGCAGTGCTGTTCTACGCAGGTTTGACATGTGGCGCCCATATCCCAGCAACCGTTGAGTTCCTCTATATAAGGGAGCTAAGAGTTGCACGGCCCTTTACCACGCGCCACCCTGATGATGTCACTCCGACTATCTGGTGTCGTGCAGAAAAGCCCCCTCTACGGGCGCGCCGCCGCAGCAGGCGATGGCGACGCTGTGCTGAGCCCCGCTTGGGCGGCCCGCACCACACGTCTTGCCCTCAGAATGAACTCAAGGGCATATTTGTGTGGTGCAACAAACCCTGCTCTTCTCTCCCATCCCTACCCGCAGGATGCAACATACTCTGAATGATTAAACAGAATACCCACAACTGGGTCCATTGGAGTGGCACCTGCAGCAGGAAAAGCCCATGCGGATGAGGGACAACTAGGCTACGTTGCCCCTGGCCTTGGTTTTACCAGCACAATCAGCTGTCTGCAATACACCGGTCAGCTGGAAGGAGCACATTACAAGGGCCAGCTCCCAGCACAGGGAACCACCACCTTCGCTGTGCCAACCGCTGGCCTGCAGAGGTCCGAAAGGGCCAGACAGTCCAGCTATGAACTGGGACAAACCTGCTTCCAGCAATGCTCTGCCGCATTCCTTAGCTCTTCAGCCATATGGGCTGCACTGGTGTGGACGCCAAGGCTGCCCGTTTCTTTTGAACACCCCCAAAGTGGTGCACGCTGCAACCAGAACGGCTATGCACTGGACTGATACTACCAACATCCCAGGCATTCATCAGCTGTGCCCGGTCTTCCCTACCTCCTGGGGAAGAACGTGCACAGCCAACAGACAGGATAACTGCAACCGGTGGAGTAGAAGCTCACCTCTTCCGTCCCTGAGAAGAGTCACCCGGTAGGCCCCCTTCGAGTTCTGCTCCATGCGAACAGTGTCGGTGAGTTTCTCCGTCAAGAACTGCACCAGGGTGCTGCAGCCAAACGGCACAAAGCTGAGAGGGCAGCCAAACTTGTGCTGATAGTCTCGGGTGAGGCTATCCAAGTCAACTCCACTCCAGTTGTCCTGCAGAAGAACTCGAATGTTCTGCTTGATTTTCGCCAATATGGTAGCTGGTACTGAGTACACCTGGCGCGGGGCCAGAGGGCGCGGGGCCCGGGGGCGCAGGGCCAGAGGGCGCAGGGCCAGAGGGCGCTGAGGGACCTGTGGCTGTGGTGGCGGGGGTAGCAGTCCACCGCTGCTGCTGCCCAGGCTGATCGGCTGAAAGTAAACTGGCGGTCGGCTACACCTGCCCAAAGGGTCCTTTTGGCCACTGACAAGCTTCTGAACGTGCTGGATGTCCCTGGTGACTGTGGGCAGGAGGCGCACATCCCCATCCCTCGCACCTATCTGCAGCAGCTGGACAGTGTCCGGCATGCTTCGCAGGAAGGACACGGCATTTGTGAAGCCGAACCGCTGGTAGGGGAACTCATGGCCTTCACTCTCCCTGTAGGCCCTCAGAAACTGCAGCAGCGTGGGCGGCTCCTTGTCCACAATGAGCAGTGCCCGCACCACCGCTTTCAGGTCGCCCAGTTGTTCGCACTCCTGGACGCTGGCCATGTCTCCTGCCTGCACCAGGAGAGAAAAAAGGTGACAATACCATAGGCAGTGGAACCTGCTCAACCCTTCGGCACACTAGCTAAGGTGCAGCTGCTGCCTAAATCGAACAGTATGGTGCAAAACGTGGCCAAACCCAAAGGTGCCATGGCCCAATACTCGTTTTGGCCAATCTGTTTCTTTGGAAGGACACCACACTTATGAAATGCCCCCAGAGAAGTAAATGTCACAACCTTAGCCCTTTCAGGGTCACGGGCGTAGATATACGCCCTCTGCAAACACCTTCAAAATGGTCAATAACATATATGTATGTCATCGCTTGTTATGTTTAAAAAACGCTCCTTTTTCGCCAACTTCTCTTGCTTGGCATGTGCTGCCACACTGCGGAAATACGTCAAATTATTTTCTTGCACCAATGGCTCTTCTTTTTTTTTTTTTACGATTTACTTCAGCGGTGCGCCAGCTATCACTTGCGCATCATCCGGTAACACGGGGGCCCGCTGCGTATCGCCCACCAGGCACCCGGGCACCTCTCACTTCTTGCGCCTGCCACAGACCAAGGGCACCTGCGAAACTGATGAGGCTCTTTTCTCTCTCTTTTTTTTTTTAATAGGAGCAGTGGGCCGTCTATCGCTCACACATCCGGCCGCGCACCCGCGTGCAGCGGCTGGTTTCGGTATCGACCTCCAGGCGCTTCCTGCTTTTTGCGCCCGCGAAACTGATGTCTATCTGATTTCGATTCACTGAAAAGGTGACGGCTTGTTACTCTCTCGTTTTTATTTAATATTTTTCGTGTGTTTCTCATGAATAAACCACATGTATGTAACAACACAAACGACTTTTTTGTCACTTTATGGTCACCCTAAAAAAATTACGATAATTTTTTCTCGAAATAGATTCATCCGAAGAATTTAATTCAGCAATAACAAAAATCGCCCCTGGGGGGTCGCATTTGGCAAAGAAATTCGACCCTCAAAGGGTTAGGAGGCTTAAACAAAGATAAAAGTAGCAAGAACAACGAAGCACAATACCTGTGCCACAAATACCACAATGCTGCTGAATACCACAATGCTGCTTGCTCCAGCTGCCAGCGCTGCACGGCAATGCTTTTGCAGCCCTCATCGCACTGTGTAGCCACATCTGCAGCATTGCACACATGGCACACCTCTGCACACTCCCCAGTCTATTGCTACTTCAAATGGACCCTTCGAAATGCCATCTCTTTTGCTGCTTCAGAAGAGGTAGGGTTTGCGGCGTTCACCAAAAGAACCCCTGCAGATGAAGATCCGCTCCCACTTGGTGATGCGAGCGGGAAAAGCGACCTGAAGTAGCGTGATGAAAAGCAAGCGGGAAAAGCGAGTGATGCAATTGGAGCAACCGCCACCGAGGTGCTCACAATTGCAGGTGGGACAGGCAAACGTTTTTTTTTTTTGCTCTTCTTATCTTTGTTTTTAATTACAAGACTCCATGAGAGTTTCAATTTCAACTACGGTACAGTTTTGCTTCTTCCTCGGGGGTATGAGACTTCTTAAGCTCATGCACTGTCAGCTAGATGCTCTATTCAGAGCTTTGCTCGATTTCTGTCTCTTCCTAGTAGTATATACTTATGCTTCTGCCAAAATGGATTCGAAAGAGATGTATGTGCAAAATGGGGCAACGTGCACATAGCAGCCAGTACTCAAAGTCCACACCTTTGCCAAACAAAATAGCAATATCTCTTAGCACATCTATTTTTTGACCATAATAGGAACAGCCCTGCGGTGGTTTGCGATGGCACCTCGAGTTTGGTCAGTGAGTGTCCTCCCAAGCAAAAATATCCAGGCCCCTTGGCAGGATGTGATGCCTGGATATAATGCTATCCCAATAACACTGTTCCGCTGGAAGAGCGACAGCTGCAATGAAAATCAATAGATTTCGATCGTGCTTGTTGCCTCGACTTCAATTACCGCAGCCAATTTTGTAAAATTGCTTGAGATTTGGCGTATTGGTTCATGACCACTGTTCATTTCAGCTTGAATGTGAATAACAGTGGACAGATTAGAAGGGTACACAAGCAATAGAGCTGTGCCTTGTGCATACTTCTCGACCATCCTTCCTATGCATCGTTGAAGCTAAAATTACCAGCCAGTGCTCACTCTTGCCACAAGTGGGAACGGGCTTTAAACACCTGCACAAGTTGGCACAATGTGACCGGCATGACACAGGTGTGTCAGCAGGGCAAAATAAAAGGGGCACTGCAGTGCTTATAAAAAAAAATTGAGACAAGAGACAATTTTGCAGTATTTCACATGCCAGATTCAATGTCATCAATTTTACGGAAAATTTTTGAAATTACGCAAAACGAGGAAATCAAATGACCTGCAGTAGTACTGCCCATCAGCTTCCAAGCAAAGCACCTGTGACAGTCACGCTGCTTCCAACTAACAAAAACACAACTGAGCTTGCAAAATAGTATAGGAGGTCCTTGAATCTGTTGGACTGCATCACTGGGCAGCTGGAATGCACTAAGGGCTGTGGGGATCCTTTAGATCCCCTTTTCCTTTCCGCACGAGCGCGGCCTATTGGCGACACAGGCACGAGTACGGCCTATTGGCGACACAGGCATGGTGATTGACATTGCTAACGGAGGGTGTAGGCAAGACGTTCATGCAGCCCTACTACCGTTAACAAAACACCGGCCGACAATGGGTCTGCTCGGTATGCGATCTCGCCCGGGAATTGCAACGTCTGCAAGTTTAATGCATTCCCTTTGGGGCTCGCACCGACTGGCCAACATTCTGCATGTGGCTATGGGTTCAGTCGTACGTAAGCGCGTTTGGGATACTCAAGCGGTCACGGGGGTTCACGAGCCCACGAAAAGCGCGCGCCGCGCTTATAAGGCGCAGGGGGCAAGGAGGCCAGTTCCTGGGTGAGGAGGTGTGATGGCGGGAGTGGGGTGGTTGTGCCTGCCAGCGCATCGGCCCGTGAGTCGACGCAAGGCGTGACGAAGGTCGCGGGTAGACGCGCGCGCCGCGCATGGCTAAAGGCAACGCTTGCACGGAGAGGAAAAGGGGATCTAAAGGGTCCCCACAGGATAGACATTACCGCTTTGCCTTGTTCTGAAAACGATGTCATTTCTGCCCAAATGCTGAAAAATTTGAAAGTTTGTCATGTTATACAGATTTTCTTGGTAGAAAACAACATGCTTTTCAGGGAATTATTAAGGGCCATCATTCCAAATAAAGAAAACAAAAAGAGGTATTTTTACCCCAAAGTTGACGCCTGCAGAATTTTGCAGACAATCGAAGTGTGTCTGCAGGAAGTGAGAAAATCTAAGTGGCTGTGAGTACATAAAGATGCCCAAGCGCACAGCACTGGCCTCAACAAGTTCGCATGGTTTAGAAAATTGTGTCCCCGCCTGTACATGGTGCAAATCTGGTAATTCGGTGGCAATCATGATGTGAGCAGTAAAATGACACATGCTTAAATGTACCGAATTTTCCAGGAAACAGGCTTTGCAAATGCGAAAACTGCCCTGTTCACAAGCATACCGCTATTCATAAAAAAGGCTAAAAGCAGGCGCAGCAAAAGAGAAGCCCAGCTAAACATATCGGTGGCATGGATTGAATTCTGCATGACAGACCCACTCACATTATAGTGCCTAGAGTGTACTGGGCACAGAGTAAAGTCGTGGACTAATGAAACGCAAACACAAAAATATGAACCAAAACACACAAATAGCGTGATTTCTTTCCGTGCAAGTGAAATTGTCGCGTGGCCTTACTACAGTAACAAAGATTGAAAATGTGTCTTCCCAAATACACCACCTGCGAGCCATTATTTTATCTCCACTATCGATATTCTTTGATTTTACATGTTCTCGTTCATATTATTTCATTTGACCATGACTGTACTCTAGGCACTGCACTAACAATACGGCAATATGGCGGCACAACAATGCTGCATTTGGATGGCAGAATCAAGCACCACTAAGCACACTAATTGGATGCTGCATCAGAAGTTAAATTGAGAAATATGGCTAAGAGCACTGCCAGCAAGAAAGAACTAAACACCGCAGACCAGGTGATACGAGAAATACAAACAGGAGCTCGCAGCATCTGGTTGCCAGTGTTGAAGGATCTGCGCACGTCTTAAAACACATTTGATACTACGGCCTGCCATTACATCGAACGCCTGATGTATATTTCTTTAGTGGCACATTTTGACATCGCTGCGCAGCTGAGTGAACTACAGGCCCCACCATTCATAATTACCGCAACATCCACTTTTCTTGCTGCGCTAGACCGGACTGGCTATCGCTACCTACAAGTCCCCACATGCAAGCTACCAGAAAGATACACGTTTATTTAGATACCATAAAGATACATGTTTAAAGATACACGTTAAAGATACTCGTGACTGAACTGTTGTTTAGGCAGAAAAAGTGGAATCTACAGAATGAATGAATAACAACTTTTTGTTTTAATCGTCTTCAGCTGTGGTTCTTTTCACCCTGCATGTTTGCAAAACGCATCACATACATCTGAAACAGGAACACCTTTCCTTTCTGTGATAATTTAAGTTTGTTTCACACCTGTGTCATAAAACCAATTTGTGTTGAAGCAACTGGTCGTCAATCAGCTTACTTGCTCAATTTTGTTGTTTGTTGAGTACCTATATTGTGTATAGTAAAACGTTCTGTTGAGCCCTGCGGATTTTTAGTCGCACTTTCCAAATTGATTCCATTAATACCCCATTGTGCAACAAACTTGCCAACAAACAAATTGCAAATAACATCAGTCCCCTAAATTCAGGTGGTACAATTCTGATATGCAGGTAGTGCATGCCACTGAAGTTTCCTTCACGAGGGATGGCAAACCAATGCTTGTATAAAGCACGGAAAGCCCCCCTGGTGGGCATGAATGGTAGCGGGCGGCTTTGCTTGAGCAGATGACAAGACAAATATCAGAACGTCAAGATAAGCCAGCCGAATTCGGCGAGGCACTCTCGCTATCTGTGACACACCTACGCAAAAATTGCGTTGGCATGCAGCTTCGCCCAGTTTGGCCACCGCTCATGTGCTCCTTTAACTTTAGCATCACCTGAACAGACGTGCACATTCATAGGTGTACACACACGTGGAGGGGGGCACAGGTGAATGAAAAATCTGCAATTTTTTTTTGAAAGAGCAATAGACTAGTTAGGTCACAGAGCCCCACCCTCCCAATTTTTGCTGACAGAACTAAGGCGGAACATTGTTGTATAAGCACCCTGCACCGGACAGGGGCCGCTGTGAGCACAGCCTTTTTCCTAGTAAAAGTAAAGCACACTAGGGCAACGGTAAAGAAGTGGCGATTTCTCAAACAGTTATCACCCACTTCCTGCAGCATGCTGTGCCAGCGGTCTCTGGAGCTGACACTGAGGCATGGAGTAAAGAAAGACAGTTGCGGTAAATGCATCCCCTGCCTTTTGTATTATCTACAATTTAATTGGTCGGCATCAATATCAACGACTAATGTCTTTTCATCTGCGCCACTTAAACTGTTCGTTCGCCTCAGCCTTTATCATAACGTCCCCCTAATGCCTTTGTGGGGGCACTCGTGCTCAACTCGTGATAATCCCGGCTGTTGTATCTCGGGCAGGGCGATGACACTTGCGTAAACTGAATGCTACGACCAGAGGCCATGATGAATGCAGCATCTTTCCCAGTGAGGCAAACATCAGCGCAATGTCCCTCTACCAAAAGCACATTAGGCGATTTTGATGATGATGATGATGGTTTAAGTTTAATGGCGCAAGGCCGACACGGGCAAAGAGCGCCAAACACAAAGTGATTTGATGAGGAGAGAACAAGAAATAAAATCAGTTAAAAGCTATGAGCACGGCTGGTGTAAATGGCCAGGGTGAAGAACAAGAGTGGTTAAAAATAAATAAGGTGGCTGGTGTATAGGACCAGGGGTAAAAGCTATGGGTGGTATGAGATGAGTTGTAGAAAGTGAACTTCTGATAGGAACTGAAAGGTGCGTTGAACAGAAAACATGGCATCGTCTCCTAAGAAGTATGACGGGTGTGGTGGAATATGTCGTGTGTGTAGTTGAGGGAAGTGTTTGCGTCGTGTAGTGTCGAGTGCCTTACATTGTATGAGAATGTGCATCACGGATAGGGCCTCTCCGCACCTGCTGCACTGGGGTCTAGATGATCCCGTCAGCAGATACGAGTGCGTCGCATGGGTGTGCCCTATCCGCAGCCTACCCAAGGCGACTTCCGTGTGTCTGTTGTGTGAGTCAGTTGTGTACCGTCCCAAGTGTGGCTTTATTACATGTAGTTTGTTGTCTGTCTGTTCGTCCCAGTGTGTCTGCCATGTTCTGCGCAGGTGTTGTCTTATGTGTGGCTTGAGGTCTGTGTAGGGTACCGTTGTAATGTCCACAGTGTTCCTGAGTGCAGCCGCACCGGCCCTCTCGTCTGCCAACTCGTTCCCAGAGATCCCTGCGTGTCCTGGGACCCAGCAGAGGACCAGCTCATGCTTTTGTGCATACACGGACATGATAGTGCAGAATACAAGATTAACTATGTGGTTTCTGGGGGGTGTATGCGATGACAGTGCGCGAACAACACTCAAAGAATCTGTATATATGATGGAATTGGGAATGTGATTTTCAAGGATGTGTTGTACAATCAGTAAAATTCCATACGCTTCTGCTGAAAAAATTGATGTGTGCATCCTCATGGTTCTGGCTGCATTGAAATTAGGACCATGAGCAGCGCACGACACCATACTGGAGGTTTTAGAAGCGTCACTATAAAATTCTGCACATGTGTATTTAAACTGCAAAGACAGAAAGTGCTGCAGTATTGCAGCTCGTGGTACACGATTTTTGTCAAGTCTCATAAAAGAAAGGTCGCACGACACAGGGCGAACTTGCCAAGGCGGTAAACTGTTAGAAAAGGATGACCTGTACACATCTAAAAACGAAGCACTGAGATCCGAGGCTCGCTCTCTCACTCTAAGTGAAAAGGGCAGAGGAACGGATGGGCGATTTGCAAAGAGCAGAGATGTTGATGTATCGTTAAAGACAGGATAAAAAGGATGACTATTCAGTGATGAAATTTTAAAAGCATATAGCAAGTCCATGTACGTTCGTTGGTTCTCAAGGCTCCACTTATCACACTCGACATACAGACTCTCGACAGGGCTAGTGCGAAAAGCACCCGAGGCGAGACGAAGCCCCAAGTGTAGCGCTGGGTCAAGCATTCGCAACGCTGTTTTAGTCGCCGACCCATATACCACACTGCCATAGTCTAAACGAGACCCAACCAGAGCAGTATAGAGCCGTAGTAGGAGTTCTTTGTCGGAACCATAAGATTGATGGGAGAGAACCTTAAGTATATTCATTGTTTTAAGACATTTATGTTTAAGTTCCTTGATGTGTGGAATGAATGTGAGTTTGTGATCAAACACCACACCTAAGAACTTGTGCTCCTTGTTCACAGGAAGCGACATGCCATTAAGAGTAATGTCTGGGTCCGGATGGGCCCCGCGCTTCCTGGAGAACACAACGCAGGAGCTTTTTGCAGGATTCAATTTAAACCCATTCTTGTCTGCCCAGCCGGCAAGCTTCTTGACGCCGAGCTGGACTTGACGTTCGCAGATGGACATATTACATGATTTAAAAGATATCTGCACGTCATCTACATACATGGAGTAAGAAATTGTAGGCGGCAGTGCCTTCCCAAGGGAGTTCATTTTTACTATGAAGAGAGTGCAGCTTAGAACTCCGCCTTGCGGCACGCCATTTTCTTGCACGTGTACCTTTGACAGTGCAGAACCAACTCTGACGCGAAAGGTTCTCTCAGACAAATAGCTAGCAAGGGTGTTAAACATATTACCAGAAACACCGAATGACTTCAGGTCAGTAAGGATCCCATAACGCCAAGCGGTGTCATAGGCCTTTTCTAGGTCGAAAAACACAGTTAAACAGAACTGTTTATGAATGAAGGCATCCTTAATATATGACTCTAGTGCCACAAGTTGGTCATTCGTGGATCGCCCCGCCCTGAAGCCTGCCTGGCAGCTCTCGAGAAGGCCGTTATACTCCAAAAAGTACACGAGCCTCCGGTTTATCATCTTCTCGAGAAGCTTGCACAGGCAGCTGGTCAGGGCAATGGGTCGATAGCTAGCGGGAGAAGAAGGGTCCTTCCCTTCTTTCAAGAATGCTACAACTATGGCATCCCTCCAAGACTTTGGAATGTGCCCCGAAAGCCATATCTTGTTGAAAAGGTGAAGAAGTGTTACAAGAGTGTCTGTGTGTAAGTTCTGTATCATTGTATATGTAATGTTGTCTGGGCCTGGAGCTGAGGGTTTACACGTGCTCAGAGCACCCCTCAGCTCATGAAGCGTGAACTCGGAGTTATAAGAGGTGGCTGACCTGTCATTGTCATGTAAAGGTTTCTTTTCGGCCACGAGTTTGTGTTTCATGAAGGTGTTTGTGTAGTGTGCTGAACTAGAAACGTGTTGGAAGTGTTGTGCGAGTGTGTCAGCCTGGTCTTCGAGTGTGTCCCCTGTTGTACTGACCAGAGGCAGGCTGTGTGTTTGATGTCCCTTGAGTTTGCGTATTCGTGTCCATACTTTCCGTGTGTCTGTGTAGGAGTTAATTGATGTTATGAATGTACGCCAACTCTCTCGTTTTGCCTCACGGCGCACACGTTTTCCTAACGCCTTGGCCCGTTTGAACAAGAGGAGGTTACTCGACGTGGGGTACCGGCGAAGGATACCCCACGCCTTGTTCTGGGCCTCTCGCGCCCGCCTACAGTCCTCATTCCACCACGGCCTCCGCTGGTTGCGCGGGGCAACAGAGGCGTGGGGAATGGACTTTTCAGCGGCGTCGAGGATGTGCGCCGTGAGGAGTTGGGTAGCTTCCTCAACGTGTAGGTGTCCTATGGATGTGTGGTGTAGTTTGGATGTCTCTGTAAATGTGTTCCAGTTAGCTCGTGCTTCATTGAACCTATTATGGGAAGATGGACTGCTCGGGCCTTTACCTATATACGTTAATGAAGTGGGGAAATGGTCACTGCCATATGGGTCCGTGCCCACACCCCACTCGAGAAGAGGAAAGAGAACTGCGGAGCCAATAGCCAAGTCAAGACATGAGTATGTGTTGTGACCTATGTTATGGTATGTAGGCTGTTTATTGTTGAAAAGGCATGCTCCAGAGGATGTAAGAAACCTCTCTATCAGGCGACCTCGGGCATCCGTACGAGAAGAGCCCCAAAGAGAATTGTGAGCATTAAGGTCGCCTGTTAGAATGTATGGTTCGGGCAGCTGGTCAACCAGCGCCTCGAAGTCAGAACTCAAAAGTGTAACATCAGGAGGAATGTATATGGAGCATACCGTTATCAACCTATTAAATATTATTAAGCGTATTGCTACAGCCTCAAGGATAGTGTTTAAAGTGACAGGGTGGCATGCTAAAGATTTCCGGGTGATTATGGCCACACCCCCAGAAGAGTGTGTGCAGCCATCCCTGTCTTTCCTGTATACCAGGTAACTATTCAAGAAATTTGTGTGTTTGGAATTCAGATGTGTTTCCTGGACACACATTATACTTGGCTGATTGGCATGCAGAATCTCATAAATGTCGTCAAGATTATTCAGAAGGCCTCTGCAGTTCCATTGAACAATATTTTCTCTTCCCATTATTATGTGTTCAGAGCTACTGGAGTGTGACTATTTATGTAGGGTCTTTCGGGGCTTGCACTCTTGGAAGGGGTTTTCTGACCTTCTCTACTGACCTGGACGTCGCAGCCCGTTCCTTCCGCTGCGATGGAAGCCGGAAGGGCTCGACGTCCATGTCGTCATCTGAAGGCAAGGGGGTGGCCAGCGGACTGGGCCCCCTTGACATGGTACCCTTTCGGGTGTTCTTTGCCTGCGCTGCCAGTGCCGAAGGCGTGGGGAGCACCCCAGATGGCACAGGCAGTGAGGCGTGGGAGGGGGTCGCTGCGATTGCCTCCGCCTCCATCTCGTTCGGGCCCTCGCGCGTGCTTCGGGCCGGTGGAGAGGTGGAAACGGTGGGTGCAGCAGCATCCCCACTGGACGTGGATGCCACCACAGCCACTGCTGACTCAGCGAGCGGTGCGGAGGCGGGTTGGGCTGCCTGAGGCAACCCAGGGGGGGGCGGGGGTGGGACCAAGTCCGACTCGCGGTACTGGGTCCCCGCAGAAACCAGGCGCCGCTCCGCCCCCCGGCGAGCTGCGTCGGCGTACCTCCCCAGAGGGAAAGAGGCGAACCTCTTCCGCGCCTCTGGGAAGGTGATGTTTTCAGTGACCTTGATGTTAATGATTTTCTTTTCTAATTGAAACTTTTCACAGCTGCGGGACCATGCTGCGTGCGGCCCCTGACAGTTTGCACAGGTGAAGGTAGTAGAGTCACAGTTTTCAGTAGGGTGGTCATGTGCGGCGCATTTCGCGCAGGTCGTTTTGCCGCGACAAGAAGTTGTAGCGTGCCCGAATCGCTGGCACTTGTAGCAGCGGCGCGGGTTAGGTATGTACGGACGTACACCACACCTAATGAAGCCAGCATTGATGTGCTCAGGAAGTTTTGATTTGTTGAATGTCAGGATTATATGCTTTGTGGGGATTTCCTTATTGTCTCGTCTGATGGTGATACGCCTGACTGCAGTTACACCCTGATCTTTCAGGCCTTCCAACAGATCAGCTTCGGTCTCATTCAACAAATCGGTCTCCGAGATCACACCCTGAGAGCTGTTGAGGCTACGATGGGGAGTGACTCGGATGGCCAGATCTGCCATGCAGGTTTGCGACAGGAGGTTAGTGGCTTGTTGCTGCGTCTTGACATTGACAAGGACTTCTCCGGTACAGAGTTTCTTAGCATCGAACGATTTTCCGAGGATGCCTTCCAGGAACTTAGTGATCAGGAATACGGACATTGAAGAAACAGGGTTTGTTTTGTCAACTGCCTCGATAACCAAGAATCGAGGATAGTTGTCAGGTTTCGGACTGTGGATTGTTGGAAGGGATGGAAAAGATACTTCGGTGCGGCCCCTTTTCAGGGACCGATCACGTTTGGGGGGGGGTTTAGAGAATGCCATACATCATAGTATAGAAGCAGGGGACGGGGGTTCTTTCTTCTCAAACCTTACCCTGATAGCCTGAGAGGTCCCGGAGCTCCCTGCCTGGTAAACAGACAGGGAGCCCATCCGCCGGAGCTTGACCTGGGCTCCGACGGCCACCGTTCGTGGTTTCTAACCCTCCACCTATAAACACATCGCCACGGTTGGATCCAGCTTATGTTTGGGGGCTCGGGGTCCGCGGTATCGCCAGTACCGTCACCATGAATACTCAAGGTGCCCCGTGCGGGGATTAGGCGATTTTGGAAGGAACCAGGTTGCCAGGGGGGCGTCCGTTAGATGATAATCGGCCCCCCCTTGTGCGAAACCCTGCACACGTGTATGTGTAAATCACAAAATCTTTTAACAATATTGCGGGAGCATCAACCGGCGGGTGGCTCAGCATTTAACACTTTAAAAAGCGGCGAAACGAGCAAGAATAGATCGCACAGTTTGAATCGCCAGTGCAACCATCGTCTGCTAGGCTGTTCCCACAATCACAACCCCTTTCCAATGGTAATCAGCTGCCTATCTTCATCGCCATAAACAGGGTGCAGAAGAAATCGCTGTCACTGCAAGGCAATGAAGATAGCCTGTTGATTACCAGAGGGAAGGGATGATGCCGTGATTGTGGGAGCAGCCTAGTAGACAGTTGCACTGGCGGGACCGTTCTGCGCATTCGAACTGTGTGATCCATTCTCGCTCATTTCGCTGCTTTCTACCGTGATAAGACGCCGATATAAAAAGGGAAGGGGATATTTTGCCGGAAGCGAGCATTTTTCAACGACTGTTTTTATGCCAACAATGTGGTCCGATTAGCTGGCTGTTTCTATGACGTCAAATCTCCGGTTCCGGGGGGGCTTTTTTTGCCAGCTCCCCCAGCTGGCACTACTGGCCCTGCTTTATGCTACAGGCTAGTGTCACTAGAAAACTTTATCTAGGGACACTACTACCGGCTACCACGACCGGCGTGCGCTCTGTTACTCCTATTTGCGCACGACCTTAGACTACCTTGGACTCCACTTGATACCACAGCACTCGCTAACTCACAGAAGGGAACGAGTTCATCGGACGACTTTGTCAAGACCTCCTCATCGGGAGTAGGAAGCCTGCGTTAGTGAAGGGGCATGGAGAAATTTTACGGCCCGTTTGGCAGACCTGCCGTGAGCTCCTGTGATGATAAATCAGCAGCATTAAACCACTTAACCATTCTGGATCTTTCAGAATATTCTGGAATTATTTGAGAAAAAGATAGTTCATTCTGCAGAACACACAAATCACGGGACTCAATGTCCATGAATGCCTGGTTCTTGTTATGATCCCATACTGTAATGTGCTGGTGCAATCACTACTGCCTAATGCACATATTAATGTGTCCAGCATATACTGAATTGTAATGCCAGCACCCTCTGCGACGGTGGACCCACCGGGTGGTTCCCGTTTGAACCCATTCCCATTTCATCCCTCCCGCTTCAACCCGGCGCAAAATGAGCTTCCCTTTTCGCCCTTTCCCATTTCAGCTGTTCCCATTTAAACCTTGTTTGTTCCTTGCCGCTTCAACCCGCTACAAAACGCCCTTCCCGTTTCGTATTTTCCCATTTAGCCCCTTCCCGGAATAACGAACCCAGTTTCGACTCGGGTGACTCTGACCGAGGCGTGCGATTTTTGAAATTAAAGTTGCGTCCGATGTATTTTAACCTCATGTTTTCAGTTACGTCCAACGCAACCGAAAGTCACAAATTACTTTCGTCCGTCATAACGTGAAAATTAAATTGAAATTACGTCAAACGTATTTCACCGTAAAAAATATTACGGCTGGCGGAACCAAAGTACGCAGACGCCCTGTTAACCTGCAACCTTTATGCAATGGTCGGTTTCACGATATGCGGCGCCAATTAAAAACAACACATAAGTTGCTGCGTTACGTCTGACCCGGTACAACGTTAGGGAATTACAGCTGAAACCGCACCCTTCTGTCTGCTTCTGCGTTGGTCGAGCGTCTGGAACATGTTGCTCGCATGTGCACTTTGCAGCAGCTGTGATGGTTCCAGTCCCTACGGTTGCATATACGAATGCACATACACTTATATGCAACACACAAAAAAAGAAAGGATGAAAATTAACAAAATAACAAAATAGCACCTTTCCGCAGTCGCAGTGCCAGTTTGTAGCATCCGTAGCTAGATCTTGCCGAGAATGAAGTTGGGTGTTTTAACAAATTAATTTATTAGGGGTAGTACCAGGCTACCGTTTTATTTCTACACAGGAAAAAGTTCTCACGAGATATAATTACCGAATCTAGCTAACTACAGAAAAAATGTATTTTATGAAAGCATAACTGTTATGGGGCAAGCTAGTGGTACGATCTATTTTAATGTGTGGCTAATGGTCACTTTATATGCAAATGCCTGCAAAAGAATGGCCATTGAAGTCTAAAGCTGAAATTTTTGCTTGGAGGAAATAGTTCGCACACATTTTTCATCCAGGCGTTAAGAACACCCCAAGCTGTATTCTCTTGAGTGTACTTTTTGCGGATAATACATAGGTGGGCACGCAGTACATGGAAAAGCAAAAGAAAACATTTAGGTAGTTATCCGTCTAAAATACAGAGCATATCGTTACCGTGTCTGCGACACCGTTTATGTTACCGGGAGCTGGAGTTTCCGTTTGCCGCTGGAAACAGTAGGACATGTTTTAGCACACCATTTTGCGGTTTGCGTATTCTAGCCGCCACGGTGCAAGTAGCGACATCTGATGAATTAGTCTCAAATTAAATCACGCATAATTTTGTTGCTCATATGTATGTGCTTTCGTTCAAAGTAGCTTGAATATTTCACTTTGCGGTTGAAGCGTTCACAATAATTGTAGTTTTTTTTTAGAATACTGTAGCCATGCCATCACTTGTACAGCCTTAAAAAGAAACCGTGTCAGTGGCACCATCTACAGAGTAGAGTTGGAGTCGAGGTAAAATAGAATTTACCACCGCGCTAAATATTTAGGCAAGAAATGAGTAAAATATGTTGTAGTAATTGCTCAGTAACCTACACTACCTTGCCCAGCACAATTTTGGAGGCCTAAAAGCGCACTGCGAGCTCAGAAACTTATCTGGACAATTTGAGGTGGGAGTTTTGGGAGCAGGTTGAAACGGGAAGGGCGTTTTGGGAACGGGCCACACGGGAAGGGCGTTTCAGGAGTGTGTTCAAGCGGGACGGGTTCAAACAGGAATGGGTTGTTTCGGGCTGCACCCAACCCACTGTTGTGTTGGCTCTGTCGGCGTGATCAGTGGTTGGCATAATTAACAGGCGTAAAAGCTGCCAGCATAATCAGCCGGTATTTTAGCCCAAAAAGATATATGTTGCTGGCAGTCAATTTAACACACCCCTGCTGCCGGCCATGTATCCACGTAGGGCAGTGCACTCGCTTTCTGTAAAAAATTCTTGCTGCCAGCATTATTAACTGGACCAGAAAATGCCGGTTTGTGGCAAAACTCACAATCGTGGAATAATGCTGGCTGCCGGCATTTTCTCCTCCAGATATTTTGCTGGCACACCGACAGTTGTGACGGCAGCGCCACTGTTGTGCCAGCATAATTAACGGGAGAACAAAATGCCAGCTGCCGGCAAAATATCCATTTCCTATTGCGGGCTGTGCTGCGGTCCAGCTTCTAGCTTTCTGTAAAAAAAACTGCGGAACGAGAAACTATTACGTTCTAGAAATTATTAAGGCCACACTCGTGAACAGCGGCTTTCAATTCGCTGGGCGTGAAAGACTTGTCCCTTTAGAATTTCTTAGGAGTTTGTGGAAAAGCCGGGACTCGACGTAAACAGGGCAGGTCAGGCTGGGCAGCACATTGCACAGAATGCCTGTAATTAAGACGACAGCACAAGAACAAAAATTGGCCGCGTATCTGAAGACGATAGTCAACTGGCACTTCTGGCAATTAAATGCCTCCATTGTATTTCCCTCTCACCTCTCATGCTGTTCCTCTCGCAGCTCGTTCCTTTCAAGATAACATGCTAGAAGTTTGCTCCGGTCAATTTATATTTACCATGTTCCACTACTCCAAGTCAGGTGTCTCGATGCCAGCGCTGCCATATGGCAGAGACACGTGAATCGAGGCACTCTACTACAACGTTTATAGAACCATGTTGCCCTACTCCACGAGTGTTCCAAGCGAAACGTACCATTGCTGTTGCCATTTGATTTTTTTAAATGCTGCCACGTAGCGCGGGCAACAGCAGGGGATGGCTTTCTGCAGTTGATATAGTATTTTATTTACTATCGCAAAAAACAAGCACCTGTGAATTGTTTAGTAAAGGAAATGTCACTCATGTATTCATGTCACTCATGTATTCATTTTCTGCCTTCCATTTGCGTAATGTCTTTTTCTTGTTCAAGAATGCTGACAAGTATGGACAGTAACACCGGACTTCCCCGGACAACA
Source organism: Haemaphysalis longicornis (assembly GCF_048455015.1). Taxonomy (NCBI): domain Eukaryota; kingdom Metazoa; phylum Arthropoda; class Arachnida; order Ixodida; family Ixodidae; genus Haemaphysalis; species Haemaphysalis longicornis. Next base: position 225,736,707 of record NW_027526203.1, on the reverse strand, counting down.
CCGGACTTCGATTCCCCGCCGCGGCGGCCGCTTTTCTGATGGAGGCGAAAAGCAAAAACGCCCGTGTGTACGAGATTTCGGCGCACGTTAAAGATCCCCAGGTGGTCAAAATTAATCCGGAGCCCTCCACTACGGCGCGCCTCATCGCCTGCGTTGCGTCGGCGCGTTAAACCCTACAATCAATCAATCAATCGAGTATATAAGACTTGCGCAGTTTCTGCTTTACTTTGGCCCGGTGGCTGAATCGAGTCACAGACAGACAGACATACAGACAGACCAAAATTTCTGCGTTTAAGTAGTCCAATAAAGAATATCGTCTTTATCGACTGCGCATGACCATATTATGACCGATGTAACAAGGAACCAACTAGCCCAACTTTCTGCGTTAACCACAGCTTGTCCGCACGGCACAAACTTACCGAGCCGTACGACAGCGCTTGAATATGCTCCCAGTAACGTCGTCAGACGCAAGTCTAGACACTACGTTCTCTGTATTCTATCCTGTACTGACTGACAGCACATTTCTAACGCGCCAGGGCACACCGCCCGACAGCATCGAACGCTGTGCCCTAGCGCAGTCCACTTGTTCCGTATTCCCATAGACACAAACCTCGTAGTCATGCACATAAACGTGGTTCGCGAAACAAAGGTGCAGAACCACATACCGCAGGTGGTGGTGGACTCGGCGAACTGACAACCGACTTGACAGCGTTCCGCTGACAATGGCGACCGGGGCACACCGGTGGCCTGGCGAACAGCGTTCGGTACTGTCAAAACGGTGTTTTGACAGCACCAAACGCTTTTCGTTAGTGCAGCCCCCTTATTCAGTGATTACAGAGAGAATAAAGCGGCGGGACAGGTAAAGAAAAAAACACAAGCAGAGCTGAATACCTGAGTCCCACAGCGCCGGAACGCTGTAGCAGGCCCGCGAACTGACGGCGTCCCTCAGAGTAACGACGAGGTTGCACCTGGGTGTAAATGTTGGCGAAAGCGTCAAAAACACTCGATGGTTCACGCTAGTGGGCTGCTAGTGCCACCGAGCGTATGCAAGACCACTGTCACACCTAATCGAACGCAGCTCACCGAACGTGCCGCCGAAAAGCATGCGCGTCTTTTGTTTCTTCATTCCTATTCAATCCATACAACCGGCCAATCCCTCCATAGCCAATCCAATAATTATTTTATTTTTTGGCCAGAATGGGCTATGTAAGATTGAGGTATTTTAGTTAAACGTTATTTTATTGACTTGGACAAATACAAAGTTACATGTATAATCACTTGATCTTACCCCCCACTGCTCACTGCGCATGCGTAACGGAGCAGCGGCTGTGGGAGCGTCGTCTGCTGAGTGTCGTCTGCTTAGTGCATGCGTTGTTGCGGTATCTCTCAAAGAGGTCTACAGTACCAGCGCCTCACTATAATTTCTTTCAGTGCCTGTCAGTTCACCCTCAGACGGTCGATTCCCCTGCGGTTCCTGCCTGACGACATGTGCGGTGAATCTGGAAAACGAGCAAGTTTGTTGGCTTCAGGAAACGCAAAGTGGAAGGAAAGAAACTTCAGGAGTAAAATTCTGCGACTTAACCAGACTATTTACAGATACAGGCAGAACTGAAACAGTTGAGAGAGGATTCCTTGACCTCGGAAATTTCTTACACCCCGCAAAAGGCTGCTAAAAACGAGCCTTCCGCGTTATTCTTGCTTGAACAAATAAGGAGTTTTAATACCCGTGCCACACAGAAGTTTGAAAGGACATTTGAGTCGAATGGCCCTCGAAATCTAAAATTTCATTCGAACTGGCAAGTTTCCGCATTCACCCGTCATGTTCTGGTGTCCTGCTAGTCCCCAGTTTCGTTCTCATTACTTGGCAAAAAAAAAAAAAAAAGTTAACGTAAGGCCAAAAAACGCCTTTGCAATAAAACTGATTATAACCTACTTACACGAGCACAACATGCAAAAAATAGGCAGTTGTTTTTCTTTCTTTTTTTGCACTGCAAGTGTTGAGTGTACTAAGTTACTTTGCAATCGTAGACCGAGTGATAGTAAACAAAACAAATGAAAAATGATTAAGAGCGTGCACTTCAAAAAACAAGTTTTACTCGTAAATACAGTGAACTCCCTTTAAGACGAACTCAAAGGGACCATGATGGTTTGTTCGTTAGAAGCCCCCCCCCCCCCCAAAAAAAAAAAAAAAAAAAAAAAAAAAGAATCGGTTACACGTGCCCAGGTCTCTGCAAATGTCTTGCTTCAAGACGGTGAATTAAAGTGGAGTTACAATAAAGGACGACGAAAAAAAATCATTTATTTTAGTGTGCAACTTGATAAGAAGGATGTCTTCAAGTGCTCTTGCCTGGTTTTATCCGGTTCAAGCGGCGACGGAGAGCGCACACCCACTACCTCAAGCGACAATGCAGCTGAGACAGACGAACCGGTTCCCGCCATGGCAGCACGCGACCAGCGATCCCGAGCCGGTGCGCGTTTCGGGGAGAGACGCGTTGCTCTGAAATCGGTCCGGCGCCCCCTGGTTGTCGACGCCCCCGAGAGATGGCATCACCGGTCCGTGTGCGGTAAGGTCCCTGACCTTAGTGCGCGGTAGAGTTCCTCTATACAGCTATATAGAGGAACTCTAGTGCGCGGCATAGGCCGCGTATCTGCTTACGAACATGTGCGCGCGGAAGACAGAAAGCCTTATCTGGGTCCGCGGTCTGGGTGACATCGGCGGAACGGTGGCTGCGGCGTACCAAGTATCTCGGGAGGTTCCCGTCCGAACGCCATTTCACCCTTCCCGCTTGTTCCCTCCCGTTTCAACCCGGCGCAAAACGACCTTCCCGTTTTGCCCTTTCCCACTTGTCCCGTTCCCGTTTGCACCCATTCCCATTTCAACCGTCCCGTTTGTTCCTTCCCATTTCAACCCGGGGCGAAAGAACCTTCCCGTTTCATATTTTCCTATTTAGCCCATTCCCGGAATAACGTACCCGGTTTATGAATTATAAAAAAACATTTCCTATTGTTTTTCATTTATTTCCATTTGTTCACAGCCGCTGCGATAGCATACCCTGGTAGCACAGAATGTTGCCCGAACATTTCCACAACGTTTCCCCTTAACGTTGCCAAAACGTGGCTAATGTCCGCTTTTTTTAACGTTATATAGTGCAATGTTTCCCAGAAACATTGCGTCAACATGATATTAGCATTTCTCCAACATGGGGGCAACGTTTTAAGGGTGTTGTTTTAATGTTTGGATAACGTTGTTTCTGACGTTCGCCAACGTTGCTATACTCTTGGAGCAACCTTTCAGCCACGTGCAGGACACATTTGAACAAACGTTATGAGACGTTTTCTGATGACATTGCAGCAACTTTTCAGCTACATTTTTCGCAACGTGCATAACACATTTAAGCATATCCCTGTACCATTCGGACGTTGGGATAACATTGCTACAATCTTGCAGCAACTTTAGATCCACACGTTTTAACATGCAGTTAGCATACAAAGAACGTTGCTTCAACATTCAAGCAATGTTTTTATGAAGTTGCAATAACATTCCTACAATTTTGCGGTAACTTTCCAGCTATATTTTTCCAACGTGCGGGTAACATTTAGAAAACGTCGCTATCATGTTCAAGCGATGCTTCCTACAACGTTACCGCGACATACGTTTTTTCCCCACGAGGGTCGCATCCGCGCACTGTTGATATGACGTTCAAGCAATGTTTCTCTTACGAAGCGATAATATTGCAGCAATGTACAGGTAACTTACAGTTACATGTATCTAATATACATGCAACAATAACTAGATGAAAATATTAGAAGTTAACTTTTTCCTAGATAGACGATTGTTGACTGCATGATAAGCGAGCACTTCAAACCTCGTCCGCATAAACTCCTGAAAGGTATAAACTGGCATTTTAGACTGCATGTCCATACATTTGATCCCTACACTGACCAACACACACAATTAAGGCAGTCCGGCAAAATAACAAACTAAGAAATGGCAGAATTTTAAAGCAAGGAACATGCCAGCTAGCGTAAATAACAACACTGACACTCTTTAAGATGAAAGAACATGTGCGTTTTATTTTACCATTAACAATCGATCCGAATACGTATTGTGTTAAAGCAATTGAATTTCGCAAGTACGCTGTTTCAGCCGTTGTCTTCGTTTTTCTCCTCCTGGGCTTGCTTGTTCTTCTGCCTTGACAAGTCAGTTTGATGACATACTTGACGGCCATGAACCCGGTAACATGGGGTTGTTACTGCCACGCTTCTGCGAAATGAAAAAAAGCTGTAGTTTAGGAGAAGTTGCAAAGTTGCATAGACAATGTCTCACCTCTCAGAACACCAGGACTTTTGGCATACAATATGGCCTCATCGATTTTCTTGTACTGGCTCTTCAAATGAGGTTTGACTGCCATTCCTGGAAAACAAACAAAATGGCATTGCTCTAACACACAGGGAGCTCAGAAGCTCACCTGCAGTTTGGATGACGCTTGCTGAGCTTATTCGTGTGTCAGTGTTGTGGTGCTGGTATTTCTGAAACAAAACAGAGTGTATAGAAGTGGTTCAGAAAACTGAAGTGAAGCAAATTTTAGCTAATGGAGAAAACCTTACCTTTAGGAAGGAATATTATAGCAAAACAGGCCTCTTCACTTTTCACTTTGTCTTGCTTGTTTAACTTTTTCTAATGCCCGTGCCAACTTTATGACGCACATCGCTTGAGTTGCTTTCTCAAGCATCCCTGGAAAACAGAAAAGGACAAAATACTGAATTATATAAAATACCTTACAGCTTTCTTTGCAGGCCATTGAGTGATTAAGTGAAAAGTCTTCAGACAGCTTGCCAGATAATTTTCAATTGACAAGAGAAGCCGACCAACTGATGAAGACGTGGTACGTCGGCAATATTCGTTGAAAGAGGGCGATAATTACCTCAATGCCCATAAACATAAAAACGCAACGAACAAAAATTAGTAAACAAGCAATTGTAAAGAAGGGAAACATATTACATGTACAACTAGATGAAATTACAACCGTGTATTTTCTTGGTTGCCTAATTTTACCTTTTGCTCTCAAAAAATGTGCTAAAAACTGGCTTGAGCTGTTTTATTTTCGTATTTTTATTTATTTTTGATCATTTTATTTATTTATTTTTATTTGTCATTTATTTTCTTTATAGTTATAAGCATCCGACGTAGACCAGCCTTTCACATGGAAAATATGTGAAAATGAATACTACAAAGACGTCAGGCCTTGTTTTACATCGTAAGATGGTTTGCATAAGCAGCTGATAACGTATGGCTTAACTGCAACGCTAAATTGTGTTCTGTTACAGCATGCCGCCGAAACTCGCGTGAAATTAAACATACCAAAGTTAAATTTAGTAGTTGTATTTTTCGCGTGCGTGAGCAGCTGCGGCGAGAAGTAAATTAAAAGCCAATCGTACATATCAATGTTCTTGCAGAACATATACACACTCGATTTCAGCACCATAACAAAAAATCTACTACTGAGCGCCCACCTGATTTCTCATTACACTCTTTTCATAAAATTTAAGCGAATACGTGTTCCCCTTTTACAACCGTACGCATTCACAAAAGCTAGGATATGCTTATAGCATCCTCGATAAACACGCACCGGGGTCGCCCCCAAAACCGGCGCGGTGCACGGTGCCCAACGACGGTGCGCACCGGCACGGTGCATTGATCGAGGACGAACTGAGCGGTTCTACCCTAGCGCCATCTCTTAAGCTGTGAAATCAACTCATCAAACCGTTCAAAAGTGGCTAAAAAGCAGCGTAATATAAAGCAGCGCCACCGCAAAGTGATATTTATTGAAAGCTAATGATTATATGTACACGCAAGCCATATCCGTCACACATGCGCGACTACGTACTTCACCGCTTCCACTAAACGGCTGCCTACAAGCTGCTTCTCATCTTCGTTCTGAGAGCCATAACGCGAGTGCCTGTTATGTTCCGCCCTTCCGCCACAGCAAAACATGTCTAGGTACTCCAGTAACTGTTCGTGTAATGCAATCGAATGAAACGAATGCAAAGCTCCAACTGGCTGGCCATGCATTCAGCCTTCTTTGCAGTACACGAAGTTCGCATCCTCATTTTCAATCTCCGGCCCTTATTGACGCCCGTTATGAGCCCGTCGCATTGCTGTGTGAATAATTCGCAAGCAATTCATGCTTTTCAGCAACAATATACAGCTCGTTCCGCGTTCACACGAGTGCACCGATGCTACAATTCACTGTACTGATACGCCGTCGCTGCAGCAGACGGCAGAGGGAAGCCGCTTCGCCGGCGCCGTTCGCGATGCATCTCGGGATTGCACTCCGTCGCACCGTCAGCTCTCACGGTGCGCGATGGGGCAACGAAAAACTGCCCCGCGACGGTGCACCCCAGTTTATCGAGGGCAGATGGTGCGCACCGGTGCAGTTTATCAAGGATGAAAAGGCGCACCGGTGTGCACCGGTGCGCACCGGTGCGGTTAATCGAGGATGCTATTAGAAGTTAGAAACGGTAGGGCAGTCTTGTTCCCGCTCTTTTACGAAGTAAACTGCATTCGAAAGAACGAGGCGAGCTCAGAAAATCGAGCGCTTACCTTCACTGGTCGGTTGCTATGAACTTTCCGGCCCGCAAATATTCGCCGTAACATGCGGCCACACAACAAAATTTCGTATGACATGGTTCCTTCTCCATTCCGTTTGATTGTGCAGGATGGCAGCGATGGCTGCTCGTTTCTGCAAAAAGCGCGCGCATTTCGTCCTCTCTTCCCAACCCAACGCCGGCTGCCAGGCGCAAAGGAGCAGGAGGGGAGGACCCCTCTGCGAGGGGCGCGCACGTGTGCGCGCGTGAGAGGAGGGTAGGACGCTGGCCAAGGACGAAAGCCTTTTCTTTCGGTCTTTTTTTTTTTTTTTTTTTCGGCCATCCCCAACTTCGCGCTCGGCTGCTGAAACTTCCTTCGCGACACACAAAAGGGACGGAGCGTCGACGAAAACAAAAAATAAGGCATGCAGGAAGAAAGGAATGCGCGAGACGGCGTGACTGATTCCCAGCACCCCGCCTTCTTCCGAGAACGCCTGGCGCCCTGTATTTCGTTTCGCGCCAACCAGAACGCGACAAGTGTCCGATGCATTGGAACATCTTACGAAGAAAAATTACACCAGGAAAAATCTGAAGATAGTGTGTGCAATGCTATTGGAAGGGAACAAAAGCAGAAATGTTCAGGTTACTTGGAAGGTTCGTTTGTATAATGAGAAAATATCCTTGAAATAGGCCAATGAGCTTTTGTACAGGCAGTCGGCTGGAAAATGGGTGTCACACCAGGGTTAGGTCTTTGTTTTGTTTTATTGTTTCATATATGTTACAATATCACGGTGCTCTGACTTTGGCGCTCTAGGTAGGTGAAGTGTCTATGAAAAAGTTGAAATATAAAACAGCCCACTTCATGTTGTCTATTTCAAACAAAGGTGCAAGGTGTGGACTGTTGGAACGGTCGCTGATCAGAGGGGCTATAACAGTGACTAAATTTTACATGAAGGGGGCAATTTAAAGAACATGAACTTTGGGTTTGAATCCGTTTCATAAATCAACCGTAATTACTGCGGCAATGTATATATGAAGGGAAAACACACGAATTGTAATTAGCTGGCGACATGTACGGCTCGCACACCCATATGATGCACAGAAATTTATACAGCTTGCATATAAAATTTATCCAGTAGATTAATTTTTTCGAGCAATTATTAAGATCCAGCAACAAGGCAATGTTTGAGCCTTCTATCTAGATATTACTTTTGTCTAAGGATATACAGGCGGCAACATAAAACAACCCGGCCATGCATGCTTTAAAGGGGCCATAAATAGGCTTCCGAAGGTCGCCATTGTAATCGCGCAATCGCTAAAATACCCATTCACGGCAACATTTACCAAATATTACACCTATTACACCTAACGAATAAAAACATGAAGCAAAAATTTGATGCCAGTTGAGAGAAATTTAACAGTGCGAGTCGCTTGTGAAAACTTAGCAAAATGGAACTGGAAATTTTCCTTGTCGATGCACGATTATCTTTTTATAATGCAACCGTAATCTACTACCAAAGGAAGGCGCGCAATGTTTTAACAATAGGAAAGGAAAGTTGGGAAGTCATTTCTGGATGCTGTTTTCAGGTAGTTATGAAAGAAATCTGCGCGAACTTCTTAAAGATACGGCCAACACGTCGAATGAAAAACACGGCGTATACCCGATCACTTTGTCTTTCCATATGGTGCACGTTTCCCAAAAGAAGGCCGCGTTAAATTTCGGTATGATGTCATGGTGAAGTGAGCGGCTATGGAACGTAAATTCAAGTCGGAGTAGATACCATTTGACGATGGCATAAAAAGCTATTTTTTGTTGAAATTCCAGTTTATTTATTTATTCAGCAAATAATGATTGCGAAATAACACACGGCTATGAAACCAAAGTTCTCATTCGTGCTTCACGACGTCGAAATGCTGCGCCGTCCGTTTCACGCGCGCGTTGGGTTAATTAGCAAGCGCTGTGCATTTGGTCAGTTTCCTGGATATATGCGGCATGCACATTGACAAAAACGCACCCGAGTGGCATTTGTAAAAGACTCACGAAAACAGCCCGATAGTTTGCCATACGTGATAACGCACAGTTGAGGGTGAAAGCTGCGCGGTGCTCAGCAGCTGTGTTTTGCTCTTTAAGTTTAAAGATGTGTTAAAATCGCCCTAAAATATCTGATTTTACTGATTATGAGGTTTCACGCTACACAGGCGATGAGGCGCGCCGTAGTTGACGGCTCCGGATTAATTTTGACCACCTGGGGATCTAATTAACGTGCACCGAAATCCCGAACACACGGGCATTTCCACACACACACACACACACACACACACACACACACACACACACACACACACACACACACACACACACACACACACACACACACACACACACACACACACACACGCACACGCACACGCACACGCACACGCACACACACACACACACACACACACACACACACACACACACACACACACACACACACACACACACACACGCGCGCGCGCACGTGCACACGCACACGCGCACGCGCACACGCACACGCACACGCACGCACGCACAAAAAGCGGCTGCCGCGGCCTGCAATCGAACCCGCGTCCTCGGGCTCAATCCTTGGACTCAGCGCTAGCACACCAGCCACCGTGGTGGGTTTCTAGAATAACTAAATCACACTGTAAGATGAGACAATCGGTATACCAATTGCATGAGCGACACGGCCTGCAGGGGCTGGTGCGAACCGTTGAGCGCACGGATGTTCCAATAAGAGCGCATTCGCAAAATGGAAAAGTTGGTTTCGTACATCAGTGAAATTCTGCTTAAAACACGGCATTATTTGGGTGTCATTATACGGATCTAAGTTGATTTTTTACTGCAGGTATTGATTTTTCAGAGCGTGACTGTCGTGCCAATATAATTTGATTGGCTTTTTACTAGGTGTGGCACAGCGACGCTTCATTGCACACGTTCACAAATTTCGCGGGGATCGGACTTCACGGAAACGCGTCCATAGCCAACAAAAGCGGCCGCTTACAGTTATTGTAAGTCCAATCTGTCCTCAAGAAACTCATGTGTCAGATGCACGCCGCCAAGAAATTTTAAGTGCAATGCACTTCTTAAGCGACCCTGAACCTGCGTCCACCGGCGATGTCCGCGCACGTGGAGATGGGCGCGCGCAGCCTGGCCGCTGACATGGCACATACCCACGTGGGGGATTGGCCAGGAATCTCCTCGTCTTCCTTGGCAACAGGGGGGAGATGGGCGCGCGCTGCCTGGCCGCTGACATGGCACATACCCACGTGGGGGATTGGCCAAGAATCGGGCGTGAGAAGGGCTAATGCACCTGCTTAAAGGAGTACTGACACGAAATTTCAAAGCTGAGATCCGCTCTAGCAATCAAGTACAACGACAACACAAATAGGTGTCTGTGAATAAATGCATCTTTCTTTCTTTGTAGTTGTGTGTGTGTGTGTGATCTCTCTTTCGCGAACATTACCGAACCGCGCAAATTCAACTCGTGCATTCGCACTTTCACATTCTTCCCCTCGGGGAAATGCGGGGAATTTTTGCGTGTATACGTCGTATGCGTATATACCTTTAGGAAAAGTGAATGAAAAAAAAAAACGGGTATAGAAATAAGGTGCTTTGTTGTTGAGTCATATCTTCAAATTATTGTGGGCACCTCACCGTAAAAAAGTACAAATTTGTTCAGCAACTCCATAAGAAAAGTGCGACTAGCACGACGAGTATAGAAAAGTCATGATTGCTTTTGAAAGTGAATGTTTTTGAGCGATACAGTCGGACACGGATGTATCGAACACGGATATATCGAATTATTGTCTATGTCGAACAGTCTGAGCATCCCGTTGGAAACCCCTTGCAAAAGTTGTACGCGTATATCGAACTCCCGATCACGGACACATTCGATATATCGAACGCTGCGCCCCAATCGCCCCTGCAAGTGCGCTTTTCCTGATGCGATGGATGTGATGATGATGGCGACTTCTCCTGCCGCGTTCGGTTTCTGGCATGTTTTCTGCATGCTCTAGCGGTTTTCATTGGTTGATCGCGCAGGGGGATCCATGTGGCATGTTACGTGTTTTTGTCCACGGCCCACGTTTCGGAGCCATGGTCACGGAAAAGCGGAAGCAGAAAATGAAACAAGCGAAGCTTACAGATTTTGTTGTTTGTGTTAAATTGTCATTATCGTAGCAGTGTGACTTTGAATTTACCGGGCTGTGAGGAACAAATCGGTAAGGTACCGTTTGTAGCGACTTTGAAAAGCTCTCAGTGATGTGCGGAGTTTTCAGATACGCTTCAGATAGGCATATTTTATATTTAAAATTATCGATATATCGAACTATTTTATGATCCCCTTGGAGTTCGATATATCCGTATTCGACTGTATTACGAAGGCTGAAGTTCAAATGGGACATATAAATGGAGCAGGGATAAGCAACAAGTAGGGGGCGAGGGGGAACACAAACTTCTCGTTATTGTTTACTGATGAAAACAAATACGCGCTGCAAAGATTGGCTTAAACTGAGCTTGCTATTCCGTAAAACTAAGAGGAAACATGTAGAATACAGATACAGTAATCTCTCGTTATAGCGAAGTCAGCAAGACGGCGAAAAATTTCGTTATAAGCGGTATATTGATATAAGCGACCACTCGAGAAAAGCTAAACCAGTTTAGCTTATTATACGCCACAGCTGCGCGGAATCAAACCATAATGTATTCACTGAAGCAAAACGTTATTCAGAGTAAGCTGTGGTGGCTGTTTCATGTTCTTGCCGGGCGAGAGCAACCCCTGCTACAACTTGACCATTTGACCAAGCAATGCAGGAGGTTATGGTCGCCGCCCACAAAAATTGGCAGCGGCAGTAGAGCACTGCACGGGCCCGGGCTGGCCCGAAAGCCCGGGCCCGGCCCGGCCGCGAGCCGGGCCCGGCGGCCCGAAAGCATTCATCGGCGGGCTTGGAACCGGGCTTGGGCTCATTGCCGCGGGCCCGGGCCGGGCTCGGGCTGAAAGCCGCGGGCCTGGACCGGGCTCGGGCTGAAAGCCATGGGCCTGGGCCGGGCTCGGACTTGAAGCTATGGGCTTGGGTTGAACTCAGTTTTTCCTTTTCCGCAGAAATAAAATTTGTTTCCGCGTGAGTAAATATTAAGTATACAAAAACCTCTCTTCCAGCCATTTCTTGTTTGCCGCTCTTACGAACGTACTATTAACACTTCCGATACAATGATATTATTGCAGCCGCAACGCAGTGGTACCTCTTTCAACTTGTACTTCTATTTCACTTTTTACACTTTTTTTAAATTAGTGTTTGTATTTATATATTTATGTAAGATGAAGGCAAACCCATGCTGAACAGCGCAAACATAAAAGCATAGGCTGTGAGTCCGACCGCTAACATCACCCTGGGGGAAACGAATCGTTGTACACTGGAGGTGATTACACCATGAAAAGGTGGGGCTGACACGTAGGGTGCAATCTCTACGGGAAAAATCGAAAAGATATTTGATGCTCGTGTCCTGCTTTGCTGCGCTTATAAAGGTGTTGACCGAATTTTTCACATTAATCGCCTTTGCGTTGAAGGTGCCATTCCGGCTCCGACGTTTCTCTTGCGTCTGGAGGCGAAAAGCAAACATAAGCACCAGAGGTCGGCGGAGAAGCCTACGAGAACCACTCGACACCACCGAAGCTGCCGCGCGAAGACACGCAGAAAACCGTAATTTAATGCCACGGTTGGGCCGAGCAGTACCGAGCCCCTCAAGAGCCCTACGCGCCCCAGACTGCGGTGTTTTATTTCCGAGAACAGAAGGTGACGCCGGACTCTCATGTACTCGCGTGGTACGTGCTGTTCGCGCGGGAGTTGCCCCAGCCCCCACGCCCGAGCAGCGCGTTAGACTATTTCTTCGAGTGCTCCTTTCTTCCTGTATATGTAAGTCTAGTTTGTCTGTTGATTAAACGTTTTTAAATTCTCCAACCCCAGCTTCTTCCATTCAATAGGAGCAACGACCAAGCTGGCAAGAGAATCAAGAAAAGATTTCTTTTCACTGGACATCGTAATTTCGTAATTGTTTTGTTCGAGGCACGCACTTGAACCATTGGAGCGCAGCAGCTTGTGTCAGCCAGTTCCGAGGCTTCGGAGAGTTCATACGCGCAGAAGAACAATAACAAAACACACATCGCTGCCAGCGGAGTAAAACGACCCCCGAACCGCCCGTAAGTACGAACGTAGTACGTCTTGCCGAGAGAACACGAAACGTCCTGGTGTCCGGAGGTGCCACGACTGTGTACGCGCGCAAGAGTGCGTAGCTCGGATGGTTCGGATTTCAGACTTTCTCGGTGGCGCGTGATCTTAGTGCCGTGCGTCAGACAGCACGAGCTCGCCATCTACTGAAGAACAATAGTAGGTGTTAAGAATTCCTCCGTTCTCGGAAGGCGTGTCTAAAGTTTACACGTCGCTGACGGGGAAGAGCTCGGGAGGACTTTGGAGGCCCCGGATCAAGTAACCGAAGACGAGGATCGGAACGAAAAGCGGCCGCTGTTTACACCATGCGGCGCATCAGAAGTGCCACAGACCCCCGGACGGTGCGGCGCCAGCGAGCGACGTGTGTTTATATGTGTGCGCGCTTGCAGACGAACCGACGCCAACCATCGCCATTTGAGGCACCGAGACTCTCCTCTTTGTTCGTGCCCTTACCCTCTTTCTGTAGTGTATACCTGTGCGTATAATAAAACAGATCTTCAAGTGAACCCCACACTGTTCGCATCGTTCCTTGGATATCTCCTGCGCGCGCGGCCCCAGCTGCCCCGTTAAGTTACGCGCAGTCGAGCGGGAACTCGCTAATATCTAAAGGCAAGTTCACGCCTGCGGTTTTCCGTACTTTTTTCGACAAAGAAAACACTACTCAACATTTTGGTGCCGAAACCCGGGAGAAGTCGACCAAGCGACACCGAGAGCATCATGGATCGACTCCAGAGAAAGCAAGCAGCAATTCGCAACAGCATCGACAAGACCATGGCAACCGCCAACGAGCTACTGCAAGCGTCACCAGCAGCGATCGGTGAGCTGGAAGAATTGTTTGACTTGCTTATCCAACAATCTGAAGAGCTTAGAGTAGCTAACGAGAACGTCGAAAAGAAGATAGACATCGACCAGCTTGATGAAGAATTGGCCAGCTGTAGTGCGTACAGCACAAAAATAAGCTCGATGAAAACAATCCTCAAAAGAGCTATCAAAATGGGAACAGCTAGCGACATTGCCCTGGCGGTTTCATCGCAAGTTAACACCAGTTCAACGAGCAACACACAGTCCTCGGCTCCCGCGTCAAGTACGACGTCGTTTCAATCACAGGAGGCAACCACCAGACTTCCGAAGCTCGAAATTGCAAAATTCAACGGAGACGTGCGCTCATGGCCGAAATTCTGGAACGAATTCGAGTCGACAATCCACAAGAATTCAGCGCTTCCAGCCATTGACAAATTTAAGTATCTCTCAAGCTATCTGACAGGACGAGCTGCCGCTGCAATCGAAGGCCTTACGTTGAGAGACAGAAACTACGAGATCGCGGTCAAAACCCTTTTGGAGAGGTTCGGCAAAGATGAAGTGATCATCGAGGATCATATGTCGCGGTTGCTGTCGATTCGACCCGTGCTGAACATCGAGGAAACAGGGAGGCTGAGGATGCTGTACGATGAAATTCAGGCTGGTGTCCGAAGTTTGGAGGCGTTGGGCGTGCCGCCGAGCGGCTACGGAGTGCTGCTGCTCACGGTCCTCCGAAAGAGCATTCCAAAGGAGCTTCGCTTGGAGTACTGTCGCAGGAAGACAGCTCGCAGTGATGGAACCGAGGATGAGCTACTGAGTTTTCTAGACTTCCTGCGAAATGAAATCGAGAGCAGAGAGAGAGCAGAGTACGGTACTTGTCGGTTTCAAGAGTCTCATTCGCCACGAAACAAACAGAACCGCATGGGAAACGACCAAAAGCAGGCATCGTCGTCAGTCCTGTCAGCGTTCGCGGATAAGAAGGAAAATGCATGCGCCTTTTGCAAAGCACGTGATCACCTGACAGCCGACTGCCGGGCGGGTGTTTCTCTCGAACAAAAGAGCAACATACTGAAACAAGAGAGACGTTGCTTCAAATGCACCAAACGAAACCATCGAGCAGCTGAATGTCGTACGGCAAAATGGCTCACTTGCGCGAAGTGCTCAGCTCGACACGCCACTGCTCTTTGCGGCCTCAACAACAGACCCGCCCAGGAACCATCGAGCCAGGTTGCGGCCCCGCCAGCGCCTGCCGCAGAGTCGTCACTTCAGGTGGCAGTGACGGTTGGCGCTGTCCGCATTATGCTGCAAACTGCTCAAGTTTGGGCAGAGGGACCTCACGAGCGATATCCAAAGTGAGGCTCCTTCTCGACGGCGGAAGTCAGCGCACATTTGTGAAACAAGAATTATCGCGACGGCTAAAACTCCGCGTCCTGGGAGAGGAAAAACTGACAATTACCTTTGGCAACGAGAGGCCCACTGAGCAAAGAAAATGCCGCCGCGTAGAGCTGTGGCTGCGCAACCAACACAGCGGAAACGAAGTCCGAGTGGAAGCGTTGGAGGTCCCTCATATTTGCTGCGACGTGATACCAGCTCCTGAGATGACCACCGTGGCATACCTTAATGAACAAGGAATGGAGGTCACCGACTGCTCGGTCGATGGGTCCCATCTCGACGAAGTAGGACTCCTCCTAGGAGCCGATTATTACTGGGAGGTGACCACCGGTAACATCAAGCGCCTACAAAGCGGGCTCGTCGCCGTGGAGACGGTTTTCGGATGGACGTTGCAGGGAAGTGCGTCAACTTCGTCATCCGCTGTCGCCTATCACGCCAGCACCGGGGTCTTGCGCGTAACGGTAAGCGCCGACCTGGATGACGACAATCTTTCCAAGCAGCTAAAATCATTCTGGGAGCTGGAGCACATAGGCATTACGGACAAGCCAGATAACACCCACACCGAGAAGCAAGTGCTACAGGACTTCAAAGAAAACGTCGCTTACAAGGACGGTCGCTACTGCGTTGCCCTTCCCTGGCAAGAAAACATACACGAGCTTGCGGATAACAACACGACGGCTCTTGCGAGGCTCTCCTCTCTGACTACAAAGCTTTTGCGCAGTGAAGGCACGGCTGAGGCCTACGACAGGGCGATACGGGACTACCTCCTTACCGGACACGCTGAGGAAGTTCCCGAAGCGGATGAGTCCCCGAGGGGGCCTGTTTATTACATGCCGCATCGCGGCGTAACGAGCCCGAGCAGTGAAACTACCAAATTAAGAGTAGTTTTTGATGCTTCGTCAAGCGCACCAGGTCAGCGGTCTTTGAATGAGGTACTATCTGCTGGGCCGAACCTAAATCCGAACCTGTCGGATATCCTCATTAGGTTCAGGATGCACAATGTGGCCATCATGGCTGACATTGAGAAGGCCTTTCTCCAGGTTGGGCTTGCGGAAATGGATCGCGATGCACTACGCTTCCTTTGGTACGAAAGCGTTCCCAGACGGGGAGAAGTTCTTCCTCCGATCAAGGAGTATCGAATGACAAGAGTGCCCTTTGGAGTTACCTCTAGTCCATTTCTGCTCGCAGCTACCTTAAAGCACCATCTCGACTCTGTGCACAACTTGTTTCCTGCAACATCAGAGATGCTACGTGACCACTTGTACGTGGACCAGGGGTTTCCCCAGGCATCGAATCAAGGGGGGGTGTCTCAATGGCTCTGGGGGCGGGGGGGGGAAGGGGGGTTCATAAACTAGAAAAGCTGATTTTTTTTATCCCACTAGTTAAATAATAGACGTCTGTTAACCAAACGCTCATCCTCGTGACGTACGTTTTTCATTTTCTATAAATATATATATATATATATATATATATATATATATATATATATATATATATATATATATATATATATATATATATATATATATATATATATATATATATATATATATATATATATATACACCTGAGAGGTGGTGCTGTCTATTCAATCTGAGAAAAAAACAAATTTAGAGAAATTAATTTTTTACCATGAAAGGTCCGTATTCCGTTTTTTTTTTTAATTTATCGCCATTTTTCAACGTATAAGGACGTTTTCGAACTTGTTACCAGGGCCAGTGACGAAATTTGAGTTCTTGAAACAATGTTTAGGTAGTGCACGAATTATGCAGCACTTATAAATCAGGCACCGACTGTACGCTCCCGATTTATTAAAACGCCAGGATTAGCTTCCGTAGCGCTTTTCGCTACTCCCTGGCTGGTAGCAATGTGCTCCCAGCGTGGCCAGCCTCAAACCACTTTGCCCCTTTCCTTGAAAGCCTTTTTTTGTGGGCACATACGAACTTGCCACGAGCTGTCGAAAAAAAGGAAATAAATACGTGCAACGCTAACAGCAAGCTCGGAGGGCGCACTTTTGTTTATTTTGCCCGAGGCTACTGCTAAGAATAGCAGACTGGCAGCCCGCGCATGCGCAGACCGATACTGAAAAAGGTCCATACAAGGACTGACAAGAGTGAAATGTGGGGATTCAAGGGGGGGTGTCCAGAAAAACTAGGGGGGGGGGGGGTCTACACACCCCCTAGGGGGCGTGTAGGGAAATCACTGACGTGGACGATCTTGTAACGGGAGCTGACAACCTGGAGGAGGCGGAAAAGATTTGTCGAGAATCACAGGAAATCATGCAGCTAGCTGACATGAACCTCCGTAAACAGAAATCGAATGAATTCAAGCTCGAAGAGGCATTGTCGGAAACAGATCGAACCCAAAGCGGATTTTCCGACGTGACGATGACAAAAATTCTTGGAGTCGAGTGGAGGCCAGAAAGTGACGATTTTGTGTTTGCGATGAGCACGCTGATTGACTTTTTGAGCAAGCGACAAGACACGAAGCGATTTCTTCTGCAGGCATCTGCACGCGTGTTTGACCCCTTTGGCTTCCTCGCGCCAATTTCGACTACTACGAAAGTAATGTTTCAGAGCCTGTGGGAACGAGGGACAGACTGGGACGAAAGTCTCCCGCCCGATATAGTTGAGACGTGGGACAAGTGGTGCCACCAGCTGCCTATGCTGAGGCAGATGGCAACACCTAGGCTGCTCGCTCGTGACCTCAGCCATGCGTGCACAGAAGTGGAGCTCCATGTGTTCTGTGATGCCAGCCCAAAGGCATACGGCGCTGTTGCTTATGTTAAAGCAAGGACAGAAAATGGATGCACCACGGTGACATTGTTGATGGCTAAAGCGAGAGTGGCTTCTCTCAAGCGACTGTCACTACCGCGACTGGAATTGATGGGAGCCGTTATCGGCGCACGGCTGGCAAAAAACCTGACGAAACAGTTGGGAATTGAAGGCATGACAGTTCACTGCTGGAGAGACTCAACGATAGCCTTAAGCTGGATCAAAAGTTCCGCCTCCAAATGGAAGCCTTTTGTTTCAAACCGAGTCCAAGAGATACAACAACTGACCAATCCCGCAGTGTGGAAGCACTGTCCCGGAAAGGAAAACCCCGCAGACATATTAACCAGGGGTATCTTACCATCAGTTTTGGTGAATGCTAAGCAATGGTGGGAAGGGCCAGAGTGGCTCAACAAAAGCAAAACGTACCCCGCCTTCGAACCCTGCCTTGCTGATGCCCAACTCTGGCAAGAAGAAATCAGAACGCCGGTGCTAAACACCATAACAGACGGCGAACCAGCTGTTCTGATAAACCTAAGCGAAAAGAGTTCCCTCACTAGAGTGCTTCGGACAACAGCGTGGATCAAGCGCTTCCTCTACAACTGCCGAACCTCTTCGGAGAAAAGGATGGGGAGCCTGTCAGCCGAAGAGATGACCAAGGCGGAGAGGTACTGGCTGAGGATTTCACAGATGGAAACATTCGGAAATGAAGTACGGACCCTCAGTGCATCCAAGCCGCTCGACCGAAAATCCCCGATAAAAGATTTGAACCCGTTCCTAGACAACGAGGGACTGCTACGGGTTGGAGGTCGGCTGCAAAACAGTACAGAGCAAGAGAGAACAATACATCCGATCATTCTGTCTGCGAGGCACCCTTACGCTGGCCTTCTGATTCGCGGGGAACACAAGCGGCTTCTACACGCAGGAGTACGAGATACGTTATCCCACCTCCGTGAGAACTACTGGATCATTCGTGCAAGACAAGCCGTGAAATCAGCCATAAGACGCTGCGTGCCGTGTCAAAGACAGAGTTGTCGACCTGCCGCGGAAGCTCAGGCCTCGCTACCAGCTGACAGGGTGACTCAGGCGGACCTCTTTGAGGTTACGGGTGTAGACTCCGCGGGCCCCATATTTTACACGGACCAAGGAAGCATGCGGAAGTCTTATATAGCGCTCTTTACTTGCGCTACAACCAGGGCGGTACACCTAGAGCTGGTAAGAGACCTCACTACTGAGACATTTCTTATGGCGTTGAGGAGATTTATTGCGAGAAGAGGAATACCGAAAACTGCGTACTCGGACAACGCTCTCACATTCAAGCGAGCCTCAGCGGACCTGAACAAAATCTTCCACGCCATCAAGGGAAGCGACACTCAGGCATATCTAAGTGACCATCGAATACTTGGAAATTCATAGTGGAAAGAGCAGCATGGTGGGGTGGTTTCTGGGAGAGAATGGTACGTACAGTCAAGAACGTTCTCCGAAAGGTTCTTGGAAGAAGTGCACTCGACTACGACAGCTTAGTAACCATTCTCACTCAGGCGGAAGCGGTTGTCAATTCTCGTCCGCTCACCTACGTGCACTCTCAGGCAGAAGAACTCACGCCTTTGACCCCGTCGCACTTACTCATCGGACGTAGGCTTACAAGTTTGCCTTCCCCCGGCGGTAATATCGTAACGACATCTACGAAAAGTACAGTCACAAGGCAATCGCAGCGACGCAGCGCCCTTATGGATTTGTTCTGGAGACGATGGAGACGCGAATATCTGCTGGAGCTACGTTCGGCGCACTTCGCAGCGGGGCTCCCGCAGAAGAGCCTCAAGGAGGGAGACATTGTCTTGCTCGGCGAAGATAAAACACCTCGCCGCTGTGGAAACTTTGCAGGGTGGTCGAGACGTTTCTCGGACGAGACGGAAAGGCTCCGGCCTGCAGAATAGTTCTTCCTAACAAGAAAGAATTACGGCGGCCAGTTCAAGCGCTTTACCCTCTGGAGCTGTAATAAGAATGAGCAGAGGCTCATTGGGGGGGAGGATGTTAAGAATTCCTCCATTCTCGGAAGGCGTGTCTAAAGTTTACACGTCGCTGACGGGGAAGAGCTCGGGAGGACTTTGGAGGCCCTGGATCAAGTAACCGAAGACGAGGATCGGAGCGAAAAGCGGCCGCTGTTTACACCATGCGGCGCATCCGAAGTGCCACAGACCCCCGGACGGTGCGGCGCCAGCGAGCGACCTGTGTTTATATGTGTGCGCGCTTGCAGACGAACCGACGCCAACCACCGCCATTTGAGGCACCGAGACTCTCCTCTTTGTTCGTGCCCTTACCCTCGTTCTGTAGTGTATACCTGTGCGTATAATAGAACAGATCTTCAAGTGAACCCCACACTGTTCGCATCGTTCCTTGGATATCTCCTGCGCGCGCGGCACCAGCCGCCCCGTTAAGTTACGCGCAGTCGAGCGGGAACTCGCTAATATCTAAAGGCAAGTTCACGCCTGCGGTTTTCCGTACTGTTTTCGACAAAGAAAACACTACTCAACAGTAGGGTTGGTCGGTTCTGCCGTATACAGTTCGCCAGAGCGCGCTTATTCTCCGGATTTAACATGGTTACCGGCGTTGTATAGATCCTGATTTCTCTACCGCACGCATGGCATTATGAATGCCGCTGAGTTAAGGGAGAAGCTCGCTGCGGGGAAGCTCAAGCTTGTCGCAAAGCAAGGGAAAAAAAGCCAGGTTTGGAACCATTTCCTGGAAGTCGTTGACGCCCATACCCTCTCATCAGTGGGGCATGTGCAGTGCAAAAACTGCAAAGCTTTCTTCGCCTATGATGGCGGGAAGACAGGAACGTCACACCTAAACCGCCACAAGTGCAAGACTGCAGGCAACACTACAGCCATTACATCGTTCTTCGCTGAGAAGAAAACCCAGGTATCATCTAGTGTCAAAGACAACGTGACGACTGCTTGCGTCAAGTGGTGTGCAAAGGACATGCGCCCATTTGACGTTGTTTGTGACGACGGATTCATAAAAGTTGCTGACGAACTTATTGCTATCGGTGCCAAGTATGGGAGCGTCTCCGCGAAGACCGTGATTCCACATCCTACGACGGTGTCTCGCAGAATTTCTGAAGTTGCAAACGAACTTCGAGAAGCACTGATGCCTGAGATCCAGTTAGCAATGAAGGACGGTCGCTGCTCCATGACCCTTGACATGTGGACCGACGACTACAAGAAAGTAGCCTATATCACTGCAAATGGGAACTGAGAAGCCTTGTTTTGTTCACTAGTGACTTTCCCCCAGAGCGAAAAACCGGAGAAAGCATTTGTAAGGAGGTTGTGCGAAGGTGTGCGAAGTTGGGGATCGATGAAGGCATGCTGAGCAATGTGGTATTCGTGACAGACCAGGGTGCCAACATCATCAACGCGCTCCATGCCAGAATGAACTGCAGTGCTCACGTGTTGAACACCATTCTTCGCAACACGTTCGACGAAGGGTACCTCACTCGGGAGCTGCCTGAACTTTTGGAACAACTGCAAAAGGTGAAGGCTGTCGTGACCTTCTTGAAACAGAGCGGTCTGGCAAGCCAGCTACCACATGGAGTTTGCCAGGAGGTGAGCACGCGGTGGAACTCGAAGCTCACTATGATCAAGTCCGTGGTGACGCAGTACTGTGAGATAGAGAGCCTCTTGGATTCAAGGGGCAATCTACTCCTGGAGGACGTCAATAAGGCCTTGTTGATGGAGGTCGTTGATTTCCTGGAGCCCTTCAAGGAGGCAAGCGAAAAGCTTGAGCAGGACAAAGTGGTAACACTGCCTCTTGTTCTGATGTATTACGCAAAACTTAAGAAGCACCTCACTGCGGCTTTGACAGACTCGCCAGGTGTGTGCAAGCTTAAGTCTAGAACGCTAGAGTTCCTGGAACTGAAGCTGACCGTTGGAGAGCTTCATAAAATTTCAACGTTCTTGTGGCCGCCTTTCCGCCATCTCCGCATGCTTGATGAGCAGGACAGAAAAAATGTACACGACAGGGTGCGCGAAATGCTGACTGACGTGCATCTACGTCTGTCTCAAGGGGGACCAAGCACGGAACAGCTGGATAATGAACCCGAAGTGAAACGTTCACTCCTTCAAGAATTTAACGAGTGGCAGGATGCTGCAGAAGCGCAGACAACCAACAGTGAACTCGACAGTTACCTCCGGGACAGCGACTCATGTGAGGACATTAGACGGCTGCTCGAATGGTGGGGAGCACAGCGTAAGAAATGCCGTGGACTTTCCTTTCTTGCTAAAAAGGTTCTTAGCATCCCCTCCACGAGTGCCAGCAGCGAAAGGAATTTTAGTGCAGCTGGATATGTATTGCAAGAGAGGAGGACCTGCTTGAAGCCAGAGAACCTGGACAACCTGCTGTTTTTGCACAAGAACATGTAGATTTTCGCCCTTTGCTGGCCTTTGTCCAGTTCTTGTAGTAGAGTACGAAAGTGCGGAGATTTTGTCGCAGCGTGTTATTTTATATTCATTCCTTGAAAAGGGAGGACACCATCTGAGAGAACCTCCAGAATGGTGGGTGGCACCTTCATTATAACTTTTCGTGACGAAGTGAGAATATTCAGGGTTTGCGTTTGATCAGCTGCTGGTTTCTGTTTGGCATATATATAACTTCAGGCGTTTTTTTACATTGCGGCAGCAATGACCTAATCAACAGCTGCTTGAAGTATCGCGTGGACATTAATATGTTCTGTTTCAAATGGAGAAAAGAGCACTGAAAAGAATGTTCTGAGTTTACTTATTCGTGCTTATTGATGTATGCACGCATTGTCTCTTAAAAACATTTTTTTGCCAAATCTGGTAACCACTGTACTCTTATTCCAATGGAATCTCATGTATTGCATCAAGGTTTTATATCAAATATATGATTATGAAGAACGTCGTAACGGGGAACGAATTGATTCAGACAACCTGAAGCTCTGCACCTATATTTATGTACATGTCACACCCATCCAAATGCAACTGCCGTGGGCGGGAACTACCGTGGGCGGGAGTGCTACAAAAACAGCAACTCTAAGCAACCACTGGAGGTAAAATATTTATATGCGCGCAGATAGTCGTGCATTGAAAAGCGGCATAACAAATTTGAGTATACAACCTTTGCATGAGACAACCACGTGATGTCGCCAAGAACCGGGTCAACAGACACGGCTGTGGTGCAAATACGAGTTGTTATTACGCCGATGTTACATTGAGTGAATAAGGTAGAAGTTAAAGTAAGTCTACTCCGTAACCCAAAATTTTCTCATTTCAATCCATGTGTGTTGTACACATTAGATTCTGTCTAATTTCTCGCCACGAATTGCAGCGGCACTCAACCAAATAAAATAAATTTCCTTCAGCATCCAAACCCCGAGTTGGTCAAGCACAGGCGGATTTTATGTAGGTTTAGAAACAAATGACCGGGCCCGGGCCGGGCCCGGGCTTAGGACGACGGGCCCGGGCCGGGCTCGGGCTGACGCCGACGGGCCCGGGCCGGGCTCGGGCTGAACTCACTTACGGGCGCCCGGGCCCGGGCCGGGCCTGGGCCGGGCCTTACGGGCCCGGGTCGGGCGCGGGCTTCATAAAGCGGGCTCGGGCCGGGCCCGGGCCTTAAAATAAGGCCCGTGCAGTGCTCTAAGCGGCGGTGCCCCTTTTATAGGGGGCGTGCGGGCGTCACGAAACGCTATACAAGAGTTTTGCGCTGAAAAGCGCCGCAGATGCCGTGGCTCGAGACGGAGGTTGTTTGTTGAGCTCAAAAAATAAATAAATAGTAATAATAAAAAGATTAACCGCTCATTGGGCGTACAAAGCACAATCATGAAAACTGATCGGTTTCGCATTAGGGGCATTGCATGATCACTGGGAATTGTTTTCCCGAGTTGTGCAGCCGTGAAGTTTGCAACACAAGAGTTCTTCGGCGCCTCGTTGTCGGCGACACTGCCAATTCTACGGTTCGATTGCCAGTGTTCGCGCACCGTTGTGTCCACGCCCTTGATCAATGTGTTGCGACGAAGTTTAATGACCCTATCACGCATTTGGACCGTTTGCCCAAAATGGGGATCACCCGAATCGAGCATGACCGGCTCGAGAAAACCGCCGGCGAAGTACCAGCTTGTGTTGACCTGCCATGTTGACAGCCTGACTCGCCGCTGGGTCACCGCGGCACGGCGACGCCTCCGCTCGCCACTTCGCTCTAAGCGGGTCAAGCTCTTCTGGCGCTTCGAGTAATGCGGCCTAAAATGCATCCGTTTGGGTTGGGACCGGAATAAATTTTGAATAAAGCGATATTTCGAATAAAGAGATTTCGTTATAACGATCCTACTGTATTTATATTTATTGGACGTAGTTTTTCGATGATTATAATAATTACGCCTGCGTGACTAATAACAGAAGTTCGATTTCTTACACGTGGAGGAAATCGCCGCGGGCCCATGCGCAACACAGAGAAATGCCGCTGCCAACACGATCATTGCGGATGATGCGAGCTCACGCACGACACCGATAACTTAGTGAGGCGAAAGAGTATTGGCTATGATCGGGAATCTGCCTTCCTGACCTGTTAAAATTCTGTTCTCCAACGTAAACGAAGCCTGTTTGTGTATTTTTTAAGCTTTACAAAATGATACAGCAATAAATGAGTGTTTTTGGAAGTTTTTCCTGAACAAAAAAATATTTTGTTCGCGCTCAACCTTCAATCGAAGGTGCCATATTTGTGGTATATTTTCATTAACACCAAGAACGGCGATGAAATTTACCCGCTTACTAAAAAAATGAAATAAAAACGAATTTCATTCATGGAACAGCCGGCGGCCATCTTGATAAAATGACCGTCTTAGAACGGTGCAGCACCTGGCTTTAACGTAACGCACGATGCGCGGAATGGCGGTATTATTTTATTCGAGGCTACATCCACTCTAAGATAATATTGTGTGATCATCCAACAAATGAGGGACTAAAATAAACGGATCTGCCGACGAGTTTGGCTACGCCATCCGTCGGGCCGGCACCACGCGTTTCTTTCGTTTTGAGAAACGTTCAAACGTTCACGGTTCCTTTTAGATTTCATGGGGGAATCTACACGCTCAGCGTGACACTTCTCCACATGCATTTCTGCAGTTTTTCGAGAGCTGTGTTTATAAATGATCACACATCGATGTAGGGTTTTTGCGGTCTGCCTCTGAATAACTTCAAATCTAGTACAGGTACCGCCCCTTGTTCCGTTACATTCCCAATCCCGTCTGGGGTGCTGCCTAGTCCTGTGGTATATCATCAGCGGATATCAGAGAGGCTAAACCAGATATCCGATGCCTAAGAAGACAGCATCCGTTCACGAGAACAAGATTGGCCCCTTAAATTTTGGTGTAGCATTAGGCGAAAACCTCCCGTGTTGGGTGAGGCCATGGAGGAAAAAATACTTTTCTTTCCTCCATGGGTGAGGCCCTCGTCCTGCAGTGGACAGGCTGACGATGGGGATTTCATTTATGTGCGTGCGTGTGCATGTAAGTGCCGTATTATATGCAGCTAAAGTACAGTAATTAAAATACACGAGGCGATGGTACAGTGAACCAACGTTTTCTAAACCAACCTAATCTGAACCAACCTAATCTAAAAACGTCGCAGTGAACTGTGGCTAAGACGTCCATTGGGCATAACCATTTGCACTTTTATAGGCGACGTAATTTCTCCAAAACATGGTTTAATGTGGTGTTTCACATAATAAATAAATGGAAAGCTGCTATACATTCAACATTCCTCAATATTGCGGCAACCTAGATAAACATGTACACAGGCAATGTTAATTTGAAGGTTTTTCGTGAGCATTGCTAAATATGTAGAAACTGTACGTACGCGTTGATCACATTTAACCACACTCCCGAAATTAACGTATCCTGACGTTACATGTACTATATCGCAAACATTCAAGTGTGCTGTACGGGATCATTTGAATTTTTAGGCAGCTTATGTAACTCCACGTGAAATCGTTTATCATCATAAATATGACATTTGCCAACATTCGGCAACATTGCTGCAACGCGAAAAAAGCGTGTAAATGGCAAAGTTTCTCATGCGTTGTTTTTAAACGTTGCATGAATGTATCCCAAGTTTGGCAACATTGCTGCAACGCAAGAAAATGTGCATGTGGGCAACATTGCCTATCCGTTAAACGTTGCGTGAATGTTGTTGGATGCGTCCAACACTGATTTTACGTTGGCCCACATTTGGCAACATTGCTGGAACGTGAAAAAAACGTGCATACGGGCAACGTTGCCCATCCGTTGTTTGTAAACGTTGCATGAATGCATTTTTGAATGGGTCCAACGTTGGCCCACATTTGGCAACATTGCTGAAACGTGAAAAAATGTGCATACGGGCAACGTTGCGCATCCGTTATTTGTAAACGTTGCGTGCATGTTGTTGAATGTCTCCAAAGTTGGCCCACATTTGGCCACATTGCTGTAACGTGAAAAAACGTGCATACGGGCAACATTGCCTATACGTTGTTTGTTAACGTTGCGTGCATGTTGTTGAATGTCTCCAACGTTGGCCCACATTTGGCAACATTGCTGCAACGTGAAAAATGTGCATACGGGCAACGTTGCCTATACGTTGTTTGTAAACGTTGCGGGAATGTTGCTGAATGTGTCCAATGTTGGCCCACATTCGGCAACATTGTCACCCCGTTGTGTAACATTGCCTAACGTTACACAACATCGGCAACACGGCAGAAACGTTGCGGCAACAATTTGTGCTACTAGGGTATGCTCAGTACATCCAGAGTCCTTGACTGCTTTTCAAACCTGGGCTTCACTTTTTGAATCGACAGACGACGACATTCGGTTACAATTCAAGTCATACCAATTAACAAATCTTTTAATCTTCCAAATTAACAAACCATAACAAACAATTGAACAATTAACGAACAGATCTTTTAAATTAACAAACAAATTAACAATCAACAAACAAATCTGTTAAACTAACAGACCAATTAACAACAAATGAACAAACACGTCGCTTATGAAAACGAAAACAGCGAAATACTTAAATGCACTTAACTAAATGTGTTTAGGTCGCGAGGGTCGCCCTGCGTATGCCCTCGTTTGCTCTTGCTCGGTGGACTGAATGTCGTCACTAGCTTTTTTAGATCCACCCCCAAAACACCAGGCACTTAAGTTTTATTACATTAAAACGACGCCATCATGGCCGTGTCCACGATCAACCAAAGGTTTATACACAAACACATTTCGGATATTAGGGGCGCCTACTAAGCTGGAAACGAGCACAGCAGTTTTCCCTGCCAGCCACGCAACATGTCTTCCTTTGTTATCTTGGAAACACAGAAAAAGAAGCAGTGCCTGCACTTGGACGGATACAAGTACTACAAAAAGCGCTCTAATGCGAACGGAACCATTGCTTGGCGCTGCGCTAATTACAGATCGTCCTGTTGCCCTGCATCAATCCTGACAGAGGGAGATCATGTCAAGACCAGCCTCCATGAGTAGAATTTTTATTGACTTGTCATAGTTAGGGTGTCATACTAATATACTGTTTTATTTCAACGTTTCATGTATTAATTTCTTTCTCTTTAGGAGACCACAATCATCCTCCTGATGAAATAACCGCGGCGAAGGCCTGATCAGATGAGAATGACGTTGAAAGAAAAAGTTGCATCCAATCCCCACATCGCTGCTCTAACAATTTACAATGAGTAAATTCTTCGTGTGTCCCAAGCTGTGAGTTTATTTTCTGCAAGTATAATTATACGATGTGTCTAAAGATACATCGGACGTTTCTGCAACTTTTTAAAGGTACGTCAGGCGTACCGACTAACCCTAGCTAAGTCCGCAAGAAACTCCACGTCGCCGCCTTGCGCTCACTTCACAATATTTCAGCGAGAGCAGTCTCTCTTGATATTTATCCAACCGGCCAAACCTCTTCCGCTCACTGACTAGCTAGACTCACTGTTAAATAGTACTAAGGTTCTAGCCACCTTAATAGTACTCACCAATAATAATTAAAGATATGATCAGACGTACGTTAACTCTAGCAATGGCTACGTTGGCTTCAGTGAGAGGTTGCGGTTCGGTAGATCGGGTAAAAATCAAGACCGACTGCTATTGCAAACCGCTAACCAGGGTCACAAAAAAGGAAACTTGGGAAGATTTTAACCCGCGACTACAATGACCGTGAGGTGAGGCTTAACCTCTACACGAAATCCCACGACGGCAATCGGCGTCTGATCAGCTGGTTCTCAGTCCGTCTGGACGGGGATCTACACATTTCACGTCGATCGTGGCCGGAAATTTTGCCATCCTTATCGTTCGATTTTGAGCATTCCTTGTCGTTCGTGCTTATCGAGGCGCCTTAAAGCACCTGAATGAGCTGCGCTAAAGTTGCTTGCACCTAGTCAGGGATTGAAAATCAGAGAGGCCGATTGCAACCGATTACGCCATCGTGCCTTTAAAAATCTTGCATCCCTCCGTCTAATGAGGGCGATGGTTGAAGCCGAAGCTTTTTTTGTGAGGGATTCCTTGGTTATCGTCTGAGTTTGGACTTGGACTCGCAAACGGTTTGGTCTTTTGATCGCAGCGGCTTTGAATTCAAAACTTTTCCATTTGACTTCGCCCCAAGCTAGGAAGCTTCGCGTTCAACCATAGTCTTCGTTAGACAGAGGGGTGCATGATTTCTAGGTCAAATTTTACACGTCCATGCACCCCTTTCCACTTCCGACCTGTTTCGACCATGTCGGAATGACGCAATCTGATGGAAGCCGGCTTCATAACGCGAGGGGCCCAGGTTCGCTTATAACCACGCAAAGCGCGCGTCTTTCTTTAACTTCACCCACGATCACCATCATCCTCAGAAAAAGTTGTCTTTCCTGCAGTGCGTTTTTGACGCGACATACGCCATCAGTGAGACATATAAATTTTTTCGCTTTAAAAATTTTGGCGATACTTCCTACGTATCTTTAAAGGAGTATGACACTAAATTTCTCGCTTTCAGTTTTTATGCTGTAAAGAGTATTATTGGCTCAGTAATTACAAAAAACGAACCGAAAGCCGTCAGCCGCCAACACAGAATTAATTATAGCACGTTTATTGCAACCAGTTTCAAATTCAGTCGCCGCGCGGGAAAATGGCCGTTCGAAGGCCAGCCTGCCACAGGCCAGTCCGACGTCACGGTCTCACCGTGACGTATCAGGGACGTTCACCGCATCGTCTGCTACGATTGCACATGGTCCGCACTCACCCGGGCAGTCGACATGTCGTCTGAATCGTCAGACTCGGTTGAGTCACTGCCACCCGACAGACAGAGCAACTTTATTTGCCCAGGAGATTAGGCCGGCGATGTCTTCGCCGTCGTCCGTTTTTTAATATCACTGTGGCTCGAACCGGCGCAGACCGTGATAGCAACAGCTTGTCGCCACTCTTATAATCAATCTGATCGCGAAAAAGAAGTTCCACATGCGAGAAAGTAGTTCCACATGCGAGAAAGTAGATGTTAGTGTGGTGAAAAATTGTGCTAGGGGTTGTTATCAGCGCTGAATTTAAAAGTGGCGTTCAGATATTTGCCGCGATGGTAAGCCTACGCTGACCGGAAGCGGAGCGGAGCGGCTTAAAGGAGGAAAGAAATCCTTGGGTCACGTGATCAAATCGTGACGTCACTTGACTTGTTTTTGCCTAGGGACAACGCACAACGCCGAAGTAGGCGCAGCTGGCGCAGCATTTCCCTCGGTCCCCCGAGTGAACGGTTTGCGCTGTCAGTACCCAGCGTGTGTTTGTGTTGATTGCTACCAAATGAAGCTGCAGATGCGTGAATATACCGTGAATGCTAGTATTGGTGCGATCTCCCTATCCGAAATACCTGCTACGACATTTCAAGAGAGACTTGCAGCCTGAGCTCAGCGTAGATCAGCCAGATCAGCCATACCGGTCTCCGGCGTTTGCTGTCGCAGCCACGGAAGAGCGGCATCTATGCGCTCATTTTCCCAGCAAGGTCAGTAACATCGTTATTTTATGTTTGTTGTAGTTTTTGTGTTTATACCACTGTACTGTGTACCCTAAAGCTGCGTGAATTCTTGCTTACGTGGCCGCCTAGCTCGGCCTAGGTGTCATTCTCATTCCCGATCGTATTGTGATGTTAACGGTTTTTGTATAATCGAATATAATTTAGCGTGCGCTGCATACTTGGGCGAGGAACAGACGCAGTGGAAAACGACAAACCAGACGTTGGTGCGCAAACCAACACCTGCTTCGTGTATATCCAACGTACGTGTGGTTTCTTTTCCCACTCCCTGTTTCTCGCCCAAGTATGCAGCACACGCAAAATTCAAATTACGATGCTATGTCCTTTCACACTGCGGCCGCAGTTTCAAGCGTTTCATTGTTCCTTTTGTGTAGGAGCCCATAACATTGCTCAAGTTTGATCGAACCGGTGGCGTGTACTCCCCGAAGCGCTGTCCTGGACGTTTGAAGTGCAGTGCTTCAATCGATCGTAAGTATGCATGTGTTTGATAGCGTTAATCACGCGAGTATGCCGTGTGCACCCATCAGAGTTCTAGCTCTTCGGGCAGTTAAGTTGCGTTGTGGGAGAGGAATTGGAAACGTCGCTTCTGCCCCCGTGAAAATGGAAAGAGCATTTCTAGCAAGAAATCATAATTTCCAGCTTCATTTCTTACTAGATTATTAGATTCTAGCTGGAATCGACAACTTTCTAACTAGAAAAATTCTTTGTCTAGCTAGAAACGATTATTTCCAGCTTGCGGTTTTTTTCCTTCTAGCTCGACTGACAAATGCTAGCTAGAAGTAAATATCAATCCAACTAGAAATGAACTAGAAACTGAATTTCTGGCTAGAAATTCTGCTATTTCTAGCTAGAATATTTCTAGCTAGAAGAAATTTCTGGTTCAATCATCCCGCTAGAAAAAAACATATTTTCACCTGGGTGTACAGAGGATGTAAGGATATCGCGGCCAAAGGGGGAAAGAAGCGTGAAACCGTGAGCCAAAAAGGACGGGAGAGGAAGAGAGAAAAGGATAGACCAAATGACGGCGGCAGAATCATATCGTCCGAGGGGCTGTGAAGGTTACCCGGCATTTTGGGCCCTTTATGAGGAGGCACCAGGAGCAACTGTCAATAAAGTATACATTGAAGGTGAATGGAAGAAGCTGCGTATGGGACAAATGGTAAGTGGCAGGGCATAAAGACATTGAAAATTTGAAAGCGCACAAATAACGTGTACAGGCAGGAGGGACATACACAAGCACTTACTGGGAACTGCCGTTTTGTTGAAAAAAAATGAAATTTATATATGAAAGAAATAACAAATTGAAGAAATATGGTGCCGATTAGCGCGTGCTCCTAGAGTTATAGACGATTTGCTGACACACTTGTTACTATGTTCATCGATAAAGAAGGCCTCAACCCGTTCCCGAACAATCTGATCATTATGCCTGTGCAACATCACAGTCTCATCAAACAAAGAACGACACCCACACTTTTTATAATGCGCAGGAAGATTTGCACCCGTTGAATTCGCGATCGTAATCAAATGCTCTCTGAGATGGACACTTAGACAGCGTCCTGTCTGGCCCCACATACACGGACTTACATGACAACGGAATACTGTAAATCATGCCATTCGCACAACGAACTAAAGGCTGCGCATGGTTAAAACCGCACTCATTTCTCCCTTTCCTCGGATGATCCTTGTTAGTAACAATGCAGCAGAGATTTCTCACTTTTGCTTTTGCAGAAAACAACACACAGTACCATGTGCCGTGTGTTCTTTTTCTTGTAGTGGGTTTTCCTGTGTGGTCTTATTCCACGTCACCATCTTTTACGCATTTTGTTTTTCAAAGATGTATTATTAGCTTACCCAACTTTCAGTTGTTTTGACACAGCATTTAATCCTGTTCCTACAGCATCTGCATAAGAGGGCTTCCAGTGAAAAAAAAAGTGCTTGGACCTGGCCTCTACTATGTTGGTGCAGGGCCTGGAGGGCAAGCCTTGGTCTACATCCTTTCTGCGTACCCATAGAAAGCAGGTGAATGCCTCCACAAGTAGCTGTTTTTGTGGTACACTCGAAATTAGCAGCACGCAGACTGCGTGTGCTCGCAGATCACCCTGGTAGTATGACAACCAAATATTGTGATGAGGTAGCTGTCAAGAGGGGTGGCCAATCCGCCGAAAGGATGGTGATAACGTTTCGACGAGGAATCCCAGCCGAGGAAGGCAGAGGAAGAAGAGGCAAGAAGTCTCGGAACGGAGTAAGACTGCCCAGCGGGCACTTCGTGGTTTTCTGTAGCCTGTCGTAGGACGGCCAGAACCGCGATGTCCTGTGGCCGTTGTAGGACGCCCAGGCACCCCGTCCCGACCATCGACCTGGTGAGCCTCTACGTTGTGTAGAAGTGCGGCCGCCATCACTTCGCCCTTCGCCTCTGCTGCAGACTTCGCATGGCTGCTACATCCGGCGCAATCCCAACGCCCTGCCCTCATGTGCCTCGCCACGAGCAGCCATTTCTTTACCTCGTAAGAACGCACTAACCTTTATTTACAACGTACTGTGACAGTGAGCAGTTATCCCTTTTCCTGCTGCCCGAACACTTCCTCCGTCGTCTATGTTCGTGTTGTATGTGCCCTTTATCAACTACGTCTATCCCTGCGTGAGTCCCTATAAATCTGCGTGTTGTTGTCTTAAACCTGCTTCCAATTACCTCGCCTTGAGTCTCCCGTAACCTCACATCACCCCCCTCTTTAGAAAGTTCTGCAAAGAACTATTCGGAATATTGCGGCCGGAACCCTAGCCACTGTAAACCGCAGTTCGCGGGTGCCTGAAAACTACAGTTAAAAAGTAAAATGAAACAAAAAGCATAAAGTATTCCTCAAGGGAACTGTCTCTGAACAAAAGTCACGCTTTGCAGCTGGAGATGCTTGGCATAATGAAGCCCGATCTGAAGTAGGCGTCTTACGATGTTTTGGTTCGGAAACACGTATTTGACTGAAGTTCTTGATATTTTCGTTCAGTGAGAAGCATATCGGTTCTGCACGTCTACTTCCGTCTGTATTTCCAGCAGAGCTGACCATGAAGCTTGAGACGTCGCGGCTTAATGCAAAACCAGTCTATCTTCTGGCTCACGGGAAGATTTGAATGCTACACAGCTGGACATATGGGTACCGGGGTAGTTGAGAACACTTCTTGCATCCTGTCCGACTTGATCCTGATGTTCGGATACGCGAGGGGGAACAACCGGTTGAGCTCCTGTCCACAGCCGGTTCTCCCCTCAGAAAGCTCGTGTATCGTGGCCAAGACTGGGACTGTGCCCCTGCGGAGCTGATCTCACGCAGTATATGAACACTTGCCTTGGGTTTGAGTTGCTTCCGCTTCAAGAAGTAATGTGTGGTCATCCTTCTCCTGGTATGTTTGTGCCCCGGTGGTACTGGGCGCCTCTTTGGTCTTGTTGAACCGTTGATGAAGGAGTGAATCTTCTCTTTCTTGGGCTTGCATTTGCGTTTCCGCGTTTTGCTGCCCGCAACAAAATCTCGGTGCTCCGCAGAGCGCTCGCTTCTGGAAGCTTCATGCTCCCTTTGATCAGGAAAAAGCGACGTAACCGTTTGTACCTTTGGCTTCCGGCTCTTTTGTTGTGTTCTCAGACGGTAGTGAGCCATCAGCATGCAGCGATACGCTTTCATGAATTGTAGCTTCAACCTTTTTCGCCAATACTTTGTTTTGGAACTCGAAATTCGGTTTCTCTGATCCTAAATGACTCTTATTGGGATTTACTGTGCTGTATTCTTGGAGGTCATCTCGAAAGTTCCCGTGTGATGCATTCTTGGCAGCTTCTGACCTTGGACCACGATGCTCACTGTCTGCTTCACCAATGCCCTCCAATTTGTGATGCCCATCTATCATGTACATCTTCGAAGAGACCTTAGCCGCCTTCATCTTAACCAAGTTCTCTAGAACAGTTATCTGCCTGTTCAGCATGGCTATCCGCTTTTCCTGAAATTCCTTTTCTGCTTCATATTCTGATTCCAATCTTTGGGTTTCTGCTTCGCGCTCTGCCTTCAGACTTTGTCGTTGTGCTTCCTGTTGTGCCTTCAATTTAGCGCGCTCGTCTTCAACCCAAATGCGTAGCTCAGTTTCCTTCAATCCGGCTTGAATTCCTTCGGCAACAAGTTTTTCTAGTTCTTCGATCCCCATGTTGGAATCTTAACCTGTAAATCTTTTCCGCTCGCTTGAGTCTCACTCTCCAAGTTGTTAAAGGAGAGTCCTGTCGCGGACGCCAATTTGTGATGTGAGGTTACGGGAGACTCAAGGCGAGGTAATTGGAAGCAGGTTTAAGACAACAACACGCAGATTTATAGGGACTTACGCAGGGATAGACGTAGATGATAAAGGGCACATACAACACGAACATAGACGACGGAGGAAGTGTTCGGGCAGCAGGAAAAGGGATAACTGCTCACTGTCACAGTACGTTGTAAATAAAGGTTAGTGCGTTCTTACGAGGTAAAGAAATGGCTGCTCGTGGCGAGGCACATGAGGGCAGGGCGTTGGGATTGCGGCGGAGGTAGCAGCCATGCGAAGTCTGCAGCAGAGGCGAAGGGGGAAGTGATGGCGGCCGCACTTCTACACAACGTAGAGGCTCACCAGGTCGATGGTCGGGACGGGGTGCCTGGGCGTCCTACAACGGCCACAGGACACCGCGGTTCTGGCCGTCCTACGACAGGCTACAGAAAACCACGAAGTGCCCGCTGGGCAGTCTTACTCCGTTCCGAGACTTCTTGCCTCTTCTTCCTCTGCCTTCCTCGGCTGGGATTCCTCGTCGAAACGTTATCACCATCCTTTCGGCGGATTGGCCACCCCTCTTGACAGCTACCTCATCACAAATATGTAGCTTTGGCCTAGTTACTGACGGGAAGACTTAATAATAAAAAATCAACTGCCCATCTGCTGAAACGAAAAAAACGGGGGACGTGAAGCTTTGCAAAATCAAGTCCAACACCAAATTAACCAGCCCAGTACTGAGCACCTGTTCCTTATCAGGATGGTCTACTGCACTGCATTTGTGGCCTCTAGAGCTTTACTGATGCAGGCAATCCATGACCTTCCGTAGCGTACAACCATTGTCGTTAGATTGAGGTGTGCATTTTCTGTGTAATTTTCCATGTCCATGCAAATCCAAATTGCTTCGACTGTGCAGGAATGGCGCAATGGGATAGACGTCAGCTTCATAACATGAGGGACCCAGGTTCAGTTCAAATCACGGGAAGCGTTTTAATGTTTTTCACTTCACCCACGATCGTCATCATCAGAAAAAGTTGGTTTTCCTGCAGTGCATTTCGGGTGGACTACATACACATCAGGGAGAGGCTGGAAGCTTCACTTTAGTAAATGAAACTGTACCAAGTACAGTATGTGCGTGAAGCTTAAGCATTGTACATGAGCCAAGCCAGGGAGGAGTGGTTATAGGTTAAATCCTTGTAAAGAAAGATCACAAAAAGTTAAATGTGAATCACTGAGCTTGCAAACTTGTCGAATCTAAACTTGACACTTTATTGTACCAGTCTTTCATGCTCAGCTGAGGAATGGTGGACAGATGGGGGCAACAATTGGCAGAAAGGGCCATTAGCACGCAGTTCATGTGTTAATGTAAATATTCTAAAAAAGTACTGGTATGACATTTTCGTGTTACATTTTTCCCATTGCTATGGGTGCCTACCAGCCCAGGAATCATAGAATGGAACATTAGATAGTCGACCTCAGGGTATATAATTATTTTGAGCCTTGTTTATTCGGGTCAGTTTCGGCTTGGACAAAACGAACACCAAGACGACCGCCATGAGAGAATGGCACTCTTCATGTCGCTGTTCTCATTGCATCATGATCAGACTGGATGCGCACCCTAGAGTGGCCCAAGCTGGCCATGCCCGCACGCGTCTGGGCTGCACGATATCAGTCCCAAAACTGTGACATGATTCACAAGGCAGTGCAACGTGCACCATCAGCAGCCAGTGTGTTGGCTAAGTCACTGGAGCCCTAATGTCGGCAGTTTGGGGCGAACTGCATGGCGAGCCATTCCACGTATCTTGCTTATGCCAGTGTCGAAAGGGTATTCATTCGGAGCTTTCTTGTACATGCAAATATTAAAATTGATTTAAAATATGTTATACTGAATGGTTGCTACTAAAATCTGCAGCTACAAAGGAAACTTTTTGCATAGTTATCTCAGCTTTGATATTTCAAGTACTCCTTTAAGCAGAGCCTAATCATGCTATGAACGTTTAATAGTGGTGCTACTCCTTTAAGATATTTTTTACTTGTTTTAAGCTGACTTGTTTTTAGTTTGGAGTTAAGAGAGACCGTAACATTCTGGCCGCCCATTTCTGGCCATCAGTATTTCTGAGTTGTTCTTCAAAACAGTTTTTGCTCGGCTCTTCTCTGAAATGTCGAGGACACCTAACTGAACTTAGTCGTGATTAAGGCATTACCGTGCAAAGGTGCAGCCATCTCCACCCTTGCACTCACTTGGCAGAGCATAATCCTTACATTAGAAAAAGGTTTTGTTTTGCCGAATCTTTGCCACTTCGGACCACTATAGAATTTGCTGCCCACATAGTGGTGCTCTCCAGCTGAATCAGCCTTAGGTGTCACAGAAGTGAGAGTAAGAACTTTAAAATAGTGTTAGAAAGAAGCACAATACAATAGCTTTCTTTTTTGTAACATGTTAACAGGCCGACCAACCTCATTGCGACTGTAGGATGTGACTTGTTCGTAGAAAGGCAAAGTCAGAAAAATAGAGACGAGCAAGTAAGTCATCGTTGCACGACAGCTTCTGCACACCTAAGTTAAGCTGCCTGCAATTTACGTGCAAATAAAATTGTTTTCAAGATGTTTACAGTTTTATTGCCTGTTTCAAAGAGACTGATACACAAAATTTTGAGGAAAGCTGGAGTTGGCCGTGTTTTTATTTGTATTAGGAAATGTGTGGAAATGTGCCATTTTATTATTTATTTTATAAATTTTTAAACTGCTACAGGAACGTTAATTTGTAGATAAAGCACCGTGTATTTGGTGTTCTATGTTTATTTATTCAAGATACCCTTATGGCCCCACGGGCATTAAGGGGGGGGGGTGTGGTACCTGAGCAGATTAAACGAAGAATAATAACATAAGAGAATTCTGCCACGTGCGTACAAGAAAAAATAAAGGAAAAAAGATAGAGCAGAAACGTCAGTGTCCACACGCATACAAAAAACATACACGCAAGGAACACAATAGTAATAGTGTACTGTGTTTAAGCTGTTTGTTCATTTGAATTGTGAATGGGAGGCTCCTGAGGACATACATATAGCGCTTGACCAGTTTTCAAAATGCCATTTTTTTTTACTTTTCAGTGACAGAGGTCTCAACAAGCATCTGTATGCACCTACAACGTTTGTGCTGAGCACCTCTGATATCTGTCGTCTTCTATGGCCGTGAAACTGGGAATAAATAAAAACTAAAAACTGTCTTGTTCATTTGGTATATTTCTTTTACATTGTGCATGAACATGGAAATAACATGGAGGCCAATACACAAGCACTTGCACGTCATCGTCCCCTGGTCACTTATCTGGTATTTATGCTGCAGTTTAAACGAACTGCCAGGTAGCCAACATTCACAACCATTTAAAGTTGTACCTATCAAGCTGAAAAGTTATAAGTCATTTGTCCGAGGAACATGTTAAAGGTCTTCACAAGAAGACATTATTAAAGATTGAGATGCTACACTGCAGGTTCTGAAGATTTTGCATATTTTAATACTGGCCTTCACATCTGCTCTTGAAGCCTGCAAGTTGGAAGCAATCTAATGCTTTCTTTACATTGGTTATACAAAGGGCTAGTGTCATAGCAATTAAGCATCCTGCAATAACATAAATTCGTGTAGACTTACAGCCGCTAAATCAGCTACCGTAGCTACCATCTATTGCCAATAAATGTGCAATTTGGGATGCCCACATCTGGAAACTGACTTGAAGGTGCAATATCTCACCCTACGTTTCTTTTTAGTTTAAAGGGACCCTGCAACACTTGCCATCGACTACTATATTTTGGGATAAAGTCTATTGTCCCAGAAATCTCATCCCGCAAGAATGATGAAAATCCGTTCGCAATTAACGAAACTACGCGCGATGAGAAATGGCGCATAATCGTTCCCTATCAACTCGACCGCGGACAACGCGACGAAAGCTGCGCGCTCTCTCCCGGAGAGGGGGGCGGCTCGCGGCGTACGTTCTCTTCGGCGGCCTTCGATATATCATATGCCGGGTAGTTTTCACCTTTTCTCCGCAACGCAGAGGGGCCTATTTCCGGTCTGGTGGCACAAAAAAGCAGGCATGGGTGCCTGCTCGCAAGTGCGCGCTCGGGCTGGTAGGGCGTTTTTGAAGCAATAAACTTTTGTAGTCGAGTGGTTCCGTTGAAAGGGAAGTATTGAGCTCATCACTCAAACTCCGCGCGCCCTCGAAACACAAAAGAAACGGCAAAACTGTGCCTACAGGTTCAGGCATAGAAGAGGCTCGTACACAACGATGACGACGACGGAAATGGGAGAATCTAGCCGCGAAGTTGACCAGTGACAGCCGATCGGGCAGCCATATGGCCTATGTGACGTCCCTTAGGCCATGCCAGGGGTTGCATAATGAGGACAACTGAAGAGAGAGCGGTTGGTTTTTCCGCGTCTTTCACATCGATTTGCGCGCTCACCGCTTCACGTGCACGTGTAATATTTGGCTCAGGTATTCCCGGCAGTGTAATCTAAACGTCGCGCAGGTTTACTTGCACTGCTCAAAAAGTCTTGCAGGGTCCCATTAATGGCACACTGCACAAATAAAACTGCTATTGCGATAACTGTTCTCTCGGGTGCACGCGCGCTTGTAGGAAATCTCGCAGACGCGTGAACGGAGTTTCTATTCGATTTTCTCATCGTTCTTGAAAGAAGCAGAAAATTAAACGCAGAGGTAATTAAGTGTCGGAGAAATAATGAAGAAGACGTCCTCCAAGTCTGATGATTGGTCGGATGCGGGGCAGCAGTAATATTAGGGCCGCACAGAGGAGAAAGAAATGTTTAAGTTTATAAGAATAAAGGAACCAGTGCAGGACAAACTCGGGGCGACACCATGGACACGGCCAGGCAGGCACGCTCCACATTTAAAAAATCGTTCAGCAAGACACCCGTAAAAATTGAAGAAATTACGAAAGGAAGCGTCAGTTCCAGCCGTTTCTTGCGTCGTCTGCTGCTAGACGCTGGCCATCGCCTTCTCTTTTTACAGGAGGCGATGCGCTGGCACTCAGCTTCTTACAGGGAATTCCCTAGGAGGCGCCGCACGAAGCCACATCAAGCCTGCTCGCTACAACAACAAATTCCCTAAATGTCCCTAACTTTTGTCCCCAACTGACAGTGGTTTCAGGAGCCAATCAAAACGTAGAATAATTTCCTCCTTTTAGCCGCATGCGCAGCGGAGGTTCGGCTATGGTCCCTAAAATATTAGCTAGTCTGCTGTCCGCGCGCGCAGAGGGCGTTGCCAGCAATCGGAGCGCCCGAGCTAGAATACTATTCTGGCCGGCCTGTGCCGCGCGCTACTGGCGCTACTGCCGGCCAGTTAGAGCGGCGAAATCCAGCGGCTCGGGGTACATCAGCTCACGAGGCGGGTAAAGCTGGATCAAAAACATGGAGGAAAGAAAAGCTTAGGAGAGGCCCTGACGTCACACCCAGCGCAGCCGGAAACGCCATTTCTGTAAGTCGAATGGCGGACCATTGGCCCTCCATGCCATTGGCGGACTCTTTTTGCCTCTCTCTCTCGGTGCACCTTCTCCGCCTCCTCCGTCCTGTATCGCCTCTCTTGTCGTCTGCATCTGCCAGCGCCGAGCCGGCGGAAATCAGCTGATAGGCAGGTAGAAGGCCGTTTTGCAGCGCGTGACCGTGAACCTAAACGCGCGGTTACACTGTTACACGTCTTCAGTGTGGCCGCAGCAGGTTTGCGAAGCGGCTCGCTCTAACAATGCCGCAATGCTCGGTGCCAGGTTGGAAGTAGCGATCGGTACCCAAGGAATTGGGCGTCACTTTCCACCGGTTAGTGCATCATTCCGCTGACAAGTATTGCTGTACATTGGTGTGCATTCATCCGTTGTTTGCAATCGCCGCCGTTTATATATGTTCCCAAGCGATGGAGAACGCCGCAAACAGTGGGCGAACGCCGTGCGGCTACCGGACTGGAAAGTGCCCAAGTTTGCGTTGCAGTGTCACTGGCAATCCCAGAGATGACTAGTCGATTAAACGGCCGTTATATATATATAGGTGAGCAGCACTTCGTGCAGATTTCAAGCTAAAAAATTGTGGAATGTTTTTACCGTTGTTCGCGTGCCTTCGCTAGAATTTTTTGCGAAGGAGGAGGAGGAGGCAAAACGTTTTATTGAGTAAAAAAAAAAAGGAGAGGGTGGGTGGCGTCAACAAACTTTTTTTCGCCAAGTTTCAACTTGTCTCAGGGTCAATAAAGTCAAGGTGATATCAGTTGAAAACGTTCATACACGTTATAACGAGCTCGCAGTGTGAAGCGTTGAAAAGCGAAATCCAGAGCGAGACCACAAAAAGATGCAGATTCCAGATCCAGCACTCTTCCAGTCAACAGACGGACACCTACTAAGGTAATAGGACGATGGAATTATATCAACTGGGAATCTACCTTGTAACAGTTGCAAAAGCACTGCCGCGCATTGCCGGCCTAGCAAAAACTATATATTGTATATATTGCAGCGGCGATAACCAAAAAATTGAGTTGCGAATCGTTCGGTTGCAAGTCGCCTACGTACTGCACACCGTGTATCACTTCCCGAAAATCTACCAGACGGGTGTCCGCGCGTACGACGGGACGGCGCGTTCACGATATCTGCACTTCAATAGGCGCGTCGTGATCGCGACCGGAGCAATGCTTGACGCGGTACAAGGTGCACTTGCAAGTAGAAATTAAATGACATATTCACATCGGCGCAGCTGTCGCAACTCGCAGCATCCTTTTCGAGTTCCGCAAGACCACAGCGCAGCAAAGCGAAGCAGAAATCTTCGCAATCGGACGACAAGGCAGGCGCTGCCTTTCCTCCATGACTGGCGAACGGCGGGCGGGCTGTTGCTAGGACGCCGTTGCTAACCGACTTCCAATGGCCGCCGAAAACACGTGACTTCCTCCACACTTTTGCCAATGCGCGGGGATAGCTGGGGGCCTCTCCTAAGCTTTTTTTTCCTCCATGATCAAAAATGTGTCTAAACACAAATGCCGCCATGATGCCACGCTGTAGTTGCCAGATCAGTAGTTGAAGCTTGAATGGAAAGCGCTTAAACTTTGACTGGTAAACAAGGGCGAGAAAAACTACAGCGCTTCGTCCTGTGTTGTAGTTTTTCTCGCCCTTGTTTACCAGTCAAAGTTTAAGCGCTTTCCATTCAAGCTATGCATAACCAACTAGCCCCAACAGATGCCCTGTTAAAGTAGTTGAAGATATGGCTAACGATTTTTCTTGAAATTGAGGCACAAATTTAGGGCCCTAAGCTAATATTAGGCAACTTTTATGGCAATAACCGAGTTTATTTACGAGTTTGTATGCTTTATATTAGTTTTCTTGAAGTATTCATGCTTCACGAACAAAAATAAATGAAATTATAAGCAAAAAGAAGGCGTTGGGCTGAGGCGCCAAATTCAGTTTCGGTATATTGTGAGGAGCATCAGTCGTGTGGGGCTAATGTACAAAGGTTCACTCTAACACGCCTTAGTGGCCTTAGTGTCTGCTGTGTCACTTCGTTGCTTGCGAAGACGAGCTTGCGAAGACTGCCGACGGTACGGAATAAAGCCGCCGCCGCCTATCTTCAAGGACACCTTCTCTACATGTCCGTAGTGGCTGCTACCGATTTGAACTCGCCGTCAGCCGGTCATATCATGTTACGCGAAACATGTCTGGGCAGATCGGGTCCTTTTAATCGTATATGATTCGTAAATTAAAAACAAACAAATGTATGAACCATTTTACCATGCCTGGCGTATAACTAGGCTCTTGTTTACGGGTGCTGTTATACTTTCACTGAACGGTGTTTTACTTGAGTCAGAGATAAAACAACCGCCAACTAATAATAATAATGGTAACTTTATTTGCACAATAAGGTGGTTTTCTAGAGGAGGACAAGGCGAAGCCGAAAGGTAATCCCGAATGTAGGTGCAGAAATCTCCTGCATGGGTGTGTGCGATTGGTGCATGCTCCTTCGATCGCTGAAACACGCAATCTGAAATTTTCGAGAATATATTTGATGCTTTGCATGACGCATTTCTTAAATTCGTTGGATCAGCGACGTTGTTTAATTACGTATACTTTCACAT
Source organism: Haemaphysalis longicornis (assembly GCF_048455015.1). Lineage (NCBI taxonomy): Eukaryota > Metazoa > Arthropoda > Arachnida > Ixodida > Ixodidae > Haemaphysalis > Haemaphysalis longicornis. The sequence goes on along the minus strand of NW_027526203.1, from coordinate 225,694,492 downwards.
CTGCTCTCATATGGCCCATGTATATACCTGCACAGAGGAGGTGGGGAGGAGTAAACTTCGTTCATGTGAGATGGGCACCCGTGTGGTGTGGCGTTAAGAAAAATTATTCTGTCCTTCCCTGGGTGCCTTCGCCAATGAACGGAAACGGCCACTTCTGTTCACGCCCAATTATCAGGACCACCCCGCCTGCAGGCCGTTTTGCCTGAAATGCCTGCGGGTTCGGCCGGAAATCTGTCTGTCAACAGAAACAGCCTAAAAAGCATGTTGAGGTAACACACATATGCGCTTTCTTGGGTCGCGATGGGACCGTCATGTATTTTGTGCAAGGCGAATTCGACGAAGGATATACGTCTCCCTTGAAAAGTAAATTCATTTGAGTGCACCTATAAATTGTTATTGCCGCTCATTAGTTCAATCATAGTGGTTAATTTTGAAACAGCTGCCAAACATAACTATAGCAGGTGAATCAGACTGCCTAGCATGAGACTATCAATCGCTAATATAGAGTATTCAGACACTTAATGTGCATTGCATATGGCAGTCATTAAGAAAGCCGACAATAAAGAACTCTCAATTTTATTATTTGCGACAGTTACATCTGCACGTATCGGTTCAGCCAGGGCCATCTGGAGACGTTCTTCAGCTGTATACACTAGATAAAAGGAAGGAATGCGATATGCGAATGCGATACGCGATAGAACGAAGGAATTTGATATGTGTAGCACAGCCTTCTCATTTATGCCAACATCAAACCGGTGGCCACAAAGGTGTCACACCAGACCTTGTAGAATTTCCACACTTCCATTCCAGCGTGCTCACAGCAACAAGGATGACGACGAAGTTGCATTACCGAAGCTGGGTTCTAGTACTGCTGTAGCTGATTACGAAAGTTCTGACTAATGCTCATTCAGATTGTGGTCATCAGCATTCTTATTTTCATAAAAAATAATGGGCCATCGCAATGCCATCAGCCCGTGTATTATAAGCAAAAATAAACACAGAAAAAGCATGAGGGTCATATGTACAAGCAATTCTCATCCAACAAATTTTATTTCACCACCAGTAATACCACCAGACCTCTAGCGAAGTTTGTGATGGTAAGAGCAAGGCTAAGATGACCTAATGTGTGACTTCAAAGAAAGGAAGAAACTGTAGAAGAAAGATAGGGAAGTTAACCAAGGAAAGAAGAAGAAGAACTGTGCAGCTGGCTGTGCTACATGTGGAAATGGGAACAGGAAACTTGAAAGAAAAGGACTGGCATAAAATAAAGGATAAAAAATTCGGGAGAAAAAAAAACATGGCGTGGAAATGGCCAGTACAAAGACAGCACCATGGGCGAAAAAAAGATAGGCATAAAACAAGCAGGCAAAATGACAAAATGGGCAACCGAAGGATGCTGCTTGCTGGTAACACCCCTACAGCACCTGTGACTGTTTTTCTCTCTTAATCACTGCAATCTGCTTCTTTAAGGCAAGAACTGATTTGGCTACTTCAGCTCCATCTTGTCTAAAACCACTGAAATATGTCTGATTTTCTGTGTACATGATGTAAATAGGGTACATAATTTCTAATGTTTTAAAATTTCTCCTGAAGTGTCTGTTCCTTCGTGGCAAGCTTTCATGACTAACTGCCTCGTAGAATTGCATTTGCTTTGTTCATTTTTTGCTCTTTTATGCTGCCTCTGCTTGTATTTGTTTATTTCGTTCTTCTCTTCTCCAGTGCACAGGTTTTTTATCATGAAATTGTTTTTGCTTCAAAAAGGTTTTTTGGCTTTTAACCCTGTCTGTTTATTGGCTTTAAACCTGCCATAGCTTTGCTGGAAATAGTTCCTCACACAATTTTCCTCTTTCTTTATTCTGGGAGAGGGGGCATGAAATTTTAAAAGGTAAAGAGCCCTGCAGCGACTAATGAACACTTGCACCACTTTCTTTGTAGTTGGAAAGCTATACGCCTCGAGCGCGGCCTGTAGGGGCGCCACTGAAATCCCCCTAGCGGCCCGTTTCGAAAGCAGGCGCGGGAGTCCCCGGCCCGCTCCCCCCTGTCACCGTTGCTTTTGGGGCTCGTTCAAGACAGCGATTTACCGTTTGTCCGCGTTAGAAATACCGAATAACGTGGAGCAGGCACTCTGTTTGCAAGCCTGGTGTGTTCACGAGAGTATAAACGTTTATGACGCGATCTTAGAAAGATCTATATGAGCGCCGGGCGTGTGTCACAGGCCGGCGTCCCGAAGCCAGCATTTGCATGCAGCTGATTGCAATTCCGCTGCCCTGAAATTTAGTGGCAGTGCCTCCGTAAGCAGTGTTTCCTCCGATGGTCATGTTGCGTTCATACACACTATGATGTAAATTGACTTTGTGCCCTACAAACTCCAGCGGAGCACTCATACCTGACAGCACGAACGTGCCTGCCAATATCACATATCAGATATTGATCAGTACCCTGAACAAGCCAATGCGGCATAAATTTCGCAAACATTGTACCAAAGAAGTACGATGGATAATGCAAAACTACACTCCGGAGTCAGCACATGACGAGACAAATTTAATGCTGGGTCGTCTTGTTGTCCCGAGGTGAGCGCTCGCAAAGATTCATCTGTTACATTTATCCTCCACGAGAAGTGCGAAGATGGGTTTACAGAGTAATCCGCGTCCGCGACCAAACTCTTCTTCGAAACATCGTCGTATGACACATGGAGACTGCAGAATCTAGCAAAAACCGAAATCAGAGACCCTTATCAGATACGACGACACTCTTCGAACGAGCCCGTGTTTACGAGATTTCGGCGCACGTTAAGGATCTCCAGGTGGTCAAAATTAATCCGGAGCCCTCCACTATATACGGCGCGCCTCATCGTCTCCGTTGCGTCGGCGCGTTAAACCTTGCAATCAATCAATCAATAAACTCTTTCAAGTGTGTGCGATTACTAAAACGTTCATTCGTTGATTTCGCTCCGCATTTGTAAACAACGATAGTTGAGCGTCCTCCTCCTCACCCCCCCCCAACCCCCCCATGTCTAGCGAAATATCAGTGCATTTCGCATCTACTTGGTTTGGTGAATACTGCCTTGCTCAAACAAACGTCTTTAACATTTCAGAAGCTGCACTCGTTTGCTTTTTTTTTCATTCCCGTACGACTATTCTATTTATTCCTGACTTGCAGACCATTCATTTTCCCGTGGTTTCATTAACATATAGCTTGGTTCTTACTATAAGACATGAGTGAGCACATATCTGACAATGCACAGCCTTTGAGTGTACTTAACATTTTCGCGTGGCTTATATTACCAAAAAAGTCACAAGTTTTTGTCAGCTATTGGGTTATCACATCCCCGAAACATATTTTTCTACGACGTACATACTCGAAGCAAAGCCGCGTTTGCTGTCTGCGCTGCAAAACGAACCAACCTCTTACAGTGCCAATATCAGGTCTAAACGAGGTGACAATAAATAGAATTCACTTGTGCTGACGTGTTCGAAGGTGACAGCGGTGATATGCTGCTGCCGTCGCCGACGCCCGCAAGAGCGGCCAAGAAGCGCGCAGAACCGCCTCCCCGGGTAGCTCTTGTTGGCGTTCGAGCGCTCTATCAAGACACAGCTGTTTTTTTTAAGCGCCCTAAACGTGCAGTTAGCTTACAGACGTCACCATAACAAGTTGTTTAGTGCGCGGAAAGGCAAAGAGAAGCGAAAGAGAACCGAAACACTGCATGACCACCTATCAGCCACGCAGCGCTAATCCCGCAAACGCCGCGGAGAAGCGGCGGCAGGCGGCGCAGCGATCGCGAATCTCGAGGCGTATAGTTCCACAAACCCAGAATGGAAAGGCGCGTTCTACATGATATCTTCTAGTCTCTGGTTTGCTTTTGTTGAGATTTTGTTTAGGCTGCTATTAAATAGAATTATGGCGACCTAATGTAACCTGACAACATTAATCATGTACCTTGTGTGACGTCCTCAAGCATACAATCAATGACAAATCTTCTAAGCGTACCTAGAAAAACGGAGAATCTCTTGAGTGAGTTTCTTGATGCAGAGAACTTAGTAATATTAGGCTTGGGTATTTCACGGTTATTGAATCTAAGCTAATGCAAGGGCCACTACCTAAAAGCATTTCAACTGGAGAAAAAAGTTGACACACGTGCTGCAGGGGCCTCTAGACAAGCACAGAAACAGGCACAGAAAGCGTGTTTGTTTAGCATAAAGTGCAGTCAGAAATAAGATTTCCATTTACATGCATTTCTTGGAAGCGTTGTCCAGTTCGAACTTCCATTCGCTAGAAAAACAAGTAGTTGTAACGAGCACCTCAATAGATTGCGAAAACAATCAGCTGACGCATACGGGGGGGGGGGGGGTGGAGGCGTGTGAAACATGTTAAAATAGCGCTGTACAGACGGGACAACAAATAAAAAACTACACAGGGCTAGCGCTGCATATCAACTGAACTCTTTTAGCACACACAAAATGATATATACAGAAACAGCGCATGCGCGAATACAGGGGAAGCCACCAGGAAAAAAATTAGGGGAAAAAAGCAATCAGGGGGAAGTGATTTCTTTTTAAAGGAAGAAGGAAAATAAATGAACTGGGGATATTATTAAGCTCTCATGGGAGCTCATCTGCATTTAACACAGTCCGGAAGCGGGAATAGTTGGGGAAATAGGTTAAGAGAGAGAAAAGTAAAGATTAGAAAGGTGAGCAAAGAGTAGAGAAGAGTAGTTCCACTGTGGTCGATTCCGTCGTACACAACACACCACGAACACTGTTGACTGGCGTAATGCTGCGTCCGGGAGACGAGAAGCCTCGAAGGGAAAGCGCAGAGGAGAGCTTGGTGCGACGAAGAGCGAAGTCTGCGGCGGTCCCGACCGCTTTGGAGACGGCTACTGGGGGGGCGGGAGCTGGCACTCCACCGCCCACACCAGCAGAGCGAAAGCCGGGCGACGTCCAACGGCCCGTGCTTGCAACGGGCCGCCGAAATGAAGCCCCTCCGAAGCACAAGAGCACGAAAAAACACGTCCGCTCAACTCCGAAGCGACGACCGAGCTCGTCGACTGACGCACCCGCAAAAGCTACCTCTCTGAGCGTACGAAGTACCCGCTAATCTACGCGCTACCCTTCTCAGTTGCGGAGAATGCAAAACTGCATCTAACGCGGCAGCATGGCACAAAAAAGTTCGCTACCTACCACAGGAAAAACTTCACACAACGTTTCTGCGCAGCAGAGTTTTCACGGCGCACTGACAGTATAGTGCCTAGAATACCAGTATATTCTAGGCACTATACTCACAGCAACGGTGGCTGCCATGATGGAATGTGTATGTTGCTAGGTGAATACCCACTACTGCCGCCAACTCTAGTAGGCAAAAAAACAGCGGGCAACGCTGTGAGGGTGGCATCATGTCTGCGCCCGGGTGTAGCACGGTTTCAATGCACGGGCTGGCCGGGCAGCTTTTCCTCTAGAGTCAGTAGTATTGGCGATGAGATGTTTGAGTGGCGCCCCCTGCCTCTGACGTCAGCTTAGGGACTCGCGCCGCTGTCGTCTGCTACACTCCGCTTGTGAGGGGCAGCAGTGCCTGTGCTAGAAATCGCCCGCTATGATGCTTCAGTGCATTAAAGAACGTATTTCTGGTAATTCAGTTATTTTTGCCAGCTTCTGACAGATCCTAATAATTTCAAGCTGTATCCCCTACAAGTTTGCAACACACGGGGAGAGAGAGAACGGCTTTGTTCAGAGCCTCGGTCAGAATAATCGTGTGTAACTCGCCCTTTCTAGCTTATTCACGAGGTTCAGCGCTCAGAGCTTCTCGATAAGTGTTTAAAATGCGTAGGCTCCCTTCAGTATTTTTGAGATGCTCTTATGAAGACTCAAGTCTAATGCTACGTACCAAGCACCGAGCCCGTATACACCTTGAGGCTTAAAGGAGCCATGAAGAGAAAACACAAGTTTGGTTCATTCGAAAGATTGCCTCCACTTATAACGCAAACTTCGCTCAAATAAGCTACATAATTAGGAAAAAAGGAAATGACCATGCGACCCACCAGCTCATTTTCCGCAACAGAACCTATGATGTCACTTGGGAATGCTCTGCGATTGGCGGAGGCCGGCAAAAGCAAACGCATGTTAGGCAGAGCTTACAGTTTGCATAGCGAGCTAAATGCCCGTGAAACATACTGCACATTCTTTTTATGACAAAGAACGGTGGAGTAAGCGGTTGAAGTTCCGAACGAACGGTTGAAGTTTCGTGCGCCAATGCGTACGAAACTACCGCCTGGCCGAGCTCGACATCTCGCCGTCGCGCAGACGAATTTTCGGGTTCGGGGCGCTCTGACCTTGGGGGAAAAAATGCCGTAAACACCGCGCATTGACGCTCGTATCTTTCTGGTCGAAGCAGAGAGCTCGCGCGAACGGCTTTCCATACACGACACCGGCCAACTGGCATAAGCGATACTGCTACGGCCAACTGGCATAAGCGATATTAACCGTAATAAAAATACGGCACGTACGTACCAGTCTGTATTCGTCCGTCGCGACGGGGCTGTCGAGGCAGCGGTGCCGACGGCAGGGCGTTCGTCTGTTGTGGCTATCGCGGAATGGTCGCTTTCCCGTCCACCGCGTATCCCACAACTCTTGCCGCTCGTGCACTTAGAAGCATTGAGCGTTCAAGTGGTGTGAGGTTGTTAAATGCAAGCCCTAGCTCCTCGGCGAGAGTTTTGTTCTCCGGATCAGGCGATTCCATGACTAGGGCTGCGGGTGCACTAGGTTTTACAAGTATTTTTAAAATGGCCGCCGTCTCGGTCGACTCCCGCGTGTGGGTGCTATACGGAGTCGACATACTAAGTATCTGTTTCATGGACCGGCCCGTGTGACGCCGTTGCTCACGTCACCAAGTGTGCAATTTTAGCGGGAGATTTAAAATTTTGGCTTAAATTGCCTTATTTCTCAGTGAATAAAGCATCATTTGCTTCTGGGAAAGCGCTTGGGTTACCATGAAACACCTAATCTTTCGAATAAAACAAACTTTTGTTTTCTCTTCATGGCTCCTTTAAAGAACAAATCCTAGCCTACTCGGGAGGGCGTTGTATGAACTGAAGAAAATTACTCTTACTCTCTTGTCCCGGACTGAGGACCCCACCCAATAATCAGCTCTATTTTACTATTAAATAAAGGTTTCTCCTCCTCCTTTTCCTCCTCCTCTTGAGTGCAGTTTGCCAATAACGCATATCTGAATATTGGGAAGATATGGCCGTGGAAAATGTACCGAAATATCCCTCCAGGTTTGAACAAACATAGTGTCACTGTATCTTTACGGTAGACGTGACTCGTTTTGCTCAATAAACCTCCGTACTGGTTAGAAGCCTGGTGTAAAACCAGCACACAGTGGGTTATTTGGAATTCAACCTACAGTTTTCGAAGCCCATAGTGCATGTCGGCATACTTTCATGCCATGACAACATAAAGTGATGTGATACAATACTTCCGAGCGCTCGGCCAGGTTGCAAAAACTGTTTTACCTCACATATGAATACCGTGAACCTTAATGCCTTTTGCCAAAGCCGAGAGCCCCGAAGGACTGGAATTTGTTTTGGCCTTGTATTTTCGCCGTTTTCAATTACTAGTAGCCGGCTGTTCCCTTTGTTCGAAAGGTTGCTAATACAGAAGCTGACGCACAGCTCCGACTCTTCTCGCTCCGCACAGGACCGTCTTCGCAAAGAATGGGGCGACGCCGGCAATGTTTCTTCCGTAGCGGTATCAAAAACTATACTTTAACTCACCCCTTGAGCTAGTGCATGCAATTTTAGGTCGATTATTATTCTAAAAAGTTACGCACACGCAAAATCTGCTGCGGACAAACATCATGACGGCAACCGAGCGCAAAGAAACAGCAGGGAGAGCGAGCCCGAGTGAAGCAGACGACATGCGAGAATCCCTAAGCCGACGTCACGGAGGCCGCGCTCCGCAGCGCCGCCCGTGGTCGCGCTCACCGCCAATTAACTCTATGGCTGGGATATAACTACTATAGAACCTTTTAATCTCGGCGGCCCGAATTTTTCGCGAATCGAGCCACGGCGCCTAGGCTATTTGCGGACGCTTACCTTCGCGAGTGAGACCGAAAGATGAAACCGCAGCAACGAGAGTAGCCGTTTCGCTACCACCGCTGGAACCATTATTTCGCGCATTGTTGAGACAGTAAGATCCGTTCCAGGCAGGCGGGTAAAGCTGGCTCAAAAATGTGTCTAAACACGAATGCCGCCATGATGCCACGCTGTAGTTGCCAGATCAGTAGTTTAAGATATGGCTAACAATTTTTCTTAAAAATGAGGCACAAATTTAGGGCCCAAAGCTAAAATTAGGCAACTTTTATGGCAATAACTGAGTTTTTTTACGAGTTTGTATGCTTTTTATTAGTTTTCTTGAAGTATTCGTGCTTGACGATCAAAAATAAATGAAATTATAAGCAATAAGAAGACGTCGGGCTGAGGCGCCAAATTCAGTTTCGGTATATTGTGAGGAGCGTCAGTCGTGTGGGGCTAATTTACAAAGGTTACTCTAACACGCCTTAGTGTCTGCTGTGTCACTTCGTTGCTTGCGAAGACACGCTTGCGAAGACTGCCGACGATACGGAATAAAGCCGCCGCCGCCTATCTTCAAGGACACCTTCTCTACATGTCCGTAGTGGCTGCTGCCGATTTGAACTCGCCGTCAGCCGGTCATATCATGTTACGCGAAACATGTCTGGGCAGATCGGCTCCTTTTAATCGTATATGATTCGTAAATTAAAAACAAGCAAATGTACAAACCATTTTACCATGCCTAGCATATAACTAGGCTCTTGTTTACGGGTGCTGTTATAATCTCACTGAACGGTTTTTTACTTGAGTCAGAGATAAAACAACTGCCAACTAATAATAATAATGGTAACTTTATTTGCACAATAAGGTGGTTTTCTAGAGGCGGACAAGGCGAAGCCGAAAGGTAACCCCGAATGTAGGTGCAGAAATCTCCTGTATGGGTGTGTGCGACTCAGTGCATGCTCCTTCGATCGCTGAAACACGCAATCTGAAATTTTCGAGAATATATTTGATGCTTTGCATGACACATTTCTTAAATTCGGCGGATCAGCGACGTTGTTTAATTACTTATACTTGCACCTCTGCTCTCATATGGCCCATGTATATACCTGCACAGAGGAGGTGGGGGAGGAGTAAACTTTGTTCATGTGAGATGGGCACCCGTGTGGTGGGGCGTTAAGAAAAATTATTCTGTCCTTCCCTGGGTGCCTTCGCTAATGAACGGAAACGGCCACTTCTGTTCACGCCCAATTATCAGGACCACCCCGCCTGCAGGCGGTTTTGCCTGAAATGCCTGCGGGTTCGGCCGGAAATCTGTCTGTCAACAGAGACCGCCTAGGAAGCATGTTGAGGTGACACACATATGCGCTTTCTCTGGTCGCGATGGGACCGTCATGTATTTTGTGCAAGGCGAAGTCGACGAAGGATATACGTCTCTCTTGAAAAGTAATTTAATTTGAGTGCACCTATAAATTTTTATTGCCGCTCATTAGTTCAATCATAGTGGTTAATTTTGAAACAGCTGCCAAACATAACTATAGCAGGTGAATCAGACTGCCTAGCATGAGACTATCAATCGCTAATATAGAGTATTCAGACACTTAATGTGCATTGCATATGACAGCCATTAAGAAAGCCGAAAATAAATTGAACTCTCAATTTTATTATTTGCGACAGTTACATCTGCACGTATCGGTTCAGCCAGGGCCATCTGGAGACGTTCTTCAGCTGTATACACTAGATAAAAGGAAGGAATGCGATATGCGAATGCGATACCCGATAACACGAAGGAATTCGATATGTGTAGTACAGCCTTCTCATTTATGCCAACATCAAACCGGTGGCCACAAGGGTGCCACACCAGACCTTGTAGAATTTCCACGCTTCCATTCCAGCGTGCTCACAGCAACAAGGATGATGACGAAGTTGCATTACCGAAGCTGGGTTCCAGTAATGCTGTAGCTGATTATGAAAGTTCTGGCTAATGCTCATTCAGATTGTGGTCATCAGCATTCTTATTTTCATCAAAAATAATGGGCCATCGCAATGCCATCAGTACGTGTATCAGAAGCAAAAATAAACACAGAAAAAGCAAGAGGGTCATATGTACAAGCAATTCTTATCCAACAAATTTTATTTCACCACCAGTAATACCACCAGACCTCTAGGGAAGTTTTGTGATGGTAAGAGCAAGGCTAAGATGACTTAATGTGCGACTTCAAAGAAAGGAAGAAACTGTAGAAGAAAGCTAGGGAGGTTAACCAAGGAAAGAAGAAGAAGAACTGTCCAGCTGGCTGTGCTACATGTGGATATGGGAACAGTAAACTTGAAAGGAAAGGAAAGGACTGGCATAAAATAAAGGATAAAAAATTCGGGAGAAAAAAAAAAACATGGCGAGGAAATGGCCAGTACAAAGACAGCACCATGGGCGAAAAAAAGATAGGCATAAAAGAAGCAGGAAAAATGACAAAATGGGCAAACGAAGGATGCTGCATGCTGGTAACACCCCTACACCACCTGTGACTATTTTTCTCTCTTGATCACTGCAATCTGCTTCTTCAAGGCAAGAACTGATTTGGCTACTTCAGCTCCATCTTGTCTAAAACCACTGAAATATGTCTGATTTTCTGAGTACATAATGTAAATAGCGTATATAATTTCTAATTTTTTAAAATTTCTCCTGAAGTGTCTGCTCCTTCGTGGAAGCTTTCGTGACTAACTGCCTCACAGAATTTCATTTGCTTTGTTGATTTTTTGCTCTTTTATGCTGCCTCTGCTTGTATTTGTTTATTTCGTTCTTCTCCTCTTCTCCAGTGCTTAGGTTTTTTATCATGAAATTGTTTTTTCTTCAAAAAGGTTTTTTGGCTTTTAACCCTGTCTGTTTATTGGCTTTAAACCTGCCATAGCTTTGCTGGAAATAGTTAGTTCCTCACACAATTTTCCTCTTTCTTTATTCTGGGAGAGGGGGCATGAAATTTTAAATGGTTAAGAGCCCTGCAGCGACTAATGAACACTTGCACTACTTTCTTTGTAGTTGGAAGTACTGAAAGCTATAGTTCCACAAACCCAGAATGGAAATGCGCGTTCTACATGATATCTTCTAGTCTCTGGTTTGCTTTTGTCGAGATTTTGTTTAAGCTGCTATTAAATAGAATTATTGCGACCTAATGTAACCTGACAACATTAATTATGTACCTTGTGTGACGTCCCCAAGCATACAATCAATGACAAATCCTCTAAGCGTACCTAGAAAAACGGAAAATCTCTTGAGAGAGTTTCAGTAATATTAGGCTTGGGTATTTCACGGTTATTGAATCGAAGCTAATGCAAGGGCCACTACCTAAAAGCATTTCAACTGGAGAAAAAAGTTGACACACGTGCTGCAGGGGCCTCGTAGACAGGCACAGGAACAGGCACAGAAAGCATGTTTGTTTAGCATAAAGTGCAGTCACAAATACGATTTCCATTTACATGCATTTCCTGGAAGCGTTGTCCAGTTCGAACTTCCATTCGCTAGAAAAGCAAGTAGTTGTAAAGAGCACCTCAATAGATTGCGAAAACAATCAGCTGACGCATACAGCGGGGAAGGGGGGGGGGGGGGAGGGGAGGCGTGTGAAACATGTTAAAATAGCGCTGTACAGACGGGACAACAAAGAAAAGACTACACAGGACTACCGCTGCATATCAACTGAACTCTTTTAGCACACACAAAATGATATATACAGAAACAGCGAATGCGCGAATACAGGGGAAGCCACCAGGAAAAAAATCAGGGGGAAGTGATTTCTTTTTAAAGGAAGCAGGAAAATAAATGGACTGGGGATATTATTAAGCTCTCATGTGAGCTCACCTGCATTTAAACAAGTCCGCAAGAGGGAATAGTTGGGGAAATAGGATAGGAGAAAGAAAAGTAAAGATTGGAAAGGTGAGGAAAGAGTAGAGAAGAGTGGTCCACTGTGGTCGATTCCGTCGCACACAACACACCACAAACACTGTTGGCTGGCGTAATGCTGCGTCCGGGAGACGAGAAACCTCGAAGGGAACAGTGAAGCGCGGAGGCGAGCATGGTGCGACGAAGAGCGAAGTCTGCGGCGGTACCGACCGCTTTGGAGACGGGCACTGGGGGGGGGGGGGGGGGGGGGGGGGGGGGGGGAGCTGGCACTCGACCGCCCACACCAGCAGAGCGAAAGCCAGGCGACGTCCAACGGCCCGCGCTTGCAACGGGCCGCCGAAATGAAGCCCCTCCGAAGCACAGGAGCACGAAAAAACACGTCCGCTCAACTCCGAAGCGATGACCGAACTCCCCTGACGCACCCGCAAAAGCTACCTCTCCGAGCGTACGAAGTACCCGCTAATCTAGGCGCTGCCCTTCTTAGTTGTGGAGAATGCAAAACTGCATCTAACGCGGCAGCATGGCACAAAAGTTCACTACCTACCACAGGAAAAACTTCACACAACGTTTCTGCACAGCAAAGTTTTCACGGCGCACTCACAGCAACGGTGGCTGCCATGATGGAATGCGTTGGTTACTAGGTGAATACCGACTACTGCCGCCAACTCTAGTAGGCAAAAAGGCAGCGGGCAACGCTGTGAGGGTGGCATCATGTCAGCGCCCGGGTGTAGCACGGTTTCAATGCACGGGCTGGCCGGGCAGCTTTTGCTCTAGAGTCAGTAGTATTAACTCTATGGTTCCAGGAGAGCCCGGCGGCGCTACACGCAGTGTTTGTGCTAATTGTGAAAACTACGTGGTTATCCCCGAACGTCATGTATTGAAGGTGGTTTGCATGTACGCGTCCTGGCTGACTCGAGAAAAAAAAAAAAGCTGTAGTGAAATGCTTTACCAAAGAACCCGTTCCTAAATACTTCTGGCCGACCCCTCCTATTTCCTCTAGGAGGGGGGGGGGAGGGGGGGGAGGAGGTAAAGCAAAGCATGGTCATTCGAATAAATATCTTATCTTTTTAATTTCAAACAGCCGCAAGTAAAATGATTGGCCATAACACAGATGTTCTCCCTTGTTGCTTTCCCTGCGTGCGTCTCGCGATTCACTCCGAGTATGCGGGCGATCAAAAAAAGAAAAGAAGAAAGCCCTGTGTAATGAAAAATGCAAGCGCAGTTATTGTTTGGCAGCATGATTCTAGTGAAAAAGTTTCCCGCACTCGTCAAGTTAGCGAATTTTCCATATCGTGGAATTCACAAAAATTACAGGTGCGCGAAATAGAAGCTAGTATCACAGTTTCTGTCCGTTGATTGAAAGTGCCAAAAACATCATATGCGTGCGTACATTTTTATTACTTTTATTCGGCATTTACATTTAACAGATATTGCCAACTGAGGAGGCAGCGTTCGACATGCGATGGGGCCTAATTAATGAATGATGCGAATTGGTCAGATTCCGTTCAAGCTTCAAAGCACAGTAATCCCTCGTTATAACGAAGTCAGCAGAACGGCGGAAAATTTCGTTATAAGCGGTATTTCGATATAAGCAACCGCTCGAGAAGAGCTTAAGCAATTGAGCTTTAATGGCACCACAACTGCAAGGAACCAAAACACAATGTATTCAGAGAAGAACAACTTTATCCGGGTGAAAAAAGGTAAGTGAGTTTTGGCTGTTTCAAATTTTTGTCGGGCACGAGCAACCCCATCTCCGATTTGACCAGCAACGCATGAGGCCGTGGTCGTCGCCCATAAAAGTGGCAGTGGCTGTGGCCAATTTATAGGGAGGCGTGCGGGCGTCACGGAATGATACGCGAATTTCGCGCTGGAAACCGCCGCAAATGCCGTGGCTAGAGTCTAGGGTTGTGCTTGATGCGCTCAAAAAACGATTACCCGCTCACTCTGGGTACACAGCGCAATCATGAAAACTGACGTTTTTCGCCTAGAGGCTTAACATGATCACTGGGCAAATTTTCCCCCAGGTGTGCAGCCGTGAAGTTTGAAAACAAGCGCTTTTCGGCGTTCCCTCGTCAACGACACTGCTAATTCTATGGTTAGAGTGTCGGTGTTCGCACGCCGTCGCGCCCACGCCATTTACGAATGTCTAGGAACAAAATTTAAGGACCGTACCACGCAGTTGGACCGTTTGTCTAAAGTCGGTTGACGAAATCTAGCATGAACTGACTCCAGAAAATCGCCCGGGGAAAGACCAGCTTGCGTTGACCGGCCATGTTGACCGCCTGATTTGCCGATGGGTCGCCGCCAATGGGCGACGCTAGAGCCACTAAATAAGCTACGCTTCATCTAGTGGCTCTAGGCGACGCCTCCTCCACTCGACACTTCGCTCTAAGCGGGTCAGGCTCTTCGAGCGCTTCGAGTAATGCGGCCTAAAAAGCATGCGTTCGGGGTTGGGACCAGAAGAAATTTCGAATAAAGCGATATTTCGAATAAAACGATCTCGTTATAACGAGGGAATACTTGACTCCCAAGCAAAGAGAAGTGGGGATGGTTCCAAAGCGCATCAAAAAAATTATGACGCGCCCACACACAACACAAATATTTTCACGCGCTATATATCCACGAGTTCGCGGGTTCGATTCCGGGCCGTGGCGGCCGCTTTTCTGATGGAGGTGAAAAGCAAAAACGCCCGTGTGTACGTGATTTCGGCACATATTAAAGATCCCCAGGTGGTAAAAATTAATCCGGAGCCCTCCACAACGGCGCGCCTCATCGCCTGCGTTGCGTCGGCGCGTTAAACCCTAAAATCAATCAATTATATATCCACGGCAGTGTGCGGCGGGGGTATACACAAAAATGCTTCTTTGTTAGGTAACGTAGTCGAAATACCGCGTGATGTGCCCCAGCTAGCAAAAGAATCCGTGCCGACAGTGTTTCCGATGCACCCAGAATGTGTCGAAACCTTTTCTCTGGAAGAGGATATCGAGGATAGAGCGCAGTGACACAATTCCATGGTTTGGCGGCTCGATCGTTCTTAATTCGCAAAAAACGTGCTGGCATCAATTCATGCTTCGGTAACAAACTCTTCTAATTCGTAGGAACCAATTTATTTGGCTAATCTGTTTTGCAGAGGACGAAAATGCGCCCTTAAAATCGGCTGAAAGAGCCCATACCTACGAATGCAGCACAGCCACCCTACCCACGCCGACACTGGCCGGCCGCGCTCCGACTGCGTGCAGCGCCGCCGCTGCATGCATCACGGAGGAGCCCCCTTCGCGGCCGCCGGACGGCAGACTAGCAGATATTTAGTAGACTAGCAGATATTTAGCAGATAGCAGATATTTAGCAGATATTTAGATATTTAGACCATAGTTCGGCGCTCCGACCCAGCACTAGGTCTCTTTTTTTTGCCTGCCTCGAAGCAGCTCAAAGCTGCTTGGAGCAGCTACGAAGCAGCTCTTGAACCGGACACAATTGCGAAGTGTTCAATCTGCCCTTAACACACTTTACAAAGCTGCCCTGCATCTCCCAATGCACGCATCTACAGAAAAATTATACGCCACAGGTCTCTTCCTTCCTCTTCCCGATCTTTTGCGCCTCCACAGGGATCGACAGCTGGGCCGTCTGTCTGGTTCTAAGCAGGGCCATTGGCTGTTGCAGCAGGCGGGCATTCGGCCAATTGAGTTTCCTCTGCACAATCCCCAACGGCCCCTTCCCGGTAACCTCCGCTGTACCCCCATTCCGTCCAACATGACCCCACACCTTCACGAGGGAAGACGACAAGCTCGTGCCCACCACCACGAACCCTTCTCTCCGGACACTGTCACATGCTATGTTCACGCCTCATATAACCCACTCGGGGCTCCACTGCTTGTGTCATTATGGCTAGCCCCGCTGGCCCCCCAATCACCTCCACAGCAGGCCCTTTCTCCCATCCTACTTCACCCTTAGCCCTCGAACTGGCGGCGATCGTCCACGCAGCTAGAGAACTCACTTTGCAACCCCGTTCTCCCCGCTATCGCATTTGCTCTGACTCTATGGCGGCGATTCGAGCTCTTCGCGACAACCGACTTCCCGAAGACCTTCATGACGACATATCTGAATCTCTTTCGCTCCTCTCCCCTGCCTCGGTTGCTGTGGTGTGGATGCCAGGCCATTCAGGGATCACCGGCAATCAGTTGGCTCACCAGCTGGCCCGCGAGATTACTAGCCGGGCGCCGGTGATCCCTTGGCCTTCCCCGCCCTTAGCGGACGAGGCATATTTCTACAAGAAAACCCTCAAACAACACTACAAGCATCTCCGACACTCACTTCAGACCCTTCCGTCACCCCACACTTCCTTATCTACTGCACAAGTACACACCCTTCGGGCAATTCAGCTGAACACTCTAATCACTCCGGCACGCCTTTACCTCTGTCGTCGTCGCTCAGACCCATCCTGTCCCAACTGCGCCTGTACGTACGCAAATGTTGAGCACATCATCTTCTCCTGTCCAGTCGCCCAGCAGTCCCCTCATTACCCTAACCCTCCTCTTCCCAACTGGCGGGTGTGGTTGGCGTCGGCGGCCCTCGACGACCAGCTCAGCATGCTTCTTCTGGCTGAAGAACACCAATAGGTCTTAGTCTGACCGGAAATAAAGTTTTTTTTCTCTCTCTCTCTCTCTTGAACCGGAAGCTACGTAGAGGTCACGTGAAGAAGCAGCTCAAAGCTGCTCTGAGCGGCCAGCGATCCGCGGCGGCGGGCGTACTGCCAGAGTGTACTAGAAGTACACTCTAGTACTGCGGAGGAGCAGACGATTTGTCGTCTGCTCGTGTCGGCACCCGTGCATGCAGGCGCTTAACAACGCGAAGTTAGAACCCTGATAGTTATTATTTGTTCACAAATTATGGCAACGAATAGTTTTTGAAAACGGCTGTCAAAATAACTACAAAATTTCTCAGTTGCGTCACGAAGCGTTGTCGTCGCAACCAAACGCGCTGTTTCGGCGTGTACGTGACGCTGTTTTCATGCATATTCCGTTTGCAGCTGAGCACATTTTGTGAGGTCTGCACTGGCGTGTCAAAATGAACTGTTCACCTCACACTGCAGGTATATTTTGGATATACTCGACTCCTATGGTGACTGCGACGAAACGGTGGCGTACATTGAGGAGAAATTTGCAATACGGGATGCAAACCGTTGCAAAATCACATCGCATTTGCTAATGACGTTGTTCAAACGTTGCCATTTGTATATACGTACCGCAGACGCGAAAACCTGGTGCACTTTGTTTAACACCTGTGCGCCGCCTTCATTAAAGGACCGCGGACACAACGGCGTCTTAAGGTCAACTGTAATCGCTAACTGCGAAGGAACAGCAGACAATCCCGCCATTATCGCACTGAGTAGATGATCAACTAACGCCAGAACAAGCGAAAACGCCAACGAGACCCGGAGTGACCTTTGCATGTGTCGTCTGCTCGCACGTCGTCTGCTCGCCTTTCTGTCGTCTGCTATCTGCTCCTCCTCAGCGGCAAGAGCAGTTTGTGGCAGTTTGCGGCAGCTCGGAGCTGCTCCCTATCACGGCCGGACTGGAGCTGCGGCGAGCGCTGCGCGCCCGCCGCTCCTCCAGCCCGGCCGTGATGAAATACGATTAAGCAGCTCCGGAAGTAGTGGGCGGAGCCAACGCGGCGCTGCTAAGGTGGCTAGAATGAGAGGTGTGAAAACCGGCCGCCCGAAGCTGGCTCACTTGCGCGTGCCTCCCGCGTGACGGCGCTGTAGGTATCGGCGCGGTAAGAACGGCGTCTGCTGCGCCGCAGCGCGCATTCGATTTTGCCCGTGCCGCTGCCGTGTTTCAGAGCACGCATTTTTTTCAACGCACTTGAGGCCGCTTAATGTGTAACCTATCTGACATTTCATACTTCTGGTCAACGGACATTGTACTCAGTTTCCTTCTCAGCAGTCCACTAAGAGGAACTGCTTATTTTTGCATCAATCATTGTGAACCACGCGGAGTAGAACGCTCCTGGGCGGTTGAAGCCTTCGAAATAAACAAAAAAAGTTGGAGGTTTACAAAGGTGCACCTCTATTCCCCGCAATATTACAGGGCCCCATTGGAGAAAGTGGTGGGTACCGGTCTTGGTAGGGAGGCTTCGAGATGTGAACTTGTGTAATCCTCGGGTTAGCGTACGGGTGAATTATGTGAATTCTACGTATCGATCCGTGTATTTTACAAGCAACATGCTGCAACCATCAAAAAGAAAGTAAAACAAGTTCGTGGTAACCATATAATTTGCAGATAGTTAGGTTTACAAAATATTTCGACTCTGTCAAAGGCCTTGCGGAGGTCGACAGTGAGGACATAGTCTGGAGGATCACGGCGATTCGCTTGTCGGTTGATTACTCTTCTAAGTAGCCAGAGGCAGTCATGCGTACCAAGGTCCGGTCGGAATCCTGTTTGTGCTGGATGAAACCAAGCCTTCACATGTTCGAGGTAATATTGCATTCGGTTGTTTATTAGTCGTTCCATCAATTTACACAGCGTAGGGGTAAGAGAGATCGGTCGCAGGTTGGTTACTTCTAAGGGGTCTTTGCCAGGCTTTGGGATGAGATTGATCAAAGTAAGCTTAAAGGTTTCCGGGAGGTCCCCCGATTGCCAGGAGTCGTTAATTAAACTGAGCAGTTGTTCAAGTTGCGGTTCATCCAAGTTGCGTATATGCTGCCACGTTATGCCATCATGGCCTGGTGCCGATTTCGTTTTGCTTTGCGGTATTGCAGCCTGAAGTTCCGCAGGCGTGAAAGGAGCGTCCAGAGAAGGGTCCGGGTTATTTACTGTAATTTGAGGTAAATAATCAGTGGGAGTAGAAGTAGCTGATGGGAAGAAGGTTGTAAGGATGTTTTTTTTCTACGTGGTCCGGAGGCGCACTAAGCGTTAGGGTGGCGAGAAGCGGCGACCGTTTCTTTCCCTTTCCAGCCATGCTTCTATAGACGCCCCAAAGCCGAGAGAGGCCTCGCTCTTTCCCCATTTGGCAGCACAGTTACTGCCAGTTGTCACATGCAAGCTGCTTCTGATAATCCCGAATAATGTTAAATTGCTTGCGAAGTTTTATCAGGTCGCAGTGTCTTTTGCCAAGTTGTCGGTATCTGCATGTCAGGTCCTTAGCTCTTTTCCATAAGTTGGCAAGGTGACCATCAAGCGCCGGTGTGTCTTCAGAGCAGGTGACCGCTTCCTGCGACATCTCTGCTGCAGACCGGATTGTCTTAACGAAGGACGTAAAATCTGTAGAGATCTCCGATGATTCCTTTAGTAATGCACGGAAGCTGTTCCAGTTGGTAACTTGTAAAGTTTTATTTGGAATTTTCCGTCGCCCTTTGAGCGTAATCGCAATAGGAAAATGGTCGCTGCCCCACGTGGTATCGTATATTTTCCACCCTGATGCTACTCCATGAGACGCGAAGGTGAGGTCGGGTGTCGTGTCTCGTTGTGAGGGGTGTGCTCCAACTCGAGTAGCCACCGTGAGGTCATTCGAGAGCGAGGTTGTTCATAGACGTAACTTCTTCGACTTCACGACCCCGCTTGTTTGAATCAGTGTACCCCCAAGCTGTGTTTCTAGCATTGAAATCACCTCCTATCACGATAGGGACATTAGGATACCGATTTATGACCTCCGTCAGCCATTGGAATGAAGGTTGAAATGCAGAACTGTTAACTGGTGCGTAGTACACTGATGCCACCAGTATCGGCTTCCCGGATGGAAGAAGAGCATGCACTAATATCGCCTCATGTCGCTTTAAAGTAAGACCAGTTAAACGGATTTGCTTACAAGCAATATCACTTCTGGCCAGGTGTAATGATGACAGCGTAGATGAACCCCGTCTTGACGATGACCCCCCTCCCTTCTCGTGGCCTTGTTAGGTCTCCCCATCCGGTGGCGGAATGTTGGGGCGGCCTCCGCCGACGCCAGCGAGTCGCAACCCTTTGTATGGGCCTCGCAGGCGGCTTTTACGCCGCGTCGGGGAAGGCTTTCCTTTCCTCCTGACCTTCGGGGACGGCCAGGGGGGGAGCGGAGGTCAAGACCCTTATTGGCATGTGCGCTGCTGTGGGGTAGGCGGCATTGCTTGCGCCCTGCTCGCGCATGCTTCAACGAGTTTGTTCGGAGCTGCGGCCCAGAGCGGTCGCACCAAGACTTGCTCCCGTGGTGGTTTCTGGGCGCCAGAGCCCCACGAATTTCTCGCCAACCGTGCGGCGGTTCGGCACCTTTTTTGGCCTCCGGGACCCCATCAGGAATCGCGCAGCGATACCCCCTTTTGTGCGCTGCGGCGCCTTTTAATTGTAATTCAGTTTTCGTTTTGTCTTG
Organism: Haemaphysalis longicornis; assembly: GCF_048455015.1. Taxonomy (NCBI): domain Eukaryota; kingdom Metazoa; phylum Arthropoda; class Arachnida; order Ixodida; family Ixodidae; genus Haemaphysalis; species Haemaphysalis longicornis. The sequence goes on along the minus strand of NW_027526203.1, from coordinate 225,674,201 downwards.
TGCTATGTTTCGTCGTCTCCTGTAAATAAGTGTAAATAGACTTCTTCTCCTTCATCACCTACTGGCCTCGTCTCGTCATCGGGTCGTTCACCACCCTCCACGCCGACACCAACCACCTTCAACAACGAACCTAACTTTACTCCAGGAGTATTGCGTATCCCGGCGCCGAAGGTGTAGGGTTACCGGAGACATTCATGGTTGTTTTACGTGCATTAGTAATGGCTGGGTCAGAAAATGTGACGTAACCCCGTATAGTCAGAACACATCGAGTTTCTTGCAGGAGTACGAAGAGGGGACGAATTTGCTCTACTTTTTAAGATTGCCGAACATGTAACGTAGCTACGGCAATTCCATTGTAATATGTTGAGTGTTAATTGTTGCGTAAGAGTAGGGTTGTTTCTTGGGGGAACCTTTCGTGGTGGTTCCTCTTTATCTGGTAGTTTATTAGTGATATACTCGATCATGGAGAACGTCTCTTTCATGAAACTCTCGAAAAGAATACGAATCTTTCCTATTTCGTCTTGCCGAGAAGCTCGTTCCTTGTGAATGTCCGATCGTATTATGTTGAGCACTTGCATTAGTTCTGGTTCAATTCTTGGTTGCGATGTAGGTGTTAGTTTCTTACTTTGGCTCCTGCTGCGACGGGTAGAGCCCTTGGGCTGCCCTGTCTCTTGTGGCGTCGACGCTTGGGGATTCTGTTCTGCCAGTGCCTTCTTTAGTTCCTGGTTTTCTTTTCGTAGCTGTTGTACTTCTTGACGAAGAGATGCCGGTTGTGTCAGTACTTCTGAGCTCAGGGAATTGTCACTTTGAAGGTTGATTTGTTGCGCGTGTCGGACGTCTGAGGCAGGAGGGTTACTGGAGGCGCCTCGCATGGAGCTAGACCCCGCAGTTTGTGCAATCCTGTTTGCCCACGATACTCCCCGAGCGATGTCGTTGGCCAGCAAATTGGTCTTAGCTGGGAGACGGCTCGGGCATTTCGAACTGACGGAGATGTGTCCGACGTCTTTACATGCTACACAGTACACGGTAGGGCCACATTCAGAAATATCTGGATGGCTTCTGCCGCACATTCGACATACCGTGGCGTGAGGGCAGTGTTTGGCCATGTGGCCTATTTGATGGCAATTGTAGCATACCATGCGTTTGGGGTGGTAAGCTGTGACTTTGACTATTGCCATATAGTATTTTACAACCTTGGGGAGGGTGGGAGAGTCGAATGTGATGACTGCTCTGTTAGTCTTGCCTATCCTCTGTACGTGGATCACCTCTGCTTGCTCACATCGGATCCAACGTTGTATTTCCTCATTAGATTCATCCGGTTCCACTTCTATAACGCCCCGAGTGGTGTTGGGCCGATGCAGCGACGTTTTGACTTCTACGGGGACAGAGACTACTTTTCCGTTATGGCGTATCTGCAGCGATGTAGTCTGGGAAATGCGCCGGGCGTGCTCTTGGTCATACACAGTGATGAGTGCGCAATTGCCAGCAAGGTCATACTTGTGCGATGCGATTTCGGCTAGGAAAGTTTGTGGAGCATTTACACCTATCAAATGGGCAAAGACACACTTAGGAATGTCACGAACGCTGAACCTTGTGAGTGGTCTTAGCGCGAGGGTCAAGCAAGGGCGACTTACCCGGTCCGTTCTGGAGATGGCAATGGCTGTGTTGGGAGGTGCTCGTTGCCATGTTGGATGAGGGAGGTGGTTTCTTGCATCCTCTTGTGATTGGTCTTGGCCCATAAGGTCATCTTGGTTGCCGACTCGTTTCTTGGCACGGTGGAGCTTCGGTCAACGCTGTTAGGAGAACTGGTTTGCGCCATGGCGAGGCGCGGCTGCGACACAGGCGTTGTCGAGCGCGACGACACACCAGCTGCATCAGGCGGCCTCCCCGGCTGCAGGCCCGCCATTGCAGGCCCGCGCGACGAAGGAGGTAGCGGCGCCGTGGCTTCGGTTAGGCTTGGCCGCCCTGAGATTTTCGACGCCCGTAGAAAAGCCCCAGATGGTCCAATTGTCCAGTGGATGGCACAAATGCGCTCCCGATGACTTCAGGAACAAGCCTGCAAATACCTTGTTGTCTCAGGGCACTTTGTCCGCACTTAAGAAAGCACAAAGGCGGAGCCGATGTGGCAGCCATCCACACCGAGCCACCTAGCGGTCGTTTTTCCATACTGGACCATTTAACGTAGTCGGCGAATACACCTCAAATGGCACGCATATTGACTGATTCCCATGAAATCATGCAAGAACTCCGGAAAGCATATTCAGACCACCCTCTCCCTTATTACGCTCTCCCTTCAACATGTTTCTCGAAATGGTGTAACTATACGCGTGGCGTGGACACCAGATCACACGTATTTGCGGTCGGGGAACCAAGCAGCACACGATGCTGCCAGGGAGAGCGCTTCATTACCTCCCTACCCTTCTGCCGTCATGCCTTGCATGAACCCACGCCTGGAACTGGATGCTAGGCGTGTTCAACGCAAGATTACCCTACTACGTCAAACTCCTAAATGATATGCCACAGAGCCTTCAAATACCCAGGGTTGCCGAGATATTCATTATTAAAAGCATCGCCAACAGTGCCTACACGCCCTCTTATACGAGGAAATGGCACCATCTGAATGGGCACCCACCCCCGTATTTCCCTTATTGCAAACAAAGCGATTCATCTGACCTTCACCACCTCACGTGGGTGTGCAGCCATTTCGCGCTCCAAAGACAGGAATTGTTCCGTCACGTCCCTCCAGACACGGACACTATACACACTCCAAATCACAACATCGTTTTTCTGCAAGAACTAGGCAATTATGGTATACAGAGTGGCCTTGCGAGATTAGTGTAGCATGGGGGTGACTACCCATTCTGAGAAGAGCCTTATTAACATCATGGACACAAAATGAGTGCTCAAAGGGACATTCAATTGTGCGACGAAGACCTTTTGCTGCCCCCCATCCCTTCACTTCCCATTCCCCCATGCACGGCCTCCGGGCCTCCCCTTTCTTCCAATAAACGTTTGAATCAATCAATCTCATTCCCTCCCTTCCTCCGTGGCGCGAATTCGGTTCGCGTTGGGGTTTGCTTTTACTTTTATTTTCCTCTGGTCGCGTGAATGCTCCGCCACACCCCAAGAGTGCCATGTTCGCTACCAGAATCAACAGAAGTGGTGGTCACCCCGAAAGTTGTTGGTCTTAACCGAAGAGTACGTGCAAGGCTGTTAGTCTTAAGCGGGCTTTTTACTTCATTGGGTCTATGTAAAACCAAACAAACATTACTTGAAAGTAAAATGTTATGAACTGTGCATGCCTCTGGTGAAAGTAGAAATTAGCGGTAGATAGGTTCAGTGCATCATCTAGCTGTGGATGCTGACGTATGATTTCGGACGAATTTTACAATTCGATCCCAGTTGTGCAGCGAGGTGAAAAATACTGGCTCGGCATTCACAGAGCTGTTTGCATGTAATGACATAATGAAAAAAGTTAGCGATTGAGCTCCGCCCGTGCGCTCTTTGTTCCCTTAAAAAATAGTGATATGATTGCCGGGGCGCCGACTAAGCAAAGCTGCTTTTCCATACCGTACGAGCAAGTGGCGTTGTAAATCTGGACCCGCCTTTTTATTCGCCACGTCAAGGATTGCTACTCCGGCAGTTATTCGATACTGCCTACTTAATTTCGATTGACAGTAACGTGAAGTTGGAATTGCGCACAACTCCATTAGCAGCGGCGGCCCCTTTTCTGATTTTTTAGAGCGTTTATTTTTCCACAGGGCCCAGATGAAATGTATGAGTTGTTGAAGAGGAAAGCTAATTAGATGAACATGCATTCGCTTCGCGGAGGGTCAAGTTGGGGTGAGTCGAACCCGCCTTGTCCCTCTCCTTCCAGCTGATCATGGGTCGATGCAGGAAGCGCAAGGAGCTCCACTGCAAGATGAAATGTGACAAAGGCCAGGACCAGGACATATCGCCTGGCCATTCTTGCTGTGCCCTTCGGCCAAGAAGGTACACCGCTGATCCTGCTTCGCTCGTGTTTTTTTTTTTTCGCGGAGGAGTATGATGTATGGCCAACATCCGATGTGTGACAGCCGCAGCAGCATCGCGGTAAACACGCGTGCACTGGCCGTCCTCTCCACCATCATCGTCGTCGGCAATGGCGGACCCTGAGCCCCGCTCAGGGTCCAGGTACCTGGGGGCCAGCGCGCTCTGAAGCAGCCCGTCGGATCCGGGGCAGGCGCCTCCAGGTTGCCACGTACCAGAGACGTAGCTGCCCCCGGATCATGCAGGGCGCTTCCTCGATGGGAGCGGACGCCCAGAAGCCGGTGACGCCGTCCGCACGTCGTCGTCGGGAAAGGCCATGAGTGGAGCCAGAAAAGCGACCCGACGACTATCCGAGGACCTAGAGGGAGACGAAGGGCAGGGACACAGGGACAGCGCCAAATTTGGACCCGCCGACAGGGAACAGAAGCGGGACGCGGCGGGTGACTCGGGCCCTGAGAAGGACTACGACGACACCGAACCGACCAGGTTCATAGCCGCTCACCCCGTAGCATCTGGCGGGTTTTCCACGTCATCAGTCAGCGAAGAATTCGTCAAGGTGAATGCAGGAACCCTGCAGCGCAGGTCATTCCACAAGGTGAAAGGTTGGGCTTGCTACGCTGGTTGGCGTTCCTGATGTATTAGCGTTATAAGAGAGGAGGTGCAAGAAAAGGAGTGTTGAGGACAACACAATTTGATGACTCAGCGCCTTTCTTGTGTACTTCTAGCTGTCCCTCAGCTCAGTGCATCCCTCAGCCGTCCCTGAGCTTGTTGGTATTTCTTCGTCCCTCATTCCTACCATATCGTATACACTGAACTGAGGACCATGGAACGCTTCGAATAAGGCGATTTCTTTTTACCGAATTATTCGTGTACATGATTTAAGCTTCGCCTGCGTGGTTGCTTCATGTGATGAGGATGAGGGCCTGCTAAGTTGTTTCCCACCTCTTGCAGGGGCTGAAGCAGATCGAGAAGTTGCTCGACGCGTCCGCCGAACAAAAAATGCAAGTGGGGAACGTTGACAAGCCCGCCGATAACAGGGCGCCTAAGGTGAGGCACTTATTAGCTAATCGGCTCAGTGTCGAATCGGACTGCTGAGTCCGTGTGAACGTCCATGTCGGTAGTTTGTGAGCAGTGGCATTCTCGCTCCTCACAGCCGGCGCGTTCGGCTCGAAGACAAGAATGGAACATTCCCGTTCTTCTATTGTTTTCAATTCTTCCGAGTTTCATGGACATAATTCAATAGAGGCATCTTACAGGAGGAAGGTTTACAGCGAAGCCGTGGTTTCTCCATATAGCGTCTGTGAACAAAGGCCGTAGCACTACACCGAGTCTCTCAAAATATCATAAGGTTGCTTTATACTCTGTACTTCGCTCTCTTGATGTTATTTGATATCTCTGCTTCCTCGGCTGCCATTTGGTAGTTGCACGAATCGCATTAGCGTGTTCGAAAATCTAGCGTTTAACAGTATCTCAGTTACAAAAACCTCGTCAGCATCAAATTCCGTAGCATAGATATCAAGAAATGATGACTGCCCTTTTTCCCACACGCCACAACGACACCCGAAAGGCGGCCCGATCGAGCGGCGGCGACAAAGGCGCCAAGGACGAGCTCAACAGGACACTCAAGTTCCAAATCAAATCCCAGCCAGGCGGGAACCGGAGAGAGGGTCAAGATCACTGCAAGTGCACGTGCAAGGTGAGCGTGTTCACAGTAGAATTATCGAAACAAAGACTGGCGAGGATAAAATGCTCCCTTTTTGTATCAGGGTGATGGCCAAAAATTGATGTTCTAGTCAAGCGCCGGTGACCGTTCTGAACAAGACCATACTGTGGTTGCGGGCGCGGCTGCCGCTGTTGATCGAAATTTAAACTCTGCTGACAGGTGCGACGTTGTTGTGTTTGCTCGCGTAACACGTGTGTCTCCGTTCATCTCGTGACCATAAAGAGTTACGCATATAAGCAAGCAACCTCACCGCCACCGCAAGGATGGTGCGTCGTCACTGGATCAAAAAGCATCCGTTGTTGTGTGCGTTGTACTGCTGACGTCGTGTTTAGTACGTTGAAACAGCAGGGAATGCCAATCTAAGAAGTTTTATTTCTGAAGGGGCACTAAAGCGAGAAGCATAGTCTTCATTAAAATCGTTCTACTCAACTAGAGAATTCTGCGGGATCAAACGGTAGGCAATTTTTCTGGCAAAAGAGAGGACACAGGTCACATCATCACTTGCGTATCCTCCCTTTGCCTTCATCCTCGTATGTTGCTCTTTAGTAGCACAAGGGTCATTCCATGCCAAACGTCCCAGCCGTAAAGTATACCATCACGGATTTCTTCATTAAAAATTGTGGCTCATTCTTCCATAGCCCACAATGCTCCCTCAAAGTGCCTTTGTCCAAAAACATTTATTTCGTTTTGCAGCCGCTCTACTGTCCCCAGCGTTTAAAGCAAACTTAGGTCTGTCAAAAAATTCATACAAAAAATCACTTTTTTTTCAATCGCCAACATTTTTTGTGGACATCATGCTGAGGCCCTGGACTGCTGTGCCGCATTTTTTGAAGATTTTTGCTTTTTGTTGCTTTCGTTACGCCATTCAGAAAATACACGATGGTGCGTATTTTCAAGCTATTTTAACAAATACAAGCACACTCTGTCATCCAATGAAGAATATTTTTTTGATTTTCACCATTGTGGACAATTCGTAAAAAAATATATTGACACTCTGAAAAGGAGAAATGTGCGAAAAAACATTTGTAAAATTTGGAAAAATCTGTATAGCGTTTTCGGCCTTTGCGTACGTTAAACGTTAAATTTTTGCGGCACGCTACGTCGGCACTGCGCGGAGAGTTTTAGTACAGCGTTACCTCGGTTTTGGTTTGCGGCCCGCTGACGCTTATGGCGCCATCTGTTGAACTCATCTGGCCGAACGAGCACCCGGAAGTTGGCACGGCTACCCAAGCAGCGGTACCAAACACCGTCAGACGCCGTCCCATTAGTAGTTGATAGAGCCACTAAATAAGCTACACTTATCTAGTACCGAATCTAGTGCCGCTAGTATTGAATGCAAAACGTACACAGCATGAGAAATATTCTCCTAGATAACACACTCTATTTCGGAAGCATTGAAGTTCTAGGTTACTTGTTTTGGCGATCGCAAACAACGCGCAGAACCAAGGGACTGGGTGTCACGTATACATTTTATTCGACTCGAAAACAATTCATAATTCCGTTTCAAACACGTGGCGTAACTGCTTGCACTGCGAGGCGACAGGACAAAAGTAAAACGCGATCTTTTGCCTCCAGGCTCCATCCCGTCGTAAACATCGATTTGCGGAATCGAACAGCAAGTCACTTCACTCTGGCGCAAGCCGAGAAGACTTTTAACTACACACTGGGTTGAGTCGCCGCTAGTGATAACTGATTCGGAACTCGCAGGAGCACACGGTCGCCTTCCACCGTGAGGCGAATTCGTCAACAGCACACACATAGCATCGGGCGACAGCCTGCAGGAGCTTTGTTAGTACAGTCAGCGATGCCACGTTAGTTTCGCTCAATGCGAGAACGAAGGGAAAAGCACGGGACCGATTCAAGAAGACGGGAGCAAAAAACTTGTTCTGTAAGATGCGAATTACTGCTCACAGATGAACGAAAGCGTTGAGATGCCCCGCTGTACCTGCCGTCATGTTGTAAACACAGGGACACGCAATCGCCTCAACGTGCGCTCGCTATTTTGCGCGAAATAGCGTACGTATCACGAAAGTACGCAAAGCGCAAAAATAGCGTAGCGTACTGCGCACGCGCAGTAGAGCGACGTAAGGAAATAAAGTGCGCTATTTCTTTACGTAGTGCTCCACACGATACACTAAAACTGTTTGCTTCCTGATATTCGGCATACATAAGGGATACTACGCATAACGTACACTGATGCATTAAGTGCACGCCTGATGTACAGCCAGCCGTTGAGTTTACAGGTACTCATAGAATGGGCGCACCACCGCTAGCTCTAAGTTGTACTTTTTCCTAAATCACTCGAATCTTTTTCCCGTATTGACGCCACGAAATACAATTGCAGGGAAAGGTAATATTGCAGCGCGAAACCGCTGGTTCGCTTGTTTTTCGTGAAGGCAGGCGCATGCCGTGCAGAGAAGACGCTCTGTGGAACAGCGTGGTGAAGTGTCGGTGTACAAATTAAAAAAAAAATTCTCTGCTAAAACAAAAACTATTCCGATTAATCTTTCTGAAATCAACTGCGATGATTTGTGCTACTGAATGCCTTGTATTTGATAATTTTACTACGAGCACAATAATGCGCAACTCTTTTGCTGAACATGGGCCGGAAAAGAATTTTCCAAATTTGAAGAATGTTTTCTCGTACATTTCACATTTTTTGAGTGCCAATAGTATATTTTTTTGCGAATTGTACATGGCTAAATTAAAAAAAAAATGCTTTATTGTATGAGAGAGTACGCTTGTATTTGCTAAAATAGTTTGAAAATTTGAAACATCGTGTAGTTTCTGACTGGCGTAACGAGAGCAAAAAAAAGAAAATGTCTTAAAATGCGGCATAGGGCAGTTCAAGGACTCAACCTGATGTCCACGAAAAAATGGTGGCGATTGAAAAAGAAGTGATCTTTTAATGTTTTTTTTTGACAGACCTAAGTTTGCTTTAAACCCTTGAGATAAAAGGGTGGTTACAAAAAGAAATAAATGTTTTTGGACAAAAATACTTTGAGGGAGCATTGTGGGCCATGCAAGGATGAGCCACAATTTTTACTGAAGAAATCCGTGATGGGCGACCTTATGGCTGGGACGTTTGGCATAGAATGACCCACAAGATACATTTGCATCAACTCGCCCGAACTGCTACGCTAATTCTAGGATGTTTTGATTTGATTGTAGGGTTCAACGCGCCGACGCAACGCAGGCGATGAGGCGCGCCGTAGTGGAGGGCTCCGGGTTAATTGTGACCACCTGTAGATCTTCTACGTGCGCCGAAATCTTTTCGCCTCCATCAGAAAAGCGGCCGCTGCGGCCGGGAATCGAACCCGCGACCTCGTGCTCAGCAGCACAACGCCTTAGCGACTGAGCCACCGCGGCGGGTCAATTCTAGGATGTCACATACGTATGTGGCAGTAAGTGACATCTTACCAGCTCCGTGTCTCTCGGCTCACCTGTCGTTGTTTCACTCTCACGTGACTTGCTTTACTGCCCACTTGACCATCCGCTCCATAGTCGCTCGCTGCGGAGAAACTATTGGCTGCTCACGTGCTTTGTTGGGCGAGTAGCAACGGTTCATTTCACCAGTTGCGGGCAGCACAGTGGATGCTGGACAGTTCTCAACAATCCGCCCGCTGAGCGCGTCTTACCATGACATTCTGCAGCGGCCTGCCGAAGAAAAGCGACAATAGGCATACGGCTTTGGAAGGACACTCCCGTTCCCCCGTTAGGCACGTGGAACCACACGACCACATAACGAATGCCACAATAAGTTGGACGCGCTCAGTTTCCGGATTTTGGAGAACCGTCTAGCATCCTCTGTGCCGCACACAGCTTGTGAAATGGTGGATCACAACCCTTTTCATCGCCCCCTCTGCACGCGTAGAAAAAATTACACGCGTTCCGTTTCACAGACCTGCGGCAAGTCGCGTTGTGGCAACGAGCACGGTGCAGCCAAAAAATGCTCAGGAAGCTGTCCGCGTCGCCACCGCTCAGCTTCTGGCGCCGGTGTCCAGCGGCGGCGGCGTCGGGATGAAGAAGGGGCACCGGCCGCGGGAGGCGTGTCCCACGGACAGCCTTCGCGCAGTCACCGACACCACGTGCACCACCATTGGCACCAGCGCCGCGTTGGCGACGAAGAAGGGGCTTACGACGATGGCTGTGCTCATCCCTCGGCGCCCGCGGCTGGGAATCGACGATGCTGCCGTGCCTCTGCGGCTGCGAGTGACTCCTGCTGCCTCGGGGTGGGTAGACGGTAATGGTTATACGCGTGTTTTCTTGCGCCTGCCTTGTCACTGACCGTTTTAAAGCGAAGATTTCAATGTCTCACTGGTAACGTCTGTAGTCCTCCTCAAGACCCACTGCAGAAAAGGCATCTTTCTCGGAATGTGATGATGATCGTGGGTGAAAGGAAAGAAAAAAAAAACGATTCCTGTGGTCGAAATCGAACCTCTGTCCTTCGCTTTATGGAGCCGACGTTTCCGATGCGCCATACCGACACGGTCAAAGCTTAAAGCGAAGCTTTCTATGTGTCACTGATGGCGTCTGTGGTTCCCCTCAAAACCCAGTGCAAAAAAGACAACTTCCCCCAGTAAAGCATACTCTGCCTCAACTATACTGTTCCGAAGGTGAAGCCTGATTTACGTTTTCGTATAAACAGAGGAACCCCTCACGAGAAAGCTTCGCGTTCAACCATCGATGTCCTCAGACGAAAGGGTGCATCAATTCTGCTGATTTTCAGAGAACGAAGGACGCGTTGGTGGGAACTATCCGAAATGAACAAATAAAATAAGGGCTTTTGAACTAATAGTGAAGGGCAGGACGAGGCGCACAGCATGTTAGAGGACAAAGTTGAGGAAAGATAAAACTTCAGTCGCTGGAAAGAGTATGGTCTACAGCGTTTAATTTTGTTATCTGCAAGCGCAAATTACGAGGAGTAGGTCATTCGAGTCCAGTTAGTGGGACGGAGGGGGGGGGGGGGGGGTGGCAGTCTGGCAAAAAAGAAATGTACAGTCATGGACAAATGAAATGAATACACAAAAATTTGAACCATGCTTCATATTTTTGTGTCCGCTTTTTGTTTGTCTATGACTGTACATTTCTTTTTTTTTTTCTGTTAACCTGCCTCTCGCCAGGCCTGCCAGCCTGCCAATCCCATCCCGCCCCACTAACTGGACTCGAATGGCCTACCCCTCGGAACTGAACTTTTTACACCCTTTATCGCCGAACAGGGTGTAAAAATCTCGTACCATGGCACACAAAGGTATACTGGCTAAGAAAGGGTGTGCTTGTGAACACCCTAAAATAAGGGTGTGGGCAGCGCAGCTACGCGTGACAATGTGGATCGGCTGAGCGCGCAACATGACGTACAGACACATTCAACTCGCAGAAGTCACACTTGGACCACAAATCAATTGAGCAAGAAGACCTACGGGATGCATGGGGAGATCGAGTACATATATATACCTATTTACCTTACAAGTATTTATAGCCAGAAGAGGAAAGTACTCGGTTGTTCAACGCCCACCATGAAAGGCGTTCATTATTTCAACACCCTTTTTGTCACATGGGTGTAAAGCTACAAATTAGGCTGTTGGAAACAAAGAAAAAAAAGGATGTAAAGGACCACCAACTAAAAAAGGTGTAAAAGACCTCCAATCGAGAAAAGGGGTGTAAAAGACCTCCAACTTTGGAGGTATTTTCGACCTGTTTACAGGGGTTGACTTGAACATTTTCTACGAGCGGGGGGATGATTTATACCTCACAGTGTTTAAAACAATATGAATCAGCATAATTTATAGCAAGCGGAACTGTTTGAGCTAGCGCTTGGTTCGGCGGCGTTAGCAAAAAAATACAAAAAGAAAACTGCGCCGCCTTTAAAGATTGATTGATTGATTATGAGGTTTAACGTGCCGACGCTGCACAGGCGATGAGGCACACTGTAGTGGAGGGCTCCGGATTAATTTTGACCACCCGGGGATCTTTAACGTGCGGTGAAATATCGAGCACATTGGCGGTTTCGCTTTTCACCTCCATCAGAAAAGCGGCCGCCACGGCCGGGAACCGAACCCGCGTCTTTGGGCTCAGCACAACGCCTTAGCCACTGAGCCACCGCAGTGGTTCGCCTGTAAAGAGTGCGTCACCACAGATAGGGTATTATAACAGTGAAGCCGACTTTCGCGCCAGCTGGAGTGTGAGCACAAGGAACGCATACGTATTCGCACCTCTTATTATGCCATTTTCTAAAGGTGATGGTCATTTTGAGCTACTAAAATGGAATAAAAAAAATTGGCGCAGCTTGCATGAGTGGTTCGAGGTTGAAGAAACAGGGGAGGTGGGGGCCAACCTACCTTGTTTCCCCCTTGGATCCGCTGTCAGTGGTGGGGACACACTGTAACAGCCTTGTAAAATGCGGATAAACTGGGCCTCACCGTACACAATAACATCGCAAAACCAAACAAAACTCAGCAAAGCCTAGAAAAACCTAGCAAAACATACCAACACTGGAAGAAGCCAGCTGAACACACCGGCTGAAGTCGACCCCTTAGCTCCGCTGTTTTTTTTTTTTTGGCAACTGAACACCTATTTCCCACCCTGTCAACACCCTACAGAAAACCGAGGGTGTTGTAGTCGGTTAACACCCTTTTGCCACACTAAAAGAGTGTAAAGCTACAAATTATGGTGTTGGAACCCAAGAAAATGGGCGTAATGTCTTCCCAACACCCTTATTCCACTTATACCCCACCTTTTGTATGCGATAAGGGCGTAAAAATTCCCAGTGTGCAGAACACGCATAATTGAAAATACTTTTCGCGGGGGTCCTATAATAGTACACTACTAGTATATTTAAAAAGCCACATTTCGCGACTTTGTTGCTGTAATCAGGCCAAGCCTCAATCTGACTTTCATGGAAAGAAATTGCGCTATTTGTGTGTTCTGGTTCCTATTTTCGTGATCGCGTTTCATTTGTCCATTACTACCATCGCAGCAACGCAAACATAACATCACATTCCTTTGTAATATTGAAGTACCTTTACCTGTTACGCTGCAGGCGCCTTTAAATATGACATCATCGACCGCCTCCTTCCTTCTCTCCCTCTTCCACTTTCTTTCCTATCTCTAAGTTTCTTCCTCATTTGCCATATTCCCTATCCTGCTCACACAGCATCTTCCTGGAGGCAGAAGTCCCAGTACGGGGTAGATGCCGTGCTAGGACGTCCGATTACGCAACTAGTTGATTGAAAGACTCATGCACGAAACGGTTCGTGTCAGTGCACAAGTCCTATCCCGTGCCCTTCAGTTCGTGCCGCGTGCACCTATGCCGTGCCGCGACACAAGTACGAGTACAAGCCACAATTATTATTGCTCGTGAACCAAACAGATACTGACATTTTGAACCACATTCATCGAAGTTCTGAAAGAATCTGACTCAGTTTCGATATGAAGTGGTCACACGGTTTTGTCGCTTGTGGATGCAGAAAGGAGCGCCTTCTAGCCACGGCCTACTGAACACGTCCACTCAGCGGCCGGGATTGCTCTGTTGGTTCATATGCTTGGTGCTTCTCGGCACACGTAAACATTCAGCTCCCAGTACATGCCTTTAGCATAATGAACAGCCCTCAAGCCAACTGACATCCATGTGAGTTGCGCGGTCACTTTTTCAGAAATTACCGAGGCATGGTACCAGCCGCGAGCGCCATCGGTCGGGGTGTGCCGGCGACAAAGCCTTGAGAGGGGAACATGGTCACAGCATTGGCGTGGAAAAATCGTGTGCCAAGAAGAAGAACAGGAAGGGAGGCAGCAAATCGGGTGGCGTCTTCAGCCGGTACCGGTCCAACTATTGCTCCGCGGATACCGGTCAGTCCAGCTCGACGTCTTCATCCGAGGACGATGAACCTGGCGCGGCAAGGCAGGCCGGGGCAGGACGTGCTGACGAAGTCGGTTCCAACACGTTCACGTTCACGCAGACGCAGGAGTTGCCCTCGCCAGGCGTGGTTGCCCACGCCGCGCTTCTCACCAGGCGTGGTGAGAAGCGCGGTCGAAGTCGGAGCAACTGTCCGATCGGGAGGTGCGCCGAAGGTCCCGTCGAATCTACCGTTGAAAAACACGTTCTGGAGCTCAACTTCCCACCGTCTCCCCTGATGCGGAGCATTTCGAACCTACTTGAACAGAGTTGTCGTTGCCCTGCTGCCGTTGAGGATAAAACGTGGGCAGCAGGCGGTGAGTCCAGAGATGATGATGATGGCGACGAAGACCGCTTCGTGCATCACATGAAGCTTGGGCAGACTTGCGAGCTGCATGGTGAGAGTCAGGTGAGTCCATGCGTTGAAGGGAGAAGGCCTGCTGTATGATTGGGAATTAATCTTGAGTAGTGAATAATCGCTGTGTAGTAAAGACAGGTCATCCCAAATGCCGCTTAGTATGAAAACATGAGTGGGTTACAAGCGTTGTCTGCTTAGTTTATGAAGTTTGGCCCTAAGATATATAGGCCAGAATTCGTTTTTCCGTGTATTTACATGCGTTCTTAAAATGTGTAAGCATCTACGTGGACTCAACGACGAAACCCGTCTGTTCGTCTGAAACCCTAAAACGCCTGGTAGCTTTCGCCACACGAGCAAGTGCGCCATAAGAAAGAAAGCACACCGTGGCCACAACGAAGAAACACGCGGTCGCAAAAGCACGAGAAATGTGTTCTAGCAGACAACATAATCTGGCATCAAATGAGTGATGCCACTCGTAGGTGGCGCCGCGGCATCGTCGCGTAGATAGCAGGTCAATCGCCGTCGTAGGCATACACCACGTGGGATGCTCGCAACGTGCAACCCAGGGTAGGTGCTGTGTGAGGTAAGCAGCCCTCTGGACTAAAAAAAAGACTACATTAACGTACCCCCATCCTCGGTTCGTGTGCCTGTGTGAGTCAGCCATCATTACGGAGACTCACCGTTAGAGTACCTCTGCTGCCTGGCCTTTCCAGTTACACGCTACGCCTAATAAATAGGTGCATCGACACCCTGCTGTTTACGCCTGCATCAGGACGCAATGTATGCCCTCGAGGCCAATAGCAGAGCGCTTACGCATTATTTCGACCATTCTCATTCGGGAAGTTTCTGTACAGTGTTTCTTTTTCTCATAAAAAGCAGCCTATAGCCTGTGGTCAAACTCACTGCTAGGTGGTCCTCGTCTCGCTTCCGGAGCCTCACAAGTTGACGGTGGAGCACGTAGTACGGAAGTCGGATTCCCTGATCGAGCATGAACGACGGCACCACGGATGTAAAGACCGCGAAATGCAGCAGAAACCTGCCAGGGGGAAGTGCGGTCGCAGTTGCAGCAGAGACGCGGTTCGCCATCGGGACATGCAGGACCCACCAAGGTTCCGGAGGAAACACAGCTATGTCAGGTATGCTAATCTTCCGGTTCATTATCGTAACAACCTGCAGACAGTCTGTCCCCAGCGATTGACTCTGGGCACAGACTGCAGAATTGTTACTTTGTCAGAATAGCGCCAACCGAGGTGTACATGTCTTCTGGAAGCCGCCTTAAAGGAACCACACAGAAAAAAATACATGTTTTATTCGAAAGATTAATTGGTGTTTTATAGCACCCCCCGCGCTTGTCTGGCAGCAAAGGATGCTTTATTCGCTGATAAATTAATCAATTTAAGCTAAAATTTTGATTCTACCGCCAAATCACGTGTTTCGTGATGTCTGCGATGACGTAACCAATACAGCTCTTCAAGGAAACGTTAGTACGCTGTTTAGACTGCAGCGGACTGTCGAACGCCTTGTTTGCCGTCAGTCCTCCTAGATGGCACCACCATACTGCTGTCCGCCCTCGCTCTGTTTCTGGCCGTATTTGCACCTGTATTCTTTTTGTTATGGTTGGAAATAATCATTTCGTGAAACATTAGGTATGCACGACAATCAGGGTAACTGAAAACAATGTCGCGTACAACACTCGCCAGTGTCGTGTGAAACAACCCCAAGCGCCGGACTGCTGTGCAGCCCGGCGTAGTGCGGGCAGTGCCAACAGCAGTACGCACTGGTGCTTCTAGATTTACGCGTACTTTCGTAACTTCTATTGTTTACCTCACCATTCTTACTGCTATAAAATGAATATACATTGCATTTAAGTGAAAATAGCTCGTTCTGCAGGCTTATAAGCCCTAACTTGCGTTTGTTTTTGCCGGCCTCAGCTAATCACACAGCTGCCCATAATGCGCCACAGGTTCTAGTGCGGGAAATGAGCTAGTGGGTCGCACGGCCATTTTTCCAAATTATATAGCTTATTTGAGTGAAGTTTGCGTTAAGAATGGTGTCAGTGTTATTCTAACGAGGAAATCTTTTGCGTGAACCAAACTGGTATTTTGTCTGCATAGCCCCTTTAAAGGAGCCATGAAGACAAAATACAAGTTGGGTGTATTAGAAAGACTGCTTAGTCCCGATAACAACGATACCAATATCATCGCAATCTTCGAAAAAATAACGGAGATATTAAAGAAAACGTGTGAAGCAGTCGCGACCCCCTAGCCGATTTCCCGCAACTTTTCTATGACGTCACGGAACCTTGTTTGTGCGATTGGCGGCAGCCTAACTAACCTTTCGCAACGATACATGACTGGACGTGTGTAATGGGGCCTCTAGTTCCATTTGACCGCATGAATTGAATGCTAACGTGCAGTTAACGCACTGAAAATTATGTTTTATTGTTGGCCCGTATGACGTCATTCTTGCTCATAACACGTCACTGTGGCGCAAAATTTGAATGTTTTTAAATACTTCTTGCTTTTTTGTCGTTAAAAAAACATCTTTTGGGGCTGTAGTGGAGCTGAGTGAGATACTCAATCCTAGTTCTTTCAAATTACACGAAGTTGTATTTTCTCTTCATGGCTCCTTTAAGGGTTCCCAAAACGAAAATGTACTAAGCTTTGTCCCGGTTGTTACCGCGAGCAATGCTTCTAGCAACACGGTAACGTCGTCATGCGAAAACCAGTGTTTGAAGCCTCCAAAGTTTTTATAAAAGGCTGCGGATGTCTGCGGATGTTTCTTGTCTGTTGTTTTGAGGAGGAAATGAGACTACCACAGTTCTCTCCTTTTGTTCTGGCGAGGCTATCATGTCTCTATTCCTGACTGCGGCGCCGTTCACTGAAATTATGTTTTAAGAACGTGTTTGACTTTTGCTTATGTTATTGTTTTTAGGTGGTTTGTTTTTCGGTGCGGCTTTTCGGCGATCGATGAAACACCGCTAACTTTTCTAGGTACACAACGCGGCGTAAGAGGGGTGAAGCGTGCCGGGACGCACAGATCCTGACCACGGTGGCGGACCCTGACCGGGACTTGTCTCCCGAGAGCGACTCAAGCGAAGACCCCGATGACAACTACTTCGCCGACAGCAAGGAGAAAGGCACGGAAGAAGTCGTTGTCTTCCCCACCACAAAGAATGTCGGTCCCAGACAGGGTCACGACGGCGGCGAAGAGCGCCCCGTTTCGAATACTCGCAGGCAGCGGGAGATTAAGTTGACCATTCCCAAGCCCAGCGCTCAAGGCTGCTGCCCTGCGGAAGCAGAGAAGGGCAGGTCGTTGCAGTACCGCAGCGGGATGCATAAACACAGCAGGGTAACTATCTGTTCACTAAGGCTACACTGTCAGAAAATTAAAAAAAAAAAAAAAAAAAGCGCTACCTCGCTCTTTGTCCAGCAGCAGAGTGCAAAGAAACGAGTGCTGGTGCGCGTTTATTATAATTTCAGCGTCTTAATTTTTCCCGCTTGTCTATGTCTTTCACTCTACTCGCTACTCCCTTTCGCTTCTTTTTTGTGGCCTTCGTTTTCTCGCTCACTGCCTCCTCTCCCATATGCCCCATCCGCCCGTCCGTCATCACAGGCGTATTGTGTTCGTGGCTTTTTTTTTTTGTCCGCGCAACGTTGTTTCTTTTTGCGCCTTCGCAATGGCTTGTCCACATATCCCGTTGCACTGCTCTCCACACCCTCACACTTGATGAGACAACAAGCATGCTGCACGCAGGCGTCGGTTGAGCGCGACGGCTTCGGAGGTGACGGCAGCGCGGCAGCCAGCTGCGGAGACGACAACAAGCTTCGCATCGTGTTCACCGACTCCAGGTTGAACACGGAGCTGCGCTGCATCCTTCAAGACAGCTGTTCAGACTCCAGACCCGTGGCTGACCGCCCGGGCCCAAAGCGGTATTCGAGCCGAACTGCGATCGGTCGGCGAGGCAGCGGCTCGCGGCGTGCGCAAGAAACTACCAGCGACGACATCGACTTCGTGAGCGTGGTGCGCAGACATCGTAGTCAGGGGATGGGGCGACGGTATCCATATGTCGCCTTTGAGTTGCTCTTTTTAAGGGTCAAACACCTGTGCGGGAGGGGTATCCGGTTTCCTGAGCTGCTAAACGTCCCTGTGACCGTTCCGCGCTGCTGTTTGGAAGAACTGAGAAAATGTTGCGCGTGGGCCTGCGGCGCTTATTCGGGACCAGGGGACGCAGTATACAAACGCGTCCTGCCTGCCCCCGTTTCCCGCACACACTAATGTTCCGGCAAAATATCTAGCACGTGTGGCGCGCGCGGAGGGTCCCATCCGGAAGCCTGAAGGCGGCCGGACCGGTTTCCAGAGCGGGTGAATGCGTGTGGAGACGAGTCGTTCTCCGCGAATATGTGTCGCCGTTTGCGTACCTCCTCGTCAGTCGGCGGCTACGGGGTTGAAACCTTTTCCCATTGTGCTAATGAGGAGAATAAAGTATGTCGAGGTATTTTCGTCCTCTAAGCGGGCAGTTATTCGTAACAATGGGCTACCTCTCCCTCGTCTATTTCTGTTAGCGTGTCTGCTTTTCAACTATACGAGCGAGTCGTACGTTAAGCACGTTTTAGGGGCGGAATGTTCAAATGCTGTTTATGATGGACCTAAAGGATGGCGACGAAATAGTCGCAAATGAATCGGTCTGAATGCAAGGCCTAGAAATTGGATAATTAGAGACTGGATTTTAGGAAAATGCCTATTTTGTTCCTTGGGCTCCCATCGCTCCGCATTGATATATGAGCATGAATTAGAGGTTAAGAAGGGCCTTTGAGGTGTTTTTATAGTGCCTTTAAATGCCTATTTTATTAATCAGCGCCGGTATGAGCACTATTTAGACTTAAGTTCCGCTTTCGAGTGCAGTTTGAGATCGTTATTCATGCTACCGGGCGACATTGACTGTTCTAAACACTATGGCGTTCAACCTAGTCCCCTCGTTCAAGGGTCGGCAGCTTGTGGCCCGCGGGGTAGTATTATGAGGCCCCCAGCACATCGTCAGAACCCCCACCCCTCTTCCTGTCGCTTCCTATCTCAAGGCCAACACACCAGTTTTGACCTCAGATGAGGTTAGACGGGAGACAAGAACAGAGAATTGATCGCTTCCAGTTTGCATTGTGCTCCATCTTCACATTTAGCCAGACTACTGTCAATTATTATCAAATATTGCCAGTTTACTGATTTTTTTCTCTTTGCCTGCAAAGCCGCCCTCTCCACCCCACCCGATTTGCCGACCGGCCCTCCGCCATGTCGGCTTCATGCGACTCGGCCCACCCCTGAAAAGGTTGCCGACCCCTGCTGTTCTTCCAAAAGGTTGCCGACCCCTGCGGACTACGGACCGCATCTCTTCCCCGCCGGTGAAGAGATCTCCTTTCATGCGCTGCCCAACGATGAACCTCGGCGAAGCTAGCGGCTGTACGTTTTGTCAACGGAGGGGAAAGGGAGCTAAAGGAAGTACGAGTGTGCTCGCTTCATTTACGACGAAGTGTTTACGGCAGGGACCCTTACGTTAGCTCACTCCTGGGACGTACCGCCGCTCGTCGCCGACTTCGTCAAATCGCCGACAAAGCGCTCTGAGCTTGGAAAAAAAAAAAAAAATACCATGCACACCGCGCATTGACGCTCGTATCTTTCTGGCCGGAGCAGAGAGCTCGCGCGAACGGCTTTCCACACACGACACCGGCCAACTGGCATAAGCGATACTGCTACTGAAATTGAACTATTATTAACCGTAATAAAAATACGGCACATACGTACCAGTCTGTATTCGTCCGTCGCGACGGGGCTGACGAGGCAGCGGTGCCGACGGCTGGGCGTTCGTCTGTTGTGGGTATCGCGGAATGGTCGGTTTCCGGTCCATCCGTGTATCCCACAACTCCTGCCGCTCGTGCACTTGGAAGCATTGAGCGTTCAAGTGGTGTGAGGCTGTTAAATGCAAGCCCGAGCTCCTCGGCGAGAGCTTTGTTGTCCGGAGCAGGCGATTCCATTACTACAGCTGCGGGTGAGGTTTTACTAGTATTTTTAAAATGGCCGCCGTCTCGGTTTCGGCACGATTTCCGGTTCCTGTTTGATTCGGGCGTGTGGGTGCTATATGGAGTCGACATACTAAGTACCTGTTTCATGTACCGGCTCATATGACGCCATTGTTCACGTCACGAAATGTACAATTTAGCGGGAGATTTAAAAATTTGGCTTAAATTGCCTTATTCCTCTGTGAATACAGCAGCGTTTGCTTCCGGGAAAGCACTTGGGGTACTATGAAACACCTAATCTTTCGAATGAAACAAACTTTTGTTTTGTCTTCATGGCTCCTTTAAAGGGACCCTGCAACACTTTCGATAAACGCTTTCACTTTTTCCTTCGCGTCTGGAAGCACTGCGAAAGCTACAGTTATCGCCAGCACGGAGCGGCACTGCGTGATTTGCTCGTCGCACCAGATACGCCTTCCGTTTCTGCTTTGTTATTGTGGCTTTATCTTTAAAGTTGCTTTTGAAAAGCGTTCATTGCTGCAACATAAGAAAAACAGGCCAACAGCCGCTACGTCGCCTCAGTGACGTAATTCGGGCTGTCGAAGAACGTCAAGACCGGGAAAGAGAGAAAAATCTTTTGAGCGAGTTTACAAGTTATCTGATGGGCATATAGTAGTAATTTTTGGCTGAGGTACTTTGTGACCCCCTAATCTAAGTATTTGGTGTGTTGGGTGGCTACGTTCTGCAAGCATTTAAGATTGCAAAAAAAGTTGAAGAAGTGGTGCAGGGTTCCCTTTGAAATTCACACTGCCAACGGACTCTACAATCGGAAATCTGTTCAATTGCTAGACGCTTTTTGAAATATGCACTTTAAATGTGAGTTTGAAGTGAGTTTGCCAGTGTTGTGTCGTCTTACTTGTACAATTCGGATAATATTATTGTGTAGAGAAAATTGCCTGAGTTGTATCTAACAGTCGTCGTGTAAGATCATGTTAACTTCTTATAGATCATGGTTTCTCTTGCGTTTATTATTGGTGCCTCTTTTCATGGTTTCCTAATTTTTTGCGTCATGCAGACATAAAGTAGCGCTTTCCTAACCTATTTGCTACGTTCGAGCAAGCGACAGTGGTCATTGAACATGAATGTGAACAGGGCGATCGCATTTAGTCCAGCAGTTTTGTGGGACAATTACCAGCTATGCTCAACTTTTGGCGTCTTAGTGCATCATAAAAAATAATTTTGGTTTTTCTGTCGTCGATACACGGTGTGCTTGTCTTCGTTTGAAATTATTTGCATTTATGTAAAAATTTATGATGGATATATTTCCGACGTTGCAGACCTAAAACGTTGTTTTGCCTGCCTATTTTTGGCTCCTAAAACGCGCTTTTGAATGCCTAGAAATTCGGCCTCTTCTGATAATATAAAGACAAGGAGTAGAAGGCGGTGGAGAAAATAATTGAATTTTGAAGAAGTTCTGGGGAAATATCAGTTCTGACGTCGATGACAACACATTAAAATTTTTGCGGGGGTTTACAATTCCACGAAGGCAAGAAATCATGACATCTTTGCTTCAACCAGCAAGTCTATGGTGTCCGAATGCCTTTCGTGTGATGAGCTTAGTCTTATCCCTGCCCGAACAGAGACGTCGAGCGAATAGCTTAAAGGAACTATTACGTATTACCTTAACTATTAGTACTATTCCAGCAAAATACCGCCTCTTAGAGGACTTCCATCTGTCGTTTTATGGACTTTTTGCGACTGCGAAGACTGATGCTTGTGTAGTTGAAACGAACAGCGGCTCAGTCAATCTTTCCTTCCGCCACCGCCACAGGCGCTGGGCGCATCAAAGTTCACGGCGCGTTCGCGCCCAGTACTCCGACAGCGGCGAGCACCGTCTGTGTGCTGTCAGTGGTGCACATTGTTGATGCGGTGGTTGCTGCAACAACAGCGGCACTTTTTGCAATGCAACAGTCTCGGCCTTGCCTAAACCAAGACATGCAATGTGGATAAATACCTGAAAACCTAAAGTCTCGTCGGCGAAAAATTAGAGCGCGACTAGGACAACGACAGAAAGGAGACAACGGGACACGCGCTCCTTTTTTCCGTTGTCCTAGTGGCGCTCTAATTTCTCGCCGAATATGCACCAACTTGCCCAACAGTGTGTTCTATCTGCAAAGTCTCGTCCTTTCCAAAAGCAAGCAAAACCGAGCTGCCCTTCGGCTAACTTGGTTTAACAGCGTTCATCGACGGCAATTCTATTGTTCTGCTTTGCAGGAGAATGGGAGACGCAGTGACCACGCGTCCTGTGGCTGCGTACAAGCCTCCTGGGCCGGGCCGCCGCCTCGTGCGCGTCGTTTTCCGGACGCCTCGGACATCGTGTCCAGCAGCTACTACTCGTCCACGCACGAGTCCAGCCTGGCCCTGGACGAGGCTGCCGCCCGTAGCGGTTGCAGGCTGTGCAACGCCATGGACGTCACGACGGTCGGCAGAAGCCCTACTGGACGCACGGGGACCCGGCCCCGACACACGTACCAGCACTGCCAGAGTACGAGGAACTGTTGACGTCGTGGCTGTTTCGCCATGTGGAAACAAATTCACTGACGCTGGAATTTTTTTAATTGTTATTGGGAAGCTAATATAAAGACGAGGAACCGCATTTATCTATCCTCTGCGAAGCATTAACGTGGGGTGTGCTCACTTGTGCACTTTCCACTGCGTTTTTCAGTGAGGCTATTCGACTTGCAGCTTCGGACTCTCAGTGGGCTCCCCGAGCGACATTCGTTGTTCCCGTGCATTCCTGCGGTGTGAAGAATCTTTGGACTACCCGCGGAAAGTCCGTGTCCGTAAATCGAAGAGCACCAGTCTCCTGACAAGAAACTACAAGATACTGACGATGAAAGCATGATGAAAAGTAACTAGAAGTTGGGAAAACTTAAATAAAAACGGGAAGGAGGTGTTCGCTGGTTCGGAAAACCAAGGTTTTGAAAATGGCGGCAACTAGAGTTTGGTCGGAAGCTTTATTTCCCCCCAAGTTTGTTGCTCAGCGACATTCGCTCACTAACGAGGGGATGTTGACGTGCACGTGAAATGCATGCATAATCATCAGCATCATCATCTATGAGCGCTAATCGCCGGCCGCTCTCACAGTGAGGGGTATTAGATATCCGTTTCGCGCGTGGCTAACCGGGGTTCAAACCACTGCCAAATCATACTTCTGAATTTTGCTTTTGTTTTGCCACTGTGCGTTGTTTTACCCGTTCGACGGCGGAAACCTGGGGTATAACTCCCGCACAAACGTTGTACTCCAGCTGAAGTTGTACATTTGACGCGAAATCAACATAGCAAAAATTTAGCGAAGGGGTAAAAGAATTGGGGTCTACTAAAGACATTGCGCAGCACCTTGAACTGTAGGTTTCCTTTCAAAAAAATGTAGGAAGCTCACACTAACTCGCAAGACTTGAAGATAGCGAAGCTGTAGGCTACCTTCACGACCATCACGACGGTTTCAGTCCACGATTGCAGCCGATTTGCTTCTTCGCTGCCGCAATGACTTTTACTCCATCATTGTTGCTATGAGTGTGAGCTTCCTTCAGTTTTTTGGAAGTGATAATTATTGCACATCACTTTGGAGGGGTGTACGCTATGACGTGTTGTTCTCGTTCCGAGCAAGTGTTGCTCCGATTACGGAGAACGCAGGATTTTTTTGCTAATCTTGGCGAATCTCCCTAAGTGGGTATGCTTGGCTGACGAAGAACGGCACGCGACCATCGAAATGTGAGACATCTAAAATTGTCCTATAGAGCTGATCTCATTGAGATCGATAGCTCATCTGCGCCCATCTCTGGAGTCTTAGGTCAGGTATTACCAGAGGTCGGCAAACTCACTCATGAGTCCACTCACTCAGACTCATTTGGACTCAAACTCACGTGTGAGTTTGAGTTTGAGTGAGCGCGAGGCTAGTGTGGCATGGTGAGTTTGAGCTTGAGTGAGTTTGAGCCGAGTGATCACGACTGAGTTTGAGTCCGATTGAGTTTGAGTCCATTTTGAGTTCTGAGTACATTTTGAGTTTGAGTCCATTTTGAGTTCTGAGTACATTTTGAGTTTGAGTCCATTTTGAGTTCTGAGTACACTTTGAGTTTGAGTGCATTTTGAGTTCTGAGTACATTTTGAGTTTGAGTCCATTTTGAGTTTGAGTTCATTTTGAGTTCTGAGTGCAATTTGAGTTTGAGCTCATTTTGAGTTCTGAGTACATTTGAGTTTGAGTCCATTTTGAGTTTGAGTCCATTTTGAGTTCTGAGTACATTTTGAGTTTGAGTCCATTTTGAGTTGTGAGTACATTTTGAGTTTGAGTCCATTTTGAGTTCTGAGCACAATTTGAGTTTGAGTCCATTTTGAGTTCTGAGTACATTTTGAGTTTGAGTCCATTTTGAGTTCTGAGTACACTTTGAGTTTGAGTCCATTTTGAGTTCTGAGTCCATTTTGAGTTTGAGTTCATTTTGAGTTCTGAGTGCAATTTGAGTTTGAGCTCATTTTGAGTTCTGAGTACATTTGAGTTTGAGTCCATTTTGAGTTTGAGTCCATTTTGAGTTCTGAGTACATTTTGAGTTTGAGTCCATTTTGAGTTCTGAGTACATTTTGAGTTTGAGCACATTTTGAGTTTGATTACATATTGAGTTTTGAGTACATTTTGAGTTCTGAGTAAATAGGAGTTTTAATTCCATTTGGGGTTTGAGTACATATGAGTAGCCTAGCAGGCAGCTATGGTTGGCTGTTAAGTTTCATGCGTCA